>NC_087550.1:51730464-52355464 GCF_036250125.1 Pseudopipra pipra
TGGGACAAAGAGATTAATAAACATTTGAATGCGACAATCAGTAGCTAGCATGTTTTACCAATTTTAAATTAGCTATTTTGGTTCCAAAGTGACAGTCATCAGAAGAGAGAAATATTTCTTATCTCTATAAAACATCACAGCATACTCTTCCAACATGAAACTATCACTCTGAGGAAAAGAAAAATCAAACATGAAACCACTTGCTTCAGAGCTTGGTAGATCTACACTACATTGCAGTCAGTGCAATAATTGTGGTTTATACCCAGAAAGACTACAGGCTGTATAGATAAAATAGGTAACAAGGATTATTATTGCTTCTTGCTTTTGTTCCTCAGTTGAGGAAATGAAGGATTAATCCTAGATCCTCAAAGTTG
This sequence comes from Pseudopipra pipra, assembly GCF_036250125.1. Taxonomy (NCBI): domain Eukaryota; kingdom Metazoa; phylum Chordata; class Aves; order Passeriformes; family Pipridae; genus Pseudopipra; species Pseudopipra pipra. The sequence goes on from NC_087550.1 coordinate 51,730,839, forward strand.
ATTAATCATTAATTCAGTGGAAGTGTGGGACTAATTATCTCTAAGGATCTGGGCAAAAGAGGTTTCCTAAAGGTCACCAAGGAGTCTTTGACCAGTCCATGAAGAAAAGGAAGATGAATTAGATAAATATGCATCCAAAAGTATGACCAAATACTGTCTCCAACTTCTGTTTACAGCAGTTAGGAATCCCAAGAAGACCACTTTGATGATAATATCTCTGAAACTTTGAATGAAACAACACAAACAAGTAACAGGCATGAGAGCTGTGATTTTGCAAAGTATTAGTGACTGTTCTTTAAACTGTGGTTAAGTGTCTCAAGTGGTGAGTAAAGGCTAAGCTACCTCGTATATACTGTGGGATGAAAACATTTTCATAAGCTCTCCCAGCAGAATAGCTACTGTGGTGTAAACTTGCCCTGTGGCAACCTGTTCATGCAGCCAGTCATTCTTTCTGCTAACTTCCAGGGATTAGCAGAAGATGTGTCCCATGGGTGAAAAATGTCTATATCTTTTTATTTTATCCCATTTTTTGTGATACAGAGTATTAAAATATTTTTACTTTTTTTTTTTCACTTTTCTAGTTTTGAATATAAAATAGGCTTAGTGCAATTCTCCGATAGGAGTTCTGTCATTGCTAAGCTGATTAGAAATCCAGAAGCAGCACAGCTGAGCTCTAGTATAAGCTATCAGTAACAATAACCACTGGGGTTTACTGTGTACTCCTGAAGAACAAAATCCATTTTAAATCAGAATGAGAGATGTGGAACAGTCAAGGAAGCTTGGAGGGTGACTGGGTAGTGACTAGTTATCAGTTAAATGGATTTTATAAAACACCAGTTTTTCAAAGCTTTACTCACTAACATGATATAAGACCAGACCGTCAGAGATTCTGCATCTCATCAGAGGCAAAACATGGCAGCAAAGAGAGAGCTGGACTATAAATTGTTTTTGATGGCTTGGTTTCTTGAAAGCCTGCAGCACTGTAATCACTGAACTTTTCTGAGTCCTCGATCACACAAAAACCTTACCCTAAACAAGGGTTCTAATAAAATGCCTCCAAAATGCACTATCAAGCAGCACATAAAACTGCTGTACATGCAGAACTCTTGGCATGAATCAAAGCTTTGAAGATTGCATTCAGCCGATGAGGAACTTTATGAAGTGGAAGGACATTTTTTCTATCTCGCCACTGTTTTCTGACATCATTTTCATGATTTGGGTCTGATGTGGGCCAGCTATGTGCCGCTGCATAAGTGTGTGAGCTGTCAGGCAACACACCAGCACTTCTGTTACAGCAGCAATCCTGGTGGCTCCATTCACTGAACAACACTGGGTGACCTATGACAGCATGTGGTGGTGTGGCAGTGGCAGGCAAGTGGACTGTTGCATGCAAACTGTCTGCATCCACACATTTGTTGTAGAACAGCAAGTCTGATAACTATTGCTTTCTCCTCACCTTCATCTCCCTCTGAAGTAGACCACTGTTGTTACCTTGCTGCTGTTTAATCCTGACCATGATTTTGGCCACTTCCCTGAGCAATCATTCTGCTTCTTAATAAGAAAACGTGGTCTTACGTAAGTAGCTAGAATTATCAGGCATTACTGGTACAACAAAATTATTAAGTTTCCTCAGACTTCTTTTTTGAGCTACTTCCTTCCTAATTTGGAAGAACTAGCTATACATGCAAGAGGGAACAAAAAACTCCTTATAAATCCATTTTTTTCTCTGTTCAAATAGCTAATGCACACAGCATAATGCACACAGCAAGACAAGAGGTCTAGGACTGAGGCAATTCTCTCTCCACATAGACCACTAAAGACACTTCAAATTCTCCACTGAATCACATTTAAGAATATCTTGGATCTGGTGCTTGCTTGCTCTTAATCTAAAGGTGAATGGTCTTGCAACTTATCATAGAATCATAGAATGGTTTCTGTGTAAAGGGGCCTTAAAGATTACTTAGTTCCAACCCCACCCGCCAGGGGCAGGGACACCTTCCATTAGACCAGGTTGCTCAAAGCCCCATCCAACCTGGCCATGGACAGTTCCAGGGATGGGGCATCCACAACTTCTCTGGGCAACCTGTGCCAGTGCTTTGCCATCTTCACAGCAAAGATTTTCTTCCTAATATCTAAACTAAATATCTCTTTTAGTCTAAAGCCATTCCCTTTTGTCTTATCACAAGGGTTGTCCCAAAGCCCCAACTCCAACGGTAACCTCATCTGGAGTTCCCTACATCTTGTTATCCCCAGATTTCCCCAGGGCCCTGCATTTCAGCATGTTTGGTTGTGGGCCCTCCAGTGAGGGTCCAGATGCCTAGTTGTTTTATGCAAACCCTTAGACAGTGAAAGCTGCCATACCAGAATGTGGCACTGACTAAGATCACTTCACTTGATAGTATGTTGTGGGGTGTGGGGAACTGGGGGTTGTGGCTCCTGTTCACAGGGTAGCTTCTGGTTTTATTCAAGGGCTGTGTAAGCAGGTGATCATTCCAGAGGAGGGAACCCAGGTCTTCACCTTATAAAATTCTCAGCTGTGATACTTAGGGTCTCTTTGAGTACTCTTCTCTTGACCCTACTGTGCTTGCCTTCCTGGCTGCTTAGAGGTTTCACTTGGAGGAAGGTGCTGTGGGTACCCTGCCCCTCTCACATGTTCAGCCTTAAGGCCAACACACTGTTGGAAGGAAGGGTAGATGGCTTGCCTCCTGTCAGATTGATGAGGATGCTGAATCTAATTAGAACACTTTTTGGATGATTGAGATTCTCAGAAGATGTGAATTCTGGTCTGTGAAGTATGAGCACTGTATGTAGCACGCAAGCTGAAGGAGGCATTTAATGTGGGTCCCTGTCTCTAATGGTAGAGAAGGACTGGAGTTCAATCACTCTTTTTACCATAGACTAATTTCTGTGTTTTCCAGATTGCTCTTTGGAAATGCCCTGGAACATGCTTATGCTTTGTGTAGAAAACAGAATGAAGTGCTGGATGCTCCTCTGCATTTGGGTTCCACCATCTCACTCTAACAATGGTGCTAGCTGACTCCTGCATCCCTTCCTGTTCTCCATGTCTTAACTCTTCACACTGTCTGCCTTGGCTCCTAATTCACATGCTCCAGCTCCTCTGCTGAGGCTGAAGGGCTACTCCTTAACTATTGTAATATCTATGTGGGAGACATATCAGCAGGTATTGTGGATCTTTTTAAAATTAACTTAATCCCAGAAGTCTCATTAGCTTTGGTCACAGCACTATTTATCATTTTCATTTTATTTATAATTTCCACAAATGTAAATATGAGACAGATATATAACTGCCACTGAGACCTGTACCACAGATCCTTCACAATCCCTGTTTCTCAGCTTTTAAATACATAACTAATCCTATGATCCCATGCCGAGATTCTTAATTTCTCACCCCAGTCACTTCTCCTGGGGTTGGTGGTGGCTGCATCTGCAAGAGAATTATGAGTCAATCCTGAGTCATGACAAACCAAATGCTGTGCACAATTAACTGCCAACTCACAGTTTTAAAGAGACGCTGATCCTATTAGGGTTGCAGTGACTTATGAATAATTATGATTCCTTGGATAGACTTCTTGTTTTCTGAATTGACACAGTCAGATCACAGAATCACAGAATCGCAGAATCAGAGTTATCAAGATTGGAAGAGACCTTCAAGCCCATCTAGTCCAAATGTCAACCTAGCACCACCATAATCACCCCTAAACCATATCCCCAAGTGCCACATCCAGACAGGTCTGGAACACTTCCAGAGATAGTGACTCTACCACCTCCCTGGGCAATTTATTCCAATACCTAACCACGGTTTCACCACAATGAAAAGAAAATTTCTAATATCTAATCTGAACCTCCTCTGGTGCAACTTAAGACCATTTTCTCTCATCCTTTCACTTGATGGCACATTCTTACCAGCATAGACCGTTCACAAATATGTACATTCTTGCGCAGGAAAATCTGGTGCTAGAAGCCAAACAGGAATCTGCAGTTTATAGTGCACACTTGTAATTCCAATGCCAGCGCTTGAACACAGAATGGTTGTGCTGGAGTTTTCTAATGTTCTGCTCTTTCTTACAAGTGGCTGTTAGAGACTTAAGGCCTGCCTATGCTTTAGACACTGTTAATATTTACAATAACTGATAATAATAGTCAATTATAAAGGACCGTGTTTATATAGAAATGTTAGTTACTTGTCTGTCTTCTATTCCAAGGCATTTCACAGACTGATGGATAAGAAATCATCTCCATTTCCCGATGGAGAGAAAGCAATCTGCAAATAGGGATGGCCAAGTATGACAGTTCTATGACAATGTATCCAGCATCTGCTACAGATATGATGCCATACATTCCTTATTGCATATAGAAATAGGCATGGCCTACTGCTTCAGTACTTTGTTGGTGTTTGGGTCTTGAAGGTATTTGCCCCAGAAATCTGTTGTAAATGGTTCCATGGGGTCTTTTATATGGTTGAATAACTATGAGAAAAAATGGTCATGTTCTGCTTTTTCCATTTTATTTCTTGTGCATGATGAATTGACAGTCTTGTACCTATTAGCCAAAGGGAGCAGATGGAAGAAATTACAGTGACAATTTTTTTCTAGTGGTATGCTTCAAAGAAACCACAAAATATTGCAGGGAAGTCTTTTCCTTCTATTATTTTATATATCAAATGTAGGTATCAGGCAGCCAGAAGTGCCCATTTCAGTACAATTTCCCAGTACCATTTCATAACAGTCAGTGTATTAGCTGTTTTGTTGTTCTCCCCCCTCTCCAGTTTCTGGGAAAAAAGGAAAAGATTCAGACATTCTGTTATGTTTTTTTCTTTTAACTACAGTGAACCCCACTGATGACTGCAACTGTGACTAAGGTAGGACCTCTGGGATTCAATCAAGTCTTCTGCTATGGAGGAGATTTGAGTGTTCTCCTGTTAAAGCTGTGAACTCAAGTTTACAAATACAAGTCTGGAGCCTATTCCTTTTTGATCCAGCTGTAAATGGATATGGAATCATGGCCAGACAGGCTACAAGCTGCTGCCTAAGAGAAATACAACGACCTTTCCAAACCAATACAATGGTCTTTTTCAAGATTCTTCTCTCATAAACCTCATATTCACTAGGATATTAGCTATTAGTCTCAACAAAATCTCCTACAAATACTATTATGAAAGGGTCAGCTTAAGGGGAAACTGTGATATGATCAGGAATAATCTTTCCCCCATGTTTTTAAGAATATGAAATTGGCTGCAAGAGTCAAAAGAAGGATTCATCTAGCCTGGGATTCAGCCTTCAAAATGAGTTACTATGTGGTTTGTCAGAGGTAGCACTTGATGTGTGGCACATTTGGCCTCAGATATCTCAGTTTAGCTATGTTCCTCTTGGCAATAACTCTCAATTTCCCAGAAGCATGGACCATAAATAATTGCCAGTATCCAACAACTGATAATAGAACTGATGCTTCTGGGAATCACAGAATCTGAATACAAGGGCAGTGACAGATGAGACACTAGGAAACCCTAGAACCTCCCACGTTTTTATTCCCTTTTCTCCCACCCACTGACAAAAGCACCATCCAGTGGAGTAGAGCAAGGTTTTAGTCAAGCATGTGCCCATGGCAGCAGCCAGACTTCAAAGGTGCCAGGAACAGATGGTAATATCCCTTAGTTAAGGGATGTTTGCTGAAACAAATAGAGCAGATTGTGGCACTGAAGGCTAGTTTCTTTTGAGGGGAAAAACAACAACAGCAACAATCCCAGGAGAACAGAGGTTAGCAGATTGGATAAAGGCAATAAGAACAGTACACTCACAGTACTGTTTCTTCCAAATGCTCCCATGGCAGCTATCCAGCAAATAATCATTTGAGGACTTCCTAAGCCAGAGGTATTGTCACTATGTATATTAGAATTGTACTGTGCAATTGTTTAATATAATTGTGGTGTATACAATGGATATTTTAAACATACGTTGCATATAGTACCATTGAACATAACACAATACATCTGCATTTTACTTTGGTTGAAGTTTTTTTTCATGAATTCGTCCAGTCACTCTGAATTATGCAAACTTGTACCAATAACTTTCTTCAGGAAAACTTTCCACAGCTTGACTGAATATTGTATAAAAATTCACCTCTTTTGTTTGCTTTTATCTAGTCATCTGCTGGTTTCACTTGAAGTTCTCTTGCTTTTGTACTGGATGAAATAGTTTATAATAAAAATTTATAATTTTCTTTTCTATCCACTCATTTTCACAGACCTTTCTACCCTCTCAGTTATCTCTTTGCCAGTCTACTCTCTTGTCTATTTATTATGTAGCAGTTCCATACCTTTTATCATCCTTATGACTCATCTCTGTGCTTCTTCCAGGTTTGTTATTGCCCTCGAGACAGAAGAACCAGAACTGTACTGAGAAACTAGAACAGGAACACTATGCACATTATTTTCTGTTTTGTTTGCCGTTGCTTTCCTGATAATTTTTAATACACTATTTCCTTTTTGCTTACAAACAGAACAATTAATAATAAATTAGAGAAATAACGAGAAAATAGCCTAGATTATCCCTTAGCACCAGTAAGGTACAAACTGATCTTGGCATACAGAATGCAAGAGCAGCAAAGATGCTAAAGGTGCAAAGAAGTCACACATATGCTCATAACTAATATGAAGACCACTGCCTCCTACTGACCCCTGAGGAACTGTCTTAAATTAGAACTTCTATTAAAAATAATACTTTGATTAACCTTGAGCTTTTCTTGCCAGCATTTATTGCTCTATGGAAGGGCTATGACATTTCCAAGGGGCCAGTGTTTGAGCATATTTCAAGACTCACTGGATCAGAAGGAGATTTAAATTAAGGCTTTACAGTTCTCAGATGGGACAACCTCCTAAGGGGCTTTAATTACTTGGCATGGAACCTGGGGCTTGTGAGGCTACTGCTTCCTGGCAATGTTAGCTAGCAGCCCAGAAGAAGGTGCCACCAGCAATTCCAAGTTTTTTATTTGGGAGGAAATACTTCCATGCTTTATAATCATGATGATTAAGACTGATTCAATTTTGATCCAGCAAAAGGTCTTTGAATACTAACGCATTTCTTTCAGTTCAGTGTTTTCCATAGAGATTTGGCTGGAGTCAACACAAACACAAGGCACTATTTGGAGACCTGCACTGTGAGGATGCTTCTCAGAATTTTGTGGCTTTGACATTTAGGGTTTGAAATTTGAGCCATGACAGGCAGAATTTTAAGCAGGAAAACAAGGAAACGAATATGCATAGAGACAGAGTAGCATCAACTGAATGAGGGCAACAACAGAACTGCTATGGCTGTGCTAACAGCACTTTGGAGAGATTTTTATGGCACACATAAGAAAACTGAGAAAAGAGAAGTTTGAGAGAAATTTGTCTTTTGAGAATGACCAATGAAGGAAAAAGAAGCCAAAGGCGAGAGGACTTTAGAACTAGGTATGGGTGATCCATAATATTTCCAGTATCAGGTTCAACTTGATTTATTGAAGCTATTCAGAGATGCTGATGATGAAGGGAACACTTGCAATTCTTGGGCCTTATCTACAGAACAGACCTGTTGCGGAGAAAACGGAAAAACATTAAAAGTTCAGTTTGTTTGCATGTTGTTCTACATTTAGACTCACTAAACTACCCTGTTGCAGGTCCATCAGAATCCTGCAGCACTCACAATTTCAGGCATTCTTTTCTAAAGAAATTGGGAACATTTTCACTTACTGGAGAATCCCATGGAATTGTCTGAAGACAAATGTAACTCCCTTATCTTTGAGTCAAAAACATAAGTTCATTTAAAATCAAGACTAGGGTTTGCTATTTCAGTAAAAGCTCTCTAGACTTTTCAAGAATGAGGTGGGTAAAAAAAGGAAACTAATCCTACTGGATGAAATTAGCGTTGGTGGAGTTTCTGATCATATAGGGATTGTGAATGTCCTTCCTTCCTTACTGCACCACAGTTTACTTCCTGATCCCACAATCTCTGAGAGAGCCATACTCTACTCATCAGGAGAGCAAATATTCTCACATTTCCAGTTTTCCAAACAAGTCTTTTATTATTGTGTTTTGAGAGGGATGAGAAGTCTTGATTTATTACCCTTTTTTTTTCCCCCTTAACAAACAGATTTTCATCTGTATGTCTTTGGCTTTAACTTATTTAACCTATTTAACAGCTTTTGGTTTATTTAGATAATTTTAGCTTATGCTATTTTCTTATGATGATTCTTGGCAATGTCAGTTGATGATTCTGGGAGTTTTGGTAGGTGCAGCACAGAAAATGGCAGAGACAGCCTCTGTGTCACAAGAACTTCTGGGTAAGTACCAGACAGAACACGATCTGGTAGGTAGAACATACCTCACCCGCATGAGAATAGGGACCTAACACATTTTCTTTTCAAGACATTTTTGTTGATGGCTCATACCTCATCCCTCCCCTCTCCTTCCTCCCTCTTCTCTATGAAATACAGGTGTCTTTTCTACAATTAACCTCAAATATTCACAACTAGAGCAGTAGAAACAGTTTTCCTTGAGCTCAAACCTTTTAATATTTGATTTTGGAACATATTCATTTATTTATATGAATATCAGTATGGATCGTTATCAGATAGTGGGACTAGAAAATAATTACCTTTCATGTAAAACCTTTACCTTTAAAGGGAAAGCCCAGATCAAGAATTTTTAGAATTAGAATTTTGTCCCATTTCTTTCCTCTGGACCAGAAGTCACAGGATGGCTTTGAAAACCAGAAATGACATGCTGCAGGGGACAGAGAATTGTGTTAATGTATGTTTTGCTTTTTGGTTTCTGCAAGCTATAACCCCCCCCGCCAAGCCTGTCTGCTGGGAAGCCTTTCTGTTGGCATATGCATGGAAAGAGCAAGAAGAAATGCTACTTCTAGGAGAGAACGGAAGTATAAAAAGCTTCAGACCTTTGTGACCTTTGCTGGGAGACTGCTTTGTCCTTCCATGGCAAGGGCTGCCAGAACTAGTAGTGTCTTGGGGACACAGAAAATTTTGCCTATTTCTTCTGTTGTTCCCACATAATCTGCAAAACTTGTCCCTTACCCTGACTGTACTGCTGTGGTCTCAGCCTACTGGACAGTCACTACAGCGGCAACTTCTCTGTAAGGAAGCACTCTTCTTTGTAAGATCATTCAGATCAGAACATTTCAAATATATAATTGATTGTATATGAAGCTGTGGGAAACGACTGAGCTGTAGACAGCTTAGGCCTTGAATTTGAGCAGTTACAGCTACGAGGTTGTAAAGGAATGTAAACATCGAAGATGAGAAAGCAGAAAAGGAAGAAGAACTGCAGTAAATAACAGGTGTTGTTTTGAGAGTTGCCAGCATATGAAGGAATGCTGACCACCTATTAGAAAAGCAGCTTAGGCACATGAACAAGAATACTTAACCAATGAGATATGGTATATTTGCACGTGGACAGAAGAAAAAGACTATAAAACTAAGCCGTCTGTAAATAAAGTGTTCACTGCCTGTCGACTGACTGAGTGTGCGTTTTTTCAGCCGCTGCATGAAGCTACCAGGTCTTCTTTTCAGACATGAAGTAGCAGCATTATCTGAAGTACAATTTTGCATGAGCTATGCTTTGCTCCATCTAATTCATACCAGAGCAGATACAAGCTGCTCTTCAATGTGAAGAAATCTGAAAAGCCTGTGGAAAGCCTCAGCAGTTGCACAGAAGAGCATTATTGCTACAAAGCCATTGAACTTGTCTCCACAACTAAGGACATACCCAGTTGTCAACATCCCATCTCTGTCCCTCTCAGAGTTCTAGGCACAAGGACACCACAGGTAGCAGTGCTGCCAGTTGTCCTGCTGAAGGAAACTCCTGTAAGTGAGTATAGGGAACAAGTCAGAGGTGATATAAGGGAAGAGATGGAAAAGAAGACAAGTTTCTCCCTTCCTACAGTGAGGAAGATACAACCTTACATAACAGAGGAAGGTTATTGTCCCAAATGCAGGGGAAAGGAAAGAAATATCTACAGAACATGTTTCCACTAGATTTGGTTTGTCTAGTATATTTAAACAAATAACAGTATTACAACCACCTTCTAGTTAGTATGACTGAGCTCTGTGATCCTTTGATATTAATAACCTGAGTACTATCAAAAGTAAGATTTATGGTATCTACAGTTGAACTGAAGGGAGTTTACAGACATTACGATGAGAAGTGGGCATTGGATCACCCGATTTGAATCTCCAGTATTTCACAGACCATTTCACAGATGTATCACCCAGCTCCCCTTTTATTGTGCTATCTTGTGTTTGGCTAAACACATTTTCCAGCAATCTAGCTAGGCTTGTGTCATGGTTTGAGATAGTCCCCAAATCCAATTCCCTAGTTCCATCCCCCCTCCCACATCTCAACCTAATGTGAGATGGGCTTTTCCAGACAAAACACACCAGACTCAAAGTGGGGGAAAGGGAATATATTACAGTGACTGTACAAATAAATACCATATCACATTATACACATGATCACAAACTATCTCTACCATGACATATGTATTTACAGTGGATCAGGTCTCCTCTCCCCTCCAAATAAAAGTCCAGGAGGGAAAGAAGGACAGATCCCTTCCAGTCCTTAAGCAGCAGGATCTTCTAATGCAGCAGGTTCTGTCTGTCTTCTCCACATGCAGCAGCTGATAGCTGGCTTTCTGCCAGCACTCAACGAGGGAGGTATCAAACTCCCCCGGCCCCATCGCCTCACCCGAGGGGTCTTCCGTGGACTTCGTAACCCCAGACAAGGTCGTATCACCACGTCATATCACGAAGACACAGGGGGGTCTTCATGAAGGTCTGGTATCTCTTGCAGGAGACTCAGCTCCTTGCTTGCAGGGCCTTTGTTGCCCTGCCTCTCAGGCTGCCACCGCGGCAGCAGTGCGAGGGGGGGGAGCCAAGGTCAACTCCCCCCTGCATTCCATCTGGCTGTCCCGGTCCAGCTCCGGGACGCTCTGAGCTTCTCAGCTCCTCTCTCTCTGGTACTGCATGTCTAAAACTCTTCTCCTAAATAGGAGTCCATGTCCCTCTTCTCCAAGAGGGTCTCCAAGGGAGTTTGGGGAATCTGGTACAGTCTCTTACCCCAAACTCTGTCTCTCTGCTGCTCTCTTCTTCTCCTCCCTTTCCAGGAGTCTTCTCTGTGGTGCTGCATGTTGTTTCTGCTGCTTCTTCAGTTCAGGTCTTATCTCTGGCTCTCTGCCACCGTTTCTCTGGTCAGCCCCAGCTGCTGTTCTGTGCCCATGGAGAGAACATCTCCCGTCTTAACTGCAGGCACCTAGCCCAGCTTTATGCTGTTCCAGGTCCCTGCAGCCCCCCAGGCAGGGGCTGGGAGGGGGCCAGAGGCCCCAAGGGGCACAGAGCCCCTTCCTCGTGGCTCACAACATGGCCACCTCTTCTACCACCACCAAAAACTACAACTCTTCTCTTCCGGTCAGTTTGTGAGATGTTGACATTTCTGCAGGAGCGCCCATTGGGTAGAATTTCAAAACTTCCAGAGGTTTCCACCCCTTGGGGTCTACCACTTTTCAGCCTCTGGGGAAAACAAGGCCCAAACCACGACAGCTTGAATCCAAGAAACAGAAATCCACCACTGTTTTATTAGCTTAATCCAGTGGTTAACCAGCTTCACTGTTAAAAATTTGTGCCTAATGTCCCATTTGAATCTGTATAACTTTAGTTTCCAGAAACTGGTGTTCTGGGGGTTTTTGGTGTTTTGTTTTGGTTTTTTTTTTTTTTTTTTTTTTTTTTTTTTTTTTTTTTTTTGTTGTTTTTGTGTTTTTTTTTTTTCCCTCTGAGGTTTTCTTTATTTAATTCAATTTAATTTAATCCACTTACTATTATTTTCTCTTCAAAAACCTACTTATAATGATGTCACATCTCAGGTTTTCTTATTGAGTGAACTTGCGTCTCACTCTAAAGCTATTCTTGCACTTAAATCTCTGATGTAAAGGGTGGGGTACTTTTGGTTTATTTTTTTTTGTTGTTGTTGTTTTCCATTCATATATTCAATTTTTATAAATTTTTTCTAAAACAGAAAAGCTCATGTAACTTTTTAGTCATATTTCACAACGAAGTTTCACCAGTGTTCCATAAGAAAATGAACTTGTCTCCCTAAGTGTGAGTATTGAAAATGACATTTTTACCTGAATATCACAGTGTGAGATTTTAGTGAGATGCATGCATATTGTGACCTTTAAAGCATTTTCAGAAACTACGTTCTTGCAGTAAAAGTTCACCATTCTGTGAACTTGGCCTGAATTTCATGTTCTTAGTTTTGTACTGTGGTAAAGTACATTTTTAGAGGATGACAGGGACACAGCCACAGTCTGTAATTTACCATACCATATATCTTCATAAAGTCTGCAAATTTCATTAGCTCTTTGTATTTACTTCCACACCATTAATTCAAATGTTGAAAAATGTCAGAATTACTCCAAGTCCATGTAAAATACCACTGCAGACATTCATACTCAGTTATGACTCTATGTGGACAATTCATCACTGGCACCTGTTTAAAAAATTACTTCCCACAATATTTTCTTACTGTTTCTTTACTCTTCATATACTGTACTGATCTTAATCAGAACACACTGGTGTACAGCCAAATTACTTACCAAAGCCTAAATAAATTACATTTTGTACTTTTCTCAAACAAACATACACTACGTTAAAAATACAATTAAAATCACCCAAAACCCCCCAACTAAAATCAGACTCAACTTTAAAAGTTCTATTTCCTATGAAAATGAACTTTCATTGATAGTTGTTTTATGTTTGATATCCAGCTCCTTGATAGCTATGATTCATGTCTAGTCTTCACTACTGAAGATTTATATACCTGTGACTTACATCAGGATAACCAGTATATATTGCTTTGAGCCATCATCCCTGTCTTTGGCATATTGCTGCAGCATTGACAATATTCTTGCCTCTTGGAACAGCTGTGGTGTTCCAAAATTTATTAAAAATGAATTTCAACAGAAAAGAGATCCAGCTCCTCTGGTCTCTGGGTACAAATTATACAGGCCTGCAAACTTAACAGAATTTTTCTTTTGCGGATATTTAATATCCTTCTTAGTTGCTATGGAACTGAAAGATACTCTTAATTTTCTCCTATTATGGGAAAAAAGCATGGTACATTTTTCAATAAATTAACATAAATATTTATTAAACCTCTATTTTTTTCCTTAATAGTAGCTTCATCATCTCCCTTTAATAGCAGGTCTAGGAAGAATTTCTAAAAATCTTCAGCTTTTCCTTTATTCTATGTGTTGTTAACATTCTTAGCCATTTTTTTACATTTCATGATCATATATGCCTCCTTACCCATTTTTCATTACATATCATTTTATATTCACAAGTCCTGCCCTGGCTACATTATTGTGCCAAGACTGGCTCTAAGCCAAAATTGTCCCTTCTGATAGATTGGAACTGTCCTTTTTAACGATCTAATAAAAACTTCTTTAAAATCAACTATTTTCTATTTTTTCCCCTACGCTGTTTTGCTCACAATTTTTCCTGTGTTAAAAGTCACAGTCACAGTCCTATATGCATGATGTGCATCTTAATGTGTAGTACATATTTTTATGATTACTGTTTAGGGTAATCTTTTTTTCACAGTGACTGCAATTAGTCTTGGCTACTGGTTCACCAATCTTGTACTCTGTGATTAATTCTTCTTTACCATAATCTGGCACTTAATAGTATCTCTCATGCAAGAAAATTACTATGTCAATTTTTAGAAAGTGTAATAATGTCTTAGTACTGGCAGTCTGAGCCCTCTCTCGGTATTCTACACTTTTAATGTAATAGGATGATGTATTTGTTATAGAATAAACTGTTAAAAGATCAAAAGTTTTGTTGGTTTGCCTGGCTAGGGCATGCTTGAAAGACCATTACTTTAAGTACAATCGCTTTATTATGTGGGAGTAAAGAAGCAGATGAAAGCTAGACATGGGTTAAAGAGCAATTCTCATGGATTACATTAATACACTGGGTAGTGCTGGCTGTCTTGCCTGTCAACAAGCTACCAAGAAATTAAGGATACTACATACAAGCTCAAGCCTGCTGCCAGTGGAAATAGGCCAAACACAGCTGCAATTGGCCACGTCATTGCAAACATCTGACACACTTACTCTTGTAACAAGGGATCCAGGTCATGGGCGAACTAGGAGCACTAAACACAGTAAAATAAATTATTAGCCTTCAGGGATCCCACTGCAGTCAGTAGTGGCGACTTATTTTTATATAAATGTTTCTTTTTCTTTCTTTCTACAAGCAAGATGGATCTTCCAGACATTGCCTTAGTAAGTAAAGGCATTGTGATTTCCTTGACAGTAAAGCTTGAGTAAAAGAAGAGATTGTCAACAAATAAATGGCTTGTAGGTCCCAATTAATCTCTGAGTGGTATTGGCATAACTATGTGGCAATTGGCAGTGTTGACTTTCAATCAGAGCTGAATTTTGCAATTAGAAGTTCTTCACACTAGATAGTAAACAAATACATATAGGCATAGAGTCACTTTATTCACACTATTATAAAAACAATCTAACCAATATTGCCGGTTTAAAATTGGATGAGAGGGCAGACTGTAACATCTAGATTCTCTGGATCTAAAGATCTTTTGCAATACAGACAGTTTCAGGGGAACATAATGATTTAAACTTCCAGCTTGTGTGTATTATATATAACATGGCATTTGTATTTTTCATCACCACTAATCAAGTCCAAAATCTGCATCTGTGTACTCCTCACACTTTATTCTCAAAGCATTGGTCTAAAGCTACTGGTCGTCCTAATTTCAGTATAGAGAAGAATGAAGGAAACCCTTGGTGGAGCGAAGTGCCAAAGAGAAGCAGAGAGGAACAGATTTACAGTTTCCAGACTTTTGCATGTTTCTAAACATGACTTATAATTATTTATTGAGAAAAAGCCTCTGAGCAAGAATTACCTGGTCCTTAGTCAACTTTTACAATTACTTGGAATAAGATTGTCTTCACTAAAACTCTTTTGTGAAGAATAATTTATAATAAGAAAATAATACCACGGGAACCACTTTCCATAACATGACTCCTCCAAAATTAAACTGTTTAAATATCTAGCTTTAATAGAATGGCTTTGAAAACAAGTGGGTCCCCAAGGACTTTCCAACAGGCTGTTTATCACAGATGCTTCAGGGGCAGCATTCAGGTCCAAATTAGACATGTTCTTGGTTGCCAAGATGAAAGGCAGAATAGCTGTATGCACACAATACAAAGACAGCATACTTATCTAGAAAATGTTACTCCTGTACCCAAATACACAAGTCTTGTAAAACCAGTCTGAGAAAGGAGAGAATAAATAGTTTAGGCAGAAATTTGTTATTTTCTGAGGATCAAGCCATGCTTCAGTCCTGCACAGTGATAATTCCTTCCCCTCTTGCCTGCAAAAATGAATCCCTTTTGATCTCTGATAGACTGAATCTGATCATAATAAAGTCCCTATATATGAACTCCCATTGTACCTGTATTTGCTGAGCATTTCAAAGAGAACAGGAACAGGTCATTGAGCAGAATATAACAAAAGAGTTAAAAAGCTATGAATTTGACTCCTTTTCCCCTGACTTTCTGTGAAGCAGAGGAGTGACCTAGCAAAGCATATATATAAGGAGCCTACAAATCTTATTTACTTGCAGTTCTTAACATGTAATTTCATAAACCGGGGCATTTTGACTTTCCTGTCTCGGGGAGATTTTATGCCTCTGTCCTTCCCTTTCTGGGTGCTCACCCCATCGCTGCAGTCATGGCTGGGCTTTGTGAACGAAGATTTGGGAAAGGTCTCTACCCACATTTGTCACAAGCACGCTGGTGGCTAAAAAGGCCAATACAAGACAGGCACATCTGATTGCAAAAGGCGCAGCAGAAAGACTCCTTAGGTGGCATATTCTGCAAGGCACGATTCTTTCTGCGTTGCCTTTTCTCCTCAAGGGTGATCCTGCGTGTGTTCTCAAAAGAAGCAGCAGCGTTAGAGATGGTGTGTCTCCAGACCTCCCGGTTGGAGGCCAGAGTAGACCAGTTATGTTGATCAATATGGCCAAGGCTGAGATGTTGTTTCAGGGAGTCCTTGTATCTCCTCTTTGGGGCTCCTCTCTTGCAGCAGCCAGTGGTAAGTTCACCATAAAGTAAGATCTTAGGGAGGCGGTGGTCCTTCATCCTGGAGACGTGCCCTGCCCAACGCAGCTGTGTTCTCAGCAACATGGTCTCAATACCTGTGATTGCTGCTTGTTCTAGAACAGATGTATTGGTCACATAATCTGACCAGTGGATGTTTAAGATTGTTCGGAGACAGTGTTGATGGAAGCGTTCTAGGAGATGCAGGTGGTGGCGGTAGATGACCCATGATTCGGAACCATATAAGAGAGTAGACAGCACTATGGCTCTGTAAACACTGATCTTGGTACTTTTCTTCAAGTGTTTATTTTGCCAAACTCTTTTGTGGAGTTTTCCAAAAGCACTGTATGCCTTTGCTAACCTGTTGTCTATCTCTCCATCAATCTTACCATCCAAGGAGATGAGGCTGCCTAGGTAATTAAACTGTTGGACTGATTTGAGCTCTGATTGGCCAATGGTGATGTGGGGATGATGGAAGACTTCCTGAGGTGCAGGTTGATAGAGAACTTCTGTTTTCTTTAAACTGACTTCCAGCCCAAAGAGCTCAGCAGCATCTGTGAAGCAGGATGTTAAATGTTGCAGAGCTGCTTCTGTGTGGGCAACAAGGGTGGCGTCATCAGCATAAAGCAGCTCCTGGACAAGATGGTTTAAGGTCTTGGTGTGGGCCTTCAGTCGCCTTAGGTTGAAGAGGCTTCCATCAGTACGGTATCGCTGCAGTACAAAGAAGAAAAAGCGATTGTGATTCTCTTACTCTTTGAAGAATGGTGGCTTAAATAGAACAAATCAAAACAAACTTCTCAGCTTCCTACTGAAGAACAAAACAGAAAAACCTCTGTGAATGTGTAGAAGAACTGACAAAGTTGCTATTTCACGGCTTCAACAAAGTGCTAGAAAAGTGTGCAAAAATAGCTCCAGTTCAAGAAAGAAATTCCTGTTAATGGGTCAGAACCATCCCCTTCCATGAAGGGGACTTCAAGTCCCCTTCAAGTGTGAAATACATCCTTCAGAAAAACTAGACACCTTTGATAACACTTATATGTGAGAAATGTGTGGCATTAAGTCAGAAATAGAAAATATAAATTTTGCTGTCCAAATAACCACGCCAGAAGTAAATCTTCCAACTTTTGCTTGAAATGACATGTAAAACATACTTATGAGAACAATACAGGAAATATTTCACTGCTCAATTAAAGTGATAAAAGACTACTCGAACACAACTTATGGAGTGACTCCAAGGTGTGAATCCCATAGATCATGAAAGGGAGTCAATGACAAGAAGCTCAACATGACCCAGAATGTGTCCTTGCAGCCCAGAAAGCCAATTGTATCCTGGGTTGCACCAAAAGCAGCGTGGCCAGCAGGGTGAGGGAGGTGATTCTGCTCCTCTACTCTACAGTTATGGGTACTGCATCCAGCTCTGGGGTCCCAAGATAGGGTAGTGAGACATGGGCACAGATTGCCCAGAGATGTTGTGGATGTCCCATCCCTGGAAGTGTTCAAAGCCAAGACTGAATGGGGTTTTGAGCAGCCTGGTCTCGTGGAAGATGTCCTTGCCCATGGCAGGGGAGTTGGAACTAGATGATCTTTAAGGTCCCTTCCAATCCAAACTGTTCTATGATTTTATGTATGTCAGCACAAAGGCCAAAACACATGATCAATGTTAGCAATTGTTACAAAACAGGAAGGAAAAGATGCTGACATTCAGATACAGTTATGAGCTGCTTGGCAGCCACAGCTGTTGGCAATGGACAGAGCAGCTAATCTGACATATTTCCCTGCCAACAGAGGATTACTTCCCTTATCTAGAGCTTTGCTTCCATCTAGTTTTAACTTCCTTAATAAGCAAGGCTCTCCCTACTTCTACTGAAAGAGAATGTTTCATAGTCTAAAACCAAGCTCGCTCCTTTTTTTTTATTATTATTTTGTAAATTTATCCTGTTATTGACATTTACTGCCTCATAAAGCAGAGTGACTATCCCTTTCTTTTCTGTTATTCATGGTTTCTCGGCTATAAGGAGAGAGATATTGTTTTAAACTAGGCCTGAATTCAATGATTTAGATTGAGAGGGTATCCATCTGTGAAACAGGAATAGCTAGAACTAGCAACACTGACCTCTGCTAAGGTGATAACTGTTCCATACCACAAAGCCTTATATCATGACTCACACAGACTAGGAGACATTTCAGAACACATCCAAGGATGCTGGCCCTGCATGAGAGGAGAATAGAATGACACTGACCTTGCTCAGATGGCAAAAGCAATAATCACCCATACATTCACCATGAATGGAAATCACCTAGACTAGCAAAATGGGCTCCAGATAAGTTTTACTTCAGCAATTGAAAATTACATCAAAGAAACATTGTTCTGAGATTTAGAAGTATTCTAGTAATTAAAGTTGTTGAGAGCACACAGGCTAATAAATGTTCAGTGTGAGGTTCAGAGCATATTCTAACTCCTGTCCTGCACAGTTTTATTCATGCCTATTTCTGATTGGTTTTATTATATTGTGAATGTGAATGTTAATTTTATTTATAAGCTGATTAATTTATGTCTAATTAAATGTAAATATATGAAAGGGGAGACTTACTTTCAGCAGAGCTATTAAACTTATCTGTTTTCATGGGACAAATGAGAGAGGCCCTTATTTTCTTTCAAAACTTATTTCTGATGACCATTTTATGTCACACATTTACTAAACTGTCGGGGATGAGGATGAAGAAGGCTACAAGAAATGGAAAAGAGAACAGGAGATTTGTCACGAGATCTGTGGTACCCCGGAGAATGAAACCCCTGTTTGAAGTAACTGAGAATTTTAACCCCTATGCATTTTGGGTTTTTACTGTTATATTCAAGAGTCCATTGTATTTTACCCTCAACTGTACTTTAAAACAGTTTTATGAAAAATCCCTCTGTCCTGTACACCCTTTAATCCCTGTCCTTGATTGGCTCCTGCTTGCTGCATCGCAGCAATTTCTTTTATGGCCATGATTCCCTATATGGTAATGTCAACCCCTATTTCTCCTCTTATGGTCATTATTTGCATGCTCCTCCCTGGTTCCTCCTCTCTTTCTGGTGATTTCTACCCCAACCCTTATATAAAGACAGAGCTCCCTTAATAAAGTGTGATTTTCTGCAACCATCCCAAGAGTGGCGAACCCCTTTTTCCCTTTGGGACCACGTCACTAAACCCAGAATGCATATCCATGATGCAAACAAAAGTTCTGTTTAGTTTTTTATTTCCATGATTTGCAAAAATAAATTTGTCTGTAATTCATAAAGCCTAATGAGTTTCTGAAAATACTCATTTAATATATTTGAATGGTGTAAAAGAGGATGTTTATTTTTATAAAATGAAAAGTTTGATAAAATTGGCATCAGACTTTTGTACACTTATCTGAAAACCAAGCTTTAACAGGCTGACTACAGCAGTTTGAAATCCTTTGCTTTCTATTATTCATAAGACTTCACCACCCATTGTCACCTGGGCATTTGTATCAGTAAGCACATTGATCACTCTGAGCTTTGCCCTCCTTTGAGGGCAGATCTGTTTTTAGACTGCTGAGCTTTTGAATCTTTCCATGACTGTATCACTGTGCAATTTGACTTGAACCCCAAGAGCAGGTAGGAAGAATAAATGGGGAGTTTGCTAAGCAGTACAAGGTACAACAAAGCAGAAAAATCTCTCTTGACTATATATAGTCGTATTTTGATTCCCTCATCAAACAATGTGTTTCTAAAGAAATGTGCTTTAAAAACTTCGTTCTCAGCCCTCCAGCAGTCTTCATTCCCGTGCAACTTTTGAGTACCATTCATTCCTGTTTTAAAAACCCAAATGCTCTCCTTGAGTCAACCTGTTCATTTTATAACAAGTAACCAATATCAATAAGGTTACAAGATAATTTGCATTTAGATTATGTCTCCTTTGTAGGGTTATCACAACACTGGAGGTATGAATTTCATAGTCCCACATCTCATAGAAGTTCTTAGTATGGCCTGTGCTCTTACAGCAAATGATAAAGACAAATGCACTTCTGTGTAAAAGATAGATAGATAGATAGATAGACAGATAAATAGATAGATAGACATATTGAGTGAACAAAATTCATATCATAACTCATCAAATAGTGATAAAATAACTTCCAACATTTGAAAATATTACTTCAGCTATAATCATTAGTACTATCCTGGTCTGTAAGTAAGACAAATCAGCCTCTCCAATGATTATTACCTTCCTGAATCATAACCTGTATCTGTTTTTTTAATACGTGTTGTTTCCCAAGACAACTAAGAACTGGATATTAAGAACTAGCATAGAAATCTAGAATATTAAAATGAACTATTTCCCAACCACAAACAAAAGAGACAGCAGAAAATTACAGAATCCACTTAAACAACAAGATGTCAGCAAATGGACAAATGAAGTTATTAGATTTCAATAATTGTATTTGGCATCTCCTTTTAATTGCAGCTGGGAAGACAAAACATGATGCAGCTGAATGGCAATGATGTACAGACTGGTGTCAAAATTTTCCAAACATGACATTCCTCCCCAAAGAGCCAGACTGACAGAAGTGCAGCCCAAAGAAAGGACTACTTTCCTTTATTTCTTTTCCATCACAGATTTCTCTTTTCTGACCAAACTAGGCATACAAAAAAAGAAAGCATCAACGGTAGCTTTTTAAGAAGGGCTTAATTTGTTAGCTCACACTAATTTAATTCCTATTTATGTTTCTATGCCCTAAAGCAAGTAGATGATAAGGTTCTGGGATAAAAAGAACTGGATAAAACTTCACGTTGCAATACAGTAATAGGCTCATTAAATATAAAATTCATTTGCTAATTAATTAACCCTTTCAGTGCCTTTGTAAGGTACTGTTAGTTTTCTGCAGCTTTCTGTTGCTCTTTGTGTTTCAGATGAGGAAAATAAGAACTATGGAGTTGAAGTGTGCTTCCAGGCACACTCTCCAGTGACATCCCCATGCATTACCAGGGTGTCTAAGGCAGAATCCAACCTATTCTAAAACGGAGGGAGTTTTCAGCAGAGCATTTGGTTGGAAACCCTAACTCCACAAAAAATTTTCTCATGTAGCCTTTCAGTGCTTCAGTCTACTGGTCTGACTGGCCCATGACAAACTTATGTGTCTCAGTGGGGCTTCAGAGAAGTGGTGGTGAAGGACACAAGCAACTCTGCTTCCCAGGATTTAAAGGTTATCAGCTTTCCATTTCTTTTAATTAGTTATCATGTGGATACGTGCAGGGAGTGTGGCTGGAGAAAAATATTATTGATTTTGATTTGTTATTACTTTGAATTTTTCTTTTAATTAATTTCAGGAGCACTTAGAATTTTAAGAAGGAATTCTTTCAAGATGCATTTAAAGCAAAAAAAAAAAAATTATTTCAACGGAACTATAATCCGAAAAAAAACCCCCAAACATTTTGTGACAGCCTCTGTCTTAAGGAGCTGACATAAAAGAGATGAGGCAGGAGAAAAAGAAGGCTACGTGCAACTTTTGCATGTTTCGCTACAGGCACAGATATAAGGCTGAGTTCTAAAGAAAGCTTCTGGTAAATTGTCCCAGCATGGCTGTAACAGAGATGAAGAAGACACTGAGGCAGATGTGGGGAGGGTAAGTCTTCACTGACCACAAAAGAAATAGTTTGTAATTCCAGTTTAAACACTACAGCTGGGAGTCACCTTAGCCATATTAAAGTTGACTGGTGGGTCAAAGGCGATGAAGAGAGAGTTACTCGGTTCACTGTGATTTGCCTGTGACTATACCACATCATTAACTATTTTGACAAATGAAGGAGAACTGTATTATGACAAGATCGAGGGTGAAACGGAATGGTACAACTCTAAACAGCTTAATAATTTACCTTAATGAAAGGAAAAGGGAGCTGTGGTAATTGCCAGGGAATAAATGGAGTCAGCACTGTTCTTTAATATGGGATTAACCAATGCATGCAATGAGAAAGGCAAGAGCCCACAGACAGTAAGGAGGTAAGAAAAATGAAGGGGGGCAAACAGCAGGAGATCAAGGAGATGGAATTCAGTGGGACTTCTCTGCAGGAATGAGGAAAATCCAGTGCCTGACACAGAAAGAGTAAGTAAGAAGAATACTGAAGGTAGGCACGACAGTTGCATTACAGGTAATGTTTTTCTTGGAATAAAATGCAAGAGCTTTGCAGAGAAAAGGACAGGATTGAGGAGTGACGAAACATCTAAGATTATGGATACACCATTCACTTACATTGCAGAATAAAGAAATTTACTTAGCAAAAATGTACTTGGCAGGAATTGGGTGAAGATAAGTTTGGCTGCTCAGATGAACCTTGTAATAGGGAAGAAGCATCCAAACTGCCATCCAGAAGTAATTCAAAGAGAGAATCGATTTCCAAAGGAAGAAAGGGAAAGGAGCAGCATGCTGAAAGCTACAGGGGCAACAACAAGCTAGGGGAAACAAAAAGGCTAAGTGGGAGAAGCCAAACTGCATCACTTTGTCCCCCAGCTGAAGTGACAGTGGCTGAAAAGCAAGGACACAAGTACAGCCTACAGACAGCACTTCGGAAGATCAGTAGCAGGAATGTTTAGGTCTGTACAGACATGACAGGACCAGAGCAGGACAGGAGGCTGAGCAGGCTGACTGGGTGTAGAACCCCAGAAGATAATGGGCTAATGTGTATGTCTCAAGAACAGAGAGCCAGATGGCTGTGAGAGACAACCAAGGACTGTTGGTACTAACAGGCTGTGACAAAGATGTGACTGGAGAAGGGGAACATGTGGAGGTAGGGCAGCACTTTTCTGCACAAACACCCTTGTTCTGGAGATAAGCACAACACAGTACTGTGCAAGTCCAGGAATGAGGCCAAGAAATGGGCATGGACAGTAGTGGGGGATCAAGACCACCCAAGACACCTGAAGTCCTCCAACTCATTCCCAGAAAGATCTGAAAGAACAGACTGCACATGACACCTAATTTACATGGAAAGCAAGAAACCTATCTTCAGGGTCAGGAAACCTATCCATGAAATGGTATCCCCACAAGCCCAGGCGGCACCCCCAGGATTCTGAACGTCTTTTTCTCTCTCCTTCCTTCATTTCTTTCTCTCTCTCCCCTCTCCCTCACTCCCCTTTACTTCATCTCTTCCTTTCTCTCTTCACTTTCAGGCTTCCCCTTTATCCAAAACCCACTGCCATACGCCTATATAGTAGGTCAGGAGCTAACACATCGACTTCCATGCCAAGTGTGCAATTTACTAATAAAACTTCGATTGCTTGCGGACCCTCTTGACTTCTGTTGTTCCTTTCGACCATGAGCATTTACGAATCTCGGGTGTTCCCTTTCCCTTAAGGGTGGGACGTCACACCGGCCCAAACCACACTAGTGGCTGTGCCGTGACTAAAAGGACTTCCTGCTATCGTACGCCGCTGCAGCCTCGAGGTAAACCCCCTCAGACCACCCAAAGGGCGGTGCCGCCATTACAGCCGCCCCCGCGCCCCCTCCCTCAGCACGGCCGGGGCACATGCGCGGCGCGCGCGGCGCCTGCGCGCTGGGGCCGCGGCGAGGGCTCGGCGAGGATTCGGGGCGCCGCGCGGTCGGGCAGGGGCGCTCCGCGGGGCTGCTCCGCCGCCGCTCACGCCCCCGCTTTCGCCTACTCCTCCTCCTCCTCCTCCTCGCCGCCGCCGCAGCAGCAGCTGGCGCTGCTTCTGATGCAGCCGTGCGGCGGCGGGGAGGCGGCGGCTGGGACGGCAGGGGTGGCGCTGCAGCCGGTGTCGAGCGCCGACGGGCCGCTGCCGCCCTCCTCTAGCGGCGGCTTCATGGTGCTGTACGGGCTGGGGGGCCCCGGCGGGGCCGAGGCAAGGGAGGAGGAGGCCGAGGCCGAGGCGGCGGGCGGCGAGAGCACGGCCAGCTTGGAGGAGCTGGAGGAGGAGGAGGCGGAGGCAGAGGCGGGGGCGGCGGCGGCTTCGAGCGGCGAGGCGGCGGCGGGCGGCGAGTGCAAGAGCTGCACGTACCAGGGCTGCAGCGAGACCACCACGCAGGTGGTGAAGCAGCGCAAGCCCTGGATGTGCAAGCGGCACCGCAACAAGATCTACAAGGACAAGTACAAGCGCAAGAAAAGCGACCAGGCCCTGGGGGGCGGCGGGACGGCGGCGACAGCCGGGGGAGGCTCCCGGGCCGAGGTGAGGCGGGGTGGTCGGCGGGGCCTCGACCGGGACACCCTCGGGGGTGCCCGGGGGCTGCGGCTTCCCTGGAAAATCGGCTTCTGTCAGACCCAGGAATGGGATCTTGCTGGCCAGGAGAAAGGGCAGAAATGTGGGGCGGTGCTACAGCTCACTCTTCCTCCGGTTTGCCGGAGCAAAGCCCGTTTCTTCTTAGCTCTCTGACATAAATTGTAGTAGCGTACAGCTAGACCAGGATTCCAGGGAAAAAGTTCTTGCTAGAGGATGCTTCGCTGTGTAGCGCGTGGTTTTTTTCACAGGAGGAAGGGTGAAAGTATAGATCTAAGAGAGGCTTCTTGTCAGATTTCTTGCTCAGTTGATACTGAAATAAGTTTGAAAGTCACAAAGGCCGTTAGATATCAGGTTATATTGTATATAAGAATCAGCTGTGTAGGTTTTTCAAGATGCTTTTCGGTTATTATTTTTTATATTATATGGCAGTTATATATTTAGACCACTGCTAGTTCATACTTACTTTTTATAAGCTTATGTGTATTGTTTAGATGGGGAAAAATTGTCAGTGGGAGAGCTGATGGTAACGTTCGACTTTTTAAATAGTTTTTCTTTCTACAGTTACTGACACAGCCAGGATCACACATTTTCACACTTTTGGTCACTTGTTACAGAGTTAGCGTTTAAGATCTTGTATTTAGATGAGACAGAAAGAGGGAAATGGTTTTACTCTTGAAGGTGCTGACTAGTTTGTGCTCAAAGGGGCAAGTATAAAATAGTGATTGCCAGAAGGAAAAAAACACCAACTTACCTGACACTTATGCTAGAAGCAACCCTTTTATGTCAGCACAGCTGTCTCTCGAGTTATGTGGCTGGCAATTGATCTAACTGCAAACTTAACCACCAAAAAACTTATCCTTTTTCTGTTTTTCTTCATATAAATATAATAGTAACCATATTGGGTGTCACACTAAAGAGTTTTTTTGTGTAGCTGTAAAAGCCGGCATGAAGCAGGTGCATTAAAAAAAGGGAAGTGTACATGATGCTGCTAAGAAGTATTCTCTCATCTTCTCTCTCGGTTCAAAGAACTTGCTGAAATAGGTGTAGATTTTGTAGCTCTTAAGTAATGCCTGTTCCATGTAGTATTTTGGATTTTTTGTTGAACTGTGTGAGCTCTGAGCATCTGTTACATTCTGGTAGTTTCTTCAGGTGTGCTGCTTGGTTCATATGATCTCCTTGTTTTTGAATCTTACTGCTGTCAACCTGATTTGCCAGTTAGTGTTTACATGAGAAGATACGGTGAACAACTAATTCTGTTCAGTTTGTGACACTTAAGACTTGCCTCCTAAGTTGTTTCCTTCCTGCATTGAAAAGGCCTAACATGCTTGTTTTCAAGGAAAAAGTTACATACTTTTATTGTCCTTGCCCTCCTGTTAACCTTTTCTAGTTCTAGTGGCTACTTCTCTTTTAGATGAGGGAACAGAAGCTGCACACAGTATTCAATCAAGATCGAAATGAATTCTAGATTTTTATACTGGCATGACTTCCCCCTCTTCTCTCTTTCTTCTCTGATAGTTCATCCTGCTCAGTTTGTGAGCCGGGTCTACAGAACTACTTCCTGCTCAGTCTACAGAAATACTTTTGCTAGTTCAGAAAAAAGGACAGTATTGGAGGAGGGCAAAATCATAGCATACTGCATAGTGATGGGTTAAAATCTTTTGATCTGTAACATGAAATAGTGATTATTGCATTTTGGAAGAAAGTGAGCTTGCTTTTTCCCAGGTTTTGCAAATGCAGGTTGCTTTGAATGTTATGAAATTAAGGCCTGAACTTGCAGAATAAGGCAGGATATTTAGTCCTAAACTTAGTATGCTTTTTTGCAGTGGTCTCTGTTAAGACTTCACAAGATACTGTTGTCTTGTGGGGTGAGAGTTAGGTTCCCAGTAGATGTTTTCATTTTTGACTTCTGTGGACAGGATTGAAGTGAAAGATACTGGGATACTTTGTTCTTCCCTTTGATCCCTTTCAGGTAAATGGAAGTGTCAGTAAGTTATGAATTTATTACACAAAGAATTCAACATAGATTTAAAGTTTCCGAACCATTGATATTTTCTTCAGAGCGGATTGTAGAGCCATATGTCTAATTCAGGTGACTGGTGATTGTACAACAAACAGAATAAACTGGCAAAGAGAAAAGTAAGCCTGGGGCTTTAGCAAGTTCAAAATAGTGTTCTGAAGTATGTTTTGTTTTGGTACTAGAAGTATTGTCATACCTGCCCAGTTGTAAATGGTAAATATCACTCACTTTCAGAAGCTGGAGATTGAACTGTTCTAAGTGACTTCTTTTTTAAGAAATTCAGTCAAATAAATTCAAGGCTACAACTAGCCCTAGTAACCTGGTTACTTTTGCAGTGTGGAAGACTTAAATCAGCTGCATTGCTTCGCTGTGACTGGTGAAACGGTGAAAGGATGTGGAAAGAAGAGGCCCAGTCTTGAATAGATACATTTCCATTCCTGTGCTGTTACTTTCCTCTGCAGATTAGGAGGCAAATGTTCTTTACTCTTGGGATTTTCTGTATATCACTATATCAGAGTTTATAGTCTCACTTTCTCTTTTTCATGTGCAGGATAGTGTTGAAGGTTCAGTTCCTGTTACAAAGCAGAGAACAGGATCCATTGGAGATCGCCCAGCAAGACCTACTCTTTTAGAACAAGTACTGAATAAAAAAAGGCTGGTAAGTCTTGTTTTCGTAGAGGTTTTGAACTCAAAAATTGTTACACCACCTTTATTTACTTAACTGGCATTGCTGTGAAAGAAGATCAGTTTAAGATTGTTCACTACATGTGCATATTTTCAAATCTGAAATATGCTGCAGAGAAGATATGTGCCTCGGCCTCTCTGTGAAGAATACTAAGATAACTGAATTTAGTGATCACTGCCACATTAACTGAAGTTGTGTATTATGGTAGTAATAAACAGGCATAGTTATTTCTTCAGTGTAAATAGTGCTTATAGTATAACTGAGGGTTTTTAGCTTGTTAAACCAAAGCTTTAGGTAGAACAATGTATGGACTTTAGGTCTGATGTAAGCTTTAATTACTCTGATGTGTTTTAGAAGTTGTAGATATATCACACTTAAGATTGTGTATGTATGTGTTAATAAACTGTAAACAGTATGACTCATCTGTAGAGTGCATGAATGGCATGTGTTCTGAGTTTTTAAACGCTTTGTTGCTCCTTTAAAGAATTAGGCCCAATGAAGGAAAATAATTCAGTAGTTACAGTTTCTTTGGCTTCTCCATTACAATTTTCAGTCCTGGCTGGACTGCTGTTTTGAAGTGTTGGGAAATTCTGCACACTCAGTGAACACAGCATCATAGAATATCCCGAGTTGGAAGGAACCCATAAGGATCATTGAGTCCGAGTCCCTGCTCCTTGCAGGTCTACCTAAAACTAAAACATGTGGCTAATACTCCAGATGCTTGAACTCTTGATAGGAATGTGAGCTTTGCTGCAGAATTACAGTATTTTGTTTGTTTTTTATAGTCTTTTTGAGCTATCTGCAGTGGGAAATGTAGAAATTGGCTCAAAACTGAAGACACAATTGAGAGGTGTTTGTTTTCAGTATGTCATTAGATTATTCCTGTTTGTTATATTTTTTTTTTTGCAATATTGTATATTCTTTACATTATGAACCTGCTTTCAGGATGTGTATTAATGCTGCTTCTGGTTACCTGGTGGTGTCTTGAAACAGTGCCTAGATGTCTTGTGAGTGTGTTTTGTAATTCTGCATTTGATTGAACTCTCGTTTGGATGGATGTGCTGGTATTGACTGGGATACAGTTAATTTTCTTCACAGTAGCTTGTATGGGACTGCGCTTTGGGTTTGTGATGAAAAGAGTGTTGATAATGTAGTGTTGTTTTAGTTATTGCTGAACAGTGCTTCATTCCACAGCAGGGAGGGAGCAGGGGAGGGAGTGAGCAGAGGCTGCTGCTTAGTTGTCTGCCACGGTTAAAGAACAGCAAGGAGTAATGCGCAAATTAATTTAATGGAAAAATATTATAATAGAAACATAATATAGCTATTTAAAATATGTGAGTTCTCTAAAGTAAAGTTCACTTTCTTTCTTTCTTTCAGTCCCTACTCAGAAGCCCAGAAGTAGTGCAGTTTCTACAGAAACAACAGCAACTGTTAAGTCAACAAGCTTTGGAACAAAGGCAACAACAGTTTCAAGGAGCCCCTGGGTAATGAGAATAGATCAATGACCTTCAGATCAGTCTGGTGCTGAAGGAGGGATAGGATCTGTATTTTGTATAAATACAAAGAATCTCAATGTTTAAAGGAAAATGAAAGTTGCTTTTGTTATGTATTTGTATCTTGTTTGCACTTTTGAGGTTTTGAACTGTTTGGGTGTCTGCAAACTTCTGAGCAAATCATAGAATCATTGATTGGACTGGTTTGTGTTAAGGAAACTTCCCAATCTGACAATTCACCAGACTCTGGCAGTCATGCTCCCAGTGCCAGAGACTTTAACTGCTGGGACCAAAGCCCCTTCACTGCAGGTGGCTCCAGTGAGCTGATGGCTCTCTGCCTTGCTTGACTCCTTACAAACCCCACTTACATGCAGTCAGACCAGGTTTCCTTACAGGTTCGACCTCACGTTTCCTATAGCAGAGTCTCAGATGTCTCATTCCATAAAGCACTTTATTCACAGTGCAGTCACACAGAAACAGCCCCAGACGGTGCCTCTGAAGAGGGACTTCCAACCAAGGAACCCTTGGGCTTTTATACCCTCACAGTCTAAGTGCCAGCAAGTCTCGCTCTTCCTCCTGAATCTTTGGCTCCTGATGTGGCTCTGTGTCCACTCACCTGGCTAGTGCCATCGGACTTCATGCCCTTTGTTATGCAAAGAGTTGGCTTGGCAGTTCATGACCTCTTGGCTCCTAGCTAGAGCTCAATCTGCATCTCAGTCTGCATCTTTGAATTGCAGCTTGCAAAATGAGCTACCTGCACCAGATGTATTCCTCAACAGTTGCAAGGGACCTTAAAGCTTCCTCACAGGAGAGTCGCTCCATCCCTCTAATCAACTTAGTGGCCCTCCTCTGGACTTGCTTTAACAGGTGGATGTCCTTCCTGCATTGGGAGCCCCAGAGCTGGACACAGTACTCCAGGGTCTCACTAGAGTGAAGTAGAGGGGCTGTAGTGGGTTGACCTTGCATACAGATGTATACATTTGCATTAACTACTATCCCCTGTCCTTTTACAGATAGGTATTATTTTCCCATTTCATGGGCTTCGTCCACCCCTCAGATGTTCAAAACCAGGCCATGACTGGGACGTCATTTCATCAGGATGGGTGGTCAGGACAGAAGCAGCAGCACACTCAATCATTGGACACTACCATAGCCCAACTCGGGGCATTGTCACACTCTCCTTGTGCCTCGCAAAATTCACTCTTCATTGGTTCATGTAATTCCTGCAATGTACAATTTACACCACAGATTATTTTTCCCCCAAGGTTAAATCTCCTTGAGGCACACACCAGGTCTCCCCATCCTTCTGCATTACCCATCAAGTACACCCAGGTCCTTGAGCAAAGACAATCCCACGAATGGGTTTGCCTTTTCCCATGGGAGGAGAAATCCACACTCAGCTTCCCTGTGTGTAGTATGGGGAGCTTACCTCCCCCCTCAGTATGCAGGGGTTTTGTTTGGTTGGGACCAGGGCAGTTAGCAGATCCTCTAGTGTAAATCAATCAGCCAGCTGACTTCTGCTAAATTAGCATCTCAGTGCTTCCATGCCTCATTGCCTAATGCTCTTAACATAGTCTGCAGTAGTCCATTATACCTCTCAATTTTTCTAGAGGCTTGTGGGTGATAGGAGATGGGATATATCCACTCGATGCCATGTTTCTTTTCCCAAGAGTTTATAAGGTTATTTCGAAAGTGAGCCTGTCTGATTCAATTCTTTGTAGAGTACCGTGTTGCTACAAAATGTACCTTTCAAGGCCTAAGACAGTGTTTTGAGCAGTGGCCTGGTTTACAGGATCTGATTCCAGCCAACCAGTAGTTGCTTCACTGTGGTATGTAACACTTACCTTGGCGTCAGTTTGCCAGGCCTCACCATATCAGAAATCCCAGTTCCCTCTATTCCAGGGAAATTTTACATGTGTAGCTCTCTTCATTGCAGCACATTTCTCATTCATGAATGATCTGTGTGATGGACTCCGTGGTCACGACCCCATGGATCATGAGCCCATTGTTGCATCTCTTCCTAGATGTCCTGATACTTCATGGGCCCATTTGGCTATAAATAGCTCACCCTTCTCCCAGTCTAGTTCTATCTGTGCTATTTCAATTTTGGCAGCCTTATATACCTGCTTATTGTTCTGATGTTCTTCAGTGGCACGACTTTTGGGCATGTGAGCATCTACCTGATGTACCTTCAGAGTCATATTTTCCACTTGTGCAGCGATGTCCTGCCACAATGCAGCAGCCCAGATGGGTTTACCCCTGTGTTGCCAATTGGTCTTCTTCCATTGCTGCTGTGAAAAATAGAAACCCAGTCGGGCAATTTCCAGTCAGAGTTTTATTATATGATAAAAGCAAATTCAGCGCTGGGTGATCAGGGAAGGGGTTCAACAACTCCCAACGCCTGTCACACCCAAAGAAGACATTTGTTCTACATTTATTTCCAGCTACTACATGAATATTCATTATACATAAGTATAAACTCGTACATTGTTAGGTACGTGAGTATAAACATTACACATTGTTAGGTCAGACATTCCACAGATATTTCTTAACAAGAATGTTACCTATAAGCATCCATAATATATTGTTAAATCAGACTTTCAGCAGATGTTCGCTTGTTATCTATACAAAGTTATAAATTTTAAGAAAGGTGCTATTATCTAGCTAACTAAACAAAATTCTCTCACTATAAATCCTACACAAGGTAAAAGGGAGGTAACTTGTTTTATCTCTTTATAGGGGCCCAATTAAGTTTTACGACTTGTTTTTCTTTTCTCTCCAGGTCATATTGACCTTACACTGTTTTCTCTTAATTAGCTCGAATCATTTTCTCAGTTTATCACACTGCCATGCTCACAGGGCATTAGCCACCATCCAGGCCGCTTTTCTTGTTCAGCAATCTTAAGGGCTAGTTAGATGGCTTTCACTTCTGCGAACTGGCTTGACTTGCCCTCTTCAGTGGTCTTAATGACTTGTCGTGTGGAACTCCATGCAGCAGTTTTCCACCTCTGATGGTTTCCTACCACATGGCAAGATCCATCAGTAAATAGAGCATAGCCTCTTTCGCCTTCCGATAACTCATTATATGGTGGTGTTTCTTGAGCACAAGTCACCTCCTCAGGCAGTGCTCCAAAATCTCTGCCTTTTCTTCAGTCCATAATTTCTTCCAGGATTCCCAGAAAACTGGGTTTTCCCATTCAGGCTCATTGTGTGATCAAAGCTACTCACTTATTCCACTGCTTACGTAATGTATTGAGGGGATGTTCCCTTTGAACATCCAGTGCAGCACAGGCAAACACAGTGCCAAGAGGAGACATGCTTCTGTCCCAACAACTTCTGAGGTGCCTCAAACCCCCTCATAGGCTGCTAATATCTCCTTTTCAGTTGGCATGTAGTGGGCCTCTGATCCTCAATAACTCTGGCTCCAAAACCACAGGGTTTCTCCTGATGTTCTTTGCCAGAGGCTCCAGTTGAGACCATGTTCCCCAGCTGCAGCGGAGAGAATATTTTGTGTGGTTGGTCCTGTTCGAACAGTCCCCAGAGCTACCACATGGGCCATCTCTTGTTTGATCTGATCAAAGGCTTGTTGTTGTTCAAGGCCCCACTTCAAATCGTTCTTCTTCTGGGTGACTCGATAGAGGGGCTCACAATGTGCATCCTCCAGAATCCTACAAGGCTTAGGAAAGCTTGTGTTTCCCTCTTGTTAGCCCGTGAAGACATCGTTCCTATTTTGTTAACCACACCCGTAGGCATATGATGGCATCCATCCTGCCATTTTACTCCCAAGAACGGAATCTCTTGTGCAGGTCCTTTGCTTTTCTTTACGGCAAACCCAGCTTTAAGAAGATTCTGAATTATTCTTTATCCCTTCTCAAATGCTTCTGCTTTACTGCCCCACACAACGATGTCATTAAATTGTAGGTGTTCGGGAGCATCACCAAGTCTGGTACAGCTTGGATCAGTTCAGTCCATGGAAGATGGTAGGGCTTTGTTTCCACCCCTGGGCAGTCAATTCCAGGTGTGTTGGACACCCCTCCATGTGAAAGCAAACTGTGATCTGCACTCTGCTGCCAGAGGAATTGAGAAAAATGCTTTGGCAGTGTCAGCTGTACCCCACCATTTGGCTGCCTTTGACTCCAGCTCACAATGGAACTCCTAACATGTCCAGCACAGCAGTGCTCAGTGTTACCTTCTTTAGGCCACGATAGTCTACTGTTAATCTCCACCCTCCATCAGACTTTTGCACTGGCCACAATGGCACCATTAAAAGGCAAGGGAGTCTTGCTGATCATGTCTTGGCTTTCCAGTTGATTAGTCAGCTCATGGATGGCAGCCAGGGTTTGTGCAGTATTGCCTCCAGTGCACTGTCCTGGTAGCAGCTGGCACTCAGTGGTCTTCAATTTGCAGCAATCCCATGATGAAGAGACCTTCTGAGAGGCCAGACAGGGTAGATAGCTGCCTGATCTTCTCTGTATTCACAGTAGCTACAACAAAAGCCCATCGGTACGACTTTGGACTCTTGAAATGCCCTCTCCTGAGGTAACCGATGCCAAGGATACAAGGGGCCTCTGGGCCAGTCACAGTAGGGTGCTTTTCCCACTTGTCTGCTGCTGTGCTCATGTCGGCCTCTAATACAGACAATTTTCGGCATCCTCCTGTCACTCCAGAGGTCCAGATGGGTTCTGCACTCCTGTGTCTTGATGGCATCAGTGTGCACTGTGCACCCATATCTACCAAAGCTCTATACCTCTGTGGATTCTATGTGCCAGGTTATCAAATCCACACAGTCCAGTAGGCCCTGTCATCCCTTTCCTCCTCCTGGCTGAAGGCAGAGAGCCTCTATTCCTGTTCCTGGTTAGAGTATTCACTGTCTGACCTTTGTGATGCCAGATCAGAAGTCCCCTCACCAGGATCAAAGGAGTTGATTTAAGTCCTTTCATGTATGGGAGGTTGCTGATTGCTTTCTTGGATCTCTGTGGCAACTACATTGACAGCCTTCTTGGATAACCCCTTCTTAACAGTTCTCTTTCCTCTCAATTCACATACCCGGGCTTCCAGCTTAAAGGTGGGTTTGCCATCCCACTTCCTTTTTTCTTCCCTGTGGTCATGCAGAAAGAACCAGAGTTCACTACATGGCCTGTGCTTGGGGCTTCCTTTCCCTCTGACCGGGGAGGGGACCGATCTTGGGCTGCCCTTGAGGGCTGAGGTGCTGGCCTGTGGGAATGAGGAAGCGCCTAGAGTTTATTCTATGTTTTGAAGCCAGGAGGACATCACCTCTACAGCTGGTGAACCCATCTTTGGGTAATATGATGCCACCAGGCTGTTGGAATATGATGCAGGGGCATTTTGAACCACCTTCCTCCACCTGGCCTTTGTACAAGGTCCATCCTCTGGATCTTCAGGGGTGTTATCATGTCCTAGATTACTATAGATGACTTCTCATTAGCACTGCTAGTTCTCTCAAGTACTGAATACCTTTATCTGGAGTGGTCCACTTTCTTGGGAAGTTCACAAGATCTTCCTTAAATGTGTATCTTGCCCTCACACTTGAGACGAGCCATCTCCTGAGACTGCAAATTGCTGCCTCTTTTCCAATGCCTCTTTAGCAAGGGATCCCAGCTCTTTGGCTTCATGACCTCCTGATTGCTGACTGTAGGCCTTGTTATTCCAGCATCAACATACAGAATCACCTCCATTGACCTGCTGGCCATGCTCCTTTTGATGCAGCCCAGGAGACAGTTGCCAGCTCATGTCCAGCCTCTCATCCACCAGCCCCTGAACTCCTTCTTGGCGGGGCTGCTCTTGATCATCCCCCAGCCTGTACTGATACCAGTGGCTGCCCTTATCCAGGTGCAGCACCTTGCAGTTGGTCGTTAAACAGTGGGATATTCCCATTGGCCCACTTCTTGAGCTTGTCCAGATCCCTCTGCGTGGCATCTCATCCCTCAGTTGTGTCAACCACACCACTCAGCTTGGTGTCATCTGCAAATCTGGAGGAGTCTATTTTTTGATTATTTTTAAAACTTCATTTTAATGTTTAATTTTTTAATAAAAAATTGTTTATAGTAGTAATGTTTAGCCGTATACCCTTTACCTAACAAAGTCTTCCATTTAATTTAACCTTTTTTTATATAAAGATTTACAGTTAAATCAGTCTTTGATGACAATCATTGAAGGAAGTCAGTTACTTTCTATGGAAGTTGTGAAATAAAGTTCTGAAGTTGAGCCAGCCCAGTGGCATGACCTAACAGTAATTACTCAGGGATATGAGAACTGTCCAGTAGAATCTTGCACTAAAGGCAAAGATAACATGCCATCAAGAAGTCAATCCAGTGGCTCAGGAAAGTACAAGTAGGTGATCCTCCTGCTATCTGTTCATTATCTACAAGTTGAGTAGGTTTGAAATGCTTCATTGTGCATAGCATGTAAAAGAATTTATGTTTAAAAGTTCCAAAACACATAAATGGCAAAAAGCTTTAAAGAAGAATTAGGTGGAATGTATGAAACTGGAGTTACATCTTGTTTTGTGGAGTTATTTGTAACGACCAATTTCTTATATGTGAAATATAAATTAATTGCAGATTATCACTCATTTTTAAGTTACTAAATTAAATTTTAAAGCTTTTAACTCATAATAGCAAATTAATCAAAAAACTATTCTTCAAAGAAAACCTACAGTTAAAATATTGTTAAGACAACTGATACTATATCAGCTGCAGTGCTGAAAAAGGTTTTCACCCAAATCAGATGAACTTGCAATTGATTGGGTTAAACATCCAAACACTGTATTATGTGTTATATCCCACGTTTTGTTTTTAAAACAAAAGTTCTGTATTAAACCACATTTCTGAATAGAGGTTATCCAGATGGGTAGGTGCTTATTATAAAGTACTACTTTAAAGTTATTGCAGCAGTTTGATCCAAGAAATAGTATCTTTTCAGGAGTATTTGTTAGTCTTATGGATTTCTTCAAGCTGTGCTTTTTGTATGTATAAAACTCGTTCAGTTGGGATTTATTGTATTTAGCAGAAGTTGTTCTTTTAAAAAGAACTTGAAAAACTTTGTATACCTGGACCAATAAGTGTTTGAGTAAAATCTTTGTTTTTCTTTAAAAACAAAGCCTGTTCTTTTTTGTTTTGTTAAATTTATATGTTTGGGTTTTTTTCCCCATTACTAAAACAGCCAGCTCTGACTAGATGGCATTCTGTTTTCCAAGGCTCTTGGTATAAAAAGTTATTTTAGCTTTAGGTAAAATCAGGTTACTTTTCAGTGTATTAGAATATATGTGAAAACATAATTGGCTGAAAGTGTAGAATAAAGTATTTGATTTTGTTTTAAATGGTCAGCTTATGAAAGGCGAATAGATCGTTTAGGTGAACAGATATGATTAAACTTTTAAAAAACTCAAACCCTCACAGCAGAAAGGTGGCACAGGGAGTTAAGACAGTGCTGAACAAGTTGGTTATGTCAAAACAAATGCAACTTGCTGAAGCTGTGCATAGAGATGTTCAGTACAGTGCAGCTCACCTATCCTGTACTTTTGGTGGTCTGTGATACCAGTGCCTTACAGGTTAGTGCAGGTGTTGGGAGATGTGCTGGCAGCAGGGCTGTCCTGTTTGCACAGAGTTCCAGATGGGATTCCCAGGCTGTGTGTGAACTCAGCAGTGCCTGCATGGCTCTGACACTCATTATGTTGTCTACTCCCTTGCTTCTTTTACTGCAGAATAAAATCTGAATTTTAGGAAGATTAAAACATGACACTTCTGTAACAGTGCATTCTTACTGTATTTGTCTTTTTCCTTGAGCATTTCAAGAACTGTGCAGCTGCAAGTCTGTCTTTCCACTAATGTCAGTCCGGTGCAGAGCAAGGGCCTCTGTCATAGGGCAGCATCACTGCTCATTGACTGCCTGTCAGATCAGAGCTGTCTCCTTCAAAAGTAAGCTGAGCCATCCTCTTAAATCACCAAATCTACCACAGAACAGTGAAGGATTCATATACTATACATCCAGATTTTATGCCATATTAATTTTCAGTACATTTTCCTGTGTCTAGCATACCATTACTCAGTGCAATCACTGATTCTCTTGCCCAAGATGGACTTGTATGAATAAAGGCTTTCTAAATGCTCCAGTTCCTACAGTCACTTGTGGTCTGACTGGGACCTAGAGTTTTCCATGGCCAATCTCTTTCAAAGAGAAGAATGGCAGATGACAAGGGAAAGAGCTCTTAAATCAGAAATTTCTTTATTAACAGTAAAACACAAGACGTGAATAATCCCTTTTACAATAGAATAATTTCAGCCAAAGAAAATGGAGTGTGTTAAAAAGTGTATTGTTCAAACATCAGACTAAATGTGTTGACTTCAGAATGCCTCAAATCAAATGCAGCAGAAGGAATGGTTGTGAAAATGTCCACTTGGTTAGCAGTCATTACATCTTTCTTGATACGACACAGCATGGAATAGACTACGCTGGGGCTGAGTGGAGTACTTGGAGCTGCCCTGATCTCTCGGGCTCCTGAAGCTATGTCTGAGATTTTTCATTCTCAAGAAGCAAGAGTCCAAGTATTGTTCTTTATACAGCAATCTATGCTGGTTTACAGAATATCATGAACGGTGAATAATACTTGTGGATGGTGCAGATGTTTTGCTTTGCTTCTGGTGGAAAAGAGAGGGCAGAATTGTTCATAGACAGAAGCGACTGTTAAATCAATGCATGACTCACAGTGCTTTTCTGCACCAGACTGATAGCTTGTATTTAACACAACCCCCCCCCAAACACACACCTTGCTCAAATCCACCATTTCAACCCCTTGACTGCGTAGAACTCTGCAGCCTTATGGCTTCATTGTTCCACACTAAAAGGCCTGTTTCTTCACTTTCTTGTCTCACAGCCCCATTTATATCACAGAGGGGATGCTGAAGTGAGGGTTTAAATTGCTAACACTGACTTAACTTGCAGAAAGTGTGCTGTGGTACATTTAGCTTGTACTTTAGAAGTATTTTAAATCATTAAAAACTCCCAATTGCTTGAGTAAGTGAAGAAAATTTATCTAAATGTGCATTATCTCTGCTCATCATTATGTTTGTTCCCTTGCTCTCTTGTTTGCAAAGCTTCTCATGGACATAACTGAACTAATAAGACAACACACACTTTAGCATCAAATAAACCACTTTGAAATACAATTTGCTCACTCACTACTGTGAAAGTGCAAGGGGTCAGACTTTACCAAGTTTTTTTTAGCTTTTCTTTGCTGATGAGGTCTGTATTTAAAATTATTAAGTGGTCGGTCTATTTCATCCTATGCTATTCATATGCAATATTATTTGAATACTAACACAGAATATAAAATAGCAGCATCCATGGATAATAAAAACACCATGACTGAAGATCTAAAATCTGTTCACAATTAGCTGCAAATGTTCACATTGACTATAATGGAAGAGTAGCTGACTCTGGAGGATGTAGTGGTTATGTCTAACTTGTGTAAGAGACATGGCCTGCAAATTAGATTTGTTATCTCTACAGGCACCGTTTGCAAGCATTGCCCAGGTGCAAGTGCAGGTGTCCTCTTGGTAGGACTCTCATGCACCTCACCTCCCTGACAGGGAAGTGGGGCATCAATATGGCAATGTAACGTAAGGCACGGCTGGGCAAGCTGTCTGGAAAGCCCTGGGGTGAACAGGTAACAGGATTTTGGCTGCTCCTGCCCATTCAGAGCTTTCCATGAATAGATAATGGATACAAACCAACGGCTGTTGTGTGTGCTGGTGCCCAACATGTAGAAGTGTCTGTCTGCACTAGAGACACAAAAGGATTTCTCTCAGCTGAACAAAGACTAAATGCCCTCTCAGGCTTCCTGTATCTTGCAGTAAGGTACTCCTGAAGCTGCGATGAGGAAGAAGCCCTGTTTCAATGGGTGCAGTGAAACCTCCAGGTTGAGAAGCTTTTCATTCACAGATCTAACGTCTCATATAATCTCCCTCCCTGCTGCAAGATGGGACCAGCTCTTGTCAAGCTCTTTTTTGATAGTGACCTGACCTCTTAGTTGCTCTCAAGGAAGCACATTTGTCCATTCTTAAGTACTGATAAAAATATGAGTCCCCATGAAAGCTCCTGCTGACTCCGTTTTCCTTTGGGCACTGCAATTTCCCACCTATGCATGAAGTGAGCTGGTTTATCACAATTCCCAGGTAGATGCTCTTATACAGACCACGTCTTTCAGTTGTGCAGTTTCTGTTCAGACTGCATCTTTCTTTGAGGAGCACACAGTGGATGTGCTTGTAGTGTCCTTGAACATTTGCCCCAAAACTCAACTCATTAGTTTTGCAGCAAGGCAGAAGGTAATCTTTCACGTGCAGTTCCCAGATGCAACCAG
The DNA here is from genome assembly GCF_036250125.1 of Pseudopipra pipra. Taxonomy (NCBI): domain Eukaryota; kingdom Metazoa; phylum Chordata; class Aves; order Passeriformes; family Pipridae; genus Pseudopipra; species Pseudopipra pipra. Next base: position 51,769,839 of record NC_087550.1, read on the forward strand.
AGCCTACTTTCTGGATCACATGGGACACCATTTGCCCCAGCTATCGAATGGCTTAATCAGGAATCTGGCACACTCAGGCTGGATGTACAGGAGGAACCACAGCAAGGATTGTCATACTCCAAGCTGCTCTAAAAGCAGGTCTTGACAATTTGGTTAGATGTGAATGTAAAAAGCGCTAGTGAACACAATAGCTGCCCAAGCACGTACTGCCTTGATACCTCCAGTAATGACCACTGAGTTTAGCTGGTCATATGCTCTCTCCTCCTCAGTCTCTTCAGCATCTCAGTGCACTTTTGGCTACTTAAACAACCACGAACTGTAAATCCTCTATAAAAATCTCAGCCCCTTCAGTGGGGCTTCCCCTCACTCAAAAGGGCTTGGTTTCAGCTGTCCAAGTAACAGTCTGCTCTCCAGCTTTCTCCAGAGCAAGGAACTCTTGCCTTTGGCTTGAAGAGCACCTGGGACATCATCATCATCAAATGGTTTGGGTTGGAAGGGACCTTTAAAGATAATCAAGTCCTAACACCCTGCTATGGGCAGAGACACCTTCCGCTAGACCAGGTTGCTCAAAGCTCCATCCAGCCTGGCCTTGAACACTTCCAGGGATGGGGCATGCACAGCTTCTCTGGGCAACCTGTTCTAGTGCTGAGTACAGGGGAAGAATCACTTCCCTGGTCCTGCTGGCCACACTGTTCCTGATACAGGCCAGGATGCCATTGGCCTTCTTGGCCACCTGGGCACACTGCTGGCTCATGTTCAGCTTCCTGTCAATCCAAACTCCCTAGTACCTTTCTGCCTGGCTGCTCTCCAGCCACTCTGTGTCCAGCCTGTAGCACTGCAGAGGGTTGTTGTGGCCAAAGTGCAGGACCCGGCACTTGGCCTTGTTGAACCTCATCCTGTTGGAATCAGACCATCTCTCCAGTCTGCCCAGGTCCCTCTGAAGAGCCCTCCTGCCTTCCAGCAGATCAACACTCCCCCCCAGCTTTGTGTCATCTGCAAATTTGCTGATGGTGGACTCAATCCCCTCATCCAGATCATCAATAAAGATATTAAACTAGTGACCAGCTGCCAACTGGATGCAGCACCGTTCACCACCACTCTCTGGGCCCGGCCATCCAGCCAGTTCTTAACTCAGCAGAGTGCCCCTGTCCAAGCTGTGGGCTGCCAGCTTTTTCAGGAGAATGCTGTGGGAGACAATGTCAAAGGCTTTGCTGAAGTCCGGACAGACTATATCCACAACCTTCCCCTCATCTACCAGGTGGGTCACCTGATCATAAAAGGAGATCAGGTTGGTCAGACAGGACCTGCACTTCCTAAACCCGTGCTGGCTGGGTCTGATCCCCTGTCCATCCTGTAAGTGCTGTGTGATTGCACTTAGGATGAACTGCTCCATAACCTTGCCAGGCTCTGTAGTTTCCCAGGTCCTCCTTGCAACCCTTTTTGTGGATTGGCGTGACATTCGCCAACTTCCAATCATCTGGGACCTCCCCAGTGAGCCAGGACTGTTGGTAGATGATGGAGAGCGGCTTGGTGAGCTCTTCCACTAGCTCCCTCATCACTCTAGGATGGATCCCATCTGGTCCCATAGACCTGTGAGGATCCAAATGGCTCAGCAGGTGGCTGTTTCCTCCTGGATTAAAGAGGGGCTATTCAGCTTCCTGTCTCTGTCTACCAGCTCTGGAGGCCAGTTGTCCTGAGGACAGCCTGCCTTCTTGTTGAAAACTGAGGCAAAGAAGGTTTTAAGTACCTCAGCCTTTTCCTCATCTTTGGTGACTTTGTTCCCCCGTATGTCCAAAAAAGAATGGAGGTTTTCCTTGCCCCTCCTTTTGCTATTATGTATTTGTAGAAGCACTTTTTGTTGTCCTTCACAGAAGTGGCCAGACTGAGTTCAAATTGTGCCTTTGTCTAATTTTCTTTCTACATGACCTAACTATATTCCTAAACTCTTCCTGAGTAGCCAGCCCTTTTTTCCATAGTCGGTAAGCTCTCTTTTTTCCCCTTATTTCCTTCATAATCTCCCTGTTCAGCCAGGCTGGTCGTCTTTCCCGCCAGCTCGCCTTTTGGCACACTGGGACAGCCTGCTCCTGTGCGTTCCAGACTTCCTTCTAGAAGCATGTCCATTTCTCCTGGACCCCCTTGTTTTCAAGGGCTGTTTCCCAAGGTACCCTCTGAACCAGTCTTCTGAGTAGGCTGAAATCTGCCCTCTGGAATTCCAAGGTAGAAGTTTTATTGATGGCCCTCTTTGTGTCCCTGAGTACTGAAAACTCTGTTATTTCATGGTCATTGTGCCCCAGATGGCCTTCGACCACCACATCTCCCACCAGCCCCTCTCTGTTTGGGAACAGAAGGTCTAGTGGGGTCCCATCCCTGGTAGGCTCATTTATCAGCTGAAGCAGGAAATTATCCTCTATACACTCTAGGAATCTCCTAGACTGCCTCTTCCCCACTGTGCTGAGTTCCCAGCAGACATCCAGCAGGTTGAAGTCACCCACAAGAACAAGGGCTGGCAATTTTGAGACATCTGCCAGCTGCTTGTAGAATAATTCATCACCCTCATCATCCTGCTGGGGGGTCTATAAAAAACAGACTCCCACCAGGATGTCAGCCTTGTTGGCCTTCCCCCTGATTCTGATCCACAGGCACTCAACCTTATTGTTACTGACTTTAAGTTCTAGAGTGTCAAGAGACTCTCTAACATATAGAGCCACCCCTCCACCTCCCCTATCCCTTATGAAGAGCTTGTAGCCACCCATGGCAGCACTCTGGTCATGCAAGTCATCCCACCACGTTTCTGTGATGGCGACTACGTCATAGCTTTCCTGCTGCATGATGACTTCCAGCTCCTCTTGCTTGTTACCCATACTGTGTGCATTGGTGTACATGCATTTCACCTGGGCTGCTGCTATCACTCCTAACCCTGGCTTTCTACCCTTAGGCTCATCTCTGGAGAGCCTGGTTTCAAACCCTTCCCCTTTCAAACCTAGTTTAAAGCCCTCCTGATCAGCCCCAACAACTTATGGGCTAGAGTCCTTTTGCCCTTGCTAGATAGATGAAGCTCGTCTGACTCTAGAAGGCTAGGTACCATAGAATTTGCCCCATGGTCAAAGAAACCAAAATTCTGCTGGTGGCACCAACCCTTTAGCCACCTATTGATAAGACAGGTTTTCCTACTCTTCATTCATCTCTGCTACTGCAGGAACTGAGGCGAACACCACCTGTGCTCCTGTCCCATTAACTAATCGACCCAGTGCCTTGAAGTCCTTTTTAATTAGCCTGGTACCTCTTTCATTTATGTCATCACTGCCGGCCTGGACCACGACCAGCAGTGTATAATAATCAGAGGGCTGGATTAGCTCAGGGAGTCTCCTACTAATATCCCTCACCCAGGCCCCGGGAAGGCAGCAGACATCCCTAGGGGATGGGTCCGGTCGGCATATAGGGCCTTCCATTCCCCTCAGAAGGAAGTTGCCTACTACAACTACCCTTCTTTTTTTCTTTATAGCTCTGGTTGTGATCCATCTAGTAGATGGGGTGCAACCAGGAGACCCTCCAGACAGATTCTTTTCTTGACTGCCCTCTGCCTTACTCTCTGGGTCCAGGGCCTCACACCTGTTCTTTAAGGGCACCCGGGGAGGTGATGGCGGTCTCTCCGGTTTCCATTCCCCCCCATCTACTTGGTTTGCTCCATCTGCCTGATGGCAGGAGGGGCAGGGCTTCACCGTCTCCTGCTGGACTTTGTTTGGGGTTGAAAGGGTATGACTCCACCAGCCTATTTCCCTTTCATGCTCCCTAATACTTCTTAGCCTCTCTACTTCTTCCTTGAGCTCTGCCACTAAGCACAGCAAATCATTCACCTGCTCACATTGTACACAGGTGTCTCTCACACTGTCCTCTGGTACTAACGCCAGGCTCACACAGTCCATGCAGCCAGAGACCTGAACAGCCACATCCTTCTCAGGGGGTTCTGTCTGGGTTAGCACACTCCCCCTGATAGCAGCACCAGCAGCTTTTGCTCATTTGTAAACCATTGCTGGGTCTAGTTGACTTGCAGGAAAAAACAAACAAACCACAGCCACCCACCTACGTCACAATCCACCAGAGAGAGCTGGGAGGGTGGCTGTGCCCTTCCTGCTTCCCCTGCCTGTGCAAACTGCCATGCCACAACCTCACTGATGTGCCACATCCCTGTTTGCCTGCTCCAGGTCACTTACACTCCCTTGAGCAGTTTAAATCTCCAGGAAACTACCTTGGCTCCACCCCCTGGTCAGCTGATTGTAGTCTCCCATGAGTGAGTTTAAATCTCTCAGGAAGACTACCTCCAAAGCTTGAGTATTAGTGAGTACATTTAAAGGCCTTAAATTGACTACAGGTGGATAGGTTTATGAAGACCTTTCAGCAGCAAATATCTCCTTCCAAAACGGGGAGACATTAGAGATACAAAGTTACATTGCTGTAAATTAAGAGAAACCTGAATTTTTAACCAAGTTCAATTCACATATACTAGAGAAGCCTGTAAAAGAAACTTTGTTCAAAAAGAAAGGGAAATAAATGGTTTAATAACCTTACTTTTTATCTCTGCATCTGGGCAGGGATTATCTTCCTATTTACTTGTTTTCCTCAATTACTATTATCACTTCTCTGTGAGCTCTCCCCTTCACTTGGGAAGGAGCTGACAGCTTCTCTGTGTTTGCACAGCATTCCACATGGTGGGATAAGTCCCCAGAGGCCACCAAAACAGGAAGAAATAGTTGACACAGTGATACCAGCCTTCCTAAAGGCTAACAACTCTGTCATGGCCATTGGCTTCAATTGCCCAGAATCAGGTGCTTTGATCCAATTTCTGACAAATAGTTATATTTGCTGAAATTCATTTCATTCTAATACAGATGTTTTAAATAGGTCAGAAGAATCATGCTTCAGAGATTCCTCTTTACTTATTAGTAAGGCAGTATTAAGGTGACTGCCTTAAATGAGATGCATGTATGGACTGCATGGAAGCCAAATTCCATTCATATAAGGATTACTATAAAAGTAGACATATAGGAAAGAAAGAACTGCTCTGATTTTACCAACTTTTATTCAAACAACACAGACACTTAACTGAGCAAGCATCGTTATTAGGCTGGGAAAGCTACCACATCTTCCTTAGGGTCCACCTCATCTACTTTTGGAATGTCCAGTGCAGCAGTCCGCATTTGCGCTAGAGACACAAGTTCCCCTTATACTCAGTGGGAAAACATAAGCATGCCCAAAGTACATTTTCACCTACTTGAAATGCCTGTCTTATGATGAAATGAATGATGTCCCAAAAGGACCTGCTTCTCTTCACTGGCCTATTCTTCAGCATTGGCAGAAAGTGGGTTCTGGAGCTGCGCAAGAGCAGATACACCTCAGAACATCTCCTTTTTGCTCTCTGTGAGGAAGATGACAATGCTGGGAATGTCTTCTCTCTATAAAAGCTTCACTCTATATTAGAAGGGAATGAGGTTTCAGCCTAAAAGACAAGGGGGAACCTAGGATAAAGGACAGAGCTAGATACTAGACAGGAGAGGTGATTTTCTCTGGTCCTTAGCTGCTAAGAAAGCAAAGAAATGAGCTACATGAAAAGGTGCTCATCCTAGAGCAAAGGTGCTACTGGAGAAGAGGTGCAATAAACATGCTAAAAAACATGTTACCAGTACCTTGGTACAGGGTCACTGATGACAGAGGGAGCTGAGGAAAACGCATTTTTCCAAACTGATGTCTCTCAAGTCTGCTAAACAGTAAATGGCACACCTGGAATTTCTGTGTAATATTATTATTGTATTTCATTGCTGCAAGAGACTGTAAAGCTTTTCCTATCTCACAGTGACAGCCCTGACGTCAAATGGTGACAGAACAGGTTTCTTCGCATGTACAAATTTCATATACAACTTGCTATTACTGCTCAAACTTAACAATAATTTATCCTTCTGTGTCCTGCAAATTCCACAGGCAGCTGAAGATGCACTGAAATGAAATAACACTGTTACTTTACTTACTGTCTTTCCAGTGAATGTTATTTCCTTTGCATATGTGATATAGCTGAAGATTTCAGGCATCCTCTTCGACTTACGCAGCAAAATGTGTAGCACCAGATATTGTGCGAGAAGAAAAGAAACATTCTGTAAAACATTTTTTTTTCCTCATGATACTTCTAGTGTATTCCATGGAGGAATGAGATTGGAGAAGTTATCACTCTTTCTGATCCTTAAAGCAAAACAATTTTCAATGAACTTTTATGCCTTGAAAGAAATAATACTTGATTCTTTCGGCAAAATGATGGAGACAATCAAAATGTATTAAGAGTTTCACCTGTCTCCTCCGAAAAGGTTACAAAGTGAACCTTTTTGTAAGGCTGGCTCTGTGGATGAGGGTATGGGCAATAGGTTTCCCTGTTTACAGAAGGAACACAGACATCGATTCACTCTTTGCTTGTTCACGACATACACTACCTCACCATCACCTGCAGGTAAGGCAAAAGTACAGCAAATGATGGAACCTGTATCTAAGATGAGAAACCATTTGTGGGGATGTATGGAGTGACTGGCAGGGAAGCCCTCTCTCTGTTGGACCCAAGTGATGCAGTCAGATCCCAAGGATTGGCCCAGTACAGGGGATGGAGGTGGCTGACTCCCATCTCCTTCTCATTGCATCCTGTGGGCATGGGGCTTCCTGCTCCCAGTATGGAGACTATCCCAAGAAGAATGATAAAGTAATTATTTGCTTCTTCAATGCACACTTCATTTCCCTTTTCTGAATCACAGTTCAAGCCCCTTTGAGGTGTACCCTTGATATCAGCACAGTATTCTATCTACAGACAGTCCTAACTTTAAAACAAACTACATCAATACTGTATCATGGATAGGATTCAGTTTACATGCCGGATACATATGCAAGTATGTATGTACTTTGCAAAAAAGCACTGGAAGTTAATTAGTTTTTTAACTCATAGGCCTATATTTCAATTATTATTTTTTTCTTAGGAGCTTGTTGCTTTTCAGTGCAGCAATACCGTACCCTACTGTGTCAACAGTAACAGATTACTTGGAGGTGTCCAGAATGCTCTGATAAGGCTCCAGTGCTGAGTATGTCCTGAGGGCTCTCTCCCCCTGCCAAATCCTAGGGGAGATGCAGGTGCCTCAGCTCCTCAGAGGATTTGTTGTCCCATCATGCTTTGCAGTAGGGAGTCAGACTGGAATTGCAATTTAGTCCTTCAGTTCACTAGATAAAAGTCATCTCTATGCGTAAGTCCTGTGCACCATCTAAGGTCCACTTTTAGACCTGAAATTAGGATGTAAAATGGATATAAATGGCATAGAGATCTGACTTTGGTTGCCTGCAGAGGGGTGAATTTCACCTACTAGGAACAGCTACAGCCAGGTTTCCGAACCCACATGAAAGTGCTGAGAATTCGCACCATTTACTGGCTTGGCTGGGGAATGAAGATGCTCACAGGAAATGTTTGACACTTTTGCAGGAGTTTGGCTTATTTTGCACTAGAGAACAGATATGCTATACCTGAATTTCTAAACTTGTTGTACTGGCATCAGAGTAACTAGAAACCACAAAATGCAGCATGGAAAAAAAAAAAAGAGAGTAGACTATGTATAGATATATTTACATCTACATACATCTACATATAGAAGCTTCTGTTCACTGGGAATTCTATAAGCCACTGCCTGCAATAGCATCCATCCTAAAAAATTTCTAGAGATGATTTTTAAGAGACTGAGGAGATGGGGTTGTGAGGTGAGCCCATCTGTGTCAGCACCTTATCCAGCCATTGCAACGGTCCATGCAGGTGGATCTCAATCCAGCAGGGCGTGCTTGTAACATCTTGGCGATGATACTCTGCTCCCCAGCCCTACAAAAGGACCAAAAAGTAAGCGGTTTTTTTAAGAAAACCAAAACATTAAATCACAACTCCAGTGCTGACAGTCTAAAACAACTACAGGTAGTACACCACCCAAGTTCCCAAGATGTAATGCTTTGTCCTAGGGATAATTTTCTCTAGAAACTTTGCTACTTTTTAACGTCATTGTTATCACAGTTACCTATATGGTTACTTTATGGTATTAAATTAAAAATCTCTTCACGCTTCCAAGTGCTGAAAACAACAGGCATGGAAAGGCCTGTTTCCAAGCTTGTTGCTGCAAACAGCCCATGGGGAACGGTCCCTGCTGTTTGCACCCCAGAGACATGCCCAGGAAGGTCTGGCAGACTGCTGCCTGGCACAGATAAAAAGCAGGCCAGGCTCTTTCATAACATTTTAACAGGAACTGGGTATGATCCTGGGCACTGCTTCATGTATTGGTAGGGATGCATTCTATGAGTCTGAGACCCTAGAAGTTCTAGGTATTTATCTAAACCTCTGGAAACTTTCAGCAGTTCCTATGTACCATACCTAGCCTATGTATAGATATTTTCCATAGGTTTTCTATCCTTGAACATGTCCTCTTTTCCCACAGGAGTTCCCAGCTGTCTGCTGTGGGAAGTCCTGCAGTAATTTCTCCAGCTCTTTTGGTGTGACAAGGGATACAGAGCATCTGACAGAAGATGGGGATGTGGTGCTGGCAGGGAGAAAAGAGCCTGGAGCCCCCATGCCTCAAGGGACAGGTTTAGGTTACATATCAGGAAAAGGTTTTTCACCCAGAGGGTGGTTGAGCAGTAGAACAGGCACGCCAGGGAAGTGGTCACAGCATCAAGCCTGTCTGAGTTCAAGAAGTGTTTGGACAACGCTTTCAGGCACTTCTCCTGTGAAGGGCCAGGAGTTGGACTCGATGATCCTCATGAGTCCCTTCCAACTCAGTATATTCTATGATTCTATGATTCAAGCAGGCTCAGTGTCTACTCCCTAAGCAGGCAGCCTGATTTCACAGCAACACGAGGCCTCTGAGTCACAGCCCAAAGTCTTGCAGCTCACCGGCTGTCTCACTGGCAGAACTGAACTGGGATTTCCACAGGGCAATGTGTAAAACATGGTCCCACTACAGGATGAGGATCTTCATTTGTGGGATGTTGATCAGACACTGAGTCTTACCTATCATTATGCTAGTCAGGCAGGATGGTATTCTTGTCATGGAAAAAGGATGTGGAGGTATATTAAGAATGATGCCTGCCAAAAGCACTTAAATTGTAGACTGCTGAACAACTCTGACAAGTGAAGGTGCTAGAGCCCACTTCTTTAGATGTTCAGCTGCAAAATTAGGATCTACACCGAAACAGGATGCCATAATAAGTGGTCTGGATAAAATTCATTGCTACTAAATAATGAAAAGGGGAAAGAAAGCAGAAGAGTAAAATATGGACCCACAAAAGCCCAGAGTACTTCTAAACAGGCAGCATTTTTCTGAACTGCAGAGCATTTATCAAGCTAGAAAGGGCCTGTGTTCACAGGACCTCAGACTGATGTTCTGTAAATGTTTGCATAAAATGCCAGTGCTGTCACACTCCTGAGATGATGAAGTTGCAAGTACTCAGCTGCAATGAAGATACATAGCCAGAAGGGCATTAGAGGAGCCGACGCACCTCTGCTGACTGGCAGAATGGAAAAGCCAGAGGAGTGGCAATTGCAGGTTGAAAGTACAACCTGCCAGATTTGGGGGAGTCTGGCAGCGCATGCAGGCGGCTGGCCATCTCCCTCTGCTGGCAACTCCCAAACACTCCCAGTGATGCTGTCTCTGGCTGGAGCCCTGCCAGGGGAAACAGTAGGAGGACAAGGCCCCTGTGGCCCCTTGTATATCACTCTAGGGTCGCAGGTAGCCTCCTTTATCCCCAGGGTCAAAATGAACTCGGACTTTCTTAATGAGGGAATAAGATGAGCACAACTTGCAAAGCTGTGACGGTGTTTTGCACAGATGGTAGGAAGAGGATACTAGTACCCTCACAGGGTCCTGCTGCTCCTGCCAGCCCTCCCTGCCTCCTGTGGGCAACAGCTCTCTCCAGCCCAGGCTCCAGCCATGTCCCAGAGTACTGAGTTACCTCATGCCATGGAACACAGTCGAGTCTGCTGGGTCTTCCCCTTAGCCCCAAGACTTGGGAAAATGTGTGAGGGATTGTGCTGGGTTCAGACCTCAGCTTAGAGAAACTCTTCATCTCTACCCTTTGTGCTTCAGCTGCCTCAGCTGTGGAGAGGGGCCAACACCATCCTGCTTTGGTTATCAGAAGTGCTCAATGGATGAAAACTGCTCTTACTGATGGTACATCCACAACTGAGCTCCTAGCTGCTCTGTGGGGACACAAAGGACATCAGAGGGGACAAGACATTTACCTCCCTCTGTCCCATGTCCTGCCTCCAGAAGACAACACAGTCCTGGCAAGTTTCTCATGTCTTGGTCCCTCCCCATTGCTGTCTCCCAGCTGGTAGCTCAAGCATTGGTGGGGTAGGAGACAGGGTCTCCAGCCCTTTAGCTGTGCTTGTCCTGTGGGTTGTAGGTGACCAGCAGCATCTGGACACGAATCAGGGGAGAAGCCACAGCATCACCCTGCACCTGGGGGCTCTCTTGGGGGCTCTCTGACAGACAGCATGCCCCTATCTGCAACTGCATACCCAACATCTAGCGGCACTACTGACCTCAGACTGAACACACAGGGGCTCACACCTTGGGAGAGAAATATTTTGAGAAGACTGAGTACAGGAAAAGGTATTCGTAGGCCAGGAACAAATAACCTAGATGAGATTTGCATAGCAATTTCCCAAAGGTCATGGGAAAGGTTTCAAAAGAACTCCTTGCACTGGTCTTCTGGTGCCTGAGGCACTATAGTAGCTGCTATTGTTTCAACAAAGCAAGATGATAATATGGCAGCAGCAATATAGAGTGCATCAACATCACCATTTCTGCTGCCATGCTGAGCACAGAGGCAGATAACACATCAAACCGACTGTCCCCAAGTTGCTGAGATAATGAAAATATTGCGTAACTGGCTACACTGCCTTTACAAACAACATGCCCATTCATGTCTTCCATTAATTAAAGAAAATGTTTGTTGAGTTTCTTGCTTTCCTTTTTCCCCCTAAAGTTTGCATGTGAACAAGATGTCAGCTTCACAAGAACAAAGCAGCGGCATGGTGATGGGCATGGAGATTTTGGCTTGGACTCCTGGGAGAAGTTACAGAGCACTCTTAATGCTCTCAAAGACTTAAGGAGATGGGTCCCCAAGGATGGCTTGAAAAAGTCAGAAAGATGTGTAGGACTCAACTCATCTGCTCTGTAGAACATAAGGTAACTGGGCTCAAGCCTCAAGCAATTTTTCAGTATCTTAGAATTCAATCATCTTGATTCAGTCATTTGTATAGAAACAAATCTGCAAGACGAAAGCACATACACAAGCCATTTTTTATGGTACCTAGCAGGACCAACTGGCTTCTAATGGTGCAGCTCCTCTAGTTTGCAGGCTGAACATTGCTGCCAGCTCTCCCCAGCAGCACTATAGCAAGTCAGTCTAGCATATCTGCAAACAATCTTTAAATTCTTTGGGTTTAGATGCTACGATAGGCACCTAAGTAAATTCTAAGTGCTAAAAGGAGTCAAGAGATCTCATTCTGGTGAGAAGGCCATTCAGAAAATTTGAGAAACTCCCACAAATATCACACAGATATCACACAGAGCAGTCAGACTGTGAAGTTCAGATATGAAAGACATCGAAACAGTAATTGCTTTGGTGGCCTCCTGTCTCTTCCAAGTAACAGAGGAAGATCAGATATTCTTTTTCTATTCTGCTTGCAAGAAGCCCTTCTGATCCTGCAGCTGGCCAGAGGGTACGTCATCAGAAATTATGACAATCTTTAGCCAGGGATCAGGCAGATGGCAAACAACAACTCCCTGCAAGCTAAGTGAGAGATGAAGAAGGATCCAGTGTTTCTTGACTGAGACCATATATATCAGTCTATAGTACTGGTGAGACTGTAAATTAGCCTAGAGACATAAGGACATTCTTTTCAGACCTATGGCTCTATCAAGCTCTATTGCAAACCTGTAACAATATGAGAGATCACAACTGCCTAAGACATTTACATTTTGCTAAGCCCTTCCAAGTTGAGCTTTTTGTGCAATCAGTGGGGGAACTCCACCATGCATTCTCTGCCTATTTTCCAGAGAGAGCCTATGGAATATCCAAATTTTGGAATCTAAGAAATTTCGAGGTTGACCTCAAAACTAATGATTGTAAGCACCTAGAAGTTTAAGGCAGTACTGGAAAAGAGGCAGTCTGAATTGCTTCAGAAAGGATTTGATGGGAGCTAGAAAGTAATGGGATTTGCCTTTGCAGAAATGCAAGAGAAAACAAAGAATCCTTACTTTAACAAAGCTCATTCGAATAGTACACATCTTGGTCAGCTCATACACCACTTCAAAACCATGATTGACTGACTGGGCAAGCAGCTGGGCGAAGAGCTGGTTGTTGAAGATCTTGAGGCTGCAGCCACTGGGGATCTTGCAGACAGTGGCTGGGTGGAAACCATGCTGGTAGTTACAGTTGCGGCTTTGCACAAAAATACTGCTGTCACTGACACATTCGGCATAAACTTCCCCACCAACGTAGTAAAGATGAACACCTTGAAAAAGAAAATGTAATGTGTATCATTTCTTCATTGTTCACAACACACTTTATACCAATAATTTTTTCTTTTATCCTGGCATACAAACCCAGGATCATTCCAGATACCTGGTACCTATACATTACCTTTTAGAAGACAGTAAAATGTGTGCATATCTATGTACTGTACAAGAGGCCACTAACATTAAGAGGAAAATATCATAAACACTATTTTGAGGTACTGGTCTAGAAAAAAAAAGTTTTGGAAGGCCGTATTTTTCTTTGTTTCTCAGTAAAACTTGGTTTATTTCTTTTACCCAACAGCACAGTACTTTATGACAGACACACATACATAAGTATCAAACACATGTCAACCATATACAAAGCATGAATCAAAACTATCCAAGAACTGAAAAATCAGTATTACATTACACATTGAAGTGTATTTTCTCTGTTGAGAACATGCACGCTGACCAAGACCCACTTCACTGCATGCAGTTATTTTACTACAGGATCCTACGTCATACAGTTAAAACACAGCATAGTGTGTACTTAAAATAGCTTTTCTGTATTTTGCTTTATCCATCACATCAGAACTGAGTATTTGCATTTACATGATGTGACTGACTCGTCAGATCCTGTTCCAAGTGACCTTTAGCAAGAAAAGGACTGATTTTGTTCTGAACTTTCCAGTGCCCAAGTGACTTACCAACACTAACCTTCAAATTTTGACTGTGCCTTGGGGAAATGAAGGTGGAAGCACTTCTATCCATTCAAATACTCTGATCCCCTCAGGATATCTGCTTGCATGAAAATATACCTAAATTGGTGTGAGAATTTATCTTAGCCTAATTCAGTAACCTTAAAGTTAGGGATCTTGTGTAAGCTAATTGTGTAGACACCTTCCCTAGATGATAGATGATGACAGGCATTGTGACCAGATGATTCATTCCATCCGCTACAGAGTGCAGGCTTACAGCCAGTTTAACGCCATGGAAGTCTGTGTAGGTGCTGAAAAGGCTCTCCCATTCCCTACCCCTGCTGTTTCTTCTCACACCTACTTTCATGCTGGCAGCAATGGCTGAGGATCGGGAACCAGCTAATAAACTTCAAACCAAACCAAACCAAACCAAATCTATTTGCAGTGAGATCTTCATCAGTGCAAGCGCAGCAATGGGGACCCAGCCTGCTTAAACGTGAGCATGAAGCCACACCCTAAAAGGGGCCAAGTCATCCTGTGAAAATGCCCAGGCAGTCACCTTTCCCATGGCTGGATTAGGGGAAATGAACCCCTCCCATAGTCAAGAGAGGTGGAAGAACTCAATTCTTTGTTCTCATAAAAACCACCACTAAATAAAAGTAAAATCCTCCTCTCTATTCCCAGGTATGGCATTCAAACACTTACATACTAATGTACATTTTCACAGAGCCTCAGTGGACTGCCTCCAAACCTAGTGATAACTATGCTTTAATAATGCAGTTGAAATTACTTTTATTCCTGGTGTCTTTCATAGAAAGACTGGTTACATATTCCCAGTCTGTTCATCATTCTGTGGTCATAACAACAAGGGGTAGCAGCACATCCCCAGGACAAAAGCAGCCTCTAAACAGAAGTGGGAAAGGCTCAGGGAAAAGCAGGTTGAGTGGGAAAGGAATCTGGGAAGATTATGTTCTCCCACAGTTTTCCAGGGTGACTCAGACAGGAACCTTTAAGTCTGTCTTCAAGCCACCACTTGACTTCTATGCACCCACAAGATCTCAAATGAGATGCAAGTGGCAGGGGTGTGGCTTGAAATACACACTGGTGCTGCACTGGGAACACAAGCAAGGGGACAGCTCCATTCCACCAGTCTTCAGGTCTGCTCTGACTACGCCAGACACTGTGGGGTGCTGCACACTGTGACTGCTATTACTTGACCTACTCTCCTTTCCTTACCTTGGAAATGCATAAAAGGGAAGGACTGAAAACAGGAAGGACCTTGATGGAGTCCGTATAATTTTCTGAAATAATCAGATGGGGTGAGAACAGAGGGTAAGGAGAGAAGAATAAGGACATAAAAATTCACCACATTTCAAATCTTAAAGTGTGGCTACTGATTTAGGGTAACCACACTTTGTGGTACTAAGGTGAAAAATTTTTAAGGCTGGGTTTTTGAAGTATATTGAGTAACCCATTTTCTGGAAAAAATTAATTCTTTCAAAGGCATCGCCCAATCTGTCTGCTATAGTAACAAAACCACCGTTAGTCCCAAAAGCAGATGCTACAAATTGCTTTTTCCTTGTGGACTTTTTAAAAGCAGTAAATACAGCAGTAATGAAATATCAGTATGTATTTCTATTCTTCTAGTATTCATTCAGCAGAGGAAAGCACCCTCAAGGAAACCAAGCTGCTAGATACATATTTGTAGAAGACCAAATCAAGGGTCCATACGTTTTAGTGGGATTTCATTGCTCCATGCAGAAGCTGGAAATTCAGCAGTCTCCAAGCATCCACATCGTCTTGACACTGATCAAAAGTCCCCTTTTTGTCCTTGAAGTCTAACTGCTGAAACAGGTCCAATTGCTAGTAGATGTTGCATTGTGTTCTGGATTGTTTTTAGCTTTGATGTGGTATTTCCAGGAAACCGTTTCACGCTGATACACTAGATGACAATTCAATCGCATATCCTTATCCTACTGAGCTAATCTTGTTTACTCACTCTTTTTTCTCCCCTGTTAACATGTGACAATTGTATCCATTTCAGTAGCTTTCATCTGTCCACCATGCTTTTGAACTACACATTTTGGAGCTGCTCTGTGCTCTTCTGCAGGCCTGTACTGGTGCCACTTATACTCCACTTTATATGTTCTTTTAAGATTTACATAAACAGGCAAGAACAGTAAAATCACGGATCTCTGATACACTAAACTCCTCTCTGGGCAACCTGCTCCCTTCCCTTGGGCAGATTCCTAGTGTAGGACTTTAAAGGACTTTTAAGCAATGAAGACAGATCTTCAGATTTAAATGGATGAAGACCATTAGCATTTCCCTAATTTTATTTTTGTTCTGTCTCTTCCTCTTTTGGCGCAGAAAGTCACAGGATGTAACATCCTCAAATGACAGCTGGGATCTTTTGTCATTCTTTTAGGGCCAGGTTCATCTTTCATCTACATCCCTCTGACAACTTACACTGATAGGGAAGCTTTGCTTTATTTACTAAGTTAGAACTAGATGTACAACACATTTGCACCTCTCACAACGAACCGCTATGACAGACACTTGTAGTATCACACTGGCTTCACACAGCACATCTGCAACACAAGTGCCTTCCCTCCCAGAGAAAAGTGGAAGAGCAAAGCACATCTCCTGCACCAGCCTTCAGGTTCACTGCTGTTTGCAAAAACTGTATCACATTTGTCTCAGAGCTTCCTTGTATTCAGTCATTCAACACTAGACTATCAAGAGCCAATTAAAATATTGCTCTAGGCCTGGGAAATAAGGTGAGGTTGACAAGATAATAGCAGTGGAACAATTAGAGTTAATTAGCCCAGTGGGAAATACATTCCCAAGTAGCTACTGGTGCAAGGCTGAGTTGGCAAGATAATGAGTCTAGACTGGATATACCAGAACATGAAAAGCTTCATCTGCATGGAGAAGTGGCTGGCACAGGGCTTCTGACTCACCATCACAAACAACAGTAAATTCTGCGAGAATATCAAGCCCTACACAGCCCCAGTGAGCTGGGGCAGATTGTGTGTGGTCACGCATGTCCAGGTGTGGTCTCTCACCAGCAGCAGATGATTCTGCACACTGTACACCAGAAGTGGAGCATACAAAGAGAACCACCGATGGGAGAACGGAAGCCTTAGTTTTACTGGTGAAAAGTTGGCAAAGCAGGGAATCATTGGTGGTGGCAGCGAGGGGGGGGAAGCTACAAAGACAACTCTGGTAGAGTTCTTCAGCTAAGTAACTCAACTACTAAGTGTTTCATCCATTTCCCTTTGTTATTTGGTGGGAGGAGAATCAGCCCTCAGGCACTAGCAATTATCCTTGTAGTGGCATTTCAATGGCAATATTCCCAGTTGCCAGAAGCTCTAATAAATAAAATGAAAATACATACTGCTAAATCAGAACACATAACTATAAACAACATTTTTCTCTTCACTGGCCAAGTAAACAGCTTTTGTAAGGAGCTACTCTGCTGATTGTTATCCAGTCAGAAAAGAATCAGCTGCTTTTCTTCTATTTCAGAATAATCTCAGAGCTTTTATTTTAAGACAAGCGCATTTGACAAATCAGATAGGTTTGTTAATGCAATATGTGGATCTTTTGAGTTCTGAATATTCCTGAGGAGAAGGGATTTCCTCTTACCTTTTCCTATGTGTCTCCTGGTGTTTTCTATAGTAGAGTTGCGGTTTACATTTGACAGCAGACCCAGGCAGAACCTGTTTTTGTTATTTGAGGGATCTGTAAATCCATCTATAAGGATGCTTCGAGAGGAAGCCTGGAAAGTCTCCCCTACACGGTTGTTGAGTTCATAGTAGGCAACTGAGCACCAGTGTTGGGGTTCCTCATAACAAACAGGCCGAAAGTCTGTAGGAAATAAAAGTTAGTCAGCTGCTCAGGTCTCAGTAATATTTTTTAAACAATCCTTCTCTGTTTTCTTTCCTCTCTCCCATTCTCAGCCCCCCATCTCTTCATCTAAACAGTCACTTATGTCATGCTTTATCTCAACAGCAGCTTCCCTTGCTTCTTAACTTTTTTTACTGAAGTCCCAAACATGCAAAAGTTTGATGCACCAGCTTAACTCTAACACATTGACATTCCTTGCTGAACTGGGGCCCAAATTATACACTGAAAATAGTAAGGGATACATCTGCTCTACACACCAGCAGGAGCTAGGGATGACAGATGGGCTCAAAGCAAGTCAAAACTAAGGCAAGCCTTCAGCCTAATACCAAACTCTGTAGTTCAGAAGTAATAAATCACTACCCCCACCTCCCATCCCCCATTCTCAATTTTTAGATGCTTTCAGGCTTTCTGCTTCCATGTGGGATCGTAAGCAGAAATGTCAGCAAGGTCATTTCTTTTGGATCTACCCATGCCCAGGTTTTCTAAGTCAGAGACAGACCGAAAAATGTAACAGAATCTCTGAGCCTCATTTTTCCTACAGAAATTAGAAGGAAACCTTATCCTGCCTGCTCACCACAGGCATGTAAGCCTGCCTGCCCCCAGAGCCTCTGTGCGTAACCTCTAATAAACTCCTAACTAATATTCAGTAGGATAGTGATCAGGGTGGTAAACTATGATAAAGAGATTAAAGTAGCTTGACAATTTATTTTAAAGTATTGGTGTCTGATAACTTATTATTATCTGGTCATTCTGTGTAATTAGCACCATCCCACTCATCTTCCTTCTGCTCCAGTTCCATGCTACATACAACCTTCTCATTTTTTCAGAAGAACTGGCAGTAATTTTTTAATGTGCATGTGTGTGCACAGTGTTCAGTCCTCATTCTATAAAACACATTTCTTTAAGAATACAATATGATGGACTAAAAGAACAATGGGGATTTTTCCTTTGCAGTAGCAGGAAGCCAAAGTAAAACCCAGCAGAGGAACTCCCATTTGCCCTTGGTACTCTCCAGCAATCGGCTTTGAATAGTGGAGACATTAGTTGCCAGTACTGGTGCAAAGGTAGCAGGGACCATGATGAAGATGACATCAAGTTGCTTTGAGGGGTGCAAGGAGGATCCCAGACCCTTCTTCTCTGACCATCCATGCCCCCTTCCACTAAAGCATTCTCATAAGAGGACAGAGGTTGGTCTTCTGTAAAAATCTCTTTGTACTTAACTAGAACATGTCCTTTTCTTTTCTAGCCAGCCAGTAATGTAACATTTATACAAAGATGGCAGCAGAAAGGTTCCTACCACAAGACTTTAAAGTACTTGAAACCCAGAGCTGAAGGTGGTAAAAAAAAAAGAGTTCTGATATTGATAATGCTTTTGTGTGTTATACTGCCCCACCATGCTAGATTTGATATATTTATCTTTATGATGTAGATAACAGTGCTTGCTTTCATGAACAACTTTTAAATGTAATAGTACATGGATACAAATAAACTAGATAAAGTAGTTAAAGTACAAAAGTAAAGTAATAGTAGTAAAGTAGTTGACTACATAAAGTAGTTAAAGTACAAAAATACAAATAAAAATACAAAATACAGAGTCTAAACTCTGTAACTTTGCACATAATACATGGTATTCTTACATCAACCTATTCCGCTAGGTAATGGGTGGGTCTAGCACAGAGCCTTACTGCAAAACTGCCTGAACCCTATTATTACACATCGATGAACCCTTTTGTTCAAAGGACAATTCTTTTTCTTAACAGTTTTTATGTAAAAAATAGTACAAATGGTTATTTACTTTCAGGTTCTCCATCGGCAGATTTACCTCCATTGGGCAAAGACAGCACTAGTTGACTTTCAGCTATTGCATCCATTGACCGTCCATTGTGCATTCCTGCAGGTTCTCTTGTGTGGTAGGGCGGAGGTGGAGTTTCCACTGGAAGAAAGAAAGAGAGAGGGAAGGGAAGGGAGGGAATGGAAGGAGTGAGGGAGTGGAAGGAGGGAGGGAAGGGAAGGGGACGGAAGAGAAGGGAGATGGAGGGAGAGAGAGAGAGGCAGACAGAGAGAGAGAGAGACAAGGAGGGAGGGAGGGAAGGAAAGCAAAGAAAGAAAGCAAGAAAGCAAAGAAAGAAAGCAAGAAAGCAAGAAAAAGAAAGCAAGAAAGAAAGAAAGAAAGAGAAAAAAAGAAAGAAAGAAGCCTAAATCAGTATGTTGGTAAATTCCTTCTTGGCTTTTCCTGGTGAATATTATACCTCTTTGGCATTGTTTAGCCAGAGAAGGGCTGGAAACAGCACAAATCTGAACCTGACCTCCCTTCAGTCTCTAGATTAAGACCATTGTGTGTTCAGAGAAGATGGGAAGGAAGGGCTGTCATGTTGGACATGCAGCACTTGAGACAGGGACAGTCACAACAGTGCCTCAGGCCTAGACCCGTGCCAAGTTCTCTCTTAACACCAGCTGTTACCCTACAAAAGTAATGAAGTTTGATCCTTCAGTTCCAGACTTCTCTCATGAATTTAAAACTTACGGAGATGATTTAAGAGCAGAAGCTAACTTTAAATGATCCTCTGGGAGAAAGCTCTCTTCACAGTCTATAAAAAAAAGCCTATGGAAAGCATTTACACTCTAAAATCAGACTTGGCAAATCTCCTTCCAGATTTATTTTTTTTACCTCTGTCCTACAAGGGAAGTCTGTCCTCTCTTGGTTTGTTCAGTCTCCCGTCAAGGAGCAATGGATGTGTTGAAAACATTAGGAGAAAAAGTATCAACTCGCAACCTGCCCAGCTCCTGATTTGTTCCATTTCCAGCAACACGAGCTAGAAAATAGGTTACTCTATAGCAGCGATTCTCAAGAAAGACAGAAGGCTTCAAAAAGCCAAAGAAAAAAGGTCTTAATTTTCAAATTAAAAAATGTCAACATTCACTGCATAAGCACTCAAAGCATGTAGCTTTGTTCATTTGAACAGAAACTCTGTGAGCTTATGTGCTAATTATAGCCATATACAAGCTTGTAGGACTATGGATCTCTTTAAGCACTGTTTAATTTGGTTCCAGTTTGAAATTCCCTGTTGTGTTTGGGGTCTGTTGGCTGGCCCTCAAAACAGAGCAACTTCATCTGGAAGTGGATGACTGTGAACTGTCTCATAAGACAACCATTGCATCTTCAGTACTTACTAGTACTGAACAGGAATGTAATTTTACTTAAGCACTGTTCAGGATTTAGGAATTTCATACACCACATGATATTTCTAACATACAGGTGACATAAGCCTCCCACATAAAATACAACAAGCTAGAATGGTAAAACAAAACCAAGAAATAGTGGAAGAGAAAACAAGTCACAGAAAGGAATATAATCACACAGTCATGTGGTTATATGGCTATTTTTGATGTCTATGCCTAAGCTAGTCACCATAAGCTCTCCTTATATCCACAACAGAAACATAGGCACCCACAGAGACAGTGTATCTCACGTACTTTAAACATATACAAGAAGATGCAATGAATCCTGTTGTAGGAGTCCCTGTTTTCCTCCATTGATTAGAAAGAGAGTATAGAGAATCGCATGAGATGCAGAAATTAGCATAGCTGACATCTATATTTGGTCACAGCAATCCTGCTCAAGGTTCTTGATGTAACTCCAGTTTGCTTTAGATACCCTTCCATCCTTGATTGTTACATAGGCAAATTATGCTTATCAGCATGCCATGTGCTGTGATATACTGAAGCTCAGGTTGAGCCACTTCCATTTTTAAGTAGATTTGCAAGGTCCCAAGTTCAGTTAAATGCACGAGTCAGAGTCATTACATAGCTGGAACGGGCCTGATTTACTTGTCAGGACCAGCTCCACTGAATCCAGCTTGGTTACACAGAGGTGAAAGAAAAAATATAGGAGAAGACAAACAAGTCTTACTACTCGATGAAATGTTTCAGTGTTGCTAAATATGACTTAATCTGAAATATAGATCTAGAGAAGAAATTAATGAAGACATATTCAATGAATGGAGAGAGAAGGAAAAACATCACACTGTATTGAAAGCATTCAGCTTAAAAAGGAAGTTCAAATACTACAAATACCTTGTAAAAATAAACTTCTTGCACTTAAAGTGAAAATAGGCATGTCATTAAGGACATGCATTTAAACACTTTGCAGTTGAGATACTAAAATTTTAAGCTACAAGTTTCTGATCTGAATTCATCTTTGTGGAAAAAGCTGAGAATAATGAAACTATTTGAAAGTTAAAGAGTAGAAGTGAATCTGAAACATGTTTTGATATTAAAACTATCAGCTGTGTTACATTAACAGCAAATGCATAGTTAAATTTTCAGGTAATTAGAGCAGTACTAAGTAAGGAGTTTACAACACAAACAATCTGAGTGACATAACCCTCCCAACTTCAGAACTGTGGAACACATTTCAAAGTCATAGGAATCTGTCTAGTGGCTTCCACAAGTTAGGCCAGATTGGTAAACACCTTAATTTATACAGTCAGTGGGATCACCACACATTTAAAAATATTTCTGCACACCAATTTCCCCATTTTATCCTCTCTCTTGATGGAGTTTCTAAAGGTTCCTACTCTGACCATCTCAGGTCCCTTACTTGGGTCTTGCAAGTGCTCTTTTCCATGAATTGTATTGGAAGCTTGGATGGACAGCTTTAGACAGAAGGTGGCCTGGCTGGCACACTTGCTTCTCTCCTCAACTTCCTCTTTACAGTAATCATGAAATCTCACCCAGGCACTTCTAGGAGTGGAATGACTACAATTCTTAGTCCCTTGAGCATCCCTCAGAAGGACTGGGAGTCAAATACACAAGAAGCAGTAACAAGAAATCACATTCCAAGTCCACTCTGTCCAACAGTTCAATCTGTAGCTACAGCCTAAGGGAAGCATACAGAATTGTCACCTGACTCCAGGCTCTGGTAAGAACCTCAACTGCCTCAGTCAGAATGTCTAAAAGCTCATTATTACCTGTGAGCTGATAGGGACTTCCTGGTCCAGAAGAGCTTTCTGGTGAGTTGGGATAGCTGATGCTGTTAGGTGACTGGGAAAACATGTGGCTGGGTGATGATGGAAAAGGGGTGCATGGAGGATGCTGGAAAGAATCAGGATAGGTGGCATTGTGCGGCATCAGTGGCTCACTGTGCAGAGAAGTGTTTCGAAACTTGGCAAGGAGGCTGAGGTGAGGGTTAAACTCACTGTGTCTTGGAACGAGTACAGGAGGCAGGACTGCAAATAAAAATAACAACAAGAAATAAAATGGTTAAAACTGCATTCTTGAAAGTATATCTCTTTGTAAGTTAAAAAGAGGTATATTCCATGCTGCTCAAATACTGCTATCTATAGATAAGTCATTGAAAGGCAACAAACTTGTTCAAAATCAACAATCAAAAGCTGATTCTTGGGACTTTTTTTTCTGCAGATTTGCAGCCAGTTACAGCAGTTCCATATGCAAAACATGGAATCCTGACTTCAGCAAAGTACCAAAAAATTCACAGGTACGGCATGAGCACACAGTCCTCTTACAGAAATGCAAGTGGCACATCTCTCCATCTCAAAATCATTTATTCTTTCCTTCTTCAAAGACTGACCATGTCAGGATTTTGCTAAATATTATCACCGGGATGTGCCAAATTCACAGCCACGTTTAGTAACAACTAATAGTACTCTGCAATACACAACATATTTTACTACCATTGAGTCACAGATGGGCAAAAAGAAATACAGACCCAAAGCTAGACACCAGATTTAAAATGTTCTCAGGTACTTGAAAATGCTACCAGCCAGACAGTGGGATTTTTAAAAGGAAATATAAATGGCAATTAAAATATTGCAGCAATATCAATTTAGCTCTTGCAATATAGTTAGAAAAGATCTAGCATAAAAAGGCATATGTCAATGGTTGGTATTTAAGACATGAAAAATGGAGGTCAGAAAACTGAAATCCAAATTAACCAATGTAAAAATTGGTCTAGTAGAAGATAGCACCTCTCTTCACAAACTCTCTTCACTTACATCTCATACTGTCAGTGCTGTTAACACCATTGCTCCTTTGAGAAATCCAAAACGGATCCGAATTAGTCTGGATTCTGACATGAAGAGCAAGAGCAGAACTGGAATCAAAACACTTTAAAAATCCTGACTAGTGAGTTACTTATAAAGATGAAGTCCGTAGGCTGGAACACAAAGGAGCTTGCTAAATAGGACTACATATGAGAGTTCAACTTGAGGCTTAAATTGGGTCCCCCATAGTCCCTGGGGGGAGAACAGCACCTACAGTGGGCAATTCATGTAGCCTTAAGCTGTCCTGCAGATCTAAAAGCCACCAGAAGAGATAAGGAGGCAATTTGAGCTATTGTGACAAGCATGAATTGTCCCAACAGCAGGGACAATTCAGCAGGCTTGTATTGATTGACCTAGTGTGCAGAGTTCCTCTGGCTTAAAACCCAGCAGCATGTAATCTTTCATCTACTCTTAATATAGAAACAAAGAGCAATGGGCACCCTTGGTCTTAAATGTTGTTGGGAATATATGGTTTGAACATGTTTTAACATACTGCTTGGGCCCAAAAGCTCTGCTTAGGTAAGGCAAATCCTTTTTAGGCAGGTTAGCTAACACCTTTTAATTATAGCAACCTCTCATTTATCCAGCTTAATGAAAGCATGGAATAATTGCTATAAAGCAAGTAATATATAGATAATGCAAAACATGTGCATGAGAAGAGGCTGCAGAACTCCCCCCTTGAAATCCACATCAACAGCTCGGAGAGCTGGGGCACTTACTAGTGCCTGGTAACAAGGACAGGTTTACAGCTTCTTGCTTGATGTAGCACTATGCTGCAGCTGGGGCAGGATTAAACCACACATCTGCCTACCCACTAGCATATACCATTTGGGAATTTGTCAGTCACCCATAAGATGAAGAACTGAGCCCTAAAACCATACAAAAGATTGGACTGATGTCAGGGAGTTCACTGCAGAAGTCTTCTTATCTGCCTGGAAACACAGGCACTGGGATACCTATTAAGAGATTGGACATAGACCCTTCTCTGGCCCAATGCATTTCTAATTAGCTTTTGGCCAGGACAAGGATTCTGCTTGGGAGACTACTTTCCTTCCTTCTGGATCTGATATGCCCCTATCTGCGGTGTAAAAATTCTGCCACCACTTTCTTAAGTCCTTTGGTAGAGAAAGATGTTTCTGCTTCTTTACTGCGTTTTTAGTTTTATGGATTTCCTAGACTCTTCAGGTAGGACTCATACAGGCAATACAAGTATTCACATCTTATTCACGTGGATCTCTTCATAGCTAGTGGAGAGAAACAGACTCTTTTACTGCTAAGTTCATCTGCTATACGTTGGGACAAGACCAGTACAACCACTGCAGATGTGTTTTTGGTGAGCTGGATTGCTCCCATCCCATGCTCTTGCGAGCAGCCCCAGGCTTGTGAGGTCTTGCTGCTTCTGGAGTTTTCCTCTGCTGCTCCATGAAACTGGTATGATGCTTGCCAGGTCTGCTGCTGCTCAGCCAGCTCTGACCAGCAGCCTTAGAAAATGGGGAGCTGGTGATCCCTTTGCACCCAGCAGAGGTGCTGAGCAAGGGACAGCTAAGCTACAGCAATGTCATGCAGCATTGAGAGGCTGGCACCTCACTGTGAGTACCACATGCTTTCTTCAGCCCTTTGAGAACTCAACGTAACTCCTCTAAATGAAAGCTGAGAATTCAGATGTGTGAATAACGCTTGCCAGGGGAAGCCTTTGATTTGCCTTGAGTGAGTCAGCATGCTAGAAGAATTTTCAAGCCTTGAACTTCTTCCCAGCTCTGACCTGGGTACTCTTAATTTCTGCTCTACTGTACATTTTTTGCCACCTCACTTAATCTTTCCACCTCACTTAATCTTTCCACTGACTGTTCTGTGACTGCCTAGAGGGCTAAAGCCTCTGCGGTGGTGAGGAATTCAGAAATTTTCTTGTTTGTGGCTAAGAGTACCCCTGAGGGCCTTGTTCTCCTTGTTCTTTTGGTGACATGCCACTCTCCAGGGCTCAACCACTCTGAAGGAAGTGTGATCAGAGGCTCAAAACTAAGTAACTGAGTGTATTTGGACTTGTCTGCCCTCATAAATTACCTGCACTTTCTTCACTCAATGGGGGTCCTTTTCTTCTACCTGCTATTGTCTACCAAGAGCCAGAGGTGGATCCTTCCTTCTATGCGTGCTCAAGTGTTGATGATCTTTGTTTAACTGAAGACATATACGGTCATGTCCCAAGTCCTGCTACTGCCTTTCATGCACAGGGCTTTCTCCTCTTCCCTTTAGCTTCAGCAGTTCTTGCTGGAAACCTGGCTGTGCCCAGAGCCTCTGACTTCAGAGGCTCACAAGCAAACTACCTGTCTCAGTTTAGTTCCAGGTACAACATCCACACTGCGATTTCTAACACATCAGTCCATCTCCGCAGAGTTTACTACCTTTGGAGATCTACCCTCTGGTGAGATCCACCTACTCCCTGTGCCCACAACTATTTCCAAACACCAAACACATGATCAACAGTGAGATAACTGGGCAGTCTTCCACCTGGGAGGCTATCACATCTTAGTCCTACTCGGGCTTGATGAAAGCAGTCAGTTAATCTAAACGAAAAATTCATTTAGTCTCCTGCTGTCTAGAGCAATGGTGCACCCTCAAATTTGCAATATCTACACATGAATGATCTCATAAAAATAACAGGGTACATGTTTAGGCAGCTTCGAGATTTTTCTGAAACTGAGGCTTCTTCTGACAACAAACAATTCAGATTTCTGACGAGCTGTTTGAAGAAAACAATGAAGGGGGAAGTAGAGCATAACCACCATACCTATCTCCTTCAGACTAGGTGGCCTAACCCCTTATGCAGTGGGATGTTGTACAAATAAAGGAAATATTTGCCGCTTTTTTCTAACTGGCACCTGATACTTGGCAGACCTGATAAGAAATCTGCTGGGGACACTGGTAGCAGCAACAAAAGCTATGCACAGTCTGTGCGGTATTGGTTAGCATAACCTAAAATGTGGCTGGGTAGCCTGAGGACATAGCAGAAGCAATGAAACTGCTGAATCTTCAACCAGAGCCTAAAGCTGCTCTCTAGTAACAGAGGTCTAGGGATCTGCCAGGCCACTGAAGAAAGGGTGAGGCCCTCCCATCTTTGACACAACTCATTCATTCTGGATAAAAGTCAACAGGTCTGGTCATAGAGTGGCTGACTCAGTAAGAAAGACTGCAGTGATGCAAAGTGGTCTGCAGAAGGATGGACATTAAAATGAAAATAATACTGGCACGTAGATTATAAAACATTTGGCTGCCATTTAGCAGCTGCTGTACTATTCCAGTACTAGTGTTTGTTAGCTGACACTGAACAGATGACAAGACTAGGGTTGAAAACAGCACCGTGCAGTGCTGTCAGCTACTGCAGAGGAGACTCTGTTAACTACACAGGAGTTACACCAGAAGAAATGAAAAGACACTTAAGACTGCAGCCTTCAAACAGAAAGATACACAAAATGGGATACTTTATGAGCATCTTCTTGTAGATTACTGAAGAGTTTATTTAGCAAGGCAGGCAATCAGCTTTTTCCACTGAGATCTGTTGACAGCAAGCAGCACTCAGTGTAGCTGTAAAATTTAAAAGTTGTGACAATGTTTACAGCAGTTCAGATACAACTTCACAGCAACAGTTCTGCTGCAGTGGAAGGACTATCAGAAGAGGAAGCGGCCCCTGTTGTTTGACAAATGTTAACAAATGTCTTTCCCTTATTTCATCTATGTGAAAAGAAGCATCCCACAGTTCACTTATCTGATCCTAATGTCACCTCAGAGTAAAGTTCATGCCAGACAAAGAGTAATCACAGAATAATACACTTACCAACCATATCCATTAGTAAATTAAATTAGTGTGATTTTTGGCAGCAAGGGAGAGCTAGGTTAGACATTAGAAATCATTTTGAACTGTAAGAAGAGCAAAGCAATAGATTCACTTGCCTGGGGAGATTGTAGAGCCTATATCACATGGGATTTTTAGAGCTCATTAGAAAAAGATCGGTCAGGAATGTACCCTGTCATTTGTTTTGGTTTGGTGGTCTGGGCAGAGGAAAACAGGATGACTGCTTGAGATCTCTGTCAGCCCTGCTTTCTAACGTCTCTATAGAAGTCACACTGAACACTATGATTTTTTAACAGCTGTTTCATTGACATAAAGCCCAATTAAATGACCCTTCAGTGTTTTAGTGCTGGCCAAGTCCAGTCTAAAGAGGATCATCAGGGAAAATTTCAAAGTTTTATGAGAACTTGGGGGATTTATTTCACATAAACTCTCCCTTTAGGTAAGTAAATTCCATTTAGGGCAGGCCACCAGGCATTTTAGGAAGAATCAACTGATCTGGTTTCATATCCACTGCAAAATATGCGATCTTACTGCAACTCTTATCTTTAAACGGAGAGCTAGTGTTTCCTGTGGGTTAATGAGTCAATTGTTGATTTTGAGACAATGAGACGTAAATCTTGCCAGGGTGGTAAGTCTGGGCTGGTGCCTAGACTTAATGCAAATGGACATCAGTTCACGAGGGAAGGATTCTGCACCCATATCCATGGAGAGGAAGCTGCTTTCAGCACCCTGGACAAGATCTGGGCACTCTTGGTGGTCTGATGGGATGCAGACCCCACGGGGGGAACGGGCTCCTTACTCCCTCCTTACTCCTGGCTGCCAGAGCTATGATGCCACAGGGCAGGGTAAGACCCAAGATCTTTCCATTAGATGGAGCCTGCCTTTTCACATTTCGGAGCACAACTCGTAGGATGCACCAAGACTAGACCTGCTAGAGCAAGAGCTAATAGAGAGATGTGAATCATTGGCAGATGACATAATTACCTGGGGTTTCCACCCGCCGGTAATGGTAGGGGTTAATGCACACTTCTTTTTGTTTTGAGCCAAATGGGAATTCGCAACATTCCAGTGGTTTCAACTCATGGTGAGATTGTAAATCAGGCCAGCGCCACACTCTGCAATATATGACGTGGGGAAGCCCCTTGCGGTGAGACACCTGCAGTCGCCCATCCAAGGAACGTGGGATAGTGACACATTTACTGGGCTGACCCGGGCAGCTCAGAGCCCTTTCCAGTTCTTCCATGGCACCCTTTTTCTTCTTTAACTTCTTCACTAAGGAATCAACAGCTTTTTCTGCCCACTTTTCTTCTTCATCTCCTTGTTTCCAGCCCAGCAGCCTCTTCACTGCAGGGCTGGTGAAGGAGAACAAGGAACTGATAGGGGTGCTGGAGTGCATAAGAAGCAGAGATTACAAACAAGCGCCAATGGAAGCACAAATTACTCTCCTGCCTGGCAAGGGTTGCACGGACTCTCCACAGTATAGCAAGGGACACTTCCTTCAAGGAAAGGTTCTTCCACACATACGTTCCTGTAGTCTTAGGCACTGGTTACAAGTGGTCCGACAGGGTGGGTCTCAGAACTTTCCAAACATCAAGAAACTGCTGATGAAGCCTGGAACAGCAACACAATACATAGTTAGGCTTCACACACTATTTTCATTGTTCCTTCAATAAAATATTTTGAAAGAGAAATTATTCAAAATGTGTAGTTAATTTGCAATGGTTTTCTGTTTGGTTTTTGATGTTTATTTTGGGTGCAAGCTTCTCCTCCCCATTACCCTCCCCACTCCTTTTAGAGTTGGATGATGGAAATTGTTAAGCATCCAGCCACTTCAACTCTGTTTAGAGTTCAATGCACCAGGCAAATTGTTGCACGACTAGGGTTATATTTACTAGAAAACAAAATGTAGCTCTTTTTTATATGCTAGTATCTGTGGGTTCAGCTCAAAGCATCTTCTATGAAACTAAATCTGTAATATCAAATTTTATGGAAGCAATGAGTAGAATATTGTACTGATTTCAACTCCCTCTCTGCCACTCCAGTCTCACAGTGTACTGTCAAGAGTTGTACAATATTAACTGCAAAACTAATTTAAAATGACTACTCTCAGGTTTCATTTAGGGCCTTTGAAAGATTTATTAGTATTCTCTAAGCTTATTTATATTTTCTCACATGGAAGAGAAAAACCTTTTTTGTCTAGACAGTCTGTTTCTCTCTCTTCAACAATTCACAGCTTTCTGGATCCAAATCACATACTTTTGGACACAGTCTGTGGATCCTCAGTTAGTTTTGCTAGGAGTTGCTACATCTGACAAAGTCCAACAGAAGGAGTTTAGTTCTTGGGGGTTTTTACTTTTTTTCCTTCATGTAGCTGGAGACAGTCTAATTTTAGCTGTAAATGACATATTTCCACTGACTGGAACCCTGAGGAAAGATGTCCTCGTATGTCAAGCTATTTACTGCTTTAAATAAACTTCATGGACCCCCTGTGCATAGGTAGTCCAAAGGTCCGAACTATATAGAGAGAGGGCACTTAAAACAGGAGATGGGAACAGCTTCTAAATGGATGCTTCTAGAAAAGCAGCTCCATGACTGCCCTGGTCCACTCTTGTGGACCTTTCCCCCCATCCAGTAAAGGCCTGCTCATAGTCCTCAGCACTACTTATATGCAGCCACTGAGGAGACACGTCGCCCAGTTCGGGGAGCAGCAGAGCTTCACAAACCATATTATTCTGCAATTTCCTTAAACGTACAGTTCTTATAAGAGTTCAAAGGGCACCTGGGGACACCATGTGCAGGCACAGGTACAACACATTGATACAGGAGGCCAATCTGAAGATTTGGCATAGTCTGATACCTTCGGCACCATACAGCTCTGGAGCATGCTGCAGAGTAAGCACACACAGCCCAGGGCATCAGAGCCTCTTAGACAATCTGAGGACCAAGGATTGCCTGGAGCTGTTTTTTCTACCAGCTCTTCTGTTCCCATGCCCACCCCTCTGCCCCACTGCATTACCCTTTAAGATGCCAAGCACTCTAAGAAATGCAGGTACACGGATGCATAACAAGCTTCTTCCCTTCTTCCACAACAGTGGCAATGGTGACAGCGGGGGCTCAACTGCCCAAATGCCTTCTACTGCACTAGGAAGACGGAAGCAGCATAAAAGCAACACCCTGGCATACCACAAACCCCACCAGTAGTTGCTATTCCCCAAGAGATTAATATTCCAAGAACCAGTGAACAGAAGGCTGCATGAAAGTATGCACAGAAGGACTACAAAACTGAAAGGCAGAGCAGGCCCACCTTGCTTCAGGCACCTACCACAGTATTGAGCTGTGGCTTACGCAATTTCTACATTATCAATCTATGTGTATGTCCATTTGTCCTCAACTATCAAGAGAGGTTCCTGACAGAGCACAGCAGAAACCCCCTTGCTCATGCCATTCATCAGTCAATGACCAATTGATTCCACAGAACTGCCCAAACTTGTCCCTTCACACCAAGAGAAACTTCATATTCCAGATTTTTTCCCTGCTCTGTATTAGTAAAAATCCAATGACCTGGAGTATTTAACTGGACACTTAATAATGCTTCTTAGTAAAAACCAAAGTCTATTTCAAACACTTAGAGGGTACATGTGAGAATGAAGTAAATTCAGAATGATTTATCACAGGGAAAAAACCCTCAGGATGCTTGTAAAACATAATGTGGATAAAATTTAGGCAGGCAGGCTCCAGCCTTTGCAGGAGCAGGCTCAGCCTACAGAGGCTACAGCACCAGCCGCATCTTGACATCCTGTGCAGTGGGGGTGTCTGTCCCTCACTGCCCCAGTGAGAATCTCTGGAGGATCCACCACCACACTGCCGTCACTGCTTGGCGGCACCAAACCCCATCCTCACATAGAAAATGAATCAATGCTGGGATCGCTGTGGATAAGCCCTGAAAGCAGCAACAGGAAGCAAGGAAAGCCTGGGATGAAAGCCCACTGGACCAGCAGCAGTGAAGTCTCTGCTCCAGGCTGAGAGGGAAAATGGCTCACACTTCTTATCTGAGGGGGTCTCTTGGGCATTGGCATGTGTAAACAACTGCTTCTGATAAGTTAATGCAACATTACAATCATCAGATATGAAAACATACATGTTCACGTAAAAGTATTGTCCCAAGATTTTCTTTTCCATTTTGACTAAGGTTTTAAATAAACACATTAATCTCGTACAGTCAAATTAAATAACTCAACAGTGACATCAGTATGAGTCTGAGTGCTATTGTTGCTAGTGGGAGAGTAGCCAAGACTATGTGTATGAAAGCAAAAGCCATGCTTTGCAGACCATGTGATGTAGTCTCAGATAAGTACTTTGCACAATTTCCTACTGTGCTCCCCCCCAGTTTCTTCTAAAATCTTTTTCTCCCCAAATTCAACTGACACATAAAATATAAATGGTATTAAATAAACAGATTTCAAATAATATTATCTGAACATCCTAGTTTAATGTTATTAAATTACATAATACTGCATACTATTCAGCAGACTAAGTCCTGTGTTGCTACACTTAGATTCTCCATTATGAAATACCTAGGCAGCCACTCTGCTCCAGGGCTGCAATGACAGGGATGTAAATTCACAATTTAATTTTAACAGTCTTTTAGGACTGAAGCAGTTGCTTCAGCTCTGTGCCTTTGGTAACAGGCAACGTGCCTACCCAACTGGAAACTTCCAACATTGAAATGTTTCAAAACCATGCTTGATGTATTTTCTGTGCCGATGATCCAGTGTGCTTCTTGATGCTCAACAATTTAGAGTGGCAGTGGGGAGGGAAGCGTTACAGTTTTGATCCATATCCCCACCACATGTGTAAAGCCATACCAATATGGTAGTTCTGGTCTGATCACCTCTATCTCCCTCAGTGACAGCATGATGTGGTATCCTGAGTACAAGTCAGGCATCATTCAGGGTACATTCCTAACATGATTCCCTCTCCTCTGGGACTATAAGGAAGGCTTCATCTGTCTGTCAGATAAGTGACTGGCCAACACTAAACATGGTCAGTCTTCCATGCCATAGATCTTCATTCCATCACCGAGTTTAGCCTAAGGTCTGAAGCTTGATTTAGGGAAGAGGCAGAAGACATATGGTACGTGAGCATGGACCTTTTGCTTCTCTAGGGCCTGCAGGAGAAGGTGGGACTGGAAATGCACTAGCTCAGTTCCCTGGCTCCATCTCCCCTAAGCACAGGGTGCCTACCTTAGCTATGGCATAATAGTGGTGGGAAACTGGAACTTTATTACCTATAGCATGTTATGACCACAGCATCTGGAATAGCTTTGGTCTGTTACAGTAGCACACCTCCAAATCACTCTTGTGTGTAGTTCAAGAGTTAGCAGGGAACAGGGGTCACTCCTGATAAGCCTGCACAGAGCCACCCTGTTTTGGAGGTTGAGACAGCCATTGCATGGAAGTAAGCCTCAAGTCAAGGAACAGTATAAGGCAGGTTTTTCCTAATGTTTAATCTACACCTCCCCAGACACAGCACACCATTCCCTCAGGCTGGGGGAATTTCCCTACCATAGGCACAGCAGGGAAATTGTACCAGTCCTTGTCACATTTCACCCTAAGTTTTCCACGGAAGTCAAAAAGGAAAACTGCATGGATGCTAACAAAACCAGACTTAAAACACAACTGTATAAAAAGCAAAGGGTCCAGTCTCCCTCAAAAGCATATCTGTGCATGTGTGTGTAAGCACATGTGTATGCAGATTGTGTATGCTTTGGAATAAAGAGTCAATGTGCTGCCTCCACTGGAAGCGCTTGTCTGGGCTAACTGCGCCATGAGAGGCAGAGGCAGGGCTATCTGTCTCGAAAATGGCTGACATCAGTCTTGGTGTCACTGCAAAAGCTATGTAAGGCCACAGAAGGAGATTCCTCAGAGGGTTGTCTAGACATAAGCTGTGCAGTTCTTGGAGATGAATGCGGCTGGAAAATGGGAGTAGTGCGACAATTATAGCTGGAGTCTGCCGCTCGGCGACTAAATCACAACAGAATTGGAAGGGAGAAAATAATTTCAGTCAATCAGTAAAGAGGAATGCTGTGAACATGCTCTTGGTTAGTTATTTTTACCTAGCACTGATTCAGTTACTTCTACCTACTATGAAAGAGAGAAGCATGCAAGTTTTCTTAAAGCTGAGTCTTGATATGTTTTCAAATGTGGCCAGATGGCAGCAGCCAGCACATACTCAGGGCTGGCAAAGAACCTCCTGGGTTTCATCAGCACTGCCATTCGCTTATGGGGATGTTCCACACATCAGAAGGGGAAAGGGCTTTAAAATAAATAAATAAATAAACTAACAGAAGCGCGTACAAATACTTGGGCCTCAAATGAGCGAGGAACGTCACCAACCTTGCTTTGGGCCTCATGCACAACCCTTTTTGGTTTTTTTGCAAGCACAGCAGCTCAGAGTTAGGCAGGAGAGTTTCACACCTGCACTCACTCTGGAAGAGCAGTGTGGAAGCACACACCTGAGCTGCACAGTCATGAGTAACCAGCTCATGGCTTGGGAACGGTGGCCACATGTTACTCTTGACATATGTAAATCATTTGAAGACTCATGTTCCACTCGTGGCACCCACAACATCATTTAGGATTCCCCGAGGCTTCTTGCTGTGCTTGGGACCTGCCAGACAAGGGTGCTGTTATGAACCTATCTGAAACCACTGTCTTTCACACCCAAGAAAATACAGTGAATGAATTATTCATTACAATGTTACCTTCTTCTTCTTACTGACAACCACAGACCTGATAGCCAGCATTTTAATCACATGGGACATAAAGGAGGTTGGGTTGTTTGGGTTTTTTTTAATTAAGAAACTAAATTTCTTCTTGATTTGACCGTGGTCTGCTTCAATTGGAAACAGCTGCAATGATATGAGGTAGAGTGCTTGGGATTTAAATATATCCATGTTTCACACAGCCCTGGCAACATCTTGTTGTTTATTCCTATAAACTTAAATGAATAATGCAAACTTGTCAAACTCATTTTCTTGAGTCTTTTCAAGTTTGTTCTGAAAACCCTTCTACAATGAACTTTACATGCAGGCATCAATATCAAATAGAAAATCCCACAGCACCTCATGCCTCTCCAACCACTCATCTACCCTGTGGAGCTTTCACCGGAACTCACCGCCCTCCAAATAAAGCAAGGACAAAATTTGATGCTAGTGCCTAAAAATCTGTGACATCCAAATAACTTCTCTGAACTTTGAATTTTGAGTGTAATTACTCAAATATTACCTCATCTGCTCCGCATCATTTAGCTTCTCTTGACAGGAATAACACATTCTCCTTTGATATAAAGAGGGATAGATTCAGGTATATAAGCCACACACCTTAGCACAGCTGCAGGCACTTCCATAGGCCAAACACTTGTGGAAATGTTTAAGATGCATAAATTCTGTCACGAAAGAAAATTAAGCACCAAGGTCACTTTTGGTATGTCCATGATGCCTGACTAGGAAGAAGGGATGCACCAACTCCCACAGTGGTTCTACTCTGGGTGAGCACATTGACTGATGTTTCAACAAAGCTTCATTGGTGTGTCATAAGATGGGGAGAGCAGAAGGGCATGGACATGGTAACAGTTCACCCATGTGCAAAAGGCTGTTGCAGGCAGGATAGGGGCAATCTGTCTTTCATATCCATTTGAGAAACAGGGAGAGCATATGAATAGAACAGATACATGTTAGGATAGCTGCTGCTGGAAGTCTGTGAGTGCATATTACACAGCTTACTTCAAGAACAACTGTGCTGACCTTGGGGAGGAAGAAGGGACTGGAAAACCCCTTAAGATGAGCCCTTATGACCCTACATCCCCTACTATGACCAAGCAAAAGAGTCCCTCTCTTCAGGTGCAGCACTAGGCTAACGTGGCTATGCTGGCTTCGGCCCCTGGGCTACTTGCATCCAGCTGCTGAGGGTAAACCCAAACCAGAGGGCTGGATGTTATCACTGATTTTTGCCTTCAAAAATCTCCCACAATATTAAAGGTACCCCACAAAATTACCACAACCAATGTCTGTGCAAAAACATTAAACCAGACCACTTTTATCACTATGATCTCTCTTTGACTGCACTTCCTTCCTTGATACTAATTCTTAAAGGAAACCAGTGACTGTGATGTTTATAAGCAGTGAACTGCACTGTGTTCCCTGGCTAGGCCACATTGAAGTTTCTAAGATCCAATTGCACAGGGACACATCCTCTTCTCTGCCTCACACCCTGCTCCCTGCAGGCAGAAGGAAGACTCATTCACCCAGCCCGTCTCACCCCTTCCTGTGGCTACCTTGCTCAGCCTCAGACCAGCAGCTCTGAGGAAGAGCCCCTCTCCCTGCTGCTTTCCACCAGCAGAGCTGAAGGCTAAGGAGCACATATGCCATGGAGGAGCTCCGAGTGCGTATTTGTGGGAGAAGGCAGGAGGCAGTGGGGTGATGGGGAGGCACATCAACCTGCTCTGGGAAGCCAAAATGTCTTCTCATGGCTCTGGTTATCCCCATTTTGTAGCCAGTCAGTCCTACATTCTCCACATACCCACCATTCCCACAGAAACTGTAGCAAAGCCCATTGGTGTTTCTAAAAATGGAACGGTTAAAAATGCCCAAAAAATAGAATTCCTGCTTTTAAAATAAAAGCTGACTCGTCTCTAATACAAAACATGCAGCCAAGTGCCTCCAGAACAAACACTTCACAAAGGAAGCAGGCGACTTGAAAAGAATTTCACCTTCAGTGCTGGCCTGAAGTTTATATCCACACTAATCAGATGCTGTAACCCTCGTTATCAATCACTGGCATTCTTGGAGTCATTCCCAAATACCCATTTTAGGAAAAGGATTTTCTTAGAGTTAGATGTTAAGAACTTGTTGAACAAGGATACATCTAAAGAACAATTACTTCACCAAGGATGTGGCACTCCAGTCTGATGGAAACCTATTCTGGAAGTTTAGTGTTTTAAGTTGTTAGAAGAGAATACATTTTGGAGCTCTGGTTGTGAATTTATGGTACACAGAGGGAAGAAGGGTAAAGCAAACACTCTCCTCATGTTGCAAGGTAGCACATCCACCTACTTACAGGAGATCTGAGGGCCAGCTGAGTGAGCACCATGTCAAATACCTTCATTTCCTGAGAGAATACACAGAACTGGGAGGCTGGCTCCCACTGGCAGACCTGCAAGGTCTGATCCCAGCAATGAAACCGGGCGCCAGGTTCTATCCATGCAAGGACTACATCTCGTGTTTCTGAGATCTGCTGCCTAATTGTGCCAGGAATCTAATGCCACAAAGTCAGAAATAACCTATGGCATTGGGCATTAGCTGTGGAGTCTGTTGTCTCCAGCA
The DNA here is from genome assembly GCF_036250125.1 of Pseudopipra pipra. Lineage (NCBI taxonomy): Eukaryota > Metazoa > Chordata > Aves > Passeriformes > Pipridae > Pseudopipra > Pseudopipra pipra. Next base: position 51,806,297 of record NC_087550.1, read on the forward strand.
CCCCGTGCTTACGGGGCACCCTGAGGCACGCTCCTGGCTGTAGCCTGGCAAAGACACTCCCTTGCGTAACACCCAAGGTCCCAGAGAGACACACATCGGGGAGGTCTGCCTGAAGAGTTACTTAGTTATGGTATTAACACAGCAGACATCTTTTGCTGGCCATTTAGCATTACACAGTTAGGCAAGTGAAATACAGATCATCAGATCATATAGATCATCAATAAAATACTCAAAAGGAAGAACTTCCAGAAGTGCTTCCCCTCTGACTGGCAGCAGGCCTGGAGAGGGAGCAACAGTACTGCTGGCCACCTGGCTTTGCAGGTGAGACAGCCTGGCCAACTGCATACAGAGGGATAGGTTTCACACACAAAAGACTTTCCATATACATCATGTTAGCAGTTTTCCATGGAATTGCATTAGCATTTCATTGTGTTCAAACCATATCACATTCAAATCTGTTTTTCCTAAAAGGTTTTCATTGTACATCACTGTGGGAAATTGCTAATGCAATAAGATTGACATATAGGTTCTCCTGCATGAACATCCGCAGTCATCTGTGCTAATTGAGCTCTCAGTGGCTTGTGAAACCCTGTAGGGGGGGGAGGAAGGGTGGAGCATCCACAGGGCTTACATCTTGGAGAACTGCAACAAATAAGAGTGTGGAGGACAGGTACGCACTAATATTAGTGTGCTTTATCCACATAAAGATCTGATTCAGTGGCAGGGATTGCCTTGGACGAGGGACCAATGCTCCTAAGCAACAGCACTGAGGCATTTTCTATGAAAAATATCTGGATATGCTTGGACTTTCTACGGAAGTTATTTCACAACGACAGGACTAAGAACAAAAGGAGCAAGAACTTGCCTATCTAGTTCCCTTCTGTGGGGGCAAAGGAGGAGATGGCTGGCTATTCCCACTGATTTCAGCTGAAGATGTGGGTGCTCAGATTCTCTAAACCAGAACACTTGCTTACGAGATTAAACAGTCTTCATATGCCTATATTTGAGCCTGGGAGTGTAAAACCAGGGCTGGACTCTCTTCAGCATGTAAGATGACATGTCATGTTAACTACCAGCTTTGGAAAACACTGAGCAAAAGGCACAAATTGGGCCCTGAGTCTTTAAAAGAAACATATCACTCTTCTGTAAATCCACCCCAGGACTGCAAGGAATATCCCCTTTCTGCAGGGCTGCTTCTCCCCTTCTTCTCCCCTCCTAGCACTCAGTTCTCCCCCATGCAGCCCCTACAGCCCAAGGGTCCCAAGGAGGCCACCACCAAGAAGCCTGAGGTGGTCCTATAGGACATGCAGCAGGGCAGGCATGGGAATCACAAACTGCAGCCTCCCACAGGAATGAATTTTGGTTTCTCTGCTCTAGATGTCTCTGTGAAGGCCTCATGCCCTGTATGAAGTAATTCAAGATCTGCTGATGAGAGAGATAAATTAGATACCTCATATATGCTGCAGGGTAAGAAACTGCACATTGGTAGCAGAGTAATTTGACAGAGACAAGTATGTTTGGATAGACAAGACCAGCAAGTAACCATAAGAGAGTCTTGAAAAGCCACATGAACTGCTTGTGCCTCCAGTCAGTTCTGTGTCTACTGGGTAGCGTGTGGGATCACCTCCTGCCACAGGCCTCTGGGTGGTAGGAGGTGATGGCTTTCCCTCAGGTGCCTTGATTTCTGCATCTGTCTTACAGGCACCCTGACAGGGATGGCTTTGTAAAGCACTATGAACTCTCCTGAATGAGGAACGCTGCACAGGAATGTTTAAAAAAAAAAAAAAAAAAAGGATTTTTGTTAAGGAAAGGCACAGCAAGAAAACACACAAAAAAAGATTAAGTATTGTTGAAATGTATTGACCTCATCATCAGGGTTATTCACGTTATAAAGAAGTCTTCATTACGCGGAGCTTTGCTGTTTGCAGATGTCGCCTTCTGGAAAGAGTCTCTCCATTGCCAGCTCCTGCCTGCTGTTCTGCACAGCACGGCTGCCTGACCAAGCACACCACCAGACCGAACAAACACAGAACCACCGTTATCAAGAAATGGCCAATCTGCCTCCTACTGTAGCCAGGTAACAAGGGTGAAAGGAAGCCTGATGCAGAACAAACTCTAATGACCCGGGCGTCTGTCAATTTTCTTTCCTCCGTATTTCTCTCTTTTAATGGACGGACAGTGAGTTTGAGGCCAATAGTTCTAGGGAACTCTGGATGCAGGGAACATTTTCAAAGCCTATAAAAAGACCAGGCGTACAGATACTCCAGAAAAGGGGATGTTTCAGAAAGAAAAGCAAAAGATGCAGGATTTTGGCGTGGATCATGCTAACTGGGAGCAGAATGTAGGTGGGAGAAAAGAGCTTGTTGGGAAACTGGAGGTTGCAGTATCAAGCTGGAAGGTTGCCATAGTGTGGGACTAATGCTTTGGCAGCTGCAAACAAAAGGAAGGAGGAATGTAAGAAGCAACATGAAGAAAAAGCATCAAGAGGTATCTGGAAGTATCAAGACCTATGAGAAACAGAAAAGGCAAAGATGATGCTAAGTTTGGCAGAAGGGAGGATGGCGTTGCTACTGACAAGGAAAAAGAGTGGAAAGGAAACAAGTTCTAGAGAGAAGGATGTGGGAAAGATAAGGCATTGCTCCGCCCAATCAGAAACACACCTCAATCTTAATGCTGTCTCAGAAAAACAGAAATCAATTGTCAGATTTTCTTCTTTTTTTTTCTTGTGTTTTTTTTTTTTTTTTATGTAGGAGTGACTGCATAAACTGGGAAATCTCTGCTCTATGTCCACCTCTACCGCGTCCTTGATGTGCCCTTGTCCAGAGGAGCCTAACTTCAAAGTGAACTGCTCAACCTGCCATCTGTCTAAGATGTTGCAAGAGTTCCTGAAGAAACCTGCAAGTGGTCCTGTAGAACAATCTGTCTAAAAATCACACGCATCTGCACAACATTTGGGCAGATAATGTTTCACCTGCTTTGATTTAAATGCGAACATGTATTAGTCAGGATCTCAGTCTGGGCTCTGATCCCGCAATCTATTAGATCCACTCATCTGCAAAAGCACAGCAAGGTTTTTAGCTGCGCTAATAAACACACAGGACCCAAGACTCTTTAAGTCACCTGTCCGTCTGTAAAATTCCCACAGTATTAACCATTCAAACATTACAGACAAAATATAAGACGGGAAATAATTTGGGATATTTTTTAAAAATTAATTTTATTATACTCTATTCAGAGTCTAATGCTTCCTTACAACCAGTGTTCTTGAAGACAGTAATAGGGCTGCAATGATTATTTTAAATTGTCATTGCTATTGCTATCTTTTGGTGTTCATGTATAATAACACTAATGATTCTTTATACATGCCTGTAGCAGGAAATCAGGTAGTCTAAGAGAACAACCTTTCCTATGTATGTTTTTGCTGTGTTGTTTTCAGTTAAAATATTTATGATGGGTTGTCTTTTTTCCTTCCCTGTAATTATTATTTGTAAAGCGTATATTGCACAGCAAATGGAATATCTGTACACTTTCACTGTATTTTTTGCAGCAGACAAATTTCCTAGAGCATATATATATTTGTCTTCTGGCTCCCTTTATTCTTTAAAGTTTCTTTCAAAGGGGTGCCTAGTACTGCTGATGCTGGAATTACTGTTAGTATCAGCACTGGTGATAAACTCTAGCTAGTGTTCTGGTTAGAGGTCACTCGTAATTAGTAGTCATTGTCCTTTGAATTTAACAATGGAAAAATAAAACTTTATAGCGACAGATTAGCCTGGCCATCAAAATTACAGCACTTTAGCATTCAGGAGAGAAGATTACACAACACATTATCTCCCAGATTGATAACAGCAGATAACTAAGGATTCACATGTGAGATGCAGAAAGTCTGTAAAAGAATAAAAGGAGAAAAAGAAAGGATTAACTGTCCAAATGTTATGTGATACATTATAATGAGACTTCTACACTCCTGTTTTAGTGAGCTGGGTCTCCTCTTGTACCCACTGAAGGCAAGGTGGGACACTACTACGAGTTTCTGTGAGAGTAGCTTTCAAACCCGAGGTGCTACCCAGTTCCTCTACACACATCCCCACCTTCTGCAGATATCTGGCACATGTGTGCACGACTCTTAGTCTTGGGCAAGTGTGTTAATAAAATACTAATACTCAACTTCTTCACAAAGTTGTGCAGTTGACAGCTTTGTGCATATTCATTTCATATTCATATTCATTCTATCTCCACTTCATATCAATTTACAAATCTTGATATGGATGTGATACATAAATTGGTAAATCTTCCAATTTGTGTATATCATATGGATACGATAAGGATTCATGACAAAATAGACTTGACCCTTACTCTAGTCATTTTTGCAGAATTACCGTTTATCAGCTTATGTAAAAGTTAACCAAGTCAAGAAAAAAAAGTTTCTAATTCCATTACAAACAACAGGCAGGAATGGGAACCAGTGCCAAACTCAGTAAATACATGATATCCTTGATACAATTGACTTTAAATGTATTTTTGGGCATGTTTATTTTAGCTACTAAGTCAAATTAACTCAATATTTAAAAAACCAACAAACAAATCACAAACCTCCCCAGCCTCTGCTTTAAAATCTAACAGGAAGCAAAGATGAACCAGCCAGACACTGGTACTTATCAAATCTGAAAGAAAGGAGTTGTCTGGCTGGATTAAAACGGATGAGGTTTGTTTGAGTGATGACATTTGTCCTTCCATTGCTGAGGGGAAGAATTTTGCAGCATTTTCTTCAGCTTATACTCCCGAAGACGAGAGGATTAGTCCTACTACACAAATATTTGCACGTAAAGAGAGGCACACTTTCACACCTCAGAGATAGAGAGTACTGAAAGTTGCATTATCTGCAGTGTCCTTCCCAAACCACTACCAACTTGAATACATTCCCGAGCGGTGCACATCATTTCTCACTTCTGCCAAGGGAGAACTCATTCACTGAATAGTTGATCGTTTGAGGCTGAAATTTTTTTTCACTAGTTTATAAAATGCAAGTAATTAACAGTGCACGCGCATGTGTGTGTGTGTGCACGCACGTCCATGTGTGATTTATTTTCATTCCCACTAATGCCTCTTTTAAAACCAGACCTGGCTAGCATCAAATAAATTTACCCATAAAATCAAAGTTACCACACAATATCCGAATTGTTCCAAATGAGCCAAACTCCGAATTCCCTCCACTTAGAGCTGCCTGGGCATAGAGATAAAATTACAATGATTTATAATTTGCCATATCGAGGGCTATTGTTTTTGGAAATGTTGGGTTTGAACTTAAGAGCCAAATAATAACGTTTGAACTTAAGAGCCAAAAAACCCCAAAGAACACAACAACAAAACAATCAGAGTCACCGTTCGTAGCTGGAATAAAAACCCCAAATCCCAGTAATTCTGCTCCGTTTTGCCTGGGAGCGTGTCCAGGAGTGGGATTTCTTGAACAGAATATAACCTCTAAAAGGAAAAGTATTTCCAAACGTGTCATGTGGGGCTCTGTTGTTTCTTTTCTTTTATTCCCTCTCCTACTTAAACGAGGAGGAAAGAAACCCTGACAGCGGGAAGACTTGTCAGCGTTTAGCCATCCATAAAAATGTTTTTCCCCGCGCTCCTCCTTTCGCTCGCCGCCCTGGCGTCGGTCTGTCTCATCTCGCTGCTCCGCGGCCCCAGCCCCCGCCCGCACAGCGCCCCAGCCCAGCGGGGCCGGGGCCGCCAGCCGGGGGGACGCGGCGCGGGGCAGCCCCGGCGCGAAGTTTGGGGCGGCGACGGCGGCGGGACTGTCCTCCGTCCCCCCTGCCACCCCCTCCGCCCTTCCCGGGACGCGGGCGGGAGCCCCGGCTCTTACCTGCCAGCGGGCACGGGCTGGGGTCTCGGCGCGCCGCGGGTGGGAGCGGGGCTGCAGCTGCGCGGCGGCGGCGGAGCCAGGGCGCAGCGGCAGCGGCAGCAGCAGCAGCAGCCCCGGCCGGCGTCAGTCAGGCGGGAGCCGCCAGGCTGTATTAGTGCGCCGGGCTGGACCGCGGCCAGCAGCGCCGCGGCCGCCGGCCCGCCCCTGCGCCCCCCCGGCCGCGCCGCCCCCGCACACAACTCACAACCGCACACACTCACACAGGCACATCCACACACGCGCACACGCACTTTCACACGCTTGCACGCTCGCACACGCTCACGCAGTTACACACTCGCACACACGCTCGCACACCGCGCACCTCCCAGCACACGCACCCACCGCACGCCGCCCCCTCCGCCGGCTCACCCGTCCGCAGACGCCGAGTTCTGCCCCTCCGGCGCACGGGCACACGGACACCCCTCTGACAGAGTTCACCGCAAGGCACAACCATACGCCCCCCTGGCGCGGAACCCGCCCTTCACACACACACCCATACACGCTCCCACTCGCCCCCAGCCCAGCGCCCCGCGGGAGCGCAGCCCCCTGAGGCGCCGGTATGTGCCCGCCCCGCGGCTCCGCGCTGAGGGGGCACTCCCGTCCCTGCCCTGCCCGGGGCTGTGCGGCGGCGGCGCGGCGTTTGTGTGCGGCCGCCGGGTCTCCCCGGGGCAGAGCCTCCGCTCAGTGCCCCCGCAGCCGGCCCTTCCCCGTGGCCTTTTTCGCAAGCCTCCGAGCCTCCGAGGATGGACACAGCGGCCAAGCGGGACGTGGGGCATCTTCTCCGTCCTGCGCCGCAGTGGGTGCTGCTGAGGACCCCGGTCTCTGAGGATAGGGACAAACCCCGGCTGTGGGGAGAAACTTGGACAACGTCACTCTGGAGCGGTTGGACAGCACAGCTGCAGAGGGTTTTGGAGGCCAGGCTGCACCTTTCCACACCGACTGTACAGGGATTCCATCATTGCACAGGACTGGTCAGAAAACATCAAACTGCAACCGGCACTGGGGAGCAGATGAATTTTCTGCTCCAGAGATTACCTATTAAGCCCTCATATTACTTAGGAGTAACCATCTCTAGCTATGTAGCATATTGTATTAGCTGTAATAAGGAAGGGCTGAAAGAGAAATATCAGCGAAGTCAAGTGGCTTCAAGGATACTACACATAAAAGCTACTTGTGAAATTGGGGCTCCAAGCAGTGCTAGGAACAGGCACCAGCTGAACCCGGCCGTGGCTGCACCGAGGGGTTTCAGTTAAATGGCGCTGAGCCTTTTGAGGTCAATCAATAAATATGATTAAAGATACAATCCTGCTGACATTTTCACCAAAATTTTTTTACATTGTAAACGTGACAGCAAAGCTAATATTGTTTGAGTAGACATCAAAAAGCCACAATGGAATTACAGCTCCACAGCACAAATTTATCGAAGCATGCGTGCCTGAAGGTTGTGGTGCAATAAGGAGATATACAATGTAATGCCCCAAAATGTCTTTCTTTCCCACTTTGGCCTGAAACATCTTAAAATACCAGCAGCTTTCCCACTGCTGTTTGGCTTCTACAGGAGACTTCTCGACAGATGAGTGGCAGAAGAGATGCTGTTATTTATAAATCACTGTAAACATTAATAAAGTGCTGGTCACACATTCTAACTCAGCATGATTTCAGATTTTTTATATCCATAATGATGTTTATTTTTAACTGAAGACATCACACTGTAAACGCTACACACACAGACAGTTGGGGTTGCTTGGCTGAGGTGTGGTGTGTAACTTAATGAGGCATGGCTCTTGATCATGAATCTGAGGGCCCTCACTGCTGGGTCTCACTGCATCTTTTCAGGTGTTGAAACCACCAGTTTCTCATGCCTCTGCTCACAGTTGCTGTTACCAACAAAGGGACGGCAGGACAAGGTGGGTCTGTACCCATTGCCGCTCTGGTGCAGAACCTGCTGTGCTATCTCCAGTCCATCTTCATTGTTAGGGTTCATTAAAATGCCAGTACTGCTACTGGAGCAATCCCTGCCGGTGGGGGATAGCAGCAGAGCCGCTGTTGAGATTGATTGATCAGTTCCTAAGGCTTTACTTTGATTGAAGCTTCCTGTTAAATAGGCAAAAACTATTCGTGAAATGACTGAATTGCATTCATATTTGTGTGGTGCTAATTTTAACTGTGCCATTATGAAAAAAGTCTAGCTAACAGAGATTAGATGGGTATATATACTACTACAGTTTGATATACTATAGATTATAGAGCAGGCAACAATTTTTTTGCATACAGTTGTACTTCAGATCATGTGGCATTTGCACATAGAAGTTTTATTATGATAGCTGAATATATGCTGGTGTAACCTCTGATCTGATAAACCCTTTGAACTATGTGTCTTCTCAGGAGCAGGGCTGATATATCCCACATCTCCTTCCCCCTCTCTCCACACACACTTTCAGACCCATTCCTCATTCCAAATCTTCAGCATGGCTTTCAAAGCCTATGTCCGCTTTATAAGGCTCTGCTCCTCCTGCCAGGGTGACTCATCACCTGTCCCTCCTCTGCACCGCCTAGGCTCTGCTAATTCCATTTCTCATTTGCTGTTATCCCTCTTGAGTGCCTCATTTCCCATCCTGCCCCTTGTAAATGCCTTCCCTTCGTCTGCACATGATGTAACTTATCTTCTCAAATCCTGTCCTGTAAAACATGGACCAACCTTCTTTAATCATAAACAAAATCCTGATATGAGGGTATCCTCCTTATTTTGGTCTGTATTTTGTCTTTTTTTTTTTGCTGGATAGCTATGTAAAGAAAATCAAATAAAAGGTTAAGTAGAAAATAGCAAAGATTGGATGTAACTGTAAAAGAGAAGGAAGCATTCTAATTCCTTTTAGCATTAAAACTGTGTAAAACACATAGAATAACATGAATTTTCCGCTCGGAGAGAACTGCAAGTTCCTAAGAGCTGTAAGTCCATTGACTCTGTATGTACTGCTCCAGAGCTCCGCTGAAGTACTGGCACTGTCCTCCACCTAACAAGAAATAGCTGTAAAACAGCAGTCATGTGCTGTGTGATGGAGATAGCTCAAACAGCTCCAAGTGTGCTGGTGCAGGCACTAGAAGACTTCTAGCCACAGTATCATGGATTTACTGAGTGAGTTACATTTTCCTCAAGGGCTTTCTTGAGGCGAAGACACAGCAGGCACTTGCCTCTGGCAGCAGATTTTTGAGAACAGCAACATAGCTGTGGTTCTGTTGCCCGCTTTGCCTGTGCCAGAGCCCTGGAAAGTGAGGGCTGTTCCTGTATTGCGGGGTGGAGTCAGACATGCAGGGCAGCATGGCCAAGAAGAAGCTGACTATTCAAGCAGCAGCAATCACCATCTCACTCCTTCAGTGGGTGCTTGAACAATGAGCCCAAACCCTTCTAGGATGCCTAGCTCCACACCTTTAGCTCCCCTTTCCAGGATAGGACTGGGCCAGTCCCAGCCCCTCACCCTTGGGGTTGACTAAGTTTGATGTCTCTTGTGCTGTCTAGAAGCTTGGAGCTTGCTCAGTTTACCCTGCTTCTTATTCACAGATAGTTTGGTTATCTCAGTATCCTAACTAATGTCCAGCCACTTTGGACACATCTGTATCAGGTTTAAAAATAAACACTTGAACCATCAGGAAGTCTTCTGTCGCACCTCTTTTCCAGCACCGGCAGGATGAAACATTTGCTCTTTACAAACATATTTCATGCTACTCGCGTCAATTTTCCTGCATGTTTGTGGCTTAAGATGATAATTCTCAGAAGAAAAGCAGGTGGAAAAAGCAGCTGCAATCTTGTGCAACATATCGGTGAATGAGGCATTGCAGAGATTGTGCTGGGCAGCTGAGTTCTCTGGTTCCGTCACAGCAAAGGCATTACAATTGCTCATCTTACTGCTCTTTGCTTCAGACTCTAAAAGTGAAGCTATAAATCCAGAGAGACAGAACGAGGTAGGGAGGCAGGTTTGGAGATCTGTGTCTAAAGGGAGAGAAGGGAAAAAGGGAATCATCAGTAGAGTGGATGGGTAACAAGGATTACCTGAGAAGACTGTAAAACAGTAGTTCAGAAATACTGGGAGACACAGAGGTGACCAGGCTGAGTGGCTTCATGTACTGCCACCAGGGTGTGGATTCTGACCCTTTTAGGTCAGATGACCAGTAAGATCTAAAATCTATTATTTAGCCTCATGGCACTTTTCATGTGGAGTTGAAAGAGGTGTCAAGAAGTGAGAGAGCATACTCTGATATGGACAAATGAACTTCAAGCAGTCTTGATAACTTTGAATTACTAGCCGAAAAAGACTCAGGAAAACATTTGCCCAGGTTACTACAGTTTTCAGAAGTGGAAAAGATAATTTCCTACCCAGAACAGTAATTGAGCTAAAGATTTTTGTTAATGCGTGTATGTAAGTACCTGCTGAAGCAGTTGAACAAGAATGAAATCATATTATTTGTGATTAAAGATTTTGGGGGCAAATTCTGCTCTGAGCTAAAACCCCATAAATTTTAAGGCATTCCAGTGAAATTTGTCATCATTGTATTATACCAAAGCTCTATAGACTCCCTTGGTTTTTTTCCTTTTCTTTAATTCATGTACAAAGGCTTGGCTTTAATTCACCAAAATTTTTAATGCATTGAGATCCAGCTACCTGTCTTGTTATTCGTGCTGTTTGTTTTCTGCTGCAGAGAATAAGACTCAAGATGCTCAGAACAGTATGATGGTTGAGATGCCTTTTTACTCCAAGAGATGTAGATTAACCCCAGACTAGCTGAGTTTAGTCTGAAGAATAAGATCTTCCAGTTGATAGAGTCTGTTACTTCCTCCTCGAAACTATGAGACCATGTGAGGAAGAGGACAGACACAACCTACTTTTGTACTTCTTGTTCCTTTTGCACAGCAATGTTGATGACTTAATAAACCTTAGAAGGTAAATTCCAGAAGGATTCTATTTCCACCCTTTTTAGCCAGCACTGGCTGAAATGTGTAATAAATCACTTCCCTGATGTTTTCTTCACCTGGATGAAATATTTATGTGCCTCTGGCTCAGCTGGCACTGGCTCAAGAACCACTGTAATCCCCTGCCTTCACTTCACCTTCTGAACTTCACACCTAATGCTGGGAAGAATCAGATGAATTATCAACCATTTTATGTTAACTCCACTCTTTATCTTACTAATGTGAGCAGTTTTCTTGTTGTTGATGATTTGCTTGGATGAAAAGAAACAGTATGGAAAAAAACAGTATGTAAAGATTCATAAATGGTAAGAATGAACCACTGTCCTCTGACTTCCCGTACATACAGAGGTCCCACGATTTCACTGAACTGTGGCATCAAAGCCAGCAGCTATGGTTGAGCTAGAGCAAATCTTCTGGATAAAGAGATTTTGAAATCTTTAGTGATGGAAAATCCATTACAAGCCCTGCTAAGTTGTTCTATGGTTAGGCTTATCCTTGGTTGTGAAGAAAAATGGCTTTGTCTGCTCTGAATTTTTCTAGCTTCAGCTACTAGCAGTTTGATCTTGTGTCTTTACACATGAGATTGAGAGTTCATTATTACATGTCTGTTCCTTTACAGCCCATGCTTGTGCTACCTTTTCCTTCATAAACTCGGCAATGGCTATTAAGTATCAGGTGATTAAACCATCCTAAGAGTTACTGGGCTCTCTTTTGAGACCTTTCCAAATTCTTAACATCTTTTTGAATTGTGGACATCAAGAAATCAGGCTTCTCCAGCTCTACCAGACATCAGGGGACATACACAGAGCACAATAAACTTTGTTAAACTTGTATGTCTTTGTTTCAACGTATAGAGATCACACCAGCATTTAATAATTTTGGCTCATGCTGAGAAGCCCAAGATTTATTCAGATTCCAGGTTAGACTCCCCATCTTCTCATACGTTGACCTGCAAACATTCTTCACTCCATCATGTCACCTTACTTTGAGTGTGCAGAAACATCTGCTGTTTTCTTGTACCAGGCTTACAAGGAAGTACTAGAGTAACTTCCCTATGGGAAGAAACTCTCCCTCTGAAGAGCAGATTAAACAAAAATCTATCAGAACAGCTGGTCCTTCCTTGGAAATGGGGAGGGATGGAGTGACCTTGAAGTCCTCACCTGCCCTATTGATAATCTAACTACATAATCCCTTTAATTTTTTTCTCTTCCCTTTTCAACAATACCATACTTTATGTCATTGGCAAAGTTCTCAGTAACAACTTCATGGATTGTTTTGCGTCATTGTTAAAAACATAGTTAAATACTGTTGGGTCAAGAAATTATCTCTTTGAAACCTCATTAAAAACCCATCAAGCTGATAAAATTTTCCTCATTTATGGTGACATTTTCAGACCTAGGAACTAGTCAGTTTTTAATCAATGTAGAATAATGCAAATTCAATACAGCTTACATTAATTTCCTAATTAAAATGTCAGGTAGGTAGCGCGAAGCTGAATACCTCTGAAAGGTATGTAGTATCAAACTCATTTCCTTTACCAGCTAATCTTTTAATTCAGTTTTAATTTCACCAGATGTATTTGTTGAGTGGTGGTACTTATGTTATCCTCCCTTAATTCTGTAGTTACTATGACCTGTGTTAACTGTTCCAGTGTTTTCCCTGGAATTGCTTTTAGCTCTGAAAGACCTCTAATCATACCACCTATTCCATATATCTGAAAATGCTGATATAATATTAACCATCTTCCACTTTGATGTACCTAGCCTTTCAAAATCTGTTGAAGTAGCCTGTGTTGGTCAGAGAGCTCCTTATTGCTCATATTTAAAATTCTTGAGAGCAGGGTGTCAGGACTCGATGATTTCAAAATGTCTTAAGTTAGGATTTGCTTTTTAACATCATCTTTGGTTATTGTTAAAATAGAAAATATGTTACTGTATTGCAGTATAAGTAATTTATAATTTAACCTTTTTTCTTTACCAGATACTTTTTGAAATCTTTCCTTTATTATACTCAGTTCTATCATTTCCACCTAGTACTGATACAAATAACTGTTTGAATTACTTTAACTTCTGGAGTGCTTAACTCCTTTCTTAATGTTACTTCTTCTAGCCAGGGATTTGTCATCCTCTTTTTTCCATTATGATTTTTTTTCGTAAAATCTCTATTACTTTGTTATCTGCCATGTTTTATAGAATATATTTGTATTTGTACTTGTTCTGAGTCCTTCTGTTCTCTGTTAACCAGAATAGCCTCCGTTCTCAGTTGGACTGTGGTTTTGAAAGCATCCCCTAGAATGTTTTAGCAGTTCCTAATTATTATTCCCTTTTCTATTTATTTGCTTTCTTTTCAGCTGATTTAGCTTTTAACTGTTTTCAGCTTTGTGAGACTGGATGGCTGGGTTTTTTTGTGGAGGGTTTTTTTTATTATTTCCAAGAACATGTATAGCTGTCTGAACTGTCTTCTGGTCACACATCACAAATATGATCAAGTCACAATGCCTTGGACTTAAGCAATCTTTATAATTTAGTGACAGATTTCCCTACCAATCAAGACTAAGTCTAAAACATGTTCCTTTTGTGTTAGATGCTGAATTTTTGAGGCCAGGGAAGTGAGTGGCCTCACTTGGCCAGGGAAGTGGTAAGTCTTCCTTAGTGAGGAGAACTTTTCACAAGAAACTATTAACCTGATAGGATATCATTCCTGACCCTTCCTGGAAGTAGATTTAAAGTGAGTCTGTGAAGAGATTATTCTCTTGGCCATGTTGACAATGAAGAAGAGGTATGGAGAAGATAAGCAGGTTTTGGAAATATTGAGTGGGGTCATCTTGATGTGCTAATTTCGGTTCTGGTGTGCCTTCTTCCATTTGAAACTCAGCTTAAGTTCCATTGCTCTCTACAAGCACCTGAAAGGAGGCTGTAGCAGGGTTGGCCTCTTCTCTCAGGAAACTAGTGACAGGACAGGGGAATGGCCTCACCTTGCACGAGGAGAGGTTCAGGTTGGATATTAGAAAAAAAATTTTTCACTGATAGAGTCGCTAGCCATTGGAACATGTTCCCCAGGAAGTGGTAGAGTCACCATCCCTGGAAGTGTTCAAAAACCAAGAAGACATGGCACTTTTTGATATGGTCTAGTGGGCATGGCGGTATTCAGTTGGAGGTTAGATTTGGTGATCTTGAAGGTCTTTTCCAACCTTATTGATTCTATGATCTCAGAATCATGGTCTATTAAGGACATGAAGCTGTTGGAGTAAGTCCAGAGGAGGACTCTGAAGAAGATCAGAATGCTGGAGTACCTTGCCTATGAAGATAGGCTGAGAGAGCTGGAGTTGTTCAGCCTGTAGAAGAGAAGTCTCTGGGTAGACCTTAGAGCAACCTTCCAGTACCTAAAGGGGCCCTTCAAGAAAGCTGGAGGAAGACTTTTTGAAGGACATGAAGTGATAGGACAAGGAATAGCTGTAAACTGACAGAGTGTAGGTTTAGATTAGATATTAGGAAGAAATTCTTTACTGTGAGGGTGGTGAGACACTGGAACAGGTTGCTCAGAGAAGCTGTGGATGCCCCATCCCTGGAAGCGTTCAAGGCCTGGTTGGATGGGGCTCTGAGCAACCTGGTCTAGTGGAAGGTGTCCCTACCTATGGCAGGGGCTTTGAAACTAGATGATCTTTAATATCCCTTTCAACACAAACCATTCTGGTATTCTATGATGTACAGAAGTTTGGGGCAAAATAGGAACAAAATACTTTTGTCTTTATAATGTCAAGGTATGGAGTTACAGAAGCATTACCTTAGCCACCTGTGCAACCATATCTCTCACCATGTTTTGTCTTTTTCTGTCGTAGTGCAGCAGTAATCCCTAAAATACTCTTGTGTGTTCTGTTAATTTAGAAAGTATGGTTATTTGGATTTTCACATGCTTGTATGGTTTCTTAATATTATTGCTGTAGAAAGGGAAAAGAATGGTCACAACAACAACAACAACAGGCCAGTAATTCCCCCCCTCCTTTTTTTCATGGATTTACAAGCTCATTAGAAATGTCTCAAAACAGAGACTGTAAAGATGTGTATCACTTTCTGAGAAAGCCCATCTTGACCTTCCCTGTCCAGATGAAAACATGAAAAGATGTTCACAATTAATGTCAATGGCAAACATCTCCTTAATAATATTTTATTTTAAAACACTCCCACGGTTTAAACAAAGACTGTATGTGTGCCTGCCAGGGGAGAAAAAAAGACATCTTTATAAACTAGACTATTTAAAACTCAAAATATAAAAAGAGGAAAAAACCCTCAGTGATATCTGGCAGACAAAAACATTGTACTGATAAGCACAGCTTATTTGTTCAGTGTTGGCATTAAAGCCAGATGCAGTGAGAAGGGAAAGTGCCATTTGTGTTAAAAAACTCGATATATTTTAATTAAAACTTGATTTATATGGATCAGATTTATCTGTATTTTCATTATCTGGCAGAAGTAAAAAGAACCCCATAAACTTATAGTTGCTTCAAGCAATAGGGGTCAAGCAATGCATCATTTTACCATCTTTTTGCTTTAACACAAGTTAGGTACTGACTGAATATTTTGCTTAGGAGTTCCAAAAAGGAGACCACTGCACTCCAATCCACTTCTTGCAAATATGTTAACAGCAGTTGTCTTGGAGATTATGAAGTTATTACTGCTCCATACGACCAGTAGCAGTAATCTGGAGGTCTGTACCCTTCAAAGGGAGATGCATTTGGTAATTTATACCCTAATTTAAAGTTGACTGTACTTCATAGGAACTACCACCATTTTCATTAAGTTATAGATCTAGCAGTTATTAAGTAAGGATTGCAAAACTAAGCATGTGATAAATTCACTCCCCTGGGAATCACCTGGCACCAAATTCCAAGCCTCACATTTGATCAAGTTATCAGAGAAACTGAGACACATGAAGATCTGTTTTACTGAATATCTGCTCAGTGATTGTGAGCATCCAAAATATAGAAATTTTAAAGATTATTTTTATGCCTACAAACATTTTTAACCGACTCAGTGCCTAGGATGAAATACTTTGAGATAGTGCATTAGTCTTAGAGTCTTTTAGTCTTATAATAAAAAAACTCAACCCAAACCAAAACAGAAATAGGAGGAGAAGAAGCTATTTCTTATAGATGAAAATACATCAACATTTAAAGAGATGCCACTAAAACATACCTGTAGGTATATCACTATAGGAACTTTGGACAGAAAAGTATTTATTCCTTAAGTCATAAAGCAGCTACTTATTTTCTAGAGTCTTACCACATTTGCATAACAGAGATAGACAGCGATGCATATACTGTTGCCTTTTCATGATGCCTCTTCATCTTTTTCCACCCTCCAGACCATATTCCAGAAAAATTTCCTCACTTCTTCCACAGAGACATCTGCCCAACTGTAAAATGGACCTTTTTTTTGTTGTTGTTGTTTTGTGGCTTCCAGAATTTTACTTCCCCCCATCACAAGACTTAAAGGCACCATATTCTACAATCTAACACATTTAGATTCAATGAAACCCTATGTTACTGCACACTAATGTAATAATGAGAAATGTAATTAAAGTCACTACTATAATAATATCTTATCGGAATGCACAATGAAGATAAACTTGCTTATTCCAGAGACAGAGGGCTTATTGCATAGGAAGTAGTTTGTTCTGATGGATTCTTTGATGTACAACTGGTATCTTTGTTAACTGGAGGGATGGGGAAGAGCTTGGTATATATTGCCACATTTTCTTTCATCTGCCAAGAGGAGAATGATTAAAAATAAAGGGGGCTTCAGGATCAAGGAAATGGAAAAAGTTACGCTGCCTAGTGAGCAGGCTGAGGGAAAAAGTTTTAAAAAAGATCTTAATTAGTAAATATTTAGAAAGCACAGATGCTGAATAAACACCTCATTTAGCTACAGACTTCAGCAGAGCAATTACTGTATGAAAAAAATCAAAAGACTCAAAAATAAAACTAAGTTGGTGGCAAGTATATAAACTGTGTATAGAAATACCACAACTATGCACAAGGTATCAGGTTTTCTTCATAAAGGGCAAGAAATTACTCTGACTCATCATTCCATATTTTGTACACAAATGAGACTGGATGGCAACTGAAAGCCTCAGAGAAAGCTCAGAAGTCAGTCTCTGGGAACAGGATGAGATAGTTTCAGCAAATTGGTCCTTGGCACTGTGTGTCTCAAACTGGGACATTCAGCTAGGTCTAGTCTCTGCCAAAGGAGGCACTAACAAGCACAGGGAAATAAAGAAGAAAAGGAGTGATTTCTTTTTTCTGCTTAAGGCTTGCGAAAGCTGGAGCACAACATTAATTGTTTATTCCAAAGACTTAAACACTCAGTGCAAGGGTCCATGTTTGCAGAGTCCAAGTGGAAATGACTCAGTATGCTAAAAAGAAAAAGAGGAGGCTGTCCTGTTGTAATTCACATAATTAAAATATTCTGCCTAAATACGTTACATCTCCCCACACACATCAAAGGCTTGTGTTTCCTCAAACTCTCCATTTACATTTAGGGAAGCCAGAGTTCTTAAGCTCTTGTGAGAGAGAAAATATCATGTGGTCTGGGCATCTCTGCCTTGGTGTGGATAACAAATCACGACACTGTGTAAAATACCAGGTGGCAGGCAAAGATGCCTTATATTTAACATATACTGCAGCACCACCACTACTGCTCTGTTACTCTTTGCTGCACTAAGGGCTATATATCTAATTCAGTTTGTGTGTCAGTCTGTACTGACATGTACCTTCATTAGGGCGTCTAGGGCCTCTAATAATCCACCAGCAGTCCAGCTGTGTTGGAAAACTGGGTTGCAGGTGTTAAAGAATCGGCAGGAATTTGTGTCTTAGTTGGTATATTTTCAAAGGTTTTCTGGGGATGAATGATTTTTGGTTTAGTTGCTTTTTGAAGGTTATATGGGGAAGTTTTGGAAAGTAGAGGGCTGCCTAGAAGGGCAGCACTTCTAATGTGAATGGGGCAAGTGAATGTGCTGTGCTGTGTATTTCAACTGGCATTTGGATGGGGCTGCCCTTTTCCTCTGTGGCTTTAGATAAAATTGATGAAGACTTTCTTCACCAGCCTGTGTGAGATATTTGCTGTCTTGCCTGGCAGCCTCAAGGTGATGGAGAATGCAGGTTGAGAGGCTGCAGTTTAGGGAAATAAGGACTCAGAGACACTGATGTTGGAAGAGCAGCAGGAGCAGTAGCTGTGTGTTTTGGGCCAGTAATAAGAGTGACAGTCATTGCAGAGGTCTACTGAAAGCAATGAGGAGCCAGCAGTAATTCTTGTCCAGGCTGCTTGCATTGTGAATAACCAGTACTGGGGCTGGAGTAGTTTTGTGGGGCTTTGCTGGGAAGAGAGATGGACAAGAAAGATGAGGGACAGGCACTTAGTGCTTGTTATACCTTCTTATATCACATCCAGGAGGCCTAATGATAAGAGCAAGAATGACCAAAAGCTTTAGAAGAAAAGGTGGATGCTATTTTCCCTTTATAGCCCAGCTGGGCCTACAGCTGGGATGGTACCAAGTCAAGGATGCTAAGAACATGAAAATAGTGAGGGTAGGGGCCAGGGTGTGGTGGTGTAATGCCCCCTCCCCCATCTCTAGATGTCAGGTTGAGTCTTTGCCTTGGATTAGAGGGCTGTTTTCTGGCTGACCATGTGATGGATAGTGACAGGGCTCTGCTGATGGAGGCAGCAACTCCAAAAGCTGGAGTCCATCACCTGGCCCATATTCTTCTTGGCTGAAGCAACTTCTCCCTTCAGGTTTCTTTAAGGTAATTTGGTACTTCCAGTGGGCTGGTGGTACTTACTGGGGTATTGTACTGTGTATCTTGTGAAGACAAGACTTAAGACTGAATACTATAAACAACTACCACATAGTTCAGCGGATGAAGAAATGAGACCATGGACTGAGTGTATTTTAGAAAAATTTCCTTGTTCGGTATTTTCCCATGATACTCCCAATCTAATTTTCTCTAGCAGAAGTAACCAATCATTCTGTTGCTTTTAGTCTTATGCTACAAAACATCCCAATTAATTATGTCTTAATGAAGAGTTGGGGAATAGATCTCATTTCCACAACATGGCTGTATAATCCCTTTTTGGTAAAGTTTTGATGATAGTAATAGCATTCTCCCTCCTTGCCTTAGTCCCTCAGTTGAAAGTTGTTGAGCACAAGAGATGGTACTCGGTCACAGTGGGGTGGTTCTCACAGTGGAAGGCAGGTGGTCGGGCTCTTCATGATGGACAAGGCTGGGTGCTCCCACAGGAGGGTGAGTGAAGTGTGTGTGTGACTCCATGGTGGTCTCCAGCTGATGAATGCAGGACTGCTCTCAGTAGGGACCAATCCACCTTCCCTTGGCTGTGGCTTCTTGTCCCTTCCCTTGCACAGGTATTTGTAATTGAGTCTCCATGTGGGGAGTTTGATGGGTAAAAGGTCCTGCTGAAAATGAAGCATGCTTTGAATGGACAACTGGGCAACATGCTGCTGCAGGTGTGGTTTTGTGGTAGTGACATGAAGGAAGAGATGAGGATGACAAACAAGAAGATCAAGACTCCACCTTACAGCAGTACAGGAACCTTATGTAGGCTACCTCTTCATGGTATGAGGGCTCCATATGCCTCTGGATGGCAATTTCTGGGTTTGTTTTAATGTGTGTAGGAGCAAAGCCATTTGGAGTCAGCTCATAGAAAACACACAATACCCTTGAAATGTGTGCTTCAAGAGGCAGTTGACTCAGGGCTTCACAAGAGACTTGCACCTCTCTGTAGGAGAGCGAACACCAGACCATCTTCTGAGGAAGGTAGGAAGTAGGAACTACGTTACCACAGCAATGTAATGGTTACAGTAAAATGGAGAAGAGGGACTCTGAGTCCTGCTTAGCTTAAAGGAATTTAATCTGTGGTACCTCCTTTCTGAAACAGCCGCTGAGCTATGGAAAGGTCTAGCATGAGGCCACCAAACTGTTTGAAATTGGGCCACTGTTCAGCGAGGAGTGCAAGACTCTTGAGGATACAGACTAAATGAAGAGGTACACACCCTCCTTTCTAACAGAGGAATGTGTCTGAGAATGGGAAGTCTTGGTTCTTGTCCGTGTGCTGGAAACTGCTTCACAACACTCGCCTGAGAAGCCATTGAATAAAACGCCTCTGCAGCACTGGAAACAAGACAGAGGACTCCTTTCCCAAGAGGATATTTAAACTTTTCATTGGAAAAGATTTAAACTTGTCATTGGATATATTTTGTCAGCAATGATTTTATTACTCAGTAGCTATTAATCATGTGCCTTACTGTGGCATTCGTATTTCAAGTCATTATCCTCTTATTTTCTGGCAAAAATGTAGTAGATCTGTAAGACTGACTGTTCCCTGCTGTTGAGAAAGCCATGGCATCATAAAACTTGAGAAGCCTTGCACTAATGTAATCAATCTACTCAATGACAGCTATATTTGAAATACTGTGTGCATGTATAATGCCTCACAATAGAAAACAAAATACTAGTAGCATTACTGTGTTCTGGCTCTAATCCAGAGTTTGGTGAGTTTTTTGTGTGAAACTACTTCTGTGCTGCAAACCCTTCTTCTACTTGAAGGTCTGTTCCCTCAGACTTAGTGGTGCTTATCAAACACAAACGGTGTCCTGCCACATAACATTTTGATGTCAGGTTTGCATCTTAGCAAAATGACAACTATATCTTCTTTTTTCCTTTTTTTTTTTTTTTAACTACATTATCTCTCCGATATCAAAGATTATGTTTGCCACTGACTTTAAATCCAGTGAATGTTTCCCCATAAACTTTTTTGCTGTGTTAAGCAAAGCCCTGGGGAATGTGAGTCCATTTATTTTGAAGTTCTTTAGTGTGATACTGACTACGAGGGCAACAGCCATCTTAGGTGTATTGCTCACTTTGGTCTATCCTCTTCTTTGAGAATGAAGAATTTGTCTCTAAAGGACATAGTCCCATCTAGAAGGACTGTATGGGATTCAACTCTGAGTGGATATAAATGCAGATTAAATTATGGACAAAATGTTGACAAGTCTGCAGCAGAAACATGGAAAGAACAAACCTTTTGCAGAGCTAGGGATGTGAGTTTCCTAAGAAACTTTTAGGGTCCTCCTAAATTATTATCTAGACACAGCTGAGAATAGCAGTCTACCTGCTGAATTTTCCTAGTTCCTAAATATCTGAAGTGAGTGCAGTAGAGGCTTTACAAATGATCATTCTGCAAATGGTTTCCCCAAACATTTTGCTTGATGGGAGAATAAAAGCTTTTGCACATTGCTCAAACTTGTACAGTGATATTATGCATTACATTTGCACTTAGTAGCAAAGACTGTATTCTCCCCAAAGTAATCACTGTGCATAATAAAGCTTCTTTAAAGCAGGGAACATGATTGCTTGGTGTTGACTGCACACCTACAGAACTATATGCCTAGTGCTTACACTAATAGAGAACATCTTCGTCGGAGAGAAGCTAAACCCCAGGATTTTTAGTGCAGCCTGCAGACAGGATAATTGGGGTCCTAGGTAATCAACAAAATTATGTCATATCCCCTGTGAATATTTGCTGTTCATAGCAAGGAGCTTCTATTCTAACATATTAAAATCTTTTGTCCTACCACTGGAAAATTCAGTAGGAGTTTTTTGAGGGTAAATAAATTATCATGCCCATGTTCCAGATTAGGGCTAGACTGATGTACTGTATAATCTTGAGTAAATCAGGAGTAGCCAGGAATAGAAAGAATGCTTCATTATTTTACAACCCAGAGAAATCATTACACGTGAAATTAGATTCCTGTAACCATGCAAGTCTGTTCAAGCCTCTCCTGAAATTCCTTCATGATGTTGGAGGAGGCACACAGCAAGATAATCATCCCTTGCTATTTTCTCCAAAACCTTTCCATATGGGAGGCAGAGCATCCATGGTTTCAGGGAATGGAGTGGGCCTTACACTGATTTTTTCTTCCTTCAGTCTTCTCAGTGTAGGATGCAACCATGTTCTCTCTCCTTTGAATGACTGTTCAGGTGTAACTAATTTCTAGGGTACCTGAGCAGTGATCCTGTATTTGGGATTTTATGATGATTCTCTTCTATTTTCTGGGGAAGGTAACGTCCAGGATATGAAGTTCACTATTCCTTGGTTATCATGAGACTTAGGAAGGCACTGTCAAGTATGTGAAGGACAAACATCACACATGTAGACAAAATGGCAAGTAACATCTCCACTCTGTAGTATTTCTGTAGGATCTGAAAAATCACAGAATTCCTTATTCCTTTTTTAATACTTAAAAATGAATGGGTCTATTAAGTTGTCTAGCTGTATTTATTTATTTTGGTAAACAGACTTTTAAAGTAATTAATTCATTTTATAAGTGAATTGATAAGGTCCAGATTTCTTCTACCATGGGGTCACTACATGCAGATATGAGTGTGGGTGTAAGAATTTTAGAGGTATCATGGAAGTTGAGGCAATGTATGAAAACATGAACAGTGCATGCAGCAGTTGCTTAAAACTAATATATTCTTGTGCAGTCAACCACTCCTTTTTTTCTATCTTTCTAGCAAATACTGGAATAAAATTGCTTGCTGTCTCCTTATGAGAATAATTGATCCTTCTTGTAGTCCCATTGCAGTACTCCTGCAGAAAACTGTTTTTTTCTTCTGTTACTGTTCTCATGGAGCTTTTTATTGAGAAAATAAATTGTCGGGAATAGTAAAATCAGACATAACATCAGAAAACATTTTTGTGAGACCAGAAGTTTATTGTTTGATGAAAAAACAGTAAAGGTTCTAACCTCATCTGCGCTTTAAGCTTTCATTGTCATGAAACCTTCTAGCAGGCAGAACCTAGCCAGACTTGTAAAACAAACAGAGGGAGAGCTGACACGGTTGATTACAATTTCCAAAACTTATGACTTGGCTTAAAGACTGGAAGATGGCCATGGATATAGTTTTGAGTTTTTGTTTTTTTGGCAACAAGGTATGAAAGTTATCAGAAGTTCTGTTGTTGAGACCTTAGATAGCATCAGACCTAGTCAGCCAAATGGAGTTAGAAATTTCTTGTGGTTTTAACCTTGTTCCTAGTTTGATAGCAGATGATTCAGAATATGCAGTGGGTGGTTTATGACAGCCTGTACAACTGAGGTTATAATAATGGCTACTGGGTGAACTCTGTCTGACATAACTAGCTAAACCTTTTTCTACTCTACAAAGACAGGAAGATAAGAATTTGTCCCACATGTGGAAGGCTGCTTTCCAGAGACCATGCAAAGTGAATTTGCCAAAACTGTTTGCAGAACTCAATGATTCTTCATCATTGTGTGGTTCAAATAACTCTTCTGATCTCCAGTCCAAAAGTGGACAGTCAGTATTTCCCTTTGTTTTGTAAAGGGATCTTTCTACAGCTTCAGAATAACCCCAGATGAAACATCAGAACATGGCAAAAACCAGGTGGAAATGCCAGAATTAATGTCACCTCATTCTTCAAGAATATTGCACAGAACATGGATGGAACGTGCACAGACAAAGGCATGGATTCAGTCTAGATGCTGAAGTTCACTCTGCTAAAATGACAAATTGATCAACATTCAAAGGAGGAAAGTGATCTTGACAGCAAAACGTGAAGACTCAAGGAAAGCAGAGCCTGACGGATGCAAAGGCATGGACCTGAGAGGGAGTTAAGGTCATGTAGGTAAGAAGGATCACCTGTGGCTAAGCCAGTTTGGGAGGGTGTTTGGTCTGCAGCTGTTTCTTGAATACTGAGTTTATATGTAGAAAGAAAATGTGAGTATAAGTAAATTATTTATAGAATTTGCTGCTTGCATGGGAGTGCTGGGAAGTGTAGTAGAGTAAATGTAGACAAAGGATAACCTCTCACAACCTGTTAAAGCTCTTATGACTGAATACTGCTTGCTGATGGTAGACTGTCCTTAGAAAAGGTCTGAGAATTCGGAGGCCTCAATGCAATATCTGGAAGCTGCAGAAAGTCTGAAAAGGAGTATTCCCTGCTTGTAGTGGCTTTCCTCAAGAGAAGCTGAAAGCATTTCCCCTGGGCCTTGCTGTAGAAATGCTTACTTCGCAGTTAGCCAACATGCCCAGCTGCCCCACAGCCCGTGCTCCTGCAGCTTGCTTGCTGCTGTTTGCCTCAAGTAAGTCAGAATATTTCTAGTAACTGCAGTCATGCATTTACAGTGCATTGAAGAGCTACTGCTGACCTGGCTGCTGATCTGAAACAGGCTAGACCATTTAACTTCAGGTGTGGAGTGATATTACCAGCAGATTCCACATCCGGCAAGAGTTCATCTCCTTCTGCAGAAAGGGAAACATTGAAAACATTGCTTTAGCAAAAAGCAGGTCTACTTTTTGCACTAACACAAACATACTGTGTGTTAGTATATGTAAATGTGTGTAGTTTAAGGATCTGGCAGACAGACCAACAACTTACAGACTGATTTACAGACTGATACACCTGCAAGAGTGTACAGCTACTTGGAAGACTGCATCCAGGAAGCAGGACTGGAAAAGTTTTGTTTCTTTCTTACATCAGGAAAATACCTAATTATGCAGCTTGGGCAGTTGAACAGCTCAATGAACAGTATAAAGAAAAATAGATTAAAAAATATCCAGGAAAATGGAGGCTAGTTAGCTCTTTCTTTTCTGATGGATCTATTAAATGAAATCATATTCTAGCACACAACTCTCAGCTATGATCTCACAACTATTAGTTAAGCTTGGTCATATGAAAATGCCATTTCTTTTCCCAGTAAGAAACAAAGGTTTGCCTGTAGCTTCTCCCCTGAGCCCCTGAGGGCTTGTGTGCTCAAGACTCTCTCATGTGCTGTTGGCTAATGCAATAGGCAGGTCGTAGTAGCATCCAATTCTTAACCTCTAAATCCCTATCCCAAAGAGGTAGATAACTTATGGTTCAACTGGCAGGGTGCAGTCTTCAACAATGCTGGAACACTACTTTAATTCATACCCCTTGAGCTATTACAGACATGCCACTGCATCCCTAAGAAACATACACGGATCATAAATAAGGTTAGATGTTATTTTAAGTAATAAACATTGAGATACAGAAGCTTCATTGCAGCCTTCTGTCTTCGCCTGTCTCTTCATTTCAACTATTTTTAGTTTGCAGTCAGCATTATGACTGTGAAATCAAGGAACACTTGGACAATAGGTACATAAATAATTATGGATAGGTCTCCAGAGCCTTAAACATTAGCAGAGAATTCAAGTTAAATACTGTCTGGGACTATTCAATGGCTTGGAAATGTTGCTGTGCTTATACATATTGATATAATTTAATTTCCTATGGTGAAAAAACTAACCTGGACATTGGCAGTGGTGGAATGGTCCGCACAGAAGCTTTGAGAGTTGCAAATCTATGTATTACTGAACGCAATTCTGCAGAATGAGCTGGAGCCATCTTCTACGTTTGACTGCTTACACTTCACAACAGTGACCTCTGAGAACTTTATACAGGTTAAAACTGATTAAAGCCGTGTTATTACTCATTTAAGAGTTACCCTGCCTTGTGATAATACTGCAGTGTTGCTGAAACCTGTTTGAGATATTAACTGCTAGAGCTGTCAAAGAAAACATACTGCACATCTGCAGACATGCCTGAGAGTAAAAAGAGATATTTTTACTGGTTTTCCAATCCATATTTAAAATATGAGTTAAAAAAATAGCTTGTAAGGATGAAAGCTAAGTGTATATCAAGGGATACTGCATTGCTCTTGCTTTGGGTTGTGATAAAAAATGACAATAGTGAAGAAAACTTGTGTAAACTACTGAACCTTTTTCAGTAACTTGCTTTTTCTGCATGTGTTTTTCAAAGACAGCTCTTTGATATTAAGTCACCCCTTGAAAAAGTCTCTTATGAAGTATTAGTTAAAGGGTGCAGAAAAGTAAGGCTTTTATGCAGAGATATAAAAATATTTTTTTTAAACATTGAAATTTCTATTTCTGAAAGCACTATGCAGACATTGATGTTGGTAAGAATGTTGCAAAATTATCATGTAGATTTTCTCTATTTGTTTTTATTTCCTTTTCAAAGTTTGTGAGAATAATTTGTTTTGATGTGTCTTTGGAGGGCTGGATCATGCAGGACAGTAACATAGAAGACTTTCACCTCCCTGGGTCACCCCTGCAAATGCAAGGGTAGGAAGAAATAGTAAAGGTTAAGAGTCCACTGAAATACAAATGTATCTCTGCAAATCTATAAAGAGAAGAGCGAGGACCAGTTAGGCAGAGAACTGATTTGAATGACAGCTTTGGTGATCAGGGAAGTTGTCTGCATAGCCTCCCGTTCCATGTTGTGACACTCTAAAATCAAGTGGGGGCCCTGGAATACATCACGAGCCAGAGCCAGGACTTTCTTGCTTAGTAATTAAAAGTCTCATTTTAAGAGGGCAACAAGACCTCAGGTCTTACCTAAGCTTAAAAAAGGGGGAATTTAAATTCACATTCCCTGTTCTTGAAAAGTGTACTAGCTTCCAGGTGACAAGTCAGTCTTTAAACTTGTGGTGAGTTCATGTCTGTGAGAAGGGGAAGCCCTCCTCTTGCTGCTGCACCTGTGCCTGCTGGACCACTCAAGGATCACTGAAATGGCAGAAAACTGCCTCAGAAGAAAGGAAAAAATAGCAAACAAGACAGCATCCTGCCATTCTAGTGAGCTGAAGTGGCTTGAGGGAGCCTCTAAGCAGCCCAAGAACAGTGTAGAGGGAGGAGGAACACTCCTCTTTATGGCTGCGTGCAATTAAACCAGTACATCTGCTTGTGAAATGGTGCTTAGGATAATCTTCCCTTGATTCTGAGATTGCTGAGGTATGTTGAGCCTGAAGGAACACAGAACAGAGCAGAGCAAAAACCTAAAACCAAGTGTGAGTCTAAACTTCTGTTAGAGCATGTGCCTGGTGGTGTCCTGGTCACCTGTGACAGCCTGTGTGTCTTGTATTTCATAAGCTGCAAATACTAGGCAGGAATTAGGTATGTTACCTAGAAGACTTCTGATTGGTACATGAGTGACAGAAGGTGAAGCTAACCATCCTTCTCAGGTAAAGTAAGTCTTCTATTTCACTCTCTGACTGTCAATCTCAGCCCCAGATCAGTCTCCTTTTCTACTTCTCCGCACTCTCCTTCTGTCCCAGTTTACTCCTTTTTTTTATTCCAGTTCAGCTTTTATCTCCACTGCAATGGAATGCATCAGACCACACCTATAGAAGCAAACCACACTATAGCAGGTGTCGCACAGCTGTCTATCTCTGCTCCCAAAATACTTTTGGGCACAGTGTGGTGGTCAGTGCAGGTCAAGGACTATCCCCAGCAGGCAGTTTAGAAGAAGCAAGCCTGCTTTGACAGGCAGTTGAGAAGGGACATACGGATGTGACCAGTGCCATGTCTGTCCACCTCAGAGTCTACGGACTATGGAGATGTAGTGACCTTTATCTACAGCTCAAATCCACTGAAACAATAAGAGAATTCCCTGCAAACAAGTTCTAGCACCCAACTCCACAAAGCGCTGAGACTGTAAATGTGGTCTTACTTCCACATCTCTAAGTGGAAGGAATCGAGTATTTTGTTGGCCTGACGTATACACAGTTGCTAAAGGAGACTGCTCAATAAGGAGAGAGTTACTGGAGACTTTATCTGCAAAGTTTTGAAAAAAGTTTGTAGGATATGCTCAAGTGATCATAAAACAAAACACAAGAAGTTCTACCTCAACATGAGGAAGAACTTCTTTACATTGAGGGTGGCAGAGCACTGGAACAGGCTGACCAGGGAGGCTATGGAGTCTCTAGAGACATTCAAACATCACTCAGATACATTCCTGTGTAATCTGCTGTAGGTAACCCTTCCCTGGCAGGGTACCAGATGATCTCCAGAGTTCCCTTCCAACCCTAACTATCCTGTGATTCTGTGAAATTATAAAAAAAAAAATATAATATATTTAGCACCCTCTTTCCAACCTTTGGCATATGATTCAAAAGAAGAATTTTTCTTAAGACGACACCACCAGATGTTTACTTATCATGCTAAAAATAATGCATGGCCTGAGCCTCATAATTTGAAAGAGGTGAGCTACTTTCATTAAAATTTCAAACATGCTCAATTCTAAGGTAAGATGTGAGGAAAATTTTGGGAATCTGCTTTTGAAAACTGGTGGGCAACTTCAATTATGAGCAGAGCTATTACTGTTTAAGTTTGATCACAGAAATTCACTTTACAAAAACTGAGAAGCTGGTATTTTATTCTAGTAATGGCATTGAGGAGTTGTGATTGATTCTGCAGAAGTGACAGAGATGTATCTGGACTAGGCAAGAGAATAAAGCCTGCGAAATCAAACTGAATATATTTTTTGAGAATTTATTTCAGCACTTGATAGAAAACTGCGGTAACCCTAACAGGAACAAAATTCAAGTCAATATTACAGAAAGAATAAGAAAAATCACCAGTGAATTTCCATGTCAAAGTACAACCATATACCATTCATTCTTTACATGTTGAAATTTGTACATGTTTCTGAAAGACAGACTGGCTTAGTTTGTTGGCAATCCACAACTATTTTGAAAGCACAAATGAAACTAGGTTACTGTACTGTAACATAGTATGACATTACTATGAAAGACTCAAGACCCCTCCCTCCCTCTCTGATCTCATTTTAAGTGTGACAACATCAGATTGGCATTGCTAATGCACAGCCCCCCCAGTGTACACTGGGTCTCATTTTTGCATGCTCTGAACTAGCTTTCCATACCCTCTTCACTTCAGACCTGTAGATGTCAAGGACTTCTAGTCTTGAGTAGGCAGGAATAATTAGTACACACAAACAAAACACATTTATAAAAGACAACATTTTAAAACTAAATGTGCTTGGTCTTGGACCTTCTACAGTCTGCACATGATCTGCAGTTTGATCTCAGGAAAACTATTTCAGCTTCAGACAAAAACATTTGGAATTTTAAGAGACTACTGAAAAGTCCTGAGAACAACCTTAAGAACGTTGCTGTTATAACTCAGTAAAATCCATTAATGTTTCCCATAACATTGAATCTAAACATGCATCAGTGTGAACCATGAATGATAATTTCAAGTTGCAATATGGCCTAAAATTTCCAGATATCACAGAAACAAATGGTTGAGGTCATTCATGACACAACATTGCACAATGTAGAATAGAGTGCCTCTTTTTAATACGTGTATGGAAATTCCAGAAGTGTGATGAGACAAAAGCAGATATATTTATTTGAATTAATTTATAAGACATGTTAAAGCTACTATTTAATAAAATAAAAACTGATTACTAGGTAAGAAAATCTTTTTTGAAATGCTTTCTCTTTTAAAAATGTACAAATTCCCTGCCAGCAATCTTACAAAACACACACATGCTGCAAAAATGAAACATACAAGAGGAGGAGCAATGACAAATTACCTCAGCTTTCATCACTACTTCACTTGATTGAAACTGTTCTCATGTTCCATTAAATATAATAATATATTTGGAAAATGTAAATAACCTAATTATATTTTCTTCTTTCCAGCTGCCAGGCACCAGTCATATATCGCAGTCGTATAAAAAGAAGATCCCTGCCCATCTGCAGCCAGCTCCAAACTTCTACTAACTTAGAACCTGTGATTAATGAAGAAGAAAATCAGGACATTATTAGAAAAAAATGAGCACTGGCAAGACACACACCTAAGCAGTCTTGAAACTCTGCATTTTCAGCACACTCAGTCACACAACCTAGATCTTAATATTAATAAAAATTTATATTTTGAAAGTTATGGCTTTATAGTAATTACATTATGCCGCAGGTGGGAGACTCCAGTTTGTAAGCAGCACAGTAATTCCATGTATGTGACAAGATGCACAGTCCATGACAGGAGTAAAGAGGAACCTGAACACCAATAATTAGTCAAATGATCTTTTTATCAACTTTGGAGAAGAGCACCACCACCTTATCTTACAGCAGTAATATGAATGTGCCAATCTTCAGGCAAGTAAGGAACCTACACCACGAAACGAAGCTTTCTTCCATCTCTGCTAACATTTGTGATAGGTGTAATGCACGTGTGGAACTGCATCGAAAGGAAGCTTTACCTTTCTAGCAAAGCTGTCTCAGGATGTTCTCTACTTGCACCCTTCATCATCACTGCAGTTCATTGCACTATCTGTTGTTCAGGAGTTGTGTTGAGGGGAAGAGATTCAGATTGAGAAAAGACAAAACCACAAAAAGGGTAAAAAAAAATGGAGGAACTGCATTTGATGGGAGGTAAGTGAGCAGAAGCAAGCAGTACCTCTTCAGCTGGCTTTGCTATGACAAAATATGCATGGAGCTATACTTTCCAGTAACCCAGTGTCAGAGACCTCCCTATGGGTCTGAAAGAACATCACATCTTCAGAAGAGATGGTGCCTCAGAGGAGGCCTTAATAGCTGAGAATTCTGGAAGGCAAGACACAGTGAAATGGAGTTGAATCAATAAGCGACAATGGTCAGGCTTCCTGCACAGTGTTTTACAATTGCTCTATTTTTATTAACACATTACAGCAAGAGGACATGTTAAAGTAGTGTTTTGTCCTAGCAGTATAACTACCTGCTTTTGCCTCCAGTGGGAGTGCAGAGTTTCTCTCCCTTTTTACTCCTTCACCTACTCTTCCTGTACCAAGCCATGGAAGGCGGCTGGCAAGGACAGGAAGTTCAAAATTTGTATGGAAAGAAGGCTGTATGTTATCAAAACTGAGTGAAATATGGGCAGACCACTGGACACTTTATTCTGGATTGACATGTAAGGAATCTTACAAGAATATAAACAATTTGCTTACCTTCTATTTCAGTCCAGTTAACAGCAACTTCTGCTATAGGTATTTTCAAGCGCTGGGCTACATAAAGAAGTTCCATGTCAAACGCCCTGAAGAAGAACAGGAAATAGAAAATAGTCACACTTATTTCTAGAAGAAAGACAGCGGCAATGTTAATTAAATCCCTTGCCTGATTTAATTGGTATCAAGTGCATAACTGAACTAATTGTTCCGTTTTACGCAGTTGATATCAGTGCTCTACAGGTCAGATGCACATGGAAGGGAAATTTATTTCCCTGACTGAAAATCTCAGAACACAGGCAATATACCATATTACAACAGTAACAACAACACTTCACTGCATTCTGTTTTTGAAAGTATATATTGGTCATGCTGTATTCAGACCACTGCTCGCTTTTCATTGCGGCCACTATCGTGGTTTAAACATTTTTAAAGACCATGAAGACCAAGCTGTCAAACATACAGTGTCATTCCACATCTTTAGGAGTTTCATCAAAGGGGACAACTACCTGCTGTGGCTTTACGCCAATTTGATGATCTCTCCTTGTACTTTCTAAGTCAAGAAACTCAAGGCAGCAGCACAGAAGGGAGAAATTACCTAAGTTACTGTGCATAACAAAACCTGAACAACAGTTTTACTTTATCCAGTGACCATTTAAAGCACAACATAGAAACCCTCTTGAGACACTTGTGTTTTTTGCTGGCACACTTTTTTGCAGGTTGTGCAGCAAAATGAACTGGGGAAGTGATCCTGCTGTAAATCAGCTGCCCCTTTCTGCCCACTTTGTCCAAAATATACCTCAATCCTCTCAGTTCTCTGCACAGAGAATTGTTTGTGTGTTTCATTGTTGCAACTGCATGCTCAAATGGGCCTTCTGGACCCGAAGCACTGAAGCTTTTGATATCAGACAAGTAACTTAGCAGCTTGTAATGCTCATGTAAAAATCAGCATATGAAACTGCCAGTAGCTACTACTGACAAGGGTGAATGCAAATCACAATTATGAAGATTCTGGTGATTTTTGTTAAATTTCTTAGATTTACTGACTGCTAGGTCTATTTTTTTTTTCCTCTTTGTAGTCTTCGAATGTCACTAGGGATGTTCTTGTTCCTTCAATGAGTTTTAATAACTGGAATTTAAGCTAAACAGTCCCCCATTCCCCTCAGTAAGCAGCTTTTTAAAATACTAGTCCCTATTGGAAAAAAACTGTCAATGGCCTTCCACATGTAGTTTCCACTAGATTTAAAATATATTCAAATATAGAGGTTTTGGGTTTTTTTTCCCCAGAAAACTAAACCTTGAAGGTTAAGGAACTGGAAACATTTTAGCCAAGCTGTTGGTAAGATTCCCAGTTTGAAGTCAAGGGAACAGATGTTCAAGGCCAGCTTACAGAGGGGTCTTGAAAATGCAGCTGTGAGGCAGTCAAGTACGATTCAACATTAGTCCACATTTTCTCTCAGTAACTTCTTAAGTTTAGATTCTCCTTAAATTCTCATTGCTAAGTCCAAGACATTTTTCTTTTAAAATGAAAAAAAATCTTCTCTTACTGGAGAAAATGTATGCAATAAAACCCCCACATTACTCATTCATGCTTCAAGGGTTGCTTGAATTCAAGTCATTGGTAATTCCATTTAACATTACAGAAAGGGTAGAAAGAGACAGACAGGTGATCAAGAGCAGGCACAGAGTCATACTTTAGCAGGCTGCTAGCCAAGTTCAGATGTTACTTCCTTCTACCTCAAACCACCCTTTCCTTCTTAGCAGTGTATTTCTACTAAACTATTAATGAATGCAACAACAGCAGTCAACTTTGAAATGTGCTGCAAAGGCAGCATAAACAGATGTTATCTACAGAGACTACGCTTACTGTGTATGGAGAGTTTAGAGCTATTTTCTAAATTTGATTTTGATCAGGACACAGACCTTTTAATTGTCACCAAAACAGTTACAGGAATACATTTTTTTTTCCTTGGTGAATTGAATCTGCTCAAAGCAGCCTTGCCATTTTACTGCTTTCTTTAAATGAGGGCTGAATATTATTTCATTAATTACGCCACAGTCTCTTTTGCTGAAGTTATATTATTTAATTTTTTTGCTGACATTTTACGTTTGTAAGCCAAAATGTCCATGTATTCACCTTTGAATGTTTATGAATCATGTGTATTAAGACTAAACCTAATTTTGTAATACTTACTACTTAAATGACTAAAAATCTTAAGAGACGCAGAATAATTGTCTGATGAATTAGACTATATGAGCTCCTCTAAAAGTATTACTACATAAGGTATTAGCCTAGTGAACTGTTATTTGCAACAATTCCTGTGGACAACTGATTACTGGAATGTCAGCATATACATCACAGAACAACAACATTAAATAGTTCTGTGAACTACAGTGCTCAAAGTAAAAGATTAAAAGTACAGAAATTAATCAGGTTGAACATGTGGTTGCCATTTGGGTAACAGTGAACATATCCCAAAATTAAAAAAAAACCTATTCAAAGCTGAAGGGAGAATGACTTTAGTAGAATATCACTGGGGTATCTTTTTTCTTCCCTTTCCTCCACCACCTTTCAGAGAATAAAGACCGCAGTATGTTCAATACACTGATAGCATGACATCCATACTGCAGATCACCAGACACAGATGGTATAGAAGAACCATACAGAAGCTTCCACAGCCAGGATTTAAGTGTGGGTATGTCACATGGAGCCTGTCCTAGAGGAGATCAAAGCCACACCAGTGGATGAGTTGGTGAGTGCGATTTGCCAGGAAGCCATTTGTGACTAGTTAATATGAGACAAAAGCACTCTTAGAAACAGCAAGGTATTACTCATACCATGTACTTCATCCTGCTGCAGAGACTGAAAGTAAGTGCCTCTTGGAAGAGGGACACACAGCTCAGAATACCTAAATTTGGCTCCAGCCTGAATGAATTCAGGCTCCAAGCTAAGTTTAGATCCAAAATTTAGACACACAAAAATATATGGTGTGAACAATTTCCCGATCTAACAGTGGCTCCATTATGTGTTAATTGACACTAATATGTAATGTAAAATAAAGAAAAATTTCTCCAGGTAGTTGTGTTTTGGTTAAGTTAAATTTAAGACAATGCTGGCTAAAATTCATTTGAACATCAAGTTGGTAGGTGTTTAATTGAATTCCATCCTTTTAAACTGAACCCTTAAAATGCTTGAGCTTATAAAATACGTATCCTGAAAAATTATTCTGTATTTTAAAATTGCACTAGGACTCTTCTTTTTTTCCTGGTCCTATATTATGAGTTTCAAAAAATAAATTCAGACCTTCAGTTATAAAGTTTTAACTGGAATTCAGGACTTTTGTACACTCACGATATGTTTTTCCAGTAAACTCTTACTGGGTAGAGAAAAATTCCAATAGTCAAAGAGGTCTGAGAATGAAACAAGATGTCAAATGGGTTAGTCTGCCAGCACTGCTCTAGCTAAACTGGGGCTTTTGAAAGTCCACATATTTGTGTGCCAGGAGCAAGACTTTTTGTAAAACAAAAGAGACAAAGTTAAAATAGCAACATGTTTTTGTGTTGATTAGACATTAATAAACAATTCTATGTGCCATGCAGAAAAACAGGAAAAAAAAATCATTCCACTGCTTGTGTTTGTCTACAATGCCAAAGAAGTGGGAAAAAAGTCCCTGTAGCAATATGAATGCTTATTTTTCTGTAATTTTTATATGGTGAGTCACATTTAGAGATTAGTGACAAACTGGATAAACAAATGTTAATTTTTTATATTGATCTTTCCAGTTTTCAAAGTGAAATAGCATGGCTTGTTCAGTGCACAAGGCAACTTTTATAGACAAAAGTAATAGCAACCATTTGATCTAACCAGTGATCTCCTGGCTTGGGTAATATCATAATAAATTGCAACTTCACAAAAGTTTGTCAATCAAACCAGGACTAGAACTATGTTTTTTATCATTATTCCAGGTAGGACAGTAATCGCTGCTATGTCTGGTTCTCCTAAGGATGGACATTTTCTGGCTGGAAGGAAATTTATAATTTTGTTTGGTTGTCAGAAGAAAGCAATGATCAAATTTAAGATAGGAAAATTCTGCCAGTGAGACCATTTAATTTTCCAGTATTTCTCCTGTGCATCAAAATTTAACACAGTTACATTTCTCAAGTCAAGAGTGTAGATGCAGAACTAGACCTTCTTTTGTAGCCTGAAGTAATTACAACTGTCTCTGTTATGTTTTTATAATATCTCTTTTAATTTTCTTTTAAGTCTTAAATTAAAAAATGTGCTCCATCCATTTCTGAAAAACAGATTAATGGTGTAATCAGATTCAGAACCTAAAACACAAAGCATATGCTCTCTGTTCAAAAGGTTGCTCTCATTTCAAACTAATGTCAAAACACTGCTATTTAGAAAGTAAATTTCAAGAATGTTTGGTTTGCATTCATATATACAGAGCCAGCTCTCCAAAGAACAGTTAAACAAAAAGACAATGAGAACACTCACTAAAAAGCTAGTTTAGGATTTAGGCATTACTACTTAATATTGAATATATAAACAGTTTGCAAAATCTATTGATTTTCAAATTCTTTCTAAACTTTAAGGGTAGATTAACAAAATATTCTAGGAAATATGTTGGTCTCTCTTTAAAAAGTGTTACATGATCCTTATTGCCATAATGATAAAACTGTAATTTTTCCTTGTATACTTCAGTTTGCTTTCAAGATTTCCTAAATATAAGCAACTATAAATCAAATTCACCACAGCAAGAAGAAAAATGTGGTCTGTTTCCGAGTATTTTCAACATTAAAGAGGTGATATTGCCATCAATGTCCACTGGAATGGAAAACATGAAGAAAGCATAAAAAAGTGAAGGTCTAAGCAGGTAGGAATTACTGGGTAGCTGATTTTATAGTAATTTTATATTAACATCATGAGTAAACACGTTTTGCATGAATTTTAATCTAAATATTTGTTATGTGCTCACATAAGAATTCACCTAGCATTGTAGTACCCCAAAAAATCCAAGCATGACAAAACTTGAGCAGACAGGACAGATGATCTGGTTTTCGCAGAAGCCTCACATTCATTCCCTTCAACAGCTCACCACATACTCCAGTGCAGCAGCTGGGGAGCCCTCGACAGACTCAAGGACCAGGATGCTCTCAGATGGCTTTTATTCGATTAAATGATGCTTGTTTGTTGAATATTCTCCAGCACTCTCCATTATTCTCCATTATTCCCAGAACATCTGAGCTCTGACCATCCTGAACTCTTCTTTCAATATCTAACAGAGCTGCACTTCACTTGTAGGATTTTAAGACTCCAAGAGAATCAAATAATTTCTTCAGATGTTGAATAGCTCCAGTGCAGTGATGCAGAGGCTGTAACAAACCCAGCTTTCAGAGCCTTTTACCCAATATCAAGATAGTGGTTTCTCTGCAACTCATTCATACTGGTCTCAGTATGAATGAGTTGTTCTGTAACACAGCTGGGGACCCCACATTGTTCCAGGTTCCAGCAGAAATACAATACTGATGACTACTTCTTACTCTTACATCTTCATACTTGTGGTAGGTACAGAACCTCTATGACACAATATCTAACCAGTTTTTATTTTCCTTTTTACACGTTATGCAATGGAAAGGTATTAGGGGCCAGATTTGTTTAAAAGAAAAGGTTTCCACTACTGGCCTATTTCTGCTTCTTACATAATTACATACAAAAGTATCTATGGAAGATCTGTGGGATGACTATTTGACGTCCCTATCTAATTTACAACTGCAATTATTGCACTTGTTTGTACAACACTGACATTTAACTTAGGCCTATAATTTCTTTTAATTTATCCACTCTCCCCATATTCCCCATATCTCCCCATGTCCCAGTTTATTTTCAGGTCTTATAAATATTAACTGGGAAAGGGACAGTACTCAGTTTTGTCCACTGACAAGTTATCTTCCAGTTGCAGATGCTAAATGACTAGCTGTGAAGCTGGTAAGTGCCTTTTGAATCCTTATTGTAGTTTTTTTTTTCTTCAGCGGTGGCAATTATCTGAGTTTCTCTCCTCTAAGAGGGTTTCAGTTTCCACAAAACTTGCCAAAGCTTTTGATCTTCAAATCTCTACTGTTCTGCCAGATTTGGTTTAAATTAGCCAATAAACATGAAATTGAAAGCAGGGAAACACAGAGACTGTTGATGGACAGATGAAGATATAACCAGACAATGTATTTCCTGTTTTAGCAGAAAATTAAACCAAACTAAAAAAACCCAAACAAACTATTGTTGTTTTAGGCAAATTTGTGACTTGGAATTATCTGAAGAGCTTCTTTATTGGAAGAATTTGTGTTATTCTTTCCTTGACAAACAAAACAAACATTCCTCTTCACTAACCAGTACATTTTTGATAAATAAGGGATTAGTTTTTGGATTACTATAAATAAAAGTGCAAGACTAGAATGCCAATTTTATAGCAGTACATACAAGGCGCAATGAATTAAGATATGAAAATCTGGTGTGTTACACATCAACAATATAATTACTATAAGTCAGCAATATCCTTTTTTCATTGCCTCTATTCCCAGATAATGGGGTACAGCACATTTATTTTTACTCTTTCATTCCTTTGGTGCTACAAAATTGAAGTGGCAGAAGAAAACTTGTTAAGATTTTTTCTGTAGAAAACACTTTATATAATCAGTAAGTGCAATTAGAATCAGAATCTTCAGTTTGAAAAAAAAATAAAATTTAAGATTGCATTTTTACAGCTTAAACTGATTATTCTCATTTATTTCTTTCAGTTTTCTTCTTGAAGAACTTAATTTATAAAGTGAAGTTAAATAGGGCAATTTTGGGATGTGCACTTCTGGACCTCACATATGTGTTTAACCATGTATTTAGAAAATCCCTCTATGTGAAATTTACAGAACTTTACAGATCAAGTTTGGGTTTGGAGATAACAGCACAAATCATACTTCTGGCTCAGCTATAGTTTCCTTTAGAGCAATATGCAAACCACTTGGGTAGAAAAGTGAGACAAAGTGATTTTCTGAACATTGACTGCTCACAGTTACAGATTCCATACAACAGAAGCTCTATGTTCCACACTTGTGTGCCCAAACACTACATTCACAATTTCACTCTGGAGGAGCAATGTAGCTCAGCTATCACTGCCAAACCTCAACCTAAAACTAGATGTATTGGAATTGACTAGGCACTGTAGGCTTGTACTCATTTTTGTACGGGAACACTGTTCAGTAATTCTGTTCTCTGTCAGCAAGCAACAGCCCACGAGAGATTTTCTTGAATGAAGACAACAGTTTGAAAATATTTGATTATACTTAATTAAACTATCCTTTTTAGCAACAATTTCGGTGCAGGAAATTTACAGAAATTATAGTAATTGTGTGGAAACAGTGTTTCAGTCCCTTAACAGTACTCATGACCGTATCACTCATAAGGGAAATGTTCTAGCTAAATTACAACAAAAGGAGCTCTAAAATAATTCAAAGAATATGAATCATCTTCTATTGTCTCAAACTAATGATATGTATCAGTAGTCCTCTCATCAAATATTTTAGCAAGAAAAGAAAAGAATAAGCATTTGCTTTCACTTTGAGTCTTCAGCAATTACAAACATCAGATATTGATTCTAGGTAAAAGGTTTTGCTTAAGCAGTACTGAATTGTAAAGAACATAGAATTTCCAGCAATTACCAGGATATTTGAACATAACAAGAAATCTAAGCTGCCATGCAAGCAGTACTACAACTGGTTAAACTGAGCAGCTAGGATTTATACACAGACATGACATGCTTCATAGTAGCTGCAATACTAAAATTACTTTTTCAAAACCATGTTCCATTATAAAAAAAAACCCAACAACAAAAAAAAAGGAACAATTTGCCACTCTTCTATATGAGGAGTTGAGAAAGTCTGCAAGGCAGCTTCTCTGATTAGAAGTTTAAATCCTCACTGTGTGTCCCTGATCTCTTTGACACAGAGAAACCAAACAAGGAAGTGGAACCTGTACATAAGACGAGTTCGAAAATGAGAGCGCTGTGGACAAAAGGCAGTAAGTAAGATGGTTTCATTTAAGTGATGAGTGAAGTGCTTGAACAGAGCTGTCTTACAGGACAATAATCCTGTTTTGTGACAGCTTTCGAAGTTTGTAAACTGTTTCTGTTTTGCACTGGAAGGGAAATAGAACGTATCAATTGTTACAGTGAAACAAAATTACAGCTGAGAGGGAAAGACTTGCCAGTCAAGCCCAGCCTAGGATAAGGGAAGTCCCAAGTTCTTTTTTCTGCTTTCCCCAATTCACAGCAGTTTTTCACTTGGAAAAATGCTTTATTAAGTAAAGCAGGAACCTGCACCTGGATTTCAAATAATGAATAGGAAGACCACAGTATCTTCTGCACGATTCTTTGGGAATTCCCCAAGGAAAAGAAGAGTGAAGGAGGAAGAGCATGGCATGGCATGTTACACACTCTACTCCACTGGACACTTACAAGCTATTTTTTCCCTCTGTCTAGTCCTCTTGTTTTTCTAAAAATTGGCTGAACAGATGCAATAAATTCAAAAGTTACCAAGACAGACAATGGACAATAAGCCAGCAGGACACCATAAAGTGCTACTCCTAAGAATACACATTTAAATTAAACAGGTTCCAGCTGCTAGTCCAACACAAAAATTAAAGAAGTTTTTAATTATTAAAAAACCCAGATGGGAGCATCTCCTGTTATTTGTCACCCAACTTCTTTCATTCAAGACTGAATGATCTCCAGAGCTTGCACACACCATGTTAAGGCACTTAAGAGAATGCTACTCGAGAATGCATCTTTTTGCAGTATATGATGGACCAAGTAAATATCAGGTCTTAAGTAAAGGCTACTGTGTAAGATAATATTTCATTTTATATTTCCAGCAATGTTACACAGTCATCTCTTTTCTTCTTTTGCTTTCAGAGATATATTTTATGTTCCTGGTAAATGTTCTCCCAGCCTACTCTTTGGTTACATTTTTGTTCTTGATGCAATAATCATGTGGATAAGTTTGTCCATGGACTCCAGAGGCTGGAGTTTGGATTTGCAGACGTCGCTCTTAGTCTTTTTTCAAGACAGTTCCTAAACAACCAGAACTCTGATCTACAAATCACTTCTGAACTCACTGCTGGTCTTAAGCTCAATTGAAGCGATTGTATCTAAGACTGCAAACCAAGTAAAATCTTTAGGAGCGATCAATTTAACTGGTAAGCATCTCTGGGTGAAAAGAGATGCCTTCAAAACTAATAATTTAGAACCTCACTTGAAAAATGAGAAGATGCTCAGCTTATTATGCAACAGCCTTTGGCTTAAATTAAAATCCATAGGTTGTGCCTTTCAAAAAGTGCTCCAGTCCCAGGTTAATGGTGGATCTGTTGTGGCTTCTTTGGCTCTGTGACCAAGAACACAAGGCTGCCACTAGTGCCAAAAGGAAGCGCTAAGAGGCTGCATGATTGTCAGACAGTGAAACTGTGCACTTACTTCACAAAGAGGCATTCCTGGGTTATGATTATCACTCCTAAGACTATTTATACCTGTCATATTTTAGATTCATTAAAGTACATTAACAATTCTGGAGACAGAACAGAATTCTTGATGTCTTCAGACTGAATTTAAGGTGAAATTCTGGTCTCAATAAACCCTATACAGCTGCTTATCACAGCTTCATTCTACCGTTTTAGATGCCACTAAGTACAGAGAAACATCCCAACATCCAAAAGACTATTCTGCAACTGTTTTATACCTATTGCACTACAGAATGGGTATTTTCTTCCCACTGTAGTAGTCTTTCTGTCTTTTTGTTTCAGACTAGGGACAGCTGGATGACAAAATGAAATGGGCTATGTATTTCAAACAAATCAGTTCTACCTAATCAGTCGGTGATTCCTTTATTAAAATCAGAAATATGTGGAGAAACAGGAAACAGAGCACAGACACATCCTAAAAATTGTACTTTTGTATTAAAAGATAAAAGTCCTCTCCCCTATGTAGCAAGACCTTCAAAGATGAAAAGAAATATGAGTGCACTGAAGAAAGTTTATCTGCATTCAGTACCTGATCATACAATGAAGCATTTTTCCTGGGTTCAAATTTCTGAACATTATCAGTGTATCTTGCTTTGAAATTTTGTAACTATTTTAGTAGTTGTGTATATATTTTAGAATTATTTCAAGTATTAAGCAGCAGTATAAACAAAGCTTACTCATGAAAACATTCAACATGATGAGCACATCCAATGATGCTGAAAAAATGAGCCCAGCAACGTGTCTGTTGCAATACAAGTCCCATGCCTGTACTTTGTCAACTACTCTCTGCCAAGACATCAGAAAACCAGATGCAAGATAAGGTCATGCGCCTATGCATCACTGTTTATTCCACAAGAGCCACACACAGAACAGTACTGTCTGTGTGTTCAAAACTCACAAATTTTACAATGAGTAATACAGAAGAATTACACCACTTTACCAAGAATTGAGATACTCTTTAAACAGTTGGCTGCTAATTATCCTTAAATCACTTTAAACAGGTTTCAAGATCTGCAGGTCAAGCTCTTGCACTGCAAGGGAATCAGTAATAAATGAACTCATTTTCCTTCCTCTCTAGCCCCAGTACTGGTTACTAGTTACCAATTTTATCAGGGTTTAGAGGCTCTGTTTGTGACCTGTTCTCAACTCAAAAATTTAAATCTATAAATTGGAACACTGACTGAAACAAGTACAAAGTGCCTGAAATCCAGAACACATCCTCTGTATATGACGGACCACAACCTACACTTATGACAATCTTTTCCTTATTTTTAGTTTCCATTCTTTTACAAATATTGATTCTTTAATTGCAAAAACTGTAGAGCAGATAAGCTCTAGAACCACAGGAAATAGCCATTTGGTTCTGTATAGGAATATAAATTAAGAAGTTATTACTTAAACTAGTATTTCAGAATCAGTGGAATCTTGTATTGACAACCATATAAAAACCTCAAAGTACTATACTTTTCTGCTTCTTCTAGCTGCACTTCTTCTACTGCTAAATTCTGAGCCTAAATCAGTCTCTTCTACAGTTTACAGACAATCTAAAGTTTATTACAGTTTGCATATGGTGCGTACAAATTACTTCAATTTATTCAGGTTTGGTTTAGGTTACACTGTTTACTGTATGAATACAGTATATATATTTAACAGCACAGATAAGCATGCAGCATTCCTAGGAACTGAATGTTTTCCTTAAATATTGTGCAATGGAAGGGTAACAGAATGCAGTACTTGTTGCACTGATGTACCTTCAAACAAATAAAATGCCATGGTGTTAGAAAAACACATAACCT
Source organism: Pseudopipra pipra (assembly GCF_036250125.1). NCBI lineage: Eukaryota > Metazoa > Chordata > Aves > Passeriformes > Pipridae > Pseudopipra > Pseudopipra pipra. The sequence continues at coordinate 51,848,382 of NC_087550.1, forward strand.
CAAATTAAATAAATGCAACGAAAATGAAAGGTTTAGCATTGTTCTCGTGCTACTATTTCTCACATAAAATCTCTCAAATCTACAGCTGCTGCTGCCCTCGTAGCAAAAAGCATCAGGGTCACACTGCTGCCTGTTGGCTCCTGTACTTGTGCTTCTGAACTCACAGGCACATCCCTTGCAGCTCTGGCTGGAAGCTTGCACATCACTTCTGGCACTCTGGGAAACTAGCTACAAGTACCTCACTCATATGTGTTTAAACAGAAAATAAACCTCTGTTCTTTCAAGTCAAGCTCTCAAAAAAGAATGACTATCCAGGGAGGTGTTCTTGTTCCACAGGTTTTTTAATTTTTATTTACAATAAAAGTTCTTCCAAACACTGTTATTTAACTAAGGACCCTGATAAAAGAAAACCTCTTTAAAAGAAGGTGAAATTAAGATGCATCCTTAAAGGTATACAGGATGACATCAGATAAAATGAAAATGCAAAACAGTTAACAAAGAAAACTAAGTAGGCAACACATGGTATTTACACAGAACAGAACAACTTCAAAGAAGTTAAAGGAAGGATAAAAAGAGCATTCTGTACTGTATTGAAGTAGGCCCACTGGATGCAAAGCAGTTAAGAACTCTGTGGAAGCTCTTTCTGACCGCCCATTCTTGAGCCTTCTAAGCTTGCACCTAGGTCTTCAGACTTACACCTACATCTTCAGCTGGATTTCAAAAAAGTTGAAGAGAATTACAAAGGTCAATCTCTGTGCATGTGTATTAAACTAAAGCCATGAGAATTTATACTCACAGGCCATGGCTGGAGATGTTTTAGACCTTCTTCTACTTTTTCAATATCTGCAAATTTTGTAGCTCCATCTGCATCAGCCATAAGAATTTTTTTCCCCTGAGAACAAAAGACACCCTCCAATGAAAATAGTCAATAAAAATCAACAATTCTGAAATCAGTATTTGTCATAAGCTATATGCAAAAGACTCTAAAAACCTAATGTAGTAACAAGAACAGTGATATCTCACAGATTCAACACAACAAGTGAGTCTTAATATTCTGCTACTAACCACAATTTACCAACTTATAATAACATCTAGAGACTTTACACACTGTGTGGTGTCCCACAGTGACACACAGTGCATGAACACAAAAGGCTAACAATCCCTCTGAAGAGAAGGTTCCAAACTAAAAGCTTCACAAACCAAAATCTAAAAGTCAACAAGTTGCTACAGTCAGCTGTAGAAGGGAGCACAAGAAGCAGTGATTAGCAGCTGCCACTGCACTGAATGGCTTTTCTTTGTCATTTCAGCTCTGGAAAGGAGGATGCAGAGGTAGTTTTTCCCAACACTGTTTCAAGAGAATTCAAGAGCTATTTCTCAAAACTAATTTAAGATTCAGTCTTAAGTCACAGTCTCACTGCAAAACGTTTGTGATGCACAGGTCTCACAGCTTGTTTTGCCATATTCTCGGTCAGAAAAATTTCACAATTTTTGAAGGGGTCCAGACAGGAAAACAATTAGCAGTGGGTTTGACCGAAGTACTGTCACAACCAAGCATGTGTGAGTTTGGAAAACCCTGTCAAGGAAGTAGTTGTATACACATCCACTCTACACTCTGCACTGCAAAAGTGTATCACACAGAGAATTTTCTCCTTCTCTTGAAATAACATCAGAAGTATATACTTTACAAAAGTCCCATATGTTCTAATATAATGTTCTCTCCATTTCCTATATTTACTCATTTTTCATAAAAAAAATAAAATTGAAACATTAAAGATAGAGCAAAAAATACAGATAAAGACAAGTCACTGATAACTCACAGATGATACTAGTCTTTTTCGTAAAAGTAAAGTGTTATTCATCTTAGGAAAAAATATTCCTTCAAAATGTCTAACAGCTGTTTTATTTTTAGGACAACATGATTTCAGGATAATGTCTATGTGAAAGCATAAATTGTGCTGTTTCTGCTATCGAGTGTGGGTGATGACAGTGGGCTTCAGTAAAAACAAACTTTGCTGGATGAGAATGCTTCTTTATTAGCCATTTTAAAAAACACATCTATGACCTGAAGAACAAAGTTTGCAAATTTGGCTGTATTTTGTCTACAAAAAGTTAACTTCAATCTGTAACAGTTTGGTTGTTTTTTTTTTTTTTTTTTTGGTTGGCTTTTATAAACACAAGTCTATTTCTAAGTGGAATATGAAATTCAAGGGTTTTTTTACCCTTTGAAATCTCATACAAAAAAATGTCTTCATTATTGATCTTCCTGGCAAGAAAATACTGTTTCCAAGATCTCAAATAAGCTTATTTTGAAAAACAGGTTTTGCTTTAATTTATAGAACCTGTACTCAGTTTTCTCATAATCATTTTGTTAATGCATTGAATTCAAAATGTCAATCAGCACAAGTTTATCTTCTGTATATTTGGTGGTTCAAACAGAGAAGGAGATGAAAGTATCTATTACCATGCTGACTGCTTCTCCTTTCCCTTGATTTTTTACTGAAGAAAGCACTTACACTTTGTCACCTCCATATTTCTTGCAGTACTCCATTGCAACCTGACAGATGCACAAAAAAACACCATAAAACAAACCCAGGAATCAAGGTAGAAGTTTACATTTGCTCACCTTTTAAAACAAAATAAATTAACAGCACAGAGGTATAACCACTTCAGTCAGCACAAATGCATTGCCAGTGTTCGCTGGAGTCTGTTCGGGAAAATAAAAACTAGTTCACAGTCAAAACAAGAAGACTGAAGAAACCAGTCATGTTCAAAAGAACAGGACACTCCAAACCCCATCCTCCCACCTCCAAAAACCTCAAACCTAATTTAACTTATACTATTACAGACCTTTTATATTAACACCAATAGTTAATAAAAGAAATATAATTTTCTATTACAGTCACCTATTTATCACTTGTCTTGCTGCTGTTTGTGGTTTTAAAGAAAAATTCGCATTGATATAAAATCCCATTCACACTGCAAAGATCTGCAGATTTTGTTCCATGCTGTGAGGAAGAGAAAGCATGAGTTTTCTCATCTTAATTTTTTCTAAAGGTTGTCTTGAGTGCTTGTAAGTCCAGAGGCCTGCAGCCGTTGTATGCTCAGTTAAAAGAGATGCCAGAAGGAATGCACAGTAGTCAAAAGTATTTACGAGCAATCCTTAATGGACAAGCTTAAGGAAAGTAAATCAAAAAGCACTATGCATTTTAGTAGCTACCTCAAACATCTTCCAAGCAGTAGTAAAAAAAGCCCTCAAGTTAGCGAGCCTTCCTTTCCAGTGACATACATCAAAGTTGAACCAGAAGAATACAGAACTATTTTGAAAATACTACTACTGACACAGGGATTTTTAAATAAACAATGCCATGAAGAGTGTGAAGAAGAACTATGTCAGATGTTCTGTCAATCACAGTATGAATTGGGTATTTTAAAAGACTTTTTAGCTTCCTCAAGTTTATATTCACATCATCACTATGCATACATAGAGTATTTTGTAAGAAATTTCTTGGAGTTAGGATTAGAATTCTGAGAATCTCAGCTGCAGGAAAATGGCTGTCACACTTGCCAACCAAGAAAACTAGAATTTGCAAAAGAATTATATGTGTATTCATGTGCATATGTGACATCTGTGATGCATAAAGAACAATGACAGAAAGCACTCAGAAATATGAACTTCAATTGTCAACTATTTCAAGTACCAAAATATAAATGCAAAAACTGTCACATTCCACAAACGTAGTACAAAACCCCACACCTCTGATTGCTTGGGAAGACAATTGTTTTTCTTACCTTTGTAGTTTGATCTTTACTGCCATCATTAGCCACTATGACTTCATAAGTCTCGCTTCTTGAAAATAAAAGCAGAAATAATATATTTAATCCAATTTCATAAGTAGGCAGTAGGTCTTTCAAACATTATTATTCTTTTCTCTCCAGCAGGTTTTAAATCATTCATGGTTGCCAACGGACACTAATATGATATAGTAAATTTGTTAACATGGCATAATTAAAGAATTTTGCCATACTTGACAAACGTACCATTACACTGGGTTGTCATGCTACCATCCAGAACTGAAAAATCAATTCAATTGTAAAAGATGAACACTCGGAACATTATCACTGTTGAGAAAACCCAAACAGAACAAATCCACAAACTTTCACAATGGGCTTCTTACCCAGAGAACAAATCATAATGAAGAACGGATACTTAAGAAACTTGTTGGAACAAACTAGGATTTAGTTTAGAAAGTTAAATGTATGGCTAATCTTTAGCTTTGTCTTGGAAAGATAACATTCACATGAAGATTTTTTCATCGCATAGCAGTATATTAAATTTTTACTTAATTTAAAAATACTTTTTTGCAATTGATCTAAAAATAACTGATAAGAGACGGAAGTGTTACTTCTAAGTAGCCAAGTATTACTGTTTAATATACACTAACATAACAAAGTAACTAGATGACTGCTTATTATACATAATACACCAAAAAATAATGAATTTTGAATGCAAAAAGAAAATACCTGTCTTTTTTCTAGATAATCCAAAGCTTCATCCATCATAAGAGGTACTAGAGAAAAGGTGGAGGAGGTCAGGTTAGTAGATTATAACAGGCAAAGCACCAAAAGCACTTGCACAAGCAAGCTGTAAACAACCACAAAGCAAAGCTGAGCAAATCGACTCTTTCATAGGACACTACCTTCAGCAAACAAGCTTAGCAGCTGCAACTTGAAGTTCTGTCCTTTCTGACTGCAAAAAGAACACTGAAGAAAATCACACACATGATAAAAGACATGATAAAAATATTTCTTCTGAGGAACCAATTTTTCATGTTGAAATTTGTAATTCTCTACACAAGATTAAAAAAAAAAGAAATCATTCTTCATGACTGACCTTGAAAACCGGCACTGACTTTATCTACTTAAGCAAGCTGACAGCTTGTGTATTACCATGTTTGATTATTTCTATCACATCTGAAAGCCTTCACTCAGTATCAGGTACTCATATCTACGGCCAAGTCAAACACAAACCTGTGAGATCATCCTTTTTTCTGCTCGTCTGAAGCTGCTGCTGTTTAAAGGGTGGAAAGCTCTCAAATCAGTTTTAAAAGTCTTTTTTTTTACTTCTTGCCTTGCAGCATTTACAGGAGCAATGAACAACCATTCTTCTGGGGTTCATTAAAATAGAGGACTCGTAGTTAAAGTGCCCCATGCTATTTTTTGCAGCAGAAATCAAGTTATACAATGACTTAATTTTGAAATTCAATGTAATTGGACTGTTTTCTGGAAATTGTGTCCAAAATCTGATACATAATCTGGCCTGCCAGAATCTACCCCAAACATAACTGACCTCTGCATTATTACAGTAACAACAGATAGATTTTCTTCTTGTCCTCAAAACAAGAAAAATCTTACACCAGTCTTTGTCATCATGTGAAGGCATCACAACAGAGTTCCCTTGTAGGGGGATCATGTATACTTCGTACAGGTTCTTTCCTGCCTTCAGCGCTTACGAAGAATTTCTCTTCTTTGCGTCGGTGAAGGGTTGGTATTTTTTTGGGAGTTATGTAAGCTATTGCACAAATCTATGATGAAAAAGAAATAAGAAAAGTTGTTGAGCATTCTATTAGAAGTTGACTTAGCTGTTGAATGTGCTACAAAGGGTAACCAAATGTATTTCAATAATGAGGTGGGTCAATGCTGTGGAACTTCATCCACTGATTGAATCACACAGGACTAAAATCCTCTCATGTCGTTTGGTTACTCCTAGTCTGACCACTGTCAGCTTGTTACTATTTTTGACTGCAAAGCATGCAGATGCCTCCAAAGTTGTGGTCCAAGCGCACACAGCCCCTTCCCCAAGTAATCCCGAGCACACAAACTGGTGTGGCCCCTGATCCCACCCTGCGCCACTGAAATCAAGGCCTTGGCTCATGACCAGCCAGCCATGTGCTTGCAAAACAGAGGCTCTGATCACCTTATGAATAGCTACAATAAAGCCATGGAACTTGGGGTTTGGAGCACTTTATTTGGTAACACCACATACAGAACCACAGAATCAATTAGGTTGGAAAAGACCTCTGAGATCATCGAGTCCAACCTACAACCGAACACCACCAGGTCAACTACACCATGGCACTGAGTGCCACGTCCAGGAAACACCTTCATGGACAGGAGGCATACGTGGACAGGAGGATTCCACCACCTCCCCGGGCAGGAGGCATACGTGGCACTGCGGACAGGCAGCAGAATTCCACCTTCCAGGGTGTCCAATTTCTACAACTTGCAGGGTATTTCAGCCACGCAGAGACACAGCGATTTCCCAAATTGTTACCGTGAACGGGCGTTACCAGGACAATTCCCAAGGCGTCTTTATCCCCTCCGCAGGTCCTCGGACGCCTTGCCTGCACCAACCCCCGCACCAGCGCAGCCCCGCCGGCTGCTGCCCGCACGGCTCCAGGTGCCACCTGCTGCTCCAGGGCCAGCCCCCCGGGACCCCCTGGCAGGGCCGCGACCCGCGGGCAGTGCCCCCGCTCCGCATCGCGGGAGCGGGCACGGGGCGGCACCGCGCACCGCCCCCGCCACGGAGCCCCCCGGGCCTGCCGTGACCGCGGTGCGCAGCTCTCACCAGGACGAGCAGGAGGGTGGCGAGGGTCTCCAGCGCCGCCGCGGGCAGGGACAGGGACAGGGACAGGGACAAGGGCAGAGACAGCGGCGGCGCCATCGCCCCCTGCGGCGCGCGGGGACTGGTCGCGCGGCGGCAGCGAGGCGGATGCGGCCGCACCGCCCGCCGCTGCCGCCGGAAGCCGCTGGCGCCCCCTCGCGGCCGGGCCCCGCCAGCGCCGCTGGCTCGACAGCCGCCGCCAAGGCCGGTCCGCCCGCAGAGCCTGCCGGGCGGGCCGACCGCCAGGGGGCGCCACATCCGGGGCGGTGGCGGTGCCGCCATGGCAGCCGCGTTCAGGTAAGTGCAGGGCCTGGCGGCCCCGGTCCCGCCAACCCCGCTCCGGGGTCCCGCCCGCGCGCGAGGATCGCGGCAGCGCCGCCCGGGTCCCGCGGGGCCGCTGGGGCCCTCGCGCCGCCGCGGCGGCACTGCGCGCGCGAGGGGAGCGGGCTCTGCGCGGCCCCCCGGGATGGGGTCGGTGTTGAGGGGGCTGCGGTGCCCCGGTGTGTGAGAGGGGGCCGAGCGAGCAAGGAGTGTCCAGCCGGGAAAAGGCCTGGCAAAGCGCGACGCTCAGTGTGGCCCGGAGCTACCTGGTGTCAAAGAATCGCAGAGTATCCCGGGTTGGATCCACAGGAATCACCGAGTCTAGGTCCTAGCCCTACACAGGACACCTAAGAGTCACACCACGTGCCTGAGAGCGTTGTCCAAACCTTCTTGGACTCTGTCAGGCTTGGTGCTGTGGCCACTTCCTTGGGAAACGTCTTCCAGCACCTAACCACTCTCTTGGTGAAAAACGTTTTCCTCATATCCACCCTAAACCTCTCCTGACACAGCTGATAGCATTACAAGGAGATTAAAACTGTAGGGAATTCAGTGGCTTCTCATTTATAACTACTCGTTTTAGAATAGTAGAATGGTTTGGGTCAGAGGGAATCTTCAAAGATCATCTGATTCCAACCCCCCTGCCGTGGGCAGGGACACCTACCACTAGACCAGATTGCTCAGAGCCCTGTCCAACCAGGCCTTGAACTCTTCCAGGGATGGAGCATCCACAGCTTCTCTGGGTGGCCTGTTCTAGTGTTCTTGCTTCTGTATATGTGTCTTAAATGTGCAAAACAATGTTTAGCAAGTGCTGTTACATGAATTGGAAGAGAACAGGCATTTTGTTGGGCTTCAGAGAACCAGTAGTACAGGACCAATATATATGGAGCCAACAGGAGCTAATTGATGCTTGCCATTATGTTTGTGATATCTCTGTATGTTAGTTCACATTTGGAAAACTTGCTTTTCCCATTTATCTTTTTCTGTTTTTTTCCTTCAGAAGCACTATATTAACAAAACTGTGACTGCTTTGTTTAAGTATTAAGAATACTTTTATAAAGAAAAGATGGGGTCGTTTTTTACATTAATGATCCTTGCTTAAAATACTAATACACGAACACTGATAGTAGTATGTAATTAATAATGAGCGTTAATTATTTCTCACCTGAAGCACTGCATGAAGCATATTTTGTAATTTTATATTTTCTCAAAGGCTCTAAGAAAAATTGTAGCATTTAAAATTGTTTTATATCATTTTGTACATCTGAATGCAGTCCTTGAACTAACAGATATTTCAGACACAGTTATAAAATTATAATTTCTGCGTTTCTTGAAAACCATTCTACAGCCGTCTGTTCAGTAAACACTTCTGTTGATTTATAACTGATATTATTGAGGTGAAAGCTAGTAGTTTTTGTTAGGTATATGTGCAGACAGGTTCCTTGTAAGGAGGAAGCATTTTCGAGCGGAATGTAGGAAAACGGATCGGTTCAGAGTTTTCTCATCTTTCCATAACCATCTTGCTAAGCAGCTTTGCTTAGCATTTGCTTTGCCATACTGCTAGGCATCTTGATTCTCCAGTTGTTTGTTGTTGTGCATTAGTGCTTGCTTATCTTTTTTTTTTGCTATCTCTTGCCTACTCAAGAGCTTGCATGTGAACTTCTCTTTCTATTTGTTTTAGAACTGTGGAACCATTGGAATATTACAGAAGGTTTTTGGTGAGTAAAACATGAGATGCCTGTATAAATTGCCTGTAATGAATTTTTTCTTTCTTGTGGTTCTTCAGATCTAACACGATGGAATATTGTTCAATTTCTAACTTAAGGGTCTTGTACTGTGCAGTTTCTGCCTGATGGTATTTCAATGTTACGGTTTTTTTGGGTTGTTTTGCTTTAGTTCACTCTCTTTAGAGCTCCACTAGGTGGGGATGGAGGAGGGGAATTGCCTACGAAACCTTAGCAGTGCAGACAGGTGGAAACTCTCATTTGAAGTTACCAACGAGTATTCATTCATGGATGATGTTCTGAATCTAGCCTGTAATACTTACCTTTGAGACAATCAATTTATTGTTATATTTTCTAAATAAATTATAATAAATTTTAAAAATCAGGGATTTTTTTGCAGGCCTAGAACCACAAACTACATATCAATTGATGAAAAACCAACTAGAGTGTGACCAAGTTTTTACTAGCATTTTTGAGACTGTATATTTCTGCTAAAAAGAAGAGAATATGATTTTATATCAACTTCTATAGCATAGATATTACTGTATTATTTAATAAAGTATGTTTTCTAATTTGAACTTTGTAATTTTTGTTTAGAAAGAGAACTGTCGACCTGATGGAAGGGAGTTAGGTGAATTCCGAGCAACCACTGTCAACATAGGCAAGTGCTTATTTGGAATAATAATAATAATAATGGGGGAGGTATTATTAATATCAGGTTATAATAGTGACCTTAATGACTTGCTAATCGGTTTTCTTGGTTCTTACTTTGAAACAAGGAAGAGAAAGGATTTTTATTTACCATTTCAGTAAGCGTGAAAGAGAGTGCATGGCACAGTAATATACTTTAACATTGTTTTCAGTCCTGATCCTGGGCTAATGTGCACAGTGTAATTACTCAGGTCTGCTCCTGTCCAGGTACGTGCAGCACAATTTAGGTGGTTGTGGAATCTTGTCTCTGTCTAAGGTCAGCAGCATATGTTATAGATGCTGAAGGCAGCGACAAGGCATACACTGACCAGCACAAAATTGATGCCTGAGCATCCTGGGAGGGACACTGAGTCCTGGCTTCTGCTGTGTTCTGAGCTTGGTGGGCACTTGCCTCAAGCAGAGGCAAAATGAGCCAGCGATGTGCCCTTGCTGCAAAGAAGCCAATGTTGTCCGGGGCTGCATTAGGCACAGCATTGCCAGCAGTTAAGGAGCATGATCCTGCTCTCTGTTCAGCACTGGTGAGGCCACACCTGGAGTGTTGTGTCCAATGCCGGGCAATGTATATAAATACCTGAAGGGAGGGTGTGGGAAAGACAAAGCCAAGTTCTATTCATTAGTGCCCAGTAACAGAACATGAGTCAAAGGGCACAAGCTGAAACACAGGATGTTCCCTCTGAACATGATGAAACACTTCTTTACTGTGAGAGTGATGAAGCACTGGCACAGGTTGGCCAGAGAAGTTATGGAGTCTCCTTCCTTGGAGATAATCAAAAGCCATCTGGGTACAGTTCTGGGCAACCAGCTCTAGGTGGCCCTTCTTGAGTAGGGATGTTGAACCAGATGAGCTCCAGCTGTCCCAGCCTCAGTCATTCTGTGTGATGGTTTAATATAGAGATTCTGTCCCACTCCGGATTTGAGACGTTGCTTATCCTCTGTTTAGTATAAAGTGATGGAAAGTTAACACTTTGTGAAGGTGGATGTTAATTAATGTTCTCTGAATGAAAAATAGATTTTATTGAACAATACTTTTTCTCTTCAGGTTCAATTACAACTGCAGATGGTTCTGCCCTGGTGAAATTAGGAAATACCACGGTGATTTGTGGAGTGAAAGCGGTATGGTTGGTTTTATTTCAATTTATGTGCTAGCAGAATTTGTGCATTGGTGTTTAGAATGAATCGCCCACAGAGTTACAATAATGTGCCAATCAGACACAATTACAGTCTTTCACTGGAGTTATTTTCAGACATGAAAGTTAATATAGAATTTAATTACCTAATCCTACCTGTTTAGTCTGAGAACATGTATTTTTTGTGGTGCCCATCGTGTATGGGAAAAGATGTATACAAATATAAACTCCTTGTTATTTCTAGATAAAAGCTATATAATTGAAAAGTTACTGAATATTGATCAATAAGTGCACTGGGGATTAGTTGGCTGGACTATCAAGTGCCTTGTAGCCTCAACTTTAGTGCTGGCCTGCCATGAACTATGAGCCAAATTGCTGCATGCCCCTGTACTGGGTTTTTCCATAGGAAATTTACAGACAAGGACCAATTAAAAATGGCTTTTGTAAATCTCATTGTAATGATAACTTTCAAGAAAATGACTAGTTTTTATATAGAATAGCTGGAAAATCTTGTCTTTTTTGTTTCTCCAGGAACTTGCTGCACCTGCAGCAGATTCTACTAATAAAGGGTATATTGGTGAGTGTGGATCTTGCTCGGGTCTTGTATTGCTTCAGTTAAGAGGCTGTAATGAGATTGTGTTGGGAAGATTTCTTAAAAGAATGGATTTGGTAAAATTACATTTCCAAATTGACATCTAGGCAGTGGTACCTCAGAAATTTTAGGATGCCCTCTGCTCGTGAGTTTTCCATGTAAAACTACTTTCTTATTGCTGATTCCAGGCCAGGCTGGAAACAGACCTGCAGCAGGAGCAAGTGTGTATATTAAGAGGGGGAAGGTAGTTAATCTATAAAAGATTATGGCATGCAAGGTTGTGCAAAGGCATGTTAACTTCTGTTTTGAAGACAGTAGACAAAAAATGTAACTCTTAAAAACACTGAAATAAACCCTGTTTATTTCTTGGAAAACTCTAAAAGTCCTGGGGGTACCTCCCTGCTCCTGTTTGGAGTTTCTTTGGAAATAAGATAGTTCTGTGGAACTGAGAGGTTAGACCAAATCCCTCTTTTGCAAGGCATCTCCAAAGTATGTTATTTTCAGAGAGCTTGGGTTTTTTTCACAAATGTTTATGCATGTTTTTGCTTTAAGTCTAAAGCCTCAGTTTTTAATGACTGATGAAAAACAGATATCATACCAGTCAAGTCAGGCAGTGGGATGAAAATACTGCTGTTTCTTGATCTACTGAAGAGTGTCTAACACTTAAAGAAGAGTTTGTATGGGGTCATGGTAGCCATAGCAGGATTATAAACAGAAAATGGTAGTTAGGATTATGTGTTCTACCATGAAATATATAGTTTCTAAATACAGAGTACTACAAGTTCTTTAAAACCAACTCATGTGTAACTTTAGTTTTGAAAGGAGTAGAGAGGCTTGATTGAAAAATTTTTGGTCTTGCCTTGCATTTGAAGTACATAAGATGGTATTAAGAGTGATTGTTGACTTAAATCTATTTTTGATATCCCATTGCCTGCTTTTCTGATACCTAGTACCAAATGTAGAACTACCATCCCTCTGTTCAGAGAGGTTTCGCTCCGGACCACCTGGTGAAGAGGCTCAAGCAGCAAGCCAGTTCATTGCAGATGTGATTGAAAAGTAAGAACCATCACAGTGCATTTAAAACACACACAACTCTGCAAGACAGTTTTCTGTTTCCTGGCTTATTCTCTCATGTTATTTTAGTTCACAGATGATAGCGAAAGAAGATCTGTGTATTGCAAATGGCAAGGTACGTTGTATATCAAAATGAAGAGGGGAATACTAACAAGATCTCAGTAATGAGATGTTAAATAAGGTATTTGGGGTTATAGGTTGTTTTGTTGTTGTTTTGCTTTTCAGTCTTCATAGCTTGGTTTACATGTAAAAAAAAATTGCATGATATAAATAAGTATCTCCATTCAATGTGGGTAGAAGTTTCTTGCCTATTGCATGATTTGCTTAGCTGCTGTGATATCTCACATGTGCAAACCTTTTTTGATAGCTTGCTTGGGTGTTATACTGTGATATCATATGTCTGGACTATGATGGAAACCTTTTGGATGCCAGTGTCTTTGCTTTGTTAGCAGCATTAAAAAATGGTAAGTCTTCCTTAGAGTAAGGGACATGTTCTTATTAGTGTTGGTTGGAGAAATGCGTTAATTTTGAACCATGATTAATAGATAACTGGTTCACAGTTTGTTAGGACTGTTTGTTTCCTGTCGTTTGAATGCTAAATTACTAAAATGCAAAGTGAAAATGATGGTATGGGTGCCATAGGTGTGTAACACCTGGAGAGACTGTATTCCTGGTTTTTATATGTCCAGTAGGCTTTTTGGGGGAAAAATACTTTTTGTTAAATATGACTCCAAACTATTTTAATTGCATGGCATTTTAGAAATAGAAAATGCTTCTGTGTAAGGATAAATGCTTCTGTTACCTTGAGGAGAAAAATCAAATACTTCCTTGAACAGGTAGTCCTAAGCTAAATACTTTGTTTGAAATTGAGATTTTTTTTTTTTTTGTACAGAATACTGTTAACGTAGCCAAAACTCTATTCTGATTGATTTTTGGTGGGTTAAAAGGACAGCTTAAATATTTCAGTAGTCTTGGACCTCTTTAGGCCTGCTAAACCCAGCAATGTTTAATATTAGACCACTGTAATTTTTTCATCTCTTCAGTACAATTGCCATCGGTTGTTATAAATGAAGAAACTGGTTTATCAGAAGTGAATTTAAAACAGAAGAGTCCTTTGACTATCAGAAAGCATCCAGTTGCCACATCGTTTGCTATATTTGATGAGTAAGTTCATAACTGTTTTGTACTTACGGAAACAACTGTGTCTGTAAAAGTTTGAGTGAAGGACCGAGGATGCTACCAGTGATGCTTCTGCACTTCTAGTGATGAGTGTGCAGCCTCAGGCAGTGCTGTTTAACTCGTCTTATATCCAGGCCTCTCTTGTTGAACTGACCTGTAGTTCTGTGATGTGAATGAATATGCAGAACAAAACAGTCTACACAGCTTCTTCCTGTGACTTTAAGCTGAACTAGCTCCCAACCTAAAAGATATGCTTAAAAGTACAGGGATAGGTATTGTTTTAGGTTTTTGAAATATCCATGAGATGAAACAATGTTACCAATGCAATTAATGTTTTAGAAGCCTATGTAAACAACTAATATAAAAGATAGTGCTTTTCGAACAGCTTATACTAAGGACATAGTCAACAGAGGAAGTAAGAAGTAACAGTCTAGTTAGAACAACATAACCTCTGGATAACTGACACATAAGTACCTAAGGTGAAGTATGACCAGCACTCCTAAGTCATTGTTTATGTAGGAAAAGAATTGAATTATGAGATTTCAGAATAATCACATCTGATAATTTTACTCCTCACCTGAAATTGTTTACTGGCTCTTTGTTAGTCCAGGTATGTTAAGGATATATTCTGCTGCTGTTTATAAGAAATGCAGTCATTTCTGGTGGCATCCATTTGAAAGTAGAAAATGACAAACAAGACAGTGTTTACTGTACTATTTAAGATTTAGGTCTATTTAGACACATTGGTAGTTTATGACACATTAATCTGTATTCACAGAAGTGATTAGTAGGGCCTTTCACTCAAATAAGAGGGTGGGGAAAACAATAAACTCAAATGTTGACCAAGTAATTACCAAAATGAATCAGAACAGGATTTTACTGGTGCTTTAGAGTGCCTGTGTTAATTGCTTTAATACCAGTTCTGATGGCTCTGAAATTTGATGTAGACTGAGAGAGTTTGGGTAACATACTGGACAGACACACAAATCACACTTACTTACATACAGACAAAAAAATTGCCTTTGTAAGAAAGCTTTCTATGCATATCTCTCAGGCTTTGTTTCCTTCACTGAAATCAACTGTTGTGTCAAACAAGCTACTTAAGTCTCCCTTTAGCCCCCAAAAGTAAATATCGAGGGGGTATGTGCCTATGTTGTGTAGTTGGTTGGTTTGTTTGTTTTAATTCTGATTTGTTAGTTTTTCTACAGCTGTTGACACAGCCCTCTAAATAAAATGCTTGACATACTCTGGCATTCAGAGGCATTTTTCTTCTGTGTGAAAGCCCTCCTTGAATAAATAAGATTTGTAGGTTGCTGGGTGGTGTGGAGCACTGGTGCAGAATGTGGTGCAGCTCCACAGCTGGCTGCTGGGGTGTTGACTTGTACATAAAAAATAAATGATACTTTTAACTCTTCATGTGTCCCTGCATCACACAAAGGGCTGATGTGTCACAGTGTTAGACTTTTAAAAAGCAGCACTTTTGTACAGGGTAGCTATGTTTTTGTTACTATTGCTATTAAATGGCAATCTGAAATATTGGTGAGGTTTTAAAGTTCAGCTTTAAGTTCAAGTTTTTCTTGTTGAACAAGGTTGGCTTATAGTTTAGATCCTCTTTTTTTTCCATTGATTTTGTTCCATTTTTAACTTAAATGGTTCAAAAATAACAGTATTTAATCTCTCAAAGATATGTATCATGTGATGTATGACAGTTTATTTTGTATGCTTTAAGGACAGTCAAACACCCTGTAAATCCATTTTTTAACTATTCCCAGGCTGAGTGATGTTAGAGTTCTCTGACAAGAGACTGAGAACTACTTTGGTGAACTTACCATTGGAAATGAGTTTTGCATTAAGGTGACTGGTAGAGATTAGTGCAGGCTACACCCCATACCAGTCTTTGTGTAACTACACAAGTGACTGCATCCTTCAAATGGCAGTTTAGTGGCATTTTCCTGCAATACATGGATGTCACAAATCTAGGAAACTTTAGGCATAAAGCTGTATTTTCAGTAGACATATACACTTGATTATGTGGAATCTCCCATATTTTTTGACTTTTAAATTTTTTTTAAATCAGCACACTTTGGTAAGAAAACAGCCTGGGCACTAAATCCATCTACAAGTATTTTGTAAGACTACAGTAAAAATTAATGTTACCTGTATTTTGCAATAATGTTAATGGAGCAATATGTACAAACATGTCTGCATGTGTTTTTCTTTCAAAAGCACATTACTCATTGTTGATCCAACTGCTGAAGAGGAAGATTTAGCAACTGGAACAATAACCATTGTCACTGATGAAGAAGGGAGACTATGTTCTGTCCATAAACCAGGTACTTCCAAATTTATTACAGTATATTACATATAGGTTTATTATTAAACCTATGGAGATGATAACGTTTAGGTCAAGAAAAGACTATGTATCTGCTTTGTTTTGTAAGATTTGGGGGTGCTTTACAGTAATGGAGTGTTAAATTACTTCCCCTTGAAATTACTTTTTAAGATGGTGGCATGACTGAAGTTCAAAAAGAAGTCACAGCTTGACTTACGTACAGCAGAGGACAGATTTTAAGCATGTCTTCTGTTACAGCTCTAGTTTTTTTCCATTATCTTTGCCTGAGGCTAGAGCTGGGAAAGCTCCATGATCCCCAGGTGAAAGGTGTGTTGGTCATGAGAATTACTATATTAATACTCTTATTTGGAAATCACATTTAGAGATACATAACTGAAGTATAAGTAGAAAATCAAATTGTTCCCTTTAATTTTTAGGTGGAAGTCCTCTTACAGGAGCCAAGCTTCAGGACTGTATCACCAGAGCAATTACAAGACATAAAGAAGTGAAGAAGCTGATTGACAAAGTAATAAAAAGTATAATGTCTAAGTGAATGAAAGGAGAGATCTTTTAAAAAATGGATTTGTAAAAATTGTATTTGTTACAGTGTTCACAAACCTTTTATACTAAATAAACAAATACCAATACTACCTTTACAAAGATAATTTTTTCTAAAACGGTTTTCACCCTTATTCTATGTATAATGCTGCTGAATGGTAAAAAATACAAGATAAAACATTCTGTTAAAAAATTTAAGTAACTTAAGGAAACCAGATCCTAGCTGCTTTATAGATGAAATTTCTAGGTTCTGTAGGGTTGGCTTCCAAAATCAGTTCATTTTTTTTAGATTAATGTCAAAACTTAATTTTCCCACCAGTAATAAAACCCACAAATTTAACTTTAAGCTTTCTCCTTATTAATCTGAAAAAAATCCCTGTTGAATCAATTTTTGGGGGGGGAGGCAAATCTCATAATTTTGGAGGGGCCGGTGTGCCTCTTTTACTTTTTGAGTGGCTGCCTGAATGCTGATGATGATGCAGGTGAGCTGCTTGTGCTGCTGCTGCTGCCATGGCCATTTGATGCTGCAAGAATCAAAACTGCTACCATGAAGGAGAAGGGGGAGAAAAAGCTTGCTAGTGTTGACTATAAAGCTTTCACGTCAGGAAGAATGAGAGGAAGGTGGGGGGGAGGGGGAAAGTAGAAAAATGAGGAAGCACCAGGTTGACAAAAGGAACATACCATGTACTGGGGCAATGGGTACAGTCAAGCAGCACCCAGGACACAGAAGTCTGCAGAGGGTACAGCTAACATTTTATATGTGTATGTGCCCTGTTTTGTTTTTTTGCCCTTTCTCTTCATTGCAGTAACTGCAGTAACTCAGCAACTTCTGTGAATGTTTGGGTTACACAGTGCATTTTTAACATAATACCTTCTCAGTGTATGCATCGTATGTATTTTCTTTATATATTACAAAGATGACAGAATGGTAAAAGGAATGCTTTGCAGAGCTGTTACTTCCATGTACTGATTGTAGCAATGCTACATTTGAACTTGCAGGTGCTTACATTCATGCCATTTTAAAGTCTATTGGCACCTGCCAGACCTGATTTAGATAAGTGCCACAAGCACCCCTTGAATGTTTGCAAGTCTGGAAGGTGGATGGCTTAAATGAATAAAAATAAATTCAGTGCTCCAAGCTGAGAGAACCACAGATTATAAATCTTGCATGATAGTTAGCCAAATTCAAGGTTTTTTGTAATTTGTGAGGCCATAGTGACATTAGTTAAAGAAGTCAAAAGGGCAAGATTTTTGATTTTGGAGCCAAGAATTGTATTTTGTTTGTTTGTTTGTTTGTGGTTTTTTGTTTGTTTGTTTTTGTTTTTTTTTTTAAACTCTGTCAGAGTGAGGTTGCTGGATTGCTTGTATCTGTTGCTGCTGCTGCTGCAAGGCTTGTTGCTCTTGCAAGGCCAAAGAGAGCTGGAATCTCTGCTGAGGAAGGCTTTGCCCAGGTCTGTTCACGGCAGAGCCAAGCTGAGACAACACTGAGAAAGGAGAACAGAAAGGCAGGCAGGTCAAAGAGGTCAGGTTGAGTTTGTCAGGGCTGAGGAAGGAAGACATAGGAATACAGTGTAGCAGGAAGGGGGGATCAGTAGAATTAGTTTCAGAGTCAGATTGAAAACAGTGCAGAGTAAGGTATACATGATATACGTACTCAGAACATAACTAGATTATGAAGTGCTTGTGGAGACACAAATAGGTTTCTCACACTAGATGTTAAGCACAGAGTTAAAGAAATACTCCTCAATGAATTCTGGCATGGAAGTTCCCATCATTTTCTTTTTGTATTAAGTATAGCTTATTTTCATGTGATACAATTAATTGACTGCACTTAACTGCCAAACAAAACAGAGAAGTGCATATGTTAAAAGTCCAATATTTCTTGTGTAACTCACATGCTGATAATAATCAATAAATTGTTCTGATCTAACATATGACTTCTTTAAGACCAAACTCCACTTCAGTGTGAATTTATCAATATACACACTTAACTACAAAAGGAGGCTCAGCAAGCACATACCTGTGGCTTGAGGTTGCATAAAATTCCCTGCTCCAGTCAGGTTAATTACAACAGCTTGCTGGGCAGATAATGCCTGATCTTGAGTGGATGGACCTTGGTCAGACCCCTAGCAAAAATGAAAAGCTTGATCCTTATTACTAAACTTTGGTTTGAAGTGTTGTTTAAAAATATTTAATGCTATGTCCTCCAGTGTGTGTAGATACAGGCTATAATGCAGTCACTACAAATAGAACCGATGTTGAATCCCCCCAAACAGCTTTGTTTTGGCAGAAATGGTACTGCACCTGTTACCCTGCAGAAGTCCCATGTAGTTGTCAACTTCCCTGTAGTCTAGCAGAGACTAGACTTTACGGTTGTAATCTTATGACTGTTTCCTGTCCCACTCCCAGCCCCAGAGTCTTCAGGTGACCCTGAAACCATCCATGTGCAAAGGTCCTAATCAAAGTGTGCAAAGCCTGACACTTTACTTTCCCATGTTCATATTGTGCCACACACTCCTTAATTTCATAAAAAATACAAACCCTACTTTTAAAATTATATTTTCAGAATAGAGTAGTTCTCAAGTAATCACACAAATAGAGTGAGTGGAATCTGACAGTATCTCCTGAAGTCAAAGGGTGCTGAATTATGACCTCTTCTAGAACTTAAATTATGCATTGTTTTATAACATAGGGAAATAAAGCATTATATTCACAATGCAAGCAAACTGCACGGCTTATCAGTCAGATAAAGAGCCTGGTGCATTCCAGGAGCTGTGATGCTTCTTTAGCATAACCATATGATATAATGCCACTAAGATCTAAGAAAACCAGACCACAAGACTGCATGTTAAGAAGACATCATCACCTCTAAGACTGATGACTAAGACTTGCAGAGTCATAGAACCATATGGAGAAAACCCTAAGAATGAGATGAGAATGCATCTATTCTGTTGGGAGCCAAGAAAATTGTTGGTCTTTATGGTTTGTTTCCACTAAGCACTGTGAGTACATATGTTCTTGTCCTTATGAAAGATAAGGGATCTACTGTTCATAATAGCTCATTTTAGGTAACGACCCCCTAGTCTTCCTCTAGAATGCACAGAAAGAGGGAAATTCCTTAGGGCAATTTAACCAATGCAGATATTGATTTCCTCCACAAGAACTTTCTACCACAAGAAAGACTAAGCTTACATCAGCCTTTTTGTAAATGCCCTTGATGTTCAATGTCTAGACTATAAAACCCAAGAGTATGAGCTAGCATGATTTTTTTCAGTAATTTAACTAGTAACTGACATTCAGACATTTGGATGCTGTGAACAAATCTGAAAATTTCCCATTAAACTGTTCCACATTCCAGAACAAGGCTTGTGACACAGGAGACTATACACCATAAAATATTTGAGACAGGCATCTTGTTTATGAGCAATCTACAGTAGCACAAGTGAAATTATTATGACAAACTTCAGTATCCAGTAGAGACTATTTGGTAAGCAAAAGTCTTGCATGTCTGGGAAGACAAACACAAAAGCAGAGCAGCTAGTTTTCCCAAACTGCTGCATCAGTGCTGGTAAAGATTTTTAAGTGCAGGTAGAACTAACCACTCAAAATTTGTCGTTTTGAGAATAGGTCTCGATCAAGACTTTAGACTTTTTCAATGCTTAAAGCCTTTAACACCAATTACAGGCAAGAGTAGTGCAAATGTCTTAAGATTACAGCTTTAAAGCCAACTGATACTTCCTCTGGTGCAAAGAAAATTCTGTTGAACTACAGCAGTGAGGATTGTAAGCCAGCTCACAGCAGTGTAAGTAAGAAGTTTTAGTTAACTCTGTAATAATCGTGACAGCATTTTTTTCTCTGTTCATCTGATATATCTGCTGGTTATGATAAACATTAACACTAAGCTGATTTTACACATACAGTAGGCTGGCTCTCTTCATGATAGAGTTAGACAATGCTCAGCCAGTGGTTTTGTTACAGCTCTTCTATACAGGATACAAATAAAGAAGTATAACTCAGTTCCAGCCACAGCAACAGAGCCACTGCAGTCTTTGCTCTTTGAGAAGATTTAGGAGGAAGACTTTCCTCTCTTTCTGCTCCAGATCTGTTGGGTAAAGGCTCGTTTACTTGTGAAGGTGGGGAGAATAGGAGAAACTGTTTCATCCATGCACCCCAGACTGAGGGCTGTTAGCACACACCCGTTCTCCCTGTTGCTGAGGACTACAGGTTGTAGGCTGCTGAGATTGTTGCTGTGGAGAAAACTGTGATAGCTGCTGCTGGAGTGGGTTAAAAATAAGTGAACTGCCTGGAAGCTGTTGAAGATTAAAAACAAAAGGCATGATTCAATCAAACTGCTGAGTTTCCCACTGTTCTAGGATGAACATAACATTGATAATGACGTACTCCCTAGAGGTTTCTTTTTTGGTTTGTTTTTTAATTCCTTTAAAATCAATAAGTTTACAATTGCTGCTGTTTGGGAAAAAGTCTTATGTTCTGAAAACAAACCTGCATGAAATTATAGTGAGATATGTCCACAGAAAAATACATTTTAATTATTCTAATTAAAACAGTAGATATTGTACTGATACTGAAAATGTAAATGTTAGCCTTCAAAAGCCTTGCATGTTATTTCATCTTTCAGAATATTCCACTGGATTTTAATAGATAGTGAGATGGCCTTGATTCCTCTCCCTTACCCCAGGTTTAATTGCTCTGATTTCAGCCAAATATTCTTGGTGTATAT
Organism: Pseudopipra pipra; assembly: GCF_036250125.1. Classification (NCBI taxonomy): domain Eukaryota; kingdom Metazoa; phylum Chordata; class Aves; order Passeriformes; family Pipridae; genus Pseudopipra; species Pseudopipra pipra. The sequence continues at coordinate 51,869,399 of NC_087550.1, forward strand.
AAGTGGCAGAGCTAGCTTGAAAGGATGTGCTTCAATGTGGAATCATACAAATACAAGCATTTAGATCTATAGAAGAGCTCTACTCTGGCATAATTGCCTCCTGTGCCTCCCTTTTCCATGTTTCTGGAGTGCGTACAGGAGTGGGAGGTAGAAGTGGCAAAGCTACAGCTGTTCTTTTACTGGTAATAACTTCTTGAAGCATGGTGAAACATGTGGAACACTGTAGCTGCAATTCTGCACCTGTAACTGGCAGCTGACTTCAAGATCCTGGAACTCCACTCAGTTCCACAAACAGTCCTTGTTCTGCTTTTAAATGCAACTCTGACATAAAAAGCAATATTCTGCTCATGTTTGTATGTATGCTTAGTGGAAAGAAGGCATTTACAGACCCTCTAAACTCTCTATCTTACATGAGCTTTTATTTCCATTACCAGAAGCTCTTTTAACTTATTATCATACCTAGCTGGGCATGCTGAGCTCAGCTTTTAGGCATTCTATGTGTAACCCCTGAGTGATTCTACTGTACTGTTTTGTACAGTATAATCATAATTAGAGTATAAAGAATGATTTGCAATAAAAACTTAGGCAAATCCTGAAAATAGAAGATTGTATTTTAGCATTAATCTTTTGAATTCAAATGTCAGCATTTTTAGATTGTTCCAGAAAATTAACTACTTTGTTCTGAGCTAGGAATATAATTTCCGCCTGGTATCTCTATGGAAATAGCCTTTTCTCTTATTCCAAGCATTTTAAATAAGCAATTTGAATTTGCTGTAAGTGGTCTGACCAACTGGCTCCAAAGATCTGTGCAGGGCAGTGCAGTAAACAGGTCTCCACAGAAACATAAGAAATAATCATTCTTATTGTGTCCAAGTATATCAATTACCTGTAGAAGATTTAAGGGCCAAAGATTTGCTGTGTTTTTCAAACCAAAGGGACTACTGTTAAAGAGAACATCTTTTTTTACAACAATTTCTTAGTGACTACTTTAACCTAATTAATGTTTTTGTCCTAAAGTGTTAAACAAATACTATATATGCGCTGCCTGCACAATAGCATAGTGTTAAAAACTTAAAAGTTGAAAACAACAGAGTCAACAAAGAACATGTACTATTTCAATCATCATGAGACTTATCTAAATTTCATCAGATAGTTAAACTGCCATTTGCCAAATTTGGATCAACTATGAAGCAATTATTTAAGAATCAGAGGATAATACTGCATCTTTAAAAGCTATTGAGTAACTCCTGCTTAAATGTAGCATGTACCACTGTATTTGTCGTGGATGCAGTAGCCAAAGTGTATCAATAGAAAAGCTTGAGCTGGTTTTTTTGGTTTTCTTTCTTTTTTTTTTTTTTTTTTTTCTTTTAAATCTTTCATGTTCTGCAGAAAGAAAGGAAATAAACGCCAATGGAGGCTAGAGCTTTAACATAACAACTGTGTGCAGCACATTTACACAATTCATAGCACTAACATAAAACCAGAGTCAATATGATAGAAGAAAACTTTTATAAGTTTTTTTCTTTGTGCAAAACAAGAAGGCAGAAAATTTACATCTTTTGAACTACTCACTTTTTAAATTATTTAATGCAAAAAGCATATTATAATGCTATGCAGGACACTGGAATGTTCAGCGTACAATTATTCGTAAGAAAACTGAGAAACTGCAGCTATGGTTTCCTCTTTGTATGAATCTGTTCATGAAATGGCTCAAGATGCATGCATATTTTAAAAATCTTTTATGATCTATAGCTATGATTACAATGAATCTGTCAGTGTTAATGAAAATACTTAAACTACGACATCACTTCTGATTGAAATTTGCATTTTAACACTTGAATATATGGTGCTATCATCATCAGCATCACCACCACACTTGCAATCAGCAACGATTTGTAAACCAGTGTAGGAGTGTTTTTAAAAAATCATCTTATTGTTTATTGTATCATCACCTCAGGACTGATCAAGTTATATACATACATTGATACACAACTGCACCAGCTTCTATAACATTTAATAAACTAGATGCTTAAATTATGTAAAGGCAAACTGACCTAACGTACTGTTTTTATGCTGGAGAAAAAAAATCTACACTTTGGAATTTTACCTCATCACATCATCTACCAGCTTTTCATATATGAGGAGATCATGCTAATTGCATAAAATGTATTAAAACATATACACAGAAGGTGCATACATATATATACAGAAAACAAACATAGTTACAATAAACAGAAAATACATACAGTGAACAAGAGACCTGCCTAAAACTGCATAACTTACACAATTTAGGGTACGCTGTACGCTTAAGTTTCATCATTCCACAATTTAAGAAGTTTACCTCAGGAAGCATTTATGCAAAAGCCTGAGATTTAATGGAGAATTTAGGTCGTGACTCACTTTGCGAAGAGCTTGCAGGAGACATGGCAGCTGGAGAGAGCAGGCAAACTCGATTAAGATCCATAGATTGTTTCCGAGAAAGACCAGGAGGCTTAGAAGGAGGAGGAGGAGTTGGGGATTTGAGATGACCACTTGACTGTTGTGAACTAAAAATATTCCCTGAAAAAGCATAATTAAAATATATTATTGTTCTGTGAGTACAGATTTACTCAAATATTTGTTAAGATACACTTTTGTGACCAATATAATCAGAAATAAAAAAAAATTATGCTCTTCTCACAGATAAGATTCTGGTATTTTTTTAATTAAATCTTTACTAAAGGGATATCCTGTAATTTTACAACAGGCAGAACATGTAAAAATGAGATGCTTGAGTCAATAAATAGTTACCTGAAGAGCTACTTAGTGAACTTGAAGTAATTTGATAGGAGGAGGTTGGTGTTTTACACCTTTCCCCAGCACTGAAGACTGAACAGAGCCTGATATACTTTCTGGCTGCTGAGAAGAAAGAGAAATTAATACCACCACAGCAATGATGTGAGCTTCCATATAGCTGACAGAAAAGACAATTCAATTAATTTGTACTAAGATGCCTCAAAACTATGACAAAATTCCCTTCAAACATTTCAGATTTTTATGTATTTATTTAAAAAAAACATAACCTATGACCAACGCTTTTTAGATGAAGTGTTTACCATCAAGAAGCAGCATGAAAGTGCTGGTAAAAATTTAAACAGAGCAAAAAAATAATTAAAGTAATTAAGGAGTTTCACTTTTCTCCATATTTCTGAAATCTTTCTTAGTAATTTTCACAAATGCAAAAGTGACAAATACACTTGAGGTAAAATAACACTTTGGTTTTACTTGAAAAATTGCATAATTTCATTCATGCACTCTGTATATACCTGCCATTTCCAACCAAGACAGATTTAAAGAATAGGATCAGAATTCCTGATTCTAGGAGTAGGATTTAAAATACATTCAGCAAAATCCTGAAGGCACAGAAATCAAGACACATTTCCCCACAGGCTTTAGTGGGATCAAAACTTCATTAATGTTTTTAGAGGAATATGCTCCCTTTTTATTTGTTCTTAAAATTTACTTATCAGGCTGTCTGAACATAAATTAACTTCAGCTACTTGAGTCTGTAGTTCGCTGTCCTTCACAGCAGACCCTAAATCCATAATTCCAATAGCTGACACTGTCAAAAGACTCAAGAATGAAACATATTTACAGTCATAGGTAGTCTACGTATTTTTACCTATAAAGCAGGTACCCATAAACGAAAGTAATGTCTAAGCAAACATACAGCCCACAAACTGCTGAAACTAGCAGATGAGGCTGCTGATATTGTCAATGGAATATTTCAATGTTGGAGACTAAATTAGATGTGCATTTGTTGAGAAATCAGATCATTCTGCATTGTGCAAAATCACCTTTTTTTGGTAAGCTTACCTTCCACTGATTCTCAGTAATGAGAGTCCCTCTATGTGTTTCTAATTGCTTGCTTATAAAAAATAATCTTTTGAGGAAAATTCTGAGGACTATCTTTCTCTTCTTCTACTAAAATCTGCTTTCTTGATTTTGAAAATAAAGACTAATGCCCCATTCCAAAGGTGACTAGATCATTGAATACTGTAACCTGAGTAACTTTGGTCCAGCTTTTGGTGGGGGCTTGGAAAAGCAGACAAGATGACTTCTGTAAGTACCCTCCCACCCCAAGTTATTATATGATTTTAATGCATATATACAAGCTTGCAAGTACATACCTGTATGTGTATACACACAAACATTTTTATCCCTTTCTGCAACTGCTGGCCTTGGAACGCTGCTGGTCTGGCTGACACCAAGAACTACCTCTTTCAGGCTGTTGGAGTTTAAAACTAGGTGTTTAGGGGGGAGATGTCGATAAGGAAATAGCCCAACAGATACAAATATCATTTAGGACTTGGGGCCTAAATACAGCTCATTGCGAAAGTACTGAATCTGACCAACAAAGCCAGAAGCAGCACATAAAACACAAGACGATGCCAACAGGCAGGAAAATTTGGGAATGCAAGAATTTATACTGGAAATGTAGAAGTGTGTGTGCATGCAAATATACACACTTTAAAGTTGTTGTTTGTTTGGTTTTTTTTCCTAGTTTTTGTTTTGGTTTTTTTTTTATTTTGGTGTTTGTTTGTTTGTTTTTTTTATTATTTTGTTTTAAGTTTTCCTCTTCAAAGTCAAGAGAAAATAATTTTAATTTCTAAAGGTAAAAAAAGTTTAGCTACTACATCTTCTTCTGTGTTTACTGACCTGCAAAATAAAACACATAGGTGCATTTTACTATACTGCTCTGTGAAAGGTTTATCTGAATAGGGAAAAATGCTAAGACAAAACCTTGGAGCTAACTACACTATACACAGCCAAAAAACCCTTGAAACATCTAAAAGACAGCATTTGAACACTGAAAACATGAACGCTTTCCTTTAACTTTTCTGATATACTCATGTTGAATGATTGTGACCACAACACATTTAAAAATTCATTCAGAATGACATTTTAAATGTGGATAGCAAAAATTACCCTGAGATTAGCTCAGTTGGTTAGAACATGTGCTAATAATGCCAAGGTCACAGGTTTGATCCCCATACGGGCCATTCACTTAAGTGCTGATGATCCTTGTGGGTCCCTCCCGACTCAAAATACTCTTTGAAACAAACAAAGCAATCTTTGAAATTCTAATAATTCAATAATCAAGGTCAAATAAAAAAATGTGTGGCTCAATAAACTCACTTCCATTTCCTTCCCTGGAGAAAGAAGACTAAGATTGCCTGACCCACTTGAATTATGAAATATTTTTCATGGGACATTAGCTTCCCTCTGTGGTAACTGGTTCGCCACCCTGAAACAAACAATGAGGACATAAAGAGATTAACAACTTTTAAGTGCTGAAGTAGATACATATATATAAACACATAATTGTATATGTTATGGTCATATATTTTATGCATTATGTAAGCATATCTGTATAAAATAGATATGTACATATGTAAAAATGTTTATATCTCTATATATCTTTCTACATTATGTTCCTGGGCTCTTAGTTTTATTCCCTTTTAGCTTTTAATCCCTGTCTTCTTTTTCTAATGCAAAATACAGTGTAAGAAACACTCTTTTGGAGGAATATGGATAACAGTAGATAGAAGACTTCCCTTCCTGAAAGCAACTGCAGGTCTTTGGGATGTCAGTCAATGGGGATCCCATTCCCTTCACAGAGGTCCAGAATCTTTTATAAAGGTGTCTCTTCTGCTTATGCTCCCTGTGGAACAATCAGCCCCTCCTTTAACTTCAGGTCTATGTCAGATGAGGAGTCTAAATGCAAGGGATGAACAGTCACTCCTCTTTGAGCATCATGACAGACACTTGATAAAGCACCAATAGCATCAGGCAAACAAATTTAAAATACTGTTCAATCACATGACATACTACATCTCTACTCATCTATGACAACCAAGTCGAAGGAAAACTGTTTCATAAACATGAGCAGAATATACAAAGTGACCTTGCAGACTTGAAAAATCAGGCTGAAGTGCTGTTGTCACTTACACTCTGGCAGACTGAACCTCAGAGAAAAACTGCTGGAATATTTGTATTACCTTACACCTAAACGTGATGAACTACACTTTATTTTGATATAACACTGATTCTGTAATATGCTGTTACTTGAGTAATGCAGACCCAAACAAGGGCCCTGAGACACACGACAGAAGAAAAGGTGCAGTGTACTTTTTTCAGCATTATATTTGAGACTGACTTAAAATTACAGTGGAATTAAGAACAGTAAAATGCCATGTACTCAAAAAAGTTGTCCTACTCTCTTCTATTGTTGCATCTTGTCCTAGTCCTTGAAACCCAATTTCTTATTCTGATAGAAGGACTTGTGCAATGAGATAAAATGGTTCTCATCTCATACTGCACCAGTGAGGACTCGTCCCTCTTGGGAAGTAGGCTGATTTTGCCAGGACACTATCCTCATACCTCTAATTTTTGCCTAAGGATTGCCAACAAAAGCTGTTAGACTCCAAATCAATATGTCCCTGGAGTACAACACACTCTGTTCTCAACCAATATTAAACAATTTGACTGTTGTGCTGAGCATCTTTAGGCCTCTGGACATCACTTTGTGCCTTCAGGGATCATTATCAGATCCAAGTAAATTCCTTCTATGAATCAAACAAATTACATTATTATTTCAGAAATAATACATAAAATACAATTTCAATTTCTTTCTAAAAGAAAATACTTATAGTTTCTTTTACATTTCAGTTAGGGGCTGTGTATCTGTGTTTTTAGGTCAAATAGAGCTTTGATAGATTCTGTGAGTAAAATAACAGTATTCTTTTAAGTTTAGAGTGAAACATTTATTCAGAAAAATAAAGAAAAGGCGAATTGAAATCAATAGGAATGTTGCCCAACTTGGGCCATACACCACTGTTTTCAAAGTCATCATAGATAATTCATCTTAGTTTGTACATGATGTATTGTAAGAAATATTGAGGATGACAGGGATCTATCATTCAAAAAAAATTGGGAAAATATGAAAAATTAATTATATATTCAAAATTTTAATTTTTATCTGAAGAATTTTTAAGAGTAATTTGGCAAGAAAAGTGACTGGGAATGAAATTATTCTCTAATGCATTCATAGATTTTCAGAGCAAAATATATTTGATTGCTGTTAAGTATTGTAGAGTAATTCTCACTAAAATCTCACTACATTTTTTTAATTGTTCTTATTACAGTCAGAAAAAATATCTGTTCATTTGGGTTGGTGTTTCAATGCATATTCTTAAACTCTTCAAGCAAGGCAAACTTGGTCCTGAAAAAACTTCCTAACTGAAGTTGTAGTTAAAAATCACTGCACTTATGTGGCCTATTTAATAATGCATGAGGAAATAAAATTGTCAGTTTTATAATGATACAAAACCAAATGATGACATTTCAAACACTAAACTGTCATTGAGAAGAGTTCTCATGCTAATGAATTTTGTATGTGGAGAACGCCTCATGCAAAGAAATACAGAAAATCACTGAAGCATCTCAGTGCAGCTGCCAAACTACCTGAGAGAAAAGAAATATCTGAATGTTGTAATCAGGAGGCTAATTTATTTACTCCTATGAACTATCTTTAAAAAAAAATCTGACAGAAGATTTGGAGTCTAATTTTATGTTCCTTAAGGTCTCTTACTTCCGAAATGCTACCGAAATAAAACAAGAGAATAATTTAGGTTGGATAGGACCTCTGGAGATCACCTGGTCCAAACCTGCTAGATCATCTTTGAAGCTGGATCTAACTACAAATTTTTATGAGATTGCTCATGATCTTTTTTGATTGATATTTGAATACCCGAAGACAGATGACGCAAGCATTTGTGTGACCCAATTGCGGGTTGTGGGGTTTTTTCCTGATGTCAAATCACGTTTTTTTCTTATTGCAGCTTGTGTCCATTGTCCTACACCCTATAGCTGTGCTTGTCTAAGAACAGTCTGTCTTCTTCTACATTATAAGAGAATATAGATATTTGAAGAAAGCAATAAAATTATTTCTTAGTCTTCTTTTATTAAAATTGAAGAAGTCTAGATCTCTCATTCTTTCCTTATCTCTCATATTTAAGAATATGAATGGCCATAGCATCTACAGGGCAGTTCTCTGACCCATATTCTCTTTTTTCGCAAATAAAAACTCAGAGCAGCTGCAAGTAGCTGTAAGTAGCTGTAAGTAGCTAGCAGTCAAAGTGCTTGATAAAGAACGAATCAAAATTCTCTTTTGATCAGAATCAAAATTCTGGTTTTTATCTGTAATTTAAAAAGTACAAGGATATTCTTTGCACTATTTTGCACTTTTTTTTGCAGCAGGATCAGTGATATGCAACATTGCACTTCTGTATTGTGTACCAGAAGGATCAGATTTGTGTTAGAAAGGTTTTTGTGCCACGACTTACATGATTGTGCAAGGTACGTACTGACATCTGGTGGATGTTTGACAGAACACTTCAATAAAACAGTGCTACTACATAATGCTTGTTCAAAGCAACACCTATGGGAGAAAATAAAACCAAGTAAAGGCTTCAAGATCGAGATTTCTGTTGATGCCATGCTATTTGGGAAGAGCAGATTTCCACAGAAAGTCCAGTTATTTTCTGTTTTTCTTTGTAAACAAATGCACCTTTTAAAATACATATGACAGCATGTTGAACCATTTCAACACGTATGACTATACTCACATATGTCCATCTGGCAGTATATGACGTAGCTTAGCCCATCACAAGTTCAAAAAACCCCACATTATAACATTTGCTGGCTGCTAGTCCATGAAGCTGTGCTTAATGAGTACCTAGTTGATCATAGAACAGATGCTGTTAAAGAATAGATGAGTGTGTTGGTTGACAGCAGTGTGCCCTGGCAGCCAAGAGGTCAAACTGCACCCTGGGCTGCATCAAACACAGCATAACGAGCTGACCAAAAGAGGTGATTACCCCTCTGTATTCAACTGGTAAACTTCATTTTGCACATGGAGGCAAAAAACCCTACCATGAATACCTAAACCCAAAGTGCCAACAATCTGTATGTTTCACTTAGTTCTGCATTTTTATTTGTCATTTTTCATGCTCAGAAGTTAAGTGGAAGCACTTGGAAGATGCAAGTCCTCTTCTAAACAGGGCTGGCAAGATAATTGCAAATGACACAGAAAAAGCTTAGGTATCCAGTGTCTTCTACACCCTAGTTTTCATTGGTAAGTATCCAGTCCCCAAGTATCCATCTGAATAAGGAATGAGAAAGCAAATGCCAAAATACTTTCTAGGGTGAAGAAAAAAATCTGAGTGAACAATTGCTTGTTTGGAAAGATTCCACACAGTCTTTGTGGACAAGCTGGTAAAATAGGACTGGAGAGATGTACCATGATATGAATGGAAGCTGGATGAACCACCAAGCTCAAACCAAGCTTCAGGGAAGATGGTTAATGGTTAAAAATTGAACTGACAGCTGGAGTTCCTTAGAGGTTGATACTGAGTCTCCATATTTTTAAAATTATGGGGGAAACAAGAATGAATGAATCCTCTCTATGGGGAAAACACTAAACTGAAAAGAAGACAGACTAGAAGAAGAGCCGCCGTAGAGAGAGACCTCAACATTGAGTCAACAAGAATGGCATGAGGTGTGAAAAATATAATGCCCTGCACCTTTGACAGAATAATCTCAAACAGCAATACAGAGCAGGGTCCAATTGACTAGAGTGTTGCTCTACCAAAAAAAATTGCTCTACCAAAAAAACCCTTTGGGGTCCTGGTGGGCAGCAATTAGGACAAGAATCATCAGTGTGTGTCCTCAGTGGTATCAGTAAGAACATAGCATAAGCATTTAAGTCTGCCTGTTGTGGTTTAACCCCAGTCAGCAGCTAAGTACTCAGCATGGTGGGACAGCAGCAGTCAGTGGTGGTGTGACTTCATTCAGGCCACAATAGTCTACTGTTAGTCTCTATTCTCTGTTAGACTTTTTCACTGGCCATATGGGACTCTCCTAGGGTGAATGGGTCCTGCTGGTCAGTACTTGGCTCTCCAGTTGACAAATCAGCCTATGGATCAGAATCAGGGAGCAAAGAACACTTACTCTTGATAGCTGACATGCAAATCTGTACAGGTGGGGAGTGGGACATATCCTCTTTTGATTTGCTGGAACCCCTGGGATAGTTTTCCCTGCTTTTCGGACAGTTTTTCCACAGCCAAGATGCAAGTCTGTAGCAAGAAGAAAGGTTTTATTTGTATTGCCAGATTTGGCAAGCCAATTCATCTGTTGGTGGTGACTCTTTGTCTCTCCAGGTCATTACTGCCAGTGACTTGGCATTTGACAATTGTGTACTCCATTCAAATTTCCACCACATGGGTCATCTGCATTGGACTTCTGGATCTGTGGGGGACTGCATGTTGTTCAGATCATGGGCCAATTCCCTCAGGTGCTAGATATCTCTCTCCATTGTGGTCTGTTTACCTGTATGACATACAACATTTTCCTTGAAAGAGATATCTTTCCTTCAGGCTTGAGAGGAGTTGCCTCCAGAGACAGAATACTTGTCAATGCCCCTTTCTGTGGAAAGTGATACCATCTGCTTGGCTTCCCTGTCCCCTAATTCCAGGCTACTAGCCCTGTTATCACAGCATTGGAGAAGCCAGGTGATAACATGTTGAAATTTTTTCATATATCCTGCAGCTCACTCAGGGGTAGGAATTTGGTCCTTACCTCTTGTTCCGTCTCTTCGTGCTGTTCTGGTAGTGACTGTGCTTCATTCTCCTTTAGTAAATGAGCTGACTTTCATGTTAATTTCTTCTTATATATAGAGGTGACTGATACTGGCATGGATTGGTTCTCTGGTTCAGCTGCATCACGCATTGCCAGGGTCTGAGTAGCTGCACTCAGGATCACAAGGGTATAAGTAGCCACAGTGCTTGTCACCGGGCTTTGGGCAGCTGCAGTGCTTGTCACGGGGGTTGAAGTAGTCACAATGCTTGTCAGAGGGGTCCGAGTAATCACAAATAGTTGCTTAACCATAAAAAAAATCTGAACCACATTCACTGTTCCTAGCAATACCACCATGCTGGTTTCAACATCGCAAGGATATTCAGAATTTTCAAAATTCTTAAACGTTACTGTAATTGTCCCGGAGGAGAAGGGAAAGATATGGGAAGATGTCCCCTCCATAGATTGTCTCTCTTAACAGGTAAAAGATGTAATTATTAGTGGCTTCCAATAGATGGCTCCCGAAGTACAGAGCTGACGGCTACGCTGACTGCAAACACCGGATTACTTTCAGGACCAGCAATTCCATCGTATCATAAGGAAGTATTACAAAGTTCAGCAACATGATAACCTTAGCTGAGCCTTCAGAAGTGATATATAGCACAACGGAACATATACTGCAAGTTAAACATAACTCTGAGAACAAGCACAAAAACTCTGAGAGCAAATAAATGGACATTGTAAACAGCGACTATTAAACTTGTATAATAAATGCTTATTATGAATTTATTTTAGCGTGCTGTTGTCAGATCTGTTGTAATCTCAACCCTTTATGCCCTACCTTGGGCGTCAAAAAGGACTGTCATGGTTTAATCCCACCTGAGAACTAAGCACCACGCAGCTGCTGGCTCCTTCACATCACCTCCCATAGGGGGATGGAGGAGAGAACTGCAAAAAGGCAAACCCCGTGGGTTGAAGTAGAAACAGTTTAATAATAGAAATAAAGTAAAATATTATAATAATAATAATAATAATAATAATAATAATAATAATAATAATAATAATAGGGGAAAAAAAGAAAAAAAGAGGAATAAAAGACAAGAAAGACAAGAGATGAAAAATACAATTTCTTACCACTCACCAACTTATGCCATCCCCCAGCAGTGACCAGACCCTTCTGGCCAACTCTCTTCACTTTATATGCGGGGCATGACATCCTATAATATGGAATATTCCTTTGGTCAGTTTGAGTCAGCTGTCCTGGCTATGCTCCCTCCCAGCTTCTTGTACATATGCTCACTGACAGATTCCAGGAACTGGAAGTCCTTGACTTAGGGTAAGCACTACTTAGCAAGAAGCCTCAAAATATATGCAATAGCTTCACCACAGGAAATGCCCATTCCCAGTTCTTATTCCCTGGTTATTTGTCCAGTTCTAAACTGAATCAGAAGCCCTGATCAGTGCAAATCAAGAATATCAGTAAAAAGATGTCAATTCCAGCAGAGGGCTTAAAGCAACTTGCTGCCATCCTGCAGAGATCAGGACATCACATGAATAGTTTTTCCACACCAGGAAGGTTCCACATATAGGTACAGTAGAAGAATGATAGATCAGGGCTAGAGGGTCAAGTTTGAGAAGATTGTTCTGTAGTGTAGTAAATTTGGTTATGCTGTTGGTAGTACCAGGCCATGGGGTTTGTACTGACTTCACATAGCTTTGGGACTGAGAGACTGAGAAACTTGTCAGTCTTACTTTTCTATGTTTTAAATCCCTAAACATATAGCTTTTGTAGTCAGTTGAACTACTCATTCAAATAAAGCTATTGACATTTTGTTATTATTTATTGTCAAATCACAATGCTTTTTGAGAATTGTAACATTAATTTTATTTGCTTTGCATGTAACTTTATTTATACTAGGAAACTCAATAACAGCTGGGTTTAACTCCATTTGTCTTTTTCTCTCCAATTTTGATAAAAGAATTCTTTTAAGGCAAGAATGTAATGACATGTTTTTTCAAACTATTTTGATAAAGCTTTCATGCTTAGAGAAACTATTTAAACCACATCATAAATTCCTTCCACTCTTTGCTGACCTCAGCTTTTACACAATGTCAAGAGCAATCACTTTGTAGACTACATCTGTGTTAGTAACTTAAACAGAACCAGGCAGGCAATGCTCTCAGGTCTGAAATGCAATTGTCTGTATTTTTAAGCTCTTAGACCATTCTCTAGAACAATTTTGACCTAAGCCAACTAGTAAGTTCTTAACTAATTCATGAATGTGTTTTAGGAAGTTGAATATTCCAACTACTGTCTCTAAATGCCAGCTGGCAGTTTGCATGTAGCTGCTCTCTTTTTGTGGCTAGAAGCATTTACTAATAGATATGAGTCATTCTATTTAACCCCTTGCCCAGAAAGGTTTCTGAGTTCTGTTTAATCTGACATAGCTATTGACATAGCTTTAGCTTCTGAACTTGAAGAGTTTCATCTATCATGTTCTTCTGGCGATATTTGAAGTACAGATTTGTGTACTTCGAAAAGATTTTGACTAATTGGAAAGAACAGCTTTGTAATATAAGTTTTTGCCCTTTTTAGGAAAATGTGTATTAGCTATATGGAAACTTATAAGCACTAAATCTAATTATCAACACTAAAATAATGAAAGGGCTCACAGATATTTTAAACTTAATTTTTTCAGACACCTTTCATCAGACACTAAACTGTTTTGATTATAGCATCTTCCATCTGAGGATTTCAAAATATTGCTAAAACATTAATAAGTGAGTCAGTGAAACCTTGTAACATATCAGTGAGCTGGGGAAGATTGAAAGCTGAATTTATCATTTATTATTAGTGCAACTACATGGCTCTGGGAAGCAGAAAAGCCATGTCAAACAAAAATCCCACAGCCTTCCTAAAGAGATATCATTCTCATATGACGAGAACAGATTAGTAAAGAGTATTTAATCTACTTGCCAAACCCTGGTGAGTGTAACTCCCACTAGTACTAGTCTCCAAACTGCTATTTTCTCCCTCTTACAGAGTTTTAGCTCCCATTATTCATATGTCTAAGGTCTTGATAGTAATCACAGTTCCTTTATGGTATGGTTTCCCAAAGCTGTTTTGCTCTGTGCTCTCTCCTAATGAGCAGACTGTACTATTAAAAATCCTATAATTCCAACTGGAAAAGGGAGATAGACCAAACATCTAGGCCAGTAAGGAATTCCCAGAAGGCCCCTTTTGTGGGAATGAAGCAGTTGTCACCTGTCCTAGTTAGGACAGCTGAGACCAGTTCATCATGGTACGGGTGTAACCCAAAACTGTGTATTCTATAGCCTTCCATGCCATTTCCCAGGAATTGTTAGCAGTAGAGGCCTGTAGATGTACCTGTCCTCATACCCTTTTATGGAATTCCCCGCTCTGAGGGAAGGACTGAGCATCCTCATACCCTTTTATGGAATTCCCTGCTCTGAGGGAAGGATTGAGCATTCCTGCCTTAACTGGAGAATATATAAACTTGGAGTTTTGGAACCTTTTTACCCACTCATGGGATCCAGAGGAAGACTGCAGCTCACCGCTCTCAACCAGACTGCAACTCACCACCCTCAACTGGACTGCAATCACCACTTTTGTGACCAGACTGCAACAGCTCTCCCACCAGCAGGTTTTTTCCCCTCTCCCTTTACTTTGGACTCGGGGGGAGCCCAAGAAACACCACTTTGTTCATGCCCCAGGGTGCTGGGTTATACATTTGGGTTTTGTGGGTTAAAACCAAATTGCTTGTCTGTATAATTGTACTTATTGTATTATTTTATTAAATTGTTATTCTGACTTATAATCTTTCTTTTGAGTTGAGTTCATTTCCCCTGCTGGTTTACCTTTAAACTAGCACATTACCCCAGTGCAGGTGAAAGATTCGGGCCAGGCATGAATGCAGTCAGTAGATGATGTGCACTGTGTCCTCAGCACAGTTCACTTCAATAAGTACCTGCTATAAGATGACCAATACCAAGCACAACATCACTGAACAGCTTGGCTCAAATCCCTTTCTGAACATCTTTCACTTGCTACAAGTATATCCTTGCTACAGGGAGATGCAGTGGATAAAAAGAGGATGCACAAAAGAAACAGAAACATTTAAATCTTTGGCATTTTCCTTCACAATTTTTAAAGAGGTCTTCAGTGTTATGTGACTACAGAACAGCTCTCCTGACCATACATTACATTTATTTTTATTATCCTATCTTTGCTTTTGCAGCATAGTGAGTGTTTTGACTATATATAGTTCTTGTCATCTTTTGTAGGCTGGCTATTGTTTAAAGCCTTCCTATTAGAATAAATATAGAAAACTATTTTCAACAGTCTTTATGCCTGGGTGAATTATATAGATTTCTAGATAATTTATACAGATTTTATTATCCCTATCTGCTGCATGGCTGGACAGAGTTATGTTGTTGTTTTTCCTACTACCTTAAATTGCAGTATAAAATTCTTTTTAAAAAGGTCCTCAAAATATCTGAGCTAGTTAAAATGCACAAACAGTTATAGCCACAAGAGAGAGCTCTTGTAAAAGCATAAGGCTACTTGATAAATATGTACATTTTGCACTTTAACAATGAAAAATAGTTTTAGTAATTAGTGTTTACTTTAATTATTATATTTCAGGAAATTAAACACTGATGCAAATTAGCACAGTATTCCCAATTCCATTTATATTCACCTTTTTATTTGTTTTTAATTAAAATCAAGAACTAGTAAATAACATATATAGCTACATTTTTTTTTAAATAACAAACTATGTTATGCAATTATATTTTTGCTAAGATTTGATCCTTTGCTCTTTGCTTACACAATGCAATGACCCTTAGAGGTAAAATAGATCAATTCAATATGAAAATGCAGCACCACTCCCAATAATGTGTTTGCTTTACAGAAAAAGGTTTATGTCAGATAAAGTCTTCCTCATGCCCTTTGTGTGTTAAATTAAACCTTTTTAGGCACTTAAATACAAGCTTGTGTCTTTGAGACCTTAAAATAACATACCTCTCCATATCCTAGAAGAGGATGCTTTGTAAATGCAGAATAGAACATGATACAGATAGTCATGTAACCCAGTGGAAGTCTGCAATTTAGCAGTACTTATATCTTGGTGATAGATACCCTACCTTGTTCAAAAACAAACTGAACTTTGTAGAGAGAACACAGGATCACAAGAGAGCTAGATCTCACATCCTGAGCTATCTAGATGTGTTGAAGATCAAAGTACAATGCTGCCCTGGTTTATGTCACTGACTGAATCAGTACGAATGAGTATCTGTCTCTGTCACACCCTGCCCTCTTAAAAATCATTTAAATCCAAAGGAATGAAGTTCCCCTTGCTAACTGTTTCCCAGAAAACTGTTCCCCTGACTAGAGGACTTGGGCAGTAGTTACGTTTAGCCCCTTTAAGTTCAATTTGTGTTTACAAAGCAGAAAACTACATCAATTGGAAAATGTGGTCTTTTATGTTTACAACCTTTTCTCAGCACTTCTGATGACATAGTTTATTCTACTTTCATTAAAATCAATGGCAAAACTCTGTTTATTCCAGTGACTGCAAGATCTGCCCATTAATATGTTAATTTCTAATCTTCCCTTCAAAATTCTACCATCTGGGTTCTTTTTTTCCTGTTTTGAATTAAAAAAAATGTGTTTTACA
This sequence comes from Pseudopipra pipra, assembly GCF_036250125.1. Taxonomy (NCBI): domain Eukaryota; kingdom Metazoa; phylum Chordata; class Aves; order Passeriformes; family Pipridae; genus Pseudopipra; species Pseudopipra pipra. The sequence goes on from NC_087550.1 coordinate 51,885,775, forward strand.
GACATATTTTCATTTACCAATGTTATTTCTTTCCTTATGCCTGATTCTCTTCAGCTGAACTTTCCAGATGGTATCCAAGATCCAAGCATCTTTACTTTAGGTTCTTAATTTTAAAGTTGCTACCGCATGATAAATATTGAATTAGAATAACAACCTTTCTCAGGTACTAAAATAGCTCACCCTTCTGATCTCATTATTTTCTTCCATTCTTTCTCTACATCTAATAGCTTTCTGTCCTCAAATTGCAGTGCTTAAAATATCTATGACTCATTAATTGTAAAAAAATTGTCTTTTTATTCATTAGTAGTAGAGCTTTTCATTGAATGTCCCAGCAGTGGCCTAAGACAATTTAGATAATAACCATTATTCCTTCTGTCTAGACAGGAATTAATTTGTAGTTTTGCCCTTTTGCATGGGAACGATGGAGAATTGTTGTCATTTGATGTAATACGGAAAAGACTTTTGCACTTTTAAACTGTAGATCAGATATTGTCAATATTCCCTTTATGACTAAGGTGGCCACAATTCAGACAAGTGCAGATGTTTTTCCTTAATGATGTAATTTTACAGTAAATATGAATGCAATAAAGTTACTCTTGTGTTCAGTACATTGACTTTGAGGGTTTTATTATTTGAATGGAAAGAAAAGAAATTATTTTTCTTTCTTATAAACAAAACATCACTAGGCTTCACTTTCCCTAGTAGGGACTTTGCACTAAATACAGATCACTAAATTCTAAGCCTAGAAATAAACTTCATAACTAATACAGAGTAGCAGACAGAATCATTGAACAAGAAAAAACTGCATGACATGATATTCAGTAACTATAGACATCAATAAAATACATATTTAATAAGAAGTATTATGAACATAGATTGTTATGTATGTTATGTATGTTCCATAAGTTTATAGAACATATTACAAATTTTCTTTCTCTGCACAGAAAACTTTATAATACATCCTTATACTCAATGTAAAAAAAAAAAAAAGTTCATTTGTGTTTCAATTAAGGAAATAACCTCTCTTTTTCAGAAATGCACATTTACTTAAAGTCTCTTGACATGAGCATAAGCCTTTTATAGATGCCATAACGAGTCTTAAAAATCTCTGAAGCTAGTTAAACCATGGCAACTGCTAAACATTTTATGCTGAAAATGTTCAGTTACAGAATGTCTAGTTTATTTTTCCAGTCACTCCTTTTGTGCCTGGTTTCAAGGTACTTTTTCAGCTACAGCAGAAGCTGTTTACAGAACACTGTGTGTCAGTCAGGCAAGCTCCTGCTTGTATGTGTGCAAACATGCTTGTAGTAATGCTAAATAACATCAGTGCATTTTGTCTTCATTAATTTCTAGCTGTGGCCAGGATCAGATATTTGCGTCTGTGGTAGGTTGTTTTTAGGTGAAAATATGTCTTGCATCTATTATCCGTAGTCCTACAGTAGGTGTTTGAGCACAGCAGTGGTACACCCAAGTGATTTTCTTCCTGGTTGAATCATGACCAAAGTAATTTATGGAACACATCTATGACATACCATCAACAACGTATATGCAAGGTCGTCCAGAGCCTGGCTCTTTATAATGTATCCATTATTCCTGGGAATGATACAACTGACACAGACTACATCCCTGGTAAACTGCCACATGAGTATATGGTCCAAGAAGAAAAATCTGTGATGTCAAATCAAGCGCTGGTCCTTCCCACTTGCTAAGGTAGCTGCTGGCTATGTAAGTGCAATGAAAAAGAAGACAAGCTATGCTATGAGAGGTAAGAAGTAGAAAATCTCTTAATCCTGTTCAGCAATCAGAAGGACCCCCAAAATACTAGAAATTAAGAGGAAGATTAATAACGAATAAGGGCATTTACAGGAAATTCATCTAAGGACATGTGAGGCAAGGACCTATCATGTCTGACAGGTCACTGAGTAATTTTAGTTGTTTTACAGTGGAAAGTACTTTTATAATAATTGCTAACAATTTGTTTATGAGCAGTGTATGTCCATAGATTATATGCTTAAATATATCTCCCTCCACTGTATTTTCCACTCAGATGAACCATGTTTTTCAACACTTATTTTACTGGACTAAGCTAACTGTAGGTTTTTACTCTTATATTTAAAAATAAATTTTTCATTCATCTTCACTTCTTCCAGTTCAAACTGACCACATGTGATCAGAACTGGATGCAACCACAGGTAGACTAACATTGCCTTCTGCAAAAATTTTACTAGGATTTCCAGGCTATTTATTTGTTTATTTATTTTAGCTGAAGTTCTAGAACGTCACTGTGAAAACAGCACTGCATGGGAAGTGCTGTTTTAATTTCTCTTCATCTGTCATGGCCTCTAGAAAACTAGCCCCTAGTTTAAAGAGATGTTATGCACTTCATATTACAACACAATTTATGTGATATCTGTTTTCAGCACAATTTGTTTCTTCCAGAGTCATGACATTCTCTCTACAGTCTTGGCCAAACTTTTCAAATTTGTGTTTTACATGAATTTTGTGACCTATGCCTGAAAACATAGCTAATTAAGAAACTATTAAATATTTATTGCAAGACTGAACCTAAGAAACACTGCAATATCCCTTTCATTTCAGTAACCTGCATTTAATAATCACCAAAAAGTCTCTTCATCCATTTTATATTTTTTTAATTAACCAATGAAAGATCTCCAGCTTGAATATTTCTTTTAAATAGTATCATACTGTTTAGATATCAAGTCTTTTCAATTAATTTTATGTTAGAAATTATCCTATTAGGAAAGATATTTGATAACTGTAATGTGATATATCTTCAATAAGCCCATTTATGTTTCATGTCGTTGTCTATTTCCTTATGTCTCTGATAATATTGATGTCCTTGTCATGGTTTGACCCAGGGGCCAATTTTCAATTTCAAAGGTGAGAGAACTTTCCAGACAGGCAGAACAGACTCAGCATGGGGGAATAATATCAGAATTTATTACTAACAGAATGGAAACTATAGAATAATATATACAGTAATCCTAACTAATCCTCCTATGATGATAAAACCATGTATTTACAAAAATCACCCCTTTTCCCTCCATAAAGTTCAGGAGGAGAAAGAAGTCTCTCCTTCACTCTCAGGGCTACATTCCAATTCGCTGTAGCTGGAAAATCTCTCTCTCTCTCTCTTCTATAGTGTGTGAGGCCTCAGCACCCCACCTCTAACAACTTGGCTCCCACCGAGAATTCATCCACGGGCTTCGAGGGAAACAATCATCATCACTGTGTCTTCACCACGGAGTATAGGGAGTTAAAACTTTAAGTCTTTGTTCCCCACTACGTGGAGGTTTCATTCCACGGGAGTTTTGGGGCCCCCCCTAAGTCTGGGGGCCACCCTTCCTTCCAGGATCAAGGGTTCTGGGGTTTTGACTCAGTCCTACCCCAGAACGTTCCAGCTTGGCTTCTCTCTCTCTCTGCTCTGTTGCAAGTTCTCTCCGCAGGGCATCCCCACATCTCTCGGTCTGGGGGTCTGGGTCCAGCTGGCCACTGGTACTGTCTGGGCCACTCCAGGCCCATTTTGGCTTAGTTCGGTTAGGCTTTCTCCCGCGTTTTCAGTCTAGCTGTCCTGGTCCAGCTCAACGGATGTCTCTGGACCCCTTGGCCTGTCTCTGCTACTTTGGTTTCAGCTCGAGTTGCCCCCTCCCCCTGGCTTGATGGGGGAGGTGGCAGCAAGACTGCTTGAAGTTTCTCTCTCCTCTGCCTGGAATTCTTTCTGCTCTGCTTCACAATCGCTGCTGCCCCCGCTCGCAGTGGGGGGAAATGGCAGGGAAACTGCTGCAGCCCTGGCTGAGCCAGGGCCGGGAGGTCCAGGGGGCCCTCTGGATTCGAGGTTCCCCCTCGGCCACCCCTAATTCTAGCTAATTCTTTCTGCATTCACGTCTCAGCTAGGGGCCCAACTTGGCTTCAGTGCTGCACCTGACCTTGGGCCAGGACCGTGGGGGGAAAAAGCCCTCCGGCCCCCGTGGGCCGTACGGCCCCCTCTTTCTCTTTACCTTGTGGTCTCCAATTCCTACTGTACAACCAAGTGCGTCTATTCCAGTACTATCAAATATGTCATTTCACAGAGATGTAACTACAGCTTTTGATTGGCTCTGCATCAGAAGAGCCACTCTGGACCAAACCATTTTCAGCCCCAGTGGAGTGGCTGGTCAAACCACGACAGTCCTTGATAAAAATTATTAAAATACTTTCAATAAAGTAGCAGACTTTTACTTGTCTCATTCTTCTTAATTTTTATCTTTTTTTATTGGACCAATTTTTTTTCTCCTACTACATTACTGAGGTTAATGTGCTATTTAATATGTTAATTGTTTTAGTAGACTGAATATAGATTTTTCAGATATTCAATACAATCATTACGAGAAGATCAACTTGGCTCATGGCTCATATATGATTTTCTAGTAAGTTTATCTCGTTTCCTTTATATTACATTTCCATTGGTGTTACATGCATCATCATCCTTATTGAAACAAAAGCAAAACATATATTTAGTATGTTGGCAAAACCTATATCATTCCTGATCTCTGTCTTTTCCTCCAGAAAAGGCTGGACTCTAGTCCTTTTATCTTTTTTATCCTCTTTCCATATATATCTGTGGATAATCTGTTTACCCTTCATTTTATTTTCTTTAATTCTTTGAATTTTACTTTTTGAAGTTCTGAGGTACAGTTATCCTGATCATAGACTCACAGAATCACAGAGCAGTTGAAGTCGACCTTGGGAGATCACCTGGTCTAACCTTCCTGCTCAAGCCAGGGCTCCTTGAGCCAGTTACCCAGGATAGTGTCCAGGTGGCTTTTGAATATCTCCACAGATGAGATTCCACAACCTTGCTGGGCAAACTGTACCAATGCTCAGTAACTGGATGTCCTGGGTTTGCTAGATAGCTTTCTCATCAGTCTACCTCTCATTGGACAAGAGAACTGTACTTATTAAATTCTTTGCTCTTGCACAGGAGCTCTAAGAAAAACGGTTTCACCCTGTGGGCAGCCTTAGACTAAAGCACTTTTCTTTTTTTCCCCCCTATTTATTTTTTTTCCAAACAATATGAACAGTATGAGACTAATAATTTTTATTTATTATTTTATCTCCTATTTTTGGTCTTATTTTAACTTGCTTCTAAACAGCTTTTCTCACTCAAAGATGTTGTTAATATTACGCTCCAGGTAAAGTAACCAGCAAGTGGAACTTCAGTAAAAACTATACCGTTCTATTTTCCATTTTCCTAAAATTCATCCTGAATTATAGGAGAATGCCCTTAATTTATGCCTATGTCTACTGACTCCTGGCTACATTGAGCTGAAGCATATCCAATGTCTGTAACTGTAGGGAAGAAACAAAAAAGTATGTGTCTGGCACAGAGCATTTTTGAAGCTGTACTATTATGCCAACCAAGATATGTGTATTCTCTAGTACAAAGAGCTAGTATAATAGATTTATACATCAATTGTCTTCATTTTATCATCTTTGAATATTTTGACCCTTTTAATAAGCATCAAACCCTTATTTTAACAGATAGTTCTGCCTTCTGGACTCCTGTTGATTTTATATTTTATTTCACATTATATTTAATATTCCAAAATAATGCCATGAGGATGTTTGAATGAGATATCTACTTACTTAAAAAAAATGTCCTGGAGCAACTCAAAATGTAATATTTTTTTTCCCACACAATTAACACAAAACCAGACTTTCATATATTTGCCTTAAGCTGTCACCAATTTTATTAAGTCTCCTTTGTAGGAGCTACATGTAGAGTTAAACACATTTCTACTGCAGTAACTTCAACGTTCCCTAATATCTGACAAGCATAGAGGATCTTTTCTGCAGTGCAATGAAAAGCATATAATTTTTATGCTGAAGAAATTGTTCCTGCTTACCAGCTGTGAACATATTCCAGACTCTTCTAGCAATTATGTTTCACTTTTGGAAGATTTTGACTTTTATTAGGTACTACTGCATGGCAAACACTTGACAGAGCTAAGTTCATTCATAGTGGGTACTATGCTGAGGATTTTGTTTATTCTTCTGCTGTTGGAACCAAGAGCCTGAAACTCATTAATGTGCATAGATATGGCTTTTAGGTAATGCCCTACTGAAGATTTCTTCCCTACAACCTCATCCCCTGCATCATTTTAATGATGTACTTCTTCTGTAAACTTCTTGCAAAGCTCCTACAAGTCCTCTTCAGCATTGTCCTTTCATCTTTATTGGCATGTTTGCTTCTTCAGTAAAGTTGCTGGGATGTGCATTCATCTCTTTGCATCTTTGCTGTGATTCTGCCAGCACCAGTAGTTTTTCCTGGGACCTAAGAGCCCTCTTTTTTTCCTGTTATGTCTCAAAGGTTTCTGGATAGTCACAGAATTTTTGAACTCCAAAGACTGCTTCAGAATTTATAACATTTTGTTGATATCTGAAATTTGACTATACTGCTATAATGATTTTGTTCACAATGCAGTCCTGAAATCTGAGGTTTTTGGTGCTACAGAAATGTCCCTCATCTGGAAGCATTCTCTGAAGATGTATTTCATTAGAAAATGAATCCAAAGTACAAACATATCTGTTTGAATGATCATAAATAAGATTTTCAGCTGACACTTCACCTTTATCTGCGGTGTTAGCATTTGGTACTGAGCCTCTTTTGTACTATACCCACAGTATATCTACTTTTTTTTGTGCCTGCAGTCTTTACAGCTAACATCATCCTTTAAGTAGGTCGTGCAATGTAAAAAAAAGAAAGGTCCCTCCTGTATGTTAAAAGTGTCAGTGCAGGTAGCTTCAAATGTTCCTCAGTTATTTACATGCACATTAAAAACTTAGAGAGACTGGAGGAAGAAAACTGAGCTTACTGAGCTTTGAACTTGCTGCCCTGATAAGTGAAATTGCAACACTATTTTCATGCAGTTACTTTCTGTTTAACTCCTTTTTCTGTCATTGTGGCAGTGGAAATATGTAATCAGTGGAAATGATTACATATTTGTGGCAGTGGAAATATGTAAACCAAACCTTCAGGTTTGGTGATTTCCCAAATTTTGAAAGTGTCTATTATAAGGCAATTTCAATTTATGCTAGTTACCCCTGTCTTACACTTTTAACCATGTTAGAAAACGATAACAGGGATAGAAGGAAAAGGGATAAAATATGAAAGAATAATATGAAAAATGGTCATGTTAAGGGGGGCTTGTATTTTCAAAAGATCTTGAGACTGAACATCTTATATATTATAATTGCATTTAAAATTTTTTATTAGCATTTATCTCCTTTCTACATTTTTATAAGGGTTGAAATTTTGTCAGATCCCATTCAAGTTTTGAATATCTCCAAAGATATTCAAAGATATTTGAATATCTCCAAAGAGTCCACAGTCTCACTGGACATCCTGTTCCAAAGTTTGATAACTCTCACAATAAAAAGTGTGGGGGTTTTAACCACATGTTTAACTGGATTTCCTATATCTTAAATTCTGTCCATTTCCTCTTGTCTTTTTTGTGGATAACACAGAGAACAGTCTGGCTCCTAATTCTTTACTGCCCTCCTTGCCTGCTCAAATCAGGTATCGACACATATGCGTAAGATTCCTCTGAATTTTCTCTTCTCCAGGCTGAACAGTCCGAGGTTTCTCAGCCTCTCCTCAGTGGCTTAAACTGAGAGAGAGTGGCTCTTTGCTAGTCTCTCTCCAATAATTCCATATCTTTCTTGTACTGGGGTGTTCAGGGCTGGATTCACACTTTATTTGTGGCCTCATCCACAGTAAGGGGCAGGATCTCCTCTCTCAACCTGCTGACAACACTTTTCCTAATGCAGCCCAGGATACCATTAGCCTTCTATGCTACAAGGGCACACTGCTGTCTCCTTTTCAACTTGGTGCCTGCCAGTGCCCCAGGTCCTTTTTTACAAAACTGTTTTCCAGATGATCAGCAGCAACCATTTACTGATACAGGAGCTTATTTCTCCACGGGAATTTCCCCAGGGAAATGTGCATTTGATTTTGCTGAACTTCATTAGATTCCTATCTGTCCAAATCTCCAGCCTGTTCATCTGAATGTCAGCACACCCACTGGGTGTATTATTCACTCCTCCTGGTTTTATGTCATCTGCAAACTTGCTGAGGGTGCATGTCATCCAATTCTCTGGGTCACTGCACTGATGAAGATGTTAAACAACATAGACCTTAATGTTGATCCCTGACACACACTGCTGGTGACTAGGTTTTGGGTTTTGAGTTTTTTTTCAAGTATCAGGTTTGTGTGGCCAGGTTTTGGTAGTGGGATTGGGCTGCAGGGTGGCTTCTCTGAGAGGCTGCCAGAAGCTTCCCCCAGGTCCAACAGAGCCAATGCCAACCAGCTCCAAGATGGACCTGCCAATGGTCAAGGCCAAGCCAAGCAGCGATGATGGAAGCACCTCTCTGATAGCATATTTAAGAAGGAAAAAAAGTTATTGTGCCTGAGCAGCAGCAGAATCAGCGTGTGATGAACTTGACCATAACTTCTGTTTCCCATCTCTTGTATGTTCTGTAGAATTCTCTTTCGCTAGTAATTTATTTAGGAGTCATTATGTTCAATTAATATGGTCACAGAGAGTAAAACAAAACTCAACAGTTGAAATCTGACTGTACAGCCTGAATATAACCTCTTTCCTCTTTATCTTTTCGATGGTTTCCCAGGCAAAGCCCTGGCTCTGTTCAGTGAACTTTCCTGCCAGTTTTTGAATCTCACATAGCCTGCCAGGTCTCTTCTAACACACATCTGCTGCTGTACTGATTCCCCTCAGTGACCTGCTGGGCTATCAGATGCTGGCTCAAGCTACTGTTCCTGCCAAGACAGGACATGCTGAGATTGTGCCCAGCTGCTGCGCTAGCCGTGACTGTGGTACTCTACCATTGCTGCTTCTGCCTGGTTTCCATTCAGTGGCCTGAATTTCTAGCTGTAATACTTTTGTCTCACAAAGACACAAAACCACTTCTAAACGTACCTGTGCAAGGAGTCTAAAGAGTGAGATACCTTTGTTCACCATGTCAGATTAATTCTTACCTACTTTTCTATAAGTCTCCTCTGACCTGGGTTCTTGTTTTGGTATTTCTTCTGATCTGAATATAAACAACAACATGCTTGGATTTTCACTAGAATTTAGCACTGCTAGGCTAATGTAGATGAAAAAGAATTGGCTGAACACTACTCTGGCATGTGCATTAATCACAGAACTTATACTTGCAATAAGTTCCTTGGTAGAATTTTGAGCTGAAGAATCCCAAAACTACTGTTTACTTTTCCCCTTACTAAAACCAGAAATGTTTTCAAAAGCTGAGAGATCAAGCAGCTATCTTCAAAGTAACTCCACTGAGTGCCAACAGCCACCTCACTCCACTGAAGAACTAAAATGTTGAACTGACAAAGCTACAGCTTGGAACACATTGCAGCAGTGTTCTTTCCCACCAATATTTATATTCCGTAGAAAACATGATGTTTTCCTGGACCTTATGCAACACCAAATCCTTTTTTTTTTTTTCTTTTAATGAGTTAGCTGCTCAGTTAGTGGTTGTTCAAGTTACATTTGACAGCATGAGAAGGCGAAATAAACAATTTTCTTTAAAATAGTCTGTAGGGTAAGCATCTGTAAACTAGCATTTGTTCAAGTAGATTTCTTACAAAAATCAATGCTAAATAAAAACATTTGGAATATTATATATATTCACTCACTAATTCTGCGTCCATGTCTATACACATTTATTTATTTATTTATTTTTTGGAGTAATTCCTGAGAAACCATGTTTTTATACTGTAGAGATACATAGAGTATGCAGTTTATACAGCATATAACCTCGTGACAGATCACAACATATATTACTTACCATAACTGGGTCCAAGAAGTTAAACAATTTAACTTTTCATTATAAAAGGCTGCACGGTCACACTTTTCAGCATAAATTCAGTTCAGCCTAAATAACAAACCTGTTGCTCTTACTGTCTGGTTTAGGTAAGTTTATTACTTTTTGAGTGTTAGCAATACATTTTATGCAGTAAAGATAGAAGAAGAATATACCCTAAGATTCTATGGTAAATTAGTGTCAGTGCTGTCCTAAGGCCTTAGAAGTTCTTTTTTCTCCCAAGAGGGGAATCTTTTTAATGGGATTCTGTGAAAAAGCCCTGCTGGACATGTGGGTCATATGACTACAGGAATTGGAATTGTCAACAACATGCATTTTAAAAATACATTTTCAATTCTCTGCGTTTGTGTAATGGTTTTGAGCCTTCAGGGTTTCTATTTTCAAATATTTACTTCTTCTAGCCTAAGTACTAGAAACTGTATTGGTTTAGAAGCAGACATGCTTCTATAACTAAATCATTCTAGAATCTAGGAATTAAGGAAGACATGCATATATGTTTATGTATATGCATTTTATAGATATTTATATAAATATGTATGCATGTATATATATCTATTCTAAATGTTATAAGAATGTATACCTACCGGCCATATCTAATAATACTGCTCTTTTTTCCTCAGCGATGAGTTGCTCATCATCACCACTACCATCTTAGAAACACCTTTGGTTCATAATAAAAATTTGTTTTATTCAGTAAATCAGTACAAGTAATTGTAACGACAAACTATACACTCCCTTTTTTTTCCCAACAGTGTCTGTAGTTTTCTAGGTTCACATTATTCACAAATCATAAAATATAGGTGAATGAGAAAAATCTACAAAAATAAGAGGTTATCGTCACACATGATCACAGTCATGATACTGATTGTGACTGCTATTTGATTGGTCTCTGAGCTCAGCCAGAATAATCCTGCTCTAGGAGTGTATCTATCAGCTTGTTCTGTGTTGTGGCAGAAAGGAAACAGTTTTCAGAGAACCGTCCATTACTATTTAGCAAAGAAAAGAAAAGACTGGAGTTTCATTTCTTCCTGAGAACACAACAAATAATACTTTTTGAATTTTACTTCTGAGAAATAAATATTTCAGTATTGGCCTTATTAGTTCTGAGGAATAGATAAGATTTCAAAAATGAAAGTTTTTTGCTTTAACCATAGTATATGAACAAATTCAAGTTATTAATCATAAACTTTGTTTCTCTACATCTGCTGACCATTACAAGTTCATCCTGACATTGTTAGATCATGGAGACTACAATAGTCCAAACTTCCTACATCTAAATTGCCACATTTTTTACATTAGACTTTTTACATTTTATAATTATCCCAATATGTAAATAAAAATATTTTCTTTTCTGTGACTTATATATGCACACACACATTTTGATATATCACAGGTTCCCATAAAGATTTGGAAACTTTTGATCTAAACTTGTAGTTTCTGAAAAAAGAATTGTCTTCAGGCCCTGAAATTAAAATATTTGGACTAATGTATATAGTATGCAGACTGTCAGATGGTGTCTTCCGTAATTGATTGTCCTTCCAAAATTTCTTCCAAAGTAGGTTATAGTATCTGATAGGCAATAAATTATAATGAAATGAGTTTTGCTGCTGAATTTATAATGGGTCTGGTCTTTTGGTATGTAGCAAGATACCAAGGCTTCATTTATTTACTTGGGACCCAATGTTGTTGATAAAAATCTCCTTATCAAAATGTATTATTTTAACTTCCAATTTAAAATTGCACATTATGTAGAAGTTAAATTAAACTGAATAGCTTGTAATACTTGATTTTTCTTTTATTTTAAGGTAATTATCAATTATATTTTTCACTGATTGACTAAATTAAATTGTGATGTAAATCATAAATTGATTTTGAGGGAGAAAAAGACAGTCCAAAGTGAAATTGTGACAAGGTGTTTATTCATCAATATTTATTTAGGATGGACTTATAAAATATTTCGTAGGGAGTAGTAATATCCAGAACATAGCAGTCACACGCCAGTTATTATTTTGTCAGTAAAATATATTCTTTAAACTTTGTGTATGTACACATAGCCTCCTGTTTTGTCTGAAACATCCTTCAGTCATGAACCTCATGAAATAACATGAAAAATTTCAGATTTGATTTTACTTCCATTAAACACAATCTCATTAGCTCTGATTTGCATAGTTTTTTCTTATTTTACATTATAAAGAATACAAATCCATGGAAGACGAGAAGTAAATTTTCATCAGGGAAGAATATCCTTCCACGAGTTTTATAGTTCTGAAGTCTAATTTTCTCTAAATGTTTTCAGGATGTAAACATTAACACTCTATATAAGCCAAAACTACAGTATCACTGTTAAGGCTCAAGACTCACCACCACCTTTTGTGGTGTTTTAAGTTTAGTTTGATGTATAGATCCATTCGTTCTGGATCTATAAACGAAAAGATATTGCAATGCTGAAAATCAAGATGATGAAAGAAAAAGATCTGAGGTTCTCCTCTTTTAGTAAATTATAGGATGCTCTACCACGTGAAACTGTAATTGCTTGAGAAACCATGTTCTTACACAGCTAACATGTCATGGTGATTCAAGACTGAAGGGCAGCCAACATTCTGTACTCTCTCCTCGGCATGGCCATAGGCCCACAGGGGTTTCCCAATTATTCATACAAGTCCAGATGAAGGCAGTGCTGGTAACAGGGGTAGAGGAACAGACACATAAGAGAACATTTAATGAGGTCAAACGTACTCACTGCAACAAACTGGGGGACAGGAACAGTGGCATTGTCTGCTAGTTATAAAATAGAACGTGTTTTACCATCTAACAGCACTTCAAACAATACACATTTTAGTGTAAGCTAGCTGCAGCTCCCCCATTTTAAAATGCTGTGAAATTTTTTGTAATAACGCTTTGCCATTTTCACAGATCCTGTCATATTCCTTGAGGAAGAGATTTCAAATTAAAAGAAAAGCAGCCATTTGTATCAGAAAAGTTCACTTATGTTTCTCTGAGATGCAAGCTTTTCCATGTGTATGCGGAGCAAAACATTGCACACGCACACACACGCTCACTTTCATGTCTTCCTTTTCTGAGTGTTGAATTCCTCAGGAATGTGTTGACAGCTTACCTGAGTAATGGAAGATAAATAACGTGCATTTGGGCCAATTTGGCTATCATGGGGGTAACCCCTCAATCAGGTTTGACCTTGGATGCCTGAAGCGTTGAGTGAGGCAGGGATGACAACAGGGAGGTGCTTCACCATCCTGACTTCTATAGCATGCAAAACCAAGCATACAGTTCTCCTGAACTGAATTTATGGGGTAATGACAGTCCTGTTCTGAGAACTCACTTTTTTCTCATCTTATAATGCAACCCATGTGTCACAGCTTTGCATATTTAGGTCTCAATACTATGCATCATATAGGCATTTTAACATTAATCTCTAATTTTAAATTTGTTTATAAAGTGCAGGGTGTCATGTATATAGTGCACTGCATGGACATTTGATGCACTAGGTTTATTAAGAAGGGTAACTGGGAATTTGAGTGACTACTGCAATATTTGTCCTTTTACTTACATATTTAGGTTTCTTGTATTCAAAAAGTAGTTTTCCATGGCATTTTATAATGTACACAATGAATACTGAAGTTAATTAAAATTTTAAAGGCAAGAATTAGGACTTAAAATTATTAGTTACTTAAACCTTGTCAACCTGATAGTAAGAAGAAAATGACAGTGAGGACAATTTAATCATTATGACATCAGCTGAAACCGCATGTTTTGAAGGATTCAAGTCGCGTGACTTGAATTGAAATTTTTGGATTCTAAAGGAAAATTGTTTTCAAACAGTATATCCTAATATTCATTATTACTTTTAAAAAGCAAACATTATTTAACAAAATTCAGAAAACTGGTTAAAACTCCATTGGATAACAAAAAAAAAAATCCTAGACCTATTTAATTTTAAGACTCATTATTTTGATTTATTCTTTTTATTATTTTGGATTTTTTTTCTTCAAGTCAGCTGTAAATGATTTGTATTTGGCCTCATTTCAATACAGTTACACACTGGTTCACTGTATTCAGGCAGTTCCTGAATTTCTTATTTTCAGCTACCCACCTACAATTTCACAAGTATGGACTATTGGAAATAACAAAATCTAAGTTTGAGTGATCATTGCAGTTCTCTTAAAAATATGAAATGTCATTTAAACTTCACAAATGCAGAAATCTCTCAGGAATCTAGTATGAACTAAAGGTTTTCCTAGGACACTCTTCAGAATTACCAGTTCAGCATAGGGCACAGATCATTACCTTCATTTTAACAACAATAAACAGTATTTAAGAATAGTAAACCACGTATTTTAAAATAACGAAATCAAAGAATATGTTATGATATCTTTGGTGGCAACCTGTTAATGTAAAAACTGATAATGTAATTTTTGTATCCTGTACTAGTGTCTTTGCTGTCTAACTATTTTGCTGTTCAGGGTCTCAAAGTTCCATAATTCAGAAGACCATTTAGGCAGCTTTCTCCTTAACAGTTGAGGAGGAATTGCGTGTTTTGTTCCTCAAAATGCCAATATTTGGTCAAGTTGAGGTTAAGTTTATTTAGATTTGGCATCCTTGATATTTCTATAAGTCCAGACAGTGTTATTTCTATTTTCAGAACAGCAAAATGGGTTACAGAGATTAAATAGCAATCTGTGAAACCATTTGATACCAAAATGCTTCCATGATATGTTGCACTTGGACCAACTCATATTTGTTTTGTAAGATTTAACTTCATCTTTCTCTAAACAGTAAATGCCCCTATTTTAATAACTGGAGAACACATCTCCTTTACAATTACATATCCATAATTATCACAAACCACTGAGAGCACATATGATTAAAGAAACTGAAAACCATGGTGATATTTGTGAAATTTGAAATTATCATGACTGGGAAAAATAAGTGTTTTGAAAGTGTTTGCAAGAAAATAAAGACTACAAATGAAAATATTTATCTGAGTCTGCAAATTAGAAATATTCAGATTTTCTGATTTGAAAATAGAGAGAATTTAGACATACTGGCTGTATATTCTGATCTATTTCTAAGTGGGAATGATTATGATAAGGCCAAATGCAAATTTCAGCTATGTCCCTCTGTAGCCCTGGAAATCCAAATGATGCTTTACTCTTTTAGAGACTTAAAAAACATCCTCCAGCTAATCCCACAAACAACAATACAGAGATTTAGTTAGAGAACATAAAGTCTTTGATTCACTTCAAAGATACAATCTGGTTAACAAAGGTTAGATTAGGGAGACCCTTCACATAGCTGATCTGTGCCTTGACCTATGTAGGACCTTAACTGAGCCTCAACAGATCACACATGTAAGAAAAGGAGAATAAAATGGGTAAAACACAATAAAAAGTGGAATCCACAACTAGCTTTAGGCCCTTAATGGTCAAGGCCACTCTAAAACGGGCACTGTATATGAGCAGACTCATAGCTAGGCTACAACACCAGAAGGAAAAATAATGGCAAACTTGCTTCACACATGATTATCTCAGTAGATTGCTCAGTTTCAAGACCTCCAGAAAGGCTGAATTGCAGATCTTTATATTGGCTCAGAAGACTGCAGAAAATGGGCAATTTGTTCGTCTCCTTGACTGTCTCCTAAGAATCACTGAGCATGGTGCTGGCATCTAGTAAGCCATCTACTCTTTTTACATTAGACTTTTTACATTATATAATTTTCCCAAATATAAATAATATAAATATAAAAATAAAATTTTCCCAAATGAGAGAGCATCATCTTCTCTTAGTTGTCTTCCAATTTTTCAAATAGTTAAAGCAATGATTTTTCTGCTACCTGTTATTATTTTTAAATCATCTGCTTGTTTCAGTAAGGATTTTGTCAGTTACTTTTTTCCTCATTATGTTTTCCACTTTTTCTTAATATCCCTCATAATTTTTCAGAAAAAAAAAATCTTATACTGATCTATGGACACCTGACATTCTACTTCTACATACTAACTAACGTTTACTGGTTTATACTATCACCACATGGGTAAAGTACTCATACACAAGGAGTTTGGTCCTAGGTTTTGAAGGCAAAGGAATAGGAAACTGTATCACCTAAAGGATACCCCAGGAAAGTCTAAATTTCTTTGGCATAGAAAGGTTCATGTTGCAAAATATATGCTAATAAATGTTAATTTGAGGTTATCATTGGCAAAAAGTACATTGACACAGTACCAAATGCTATGTTGAATTTTCTGTATCATTTGAATCTTTCTAAGTCAGTAATTCTCTGGTAATATTGTGTGATAATAAACCTCTGATGAAAACCAAGTAAAGTTCTGATGATGGTTCTGACTGATAAAAGTATTAAAAATGTATTTTTCTCTTCCCAGTTATCACTGACGCTGATGAATATCATTCCAGAATAAACCTTAGAAGTATCTTGAATATAGAAAATTTCTGCAACTGCTGGCACCCTGCAATGGAGATACATGCACAGGAATATTAGTTGATACAACCAAATTTAACAGCCTGTAATTAAAGTGTGTCATGACCCAGAAGGGAGTGTGATGTTCATTAAAAATTCTCTTTGGGTTTAATAAAGACAGCAATCCATGTGTCAAGGAACTCTTCTATTTTATTATATAGTTGCCTTAACTCTGGCAACCAGCCCACTATACATTTGTAGAAGTGTTGGCTGACAAGCTCTCACCTTTTACAGCAAACTTCAACAAACTCCCAACTCTCTCAACAAACTCCAGTACGGAGTAAAGGGTAGAATAGGATTGTCACATTTGCCTGAGATAAAACAGAGGAGACATTCAAAGTGGAGAAGAAAGTGAAGGAAAAAGATCACCAGTCCTTAGATCCCGTGTCAGTCCTGCCGCCATGGATGGTCGGGATCTGGCGTCAACAAAAGCCCAGGACTGTGGGCTTCCATTTATAGCTTCCCTGGTACACACCCCCTTACTTTTCATGCCATCTGCTGATGTTCATGCATGTGCAGTCAACCCTTTAGAGTCTTCCAGGAAATGAGCCGGGGGAGTCGGAGGTGCCTGGTGGTCCTGGAGCCCCCTTTAATGAGGTGCCCAGAACTTGACCCTTCTCTTGATGCAGTTGCACTGAGCATGACTCAAGGCAGACTTGCGAGCCTAGTGACTGAAAGAGAAGTTGGTTCAGAACAGTTAGTTGGTTCTGTCCTGCCTTGACAGGACCCTCTTCCAATCGCCGCTTTTCTCTTGCAGCATAACAGTAAATGTTTGAGACAAACATGCTTACATGCTTATGCCTGGTCCTCCATAAAGTGCTTAATCTAAGGTTTGCTCTTCATTGAGCCAATGAAATGAAAAATCAATTATTTTGAGATGTATCTACTATAGATGAGGTGGCTGTAGGTAACACTTCTCTATTAGCTACAGAAAGATCTAAGAACAGAGCAGATATTGAACTTTTATCTGGTTAAGCTAAATGAAATGAACCCACCATTTTCTGTTGAATAAAGTAATAATGCAAAAATGTTCTTGCTGACTTTTACACAGAGAACTCTGTTTTACTGCTCAGGCAATAGGTGTTTTCACAGCAATGCCCCTGGGAAAATGTATTCACTCTTTTGTGTCTCTTTTTCTGTCTCCTACTTTCTATAAAATCTGTGAAACTTCACTGACCTGTTTTAATATACAATAAAAGTCCTAGATATGAACCAAGTATTCTCAGACTTTGGTTTGCCTAGTTTATTCATTCAGGAGCTAAATAATTCTGGCTACTGAGTATCATCGTAATTCACGTGCATTTTTACTGAAGAATAATAAAAATACTCTTTTAAAAAATTACTATTCTTATAATATACAGTAGTTTTTTAGTTTTTAACAAAAAGTAATTTTCCAATTCACTAATTCAAACCCAGACCAAATTGAATCCCACTTCACAGTGCATACTGTGGGAGAAAAATTAATATATAAAGTGATTGAATTCCAAATGCTCTGAGAATATGAACACGAGGAGTTCACATTTAAAAATATCTCCTTCAAAGGTAATGTGAGTAGGTAATAATAGGATTAAGTATTAATTTTTAAAACATCAGATATTACGGTTATGTGAGTTAAGTTTTTGTTTCTATGTAAGACTACTCTGACATTGGAAACTGGGCCCCAGATTGGATTTATTGTTTTTTGCTCTCTTATTTCCTTTGTTAGATCAGTAGCATTTGTTCAGTGATGAGTTTCAATATTTAATTCCCAATTCTTGCATTTTTTAAGCAGATAGAAATTATATATGTTATGGGGCAAAGAAAAATATTTAAGAAACTTCTAAATTTCAGATGTCTCACAAAAAAAAAAAAAAAAGAAAGGAATGCTCTGAGGTCCAAGAAAATGAAAAAACAGATTGCAATCTTATGTGAATTGTCTTTCATTTCATAGTGAAAAGTGTCAAAATATCATCATCAATTTTTTGGTTTGAGTCTTTTTTTAAAATGAAGTTGTGTATTTGGAGAAAATGTTTTGTAAGTCATTGTAACTGTTACCCAAATTAATAAGGACAGGAATACCACTGTAGAGAACCATGGAATTGATACTACTCTACAGATTGTCTCCTGCATAGATCTGGAAGTTACAGTGTTTTCAGAAAAACAATAGGTCTTCAGAGTACTGTAAGAAATCAGGCAGATTGCCTCCACTGATACATGAATTTTGACAGTCTCTTCACCTCAGGGAAAAGAGTGCTAATACGGCTGGGAAGGGAATAACCATGAGCAAAAAAGGAAAATAATAATAAAAAGAAAAAAAATAACAGGGAAAAGGATAAAATCAATTACAAACCCAACAATGGAGAGGGCAACTTTATGCAGTAAGTCCTTTTTATAAGCAGCTAACCATCTGGTATCCAATCAACAGCATAAGAAAGCATGAAACAAGTAGGAGAAGGATCTCTTTTTTTTCAGATCATCATGTCACCTGGGAAATTATAAATGATAAGAATTTCTCACTCATGTTTGGAGAGTACAAACTTCTTACGCATTTGACAAGAATAAGCTGCAAAATACGGTTGGGAATATCACTGATGACCTGGATGAAGGCACAGAGTTACCCTCAGCAAGTTTATTGATGATACAAAGGCAAGTGCAGGGTCCTGCACCTGAGGAGTAATAACTTCATGCACCAGTACAGACTGGGGGTTGCCTACTGGAAAGCAGCTCTGTGGAAAAGAACCTGGAGATCCTGGTGGACAACAAGATGTCCATGAGCCAGCTGTGTGCCCTGGGATCCAAGAAGTCCAATAGTATGCTGGAGTGCATTAAGAAGAGCATTGCTAACAGGTCAAGGGAGGTAATCCTGCCCCTCTACTCAGCCCTAGTGAGGCTGCATCTGGAGTGCTGTGTCCAGTTCTGGGCTCCTCACTATAAGAGAGACATGGAGTTCCTGAAGCAGGTCCGGTGAACAGCTATGAAAATGATGAAGAGATTGGAGATCTCTCTTATGAGGAAAGTCTTAAGGAGCTGGGCCTGTTTGACCTGGAGAAGAGATGACTGAGAGGGATCTTATCAATGCATCTTAAGGGTGGGTGTCAAGAAGATGGGGCCAGACACTTTTCAGTCATCCCCATCAACAGGATAAGGGCAACAGGCACAAACTGAAACACAGGAAGTTTCTCCTGAACACAAGGAAGAACTTTAGTGAGAGAGTGTCAGAACACTGGAACAGGCTCTCCAGAGAGGCCATGGAGCCTCCCTGGAGATATTCAAAACTTGCCTGGATGAAATCCTGTGACATCTGCTCTAGGTGAACCTGCTTTAGCATGGCTCTGGACTAGATGATCTCTAGATGTCCCTTCCAACTTCAGTCATTCTATGACTCCATGTGAATATTTCAGTACTTACATATCAGCTCTTCATGGAGAAGCTGCTTTTTGGTTGGTTGTTGTTTTTTTTTTTTTCTTTTAAAATATATTTTTGTTTGTTTTAAAGGCTAAAACAACTTTTAACATTCAATTTTTCTGTTGGTTTCTCTTTTGCTTTCAAGACAAAACACATGCATCTCATTTAAACAGTAGGTCATTCACTATGGAAAGATGACAGGAAAAATATATTTGGTGTCAAAAACTATAATAAATTTGTCTATTCTAATGCAGTGATAGGAATGAATTAGAAAGCATGCAAACAAACAACAATGGAAGAATCACAGGCACCTTCATGTTCACTACTGAATCTTTAAGTATTTGAAACATTTATAAGCTATGGGAAGCTTGTTTAAGCACAAGTATAATATCAAGGTATTAGAATTTTGATCCTCCAGCACCAGATTAAAACTCAAAATCACCCACAAAACTGAAAACTACTACTCATTTATTTTTAGATGGAGAAGAAAAGTCTTAGAAAAAAATACCCTGAAAATGGAGGTATATCCTTGGAGGCGAATGTCATGGAGCATTCAGGGACATTGTGGGTGATACCTGAGACTGGTAATTTCAAGCAACTGTGCAGTTCACATCAACATGGCTTTCCATCTGTCTTTACTAGACCAGAAATGATCTCCATTGTAGAAGTGGAGACCAAGTGACTGTACCTTTGAGAGGGGTAAGGGACTGAGAAATTGCATGCAGTAATGAAGAAGGGTAAAATCTCTACTCCCATTGCTTTTTAAATAAACTTTAGTATCCAGATACACTATGGGTTGTAATGTATCTCATCCATGACACTTTGTACAGAAGAGAAGTGGTTTAACACTGTCTAAATCAGAGCCAAAGATTAAAACAGGTTGCAAAATGCATTATTTGGAGTGCAGCAGTTTTATTTTGCAATTGCATGTTTCTTCTTTCACATTGTATAATATCAGGGCTAAATTAGTGTCTTGCCTGTGAAGTCTGTAATATGTCTTTTCTTCTTGCAAGACAGTAAATCTGGAATAAAACAATTGTCTTCATTTGAGACAACTAGATTTAAAATTGAATTTCATTGACAGTTTTGGAGTATTTAGTTTGGAGGGAGGATTGAATAGATTGCTCACAGTTGAAAGAACATGATTTATTTTTTTTCTTTGCTGTAATAGTATCTAATCAGAATTAATTGTTATTTATGTTACAGTAGGATTTTTCCTTTAAAATATATAATTTGATTTCCTCTTTCTCACTCATAATTTCAGAGACTAAACTGTCACAAAAAATACACTGTCCAAGCAGTAAGAAGTTGGGGTAGGAATTTCTCTTTAATATCAGAGAGGGAAAAAAATTATTTGCAGTTAATATAGGACAAACCATGCTATTTCCTGATGAGTTTGCTGCTTTTTTATAAATATACTTCCTCATAAATGTTACTACATGTAAAAAACTTAAAACAAGCCTTATCTATTAATCAAACTGAAATTCTACCATGTAGTCAGATATCTGATTCGTAATGCAGAAGACATTCATTGTCCTCCCTTACCAGATATTACAATATTTCCATTGACTAATGAAATATCACAGATGCAATATCTTACACTGAATAGCCACAAAGTTATTTAAATTCCAAATTTTAATTTGTCAGCAATATTCCACACTGAATTTAGACTAATTTCCTAGAGCACTGTGAAACTTAAATTAGATGAATCCAATCTACACTATTTTTTTTCCCTTGGAAACATGTTGGTAGGAAATTATGTTCTTTGTATATGACCCCAAGCATAGCACATTATATATTCCAACATACACCATGAAATTCATTAATATGGAGGGGGTGTGAGGATTCATCTTCTTATTATATTTTCTACCATTCCCATTGGTATAATGCTATAATTATACCAATATCTTTGTTCATTCAATGGAATAAAAAATATTGTAAGCATTATGTACATTTTATAACAGAAAATTGAATGTACAGACAGGTTGCACAGAAAGCTTGAATTTCAAGTAAATACTGACAGCTAAAGAATGTCTTATGTTTAATTTTTCATTTATCTAATTGAAATAACATCTCAAATTTTTACGTATAGCTGATATTGCTATAATAAAAAAGTTTTCTTGAAAATATGATTTTGTTGCCAGGGAAGGCACTTCCTTGATTTTAGTCCTTGTCACATCATTTAAAAATAAAGGTAACCTATTTCCATTTTCCCCAAAGATTGCATAAGGTTTTAAATGAGGCTGTCATGACAGAAATGTAAAATGTGAAGAATAGTCTAAAAGATTACAAAAAACTTTCATTTATGCTGTGACTCTGGCATCAAAGGCTATTTGTTATAATTTTCATACTAGCAGATGATGCAGTGCGTGTCACCATGAGTAGAAAAAGAACAAAATAGAGAGAGTGTATGGGACAGGAAGAAGAATAATGTAGTAGGACTGCTCTAAAATAACCCCCCAAAAAACAAACCAACAAATAAACCATTTAAATATAATAGCCTCCCAAAAAAATTACCCTGCTAGCAGTCCACAAATTTAAACAAATAAAATCACAATAGAAGGATTGTTTCTGTCACCATTAGGAAACTGTCATCAGCACTTTAAATATATTTCTCTCAAAACACAAGATTACCTGTCTGACCTGTCTTTGAATTTGGGAAGCTCTGATGAAGGACAGATAATACTGCTGTGCTCATCTGGGTAGATTTGGTTTTCAGGATGAACTGTCTCACCAAGTAGCACAATTCATTTATTCCATGAACTAAATGATACTAGTCCACAGGTCATTGCTCTAAATTTGTGAGATAACTTCAAGTAGCCTGTAACAAATATCCTTCATTGTGTGCCTGTTAGAGATACATACCAGATCGTTCTCATGACTAAGCTATTGTCTTCCCTAT
Organism: Pseudopipra pipra; assembly: GCF_036250125.1. Lineage (NCBI taxonomy): Eukaryota > Metazoa > Chordata > Aves > Passeriformes > Pipridae > Pseudopipra > Pseudopipra pipra. The sequence continues at coordinate 51,908,458 of NC_087550.1, forward strand.
AGATCCAGCAACCTGAGGCAAAATTTTCCAGAAAAATACCCTGGATGATGTGGTATCAGAAGTTCTAAGAGAGGACAGCTACCTCCTGCAGTCTGACAGGATTGATTCAAATACCCAGGCATTGTGCATGTTGCTACCTAAGAGTTCCCAAAGCCATTGTCATGAGAGTGGTACACTTAGTACCCCAATTAAAGCAGATTTGTGTACTTCTGGAGCAGTAGCTGCCCTGCTAAATGGTTTCTGAATGGTGACATAACTAATATGTGCAAATCTATATAAAACCAAATTTTGTTTATTGTTCTAATATACACACCGGAAACAGTAACTGAAGGCATAACTGTGGCTACTCTATAAGTGAAATTATAAAGTGTTGTCTTAGCCCAGATTTAGAAGGGACTCTGTCTTAAGGCAGTCCTTTAAACTGTGTCTATCTTGCTTGTGAATTGAACAGTTTCAAGTTATAGGAATAATTAACCTGAAATGTTGCATTATTAATTTCAGGTAGTTTATTATAACTGATGTTTCCACGGAGACAGGTTTTTGATATTCATTGTAAATTATACTGCTACCATTCTATGAACTCTGTGGAAATTATCAGTATTGATTCCATAGATTTTATTTTCACATTCCTTGATAAGTGTGTTATGATGCTGACACTATTCAATTTGCAAGCTGGTATTTGCTACCTTCTTCCAGACTACGTTTCAATGACTACTGCCAAGCACTCGAAATGCATTTTCTTTTTCTTGCTCAAATAACATAGGCAAACCTACTGTAGGAGTAAATACTGAGGTTCAGAGAATAAGAATGACCCCTCTACAGAGTACATGTCTAAACCTACTTCTACTACAATATTAAGTTGGTGCTTTGTTGGGCCCATGAACTCCATGAAGTAGAAGAATGAAAAATTCCTCTCTGCTAAAATGGAATTAGGCTATCAGATATCAAGGGATGAAAATATGTATGTTTTGAGATATTAAAAGAAAGGGAATACTACACTGCTTTTCTTTCTTTTATATATTTTCATTTGGATTTGCTATATAGAGAAAATTCTTACTAAACTGGGAAATCAAAGCTTCACAGGACTCTAACTGATATTTATAGTACAATATCAGAGCTAAACACACTGTTCAGTAAAATGAGGGGTCTTCATTCTACAAAGATATTTCTTTGCATTCCCACATACATAAAGTTCTCTATTTTGCCTTATTTTTTAACTAACTAACCAAATAATTTAAAGTGGCCAGGAACAGAAATATTTAAAATGTCTTTTTTTCTAACTTGTTTGGGTATCACCTAACAGGTTGCAGGCACTATTGTAATGGAAATACATCTAGAACTGTGGTATAATTCACACTTTTAACAAAAGGCTCAGATTATAATCTCAAGTCTTTTCTTAAATTTATACAAAAGAAAAATGGTAAAATAAAACCTAAAATAATAATGTACCTGTCTTAGTTAATAAATGCTTAATATGTTACCATTGCTATCACTTCAGAAAGAATATGTTACCATCATCAGGCCTTGCAAAGGATGTGGTGTCTATTTCCTCTGTTGTATGATTCTTGTCTAGCCAAATCATTTCTTGAAATGATCATGGGAATACTGAATAACACTATTATCTATCAGTATTTTCATTTTATAAGCATTAGTAACCAGTAAAATCAGCTTGAAAATATGATTTATTCTGCAGGGACACTACTAAGGAGAGTAAAACATTACTGTGAGTGAGAGGTTTTATAAAATGTTTTTTCATTGAACACCAATCCCATTATGACTTACGAAATTTGGACAAAAATGACATATTCTCCAGCAGAAAGATAAGAATTTCCATCAGGATGCATCTTAAAAGAAGATGCATGTGGCTAGATTTCCTTATGTATTAAAAAAAAAAAAAAGCAAGCCCTGTTGATATTTTATTTTCTCTTAAAATGAAATTGGGAAAAGAAATAGTTTTTTCCAAGCACAAGAAGAGCAATGCATTGGATAGGTATCATGGAAATTACCCTGTACCACATCTAAAAATAATTATAATTGTTGTGTTTAGTACTAACAATGAGAACCACCTTCTTTAGATAGGCTTATATGCACTTAAATATGTTTACATTTTGATATCTAAAATGGAATTTGCTGTTATACTTATCTACCTGTAAGAAAAACTTGCAAGAAATAATGAGAGCAATAAACTTGTGCTGAAATTACAGCTGAAACAAACCTGGAGGAAAAATTAATACTCCATCTTCACTTCACACCTACAATTTTCTTATTTTTCTTAGATAGACAGGTAGCTTTTTCTGATTAGAAGTCTTAAAATTTGGGGGTCTTTTATATCTCTTTGCACCAAGAAAAGTAGACATTAAACAGAAAAGCTACTAGACACCAGACCAGTGTCCTTTTATCCACAGTCTCTCTGCTTATTATATTTCTTTTGATAAAACTCCATAGTATTTATAGTATTTCTGGTAACACCTTCTACTGGATAGCACAGTTCAAAGTGTGTCTGCTACTTTTGTTAAACAGATTAAGCAGAGGTTACTAAAAATAAAACTTTTGGGGAAGTTAATATCTATTTCAGATATGTACTGAATAATTACAACCTAAATTAGTCTTGATTATCCTTCAGCTTATAAATTAAAAATTGGGCCTGTCAAAAGACTACTTGTAAAAGTTAAGGTAACACTTCCAATTACTTTATTGAGCTCTATATCATCTGGATAGGAAGTAACTATTTAGATACTTACAGTGTAAATATATGTGGGTGTCAGTGTGTGTATATACACTCTGTGTGTGTGGGTGTGTGTGTAGACAGTGTTTATTTATATTACTGATAAAACATTGAGTATGTATATGTATATGTACTTATTTAACTGATAAAATACAGATGTACATGTTTGCCTTCTACCAAAAGTTCTTTTATATATATAGCCTGGAGGACTAAGTAGAAGAATATTACTCATTCAACACCCAAAAATGCTAGACATATTTACATCTTGAGTATGGGATTAACTACTGTGGCATTTATGCTTCATGGCAGTCATTAAATTTAAGTCTTCTAAATGAAGAAAATCAAAGAATTTGTTTCAGCTATAACCAAAGAACTTTTTTTCATACAGACAGCCTTCACAGATGGAGAGTTTGCTTCTACTTTAATGTTTTTAGTACCATCAAATAAGAACTACATATTCATTAGAATCCAACTCAACTAAACTCTAAAGTTTGAACACTAGGAATTTTGAATGTGTTTCAGCTCCAAATCATAAACAAATTTAATTCTCAAGTGCAGTTGTCTCCTTGGGAGAGAGACAAGTATTCTCCTACTGTAATCAGTTGATGGCTAGGGAAGAATTCACCTGCACGAACTTAGCCACTCTTCGGAACGATTCTTTCTTTTTCTTACTAACTTAACTGGCTTTTTCATAGTAGTTAATATGGGCCAATTATATGAATACTATAGCAGCTAAGCTTCCTGTGACTTTAATCATATAGAAAATAAGTAGTGTGAAATGAGATCTATGTTGCTCATGTTTTCACTTTTATTTATTCTTTCATATGTCATGAAGTTAACTAGAAGCGATATTTTCACAATATAGAAATCATCTTCACTTGAATTTTTTATTTATTTTTCTTCAACTGAAAGTCCTTAGCACAAAATGAAACCTCATGTCTGTTTAAAATGCATTTCTTAAATGTGAGAAAATAGGCAAATTATGTGTTTTCTTTCAAATAACTATTTAAGGGCACATTTCTGTCACTGAGATTTTTTTAAAACTTCAGAGGTTGCTGGTCATTGAAAATCTATATTTTCAATCAGTAGTTTCCAAATATGCAATACACATTGCAATTTCTTGTCTTTTTCTATACTTTTCTTACTGTGTCACATTCACTAACTCATTGTTTCTGTGACCCCTTACCACTACTTTTTGCCATGAAAAAGGACATATTCTAATCAGATCTCAAAATTAGTAGAGAATGTGAACATAAAATATTTGAAGGAACCACATGTGGGACATCTTGACTTCATTTATTCCAGGATGAGTATATTGACATCTCAATCAAAATTCTGTAATAAAGAAATATTTTTTAAAATTCTAAAATTTCCCAATGAAAATAATAATAAAAAAACCTCTCAATGATTGTGCCAGTCACAATTAATCTTCTGGATTAACTTTACACTTCCTTAACAGCAAGCAAGTTGACTATTTTGTCCTCTTGACTGAGCACTGTCTTGTGGCTATGTCCATTTAAAGCATGCATTTTGAGCCACACTAATATGCAATTGCATGAATGCAAACACATGGAAATACTACCTCAGGAGCAATTTCAACTATTAGTCTGAGTGAGGATTAAACACAGGGTATTTGGATGTGCAGTACTGCAAGCCTAATTAAACAGACAATTGCCAATAAAGCTTTAAAACTAGTCTTATTGCACATATAAAATAATTGCATATACAATTTGGCTTTGTCTTGCATCATGCTTCACACATTTATTTTTAAATAATAGCTCACTTCTTATGGCACTGCTTTTCTCTGAAAAAATTACTTCAGGTTTTATTTGTTTCTGCGTATTTGGATTTGTGATTTTTTTCTTTTCAGTTCTAATATGAAAGTAATTTTCTTCACATTTAAAAAATAATAATACCAAGGGAAAGTCTAGCAAATATCTGTTATGTGTGTTTATTTTCATCAGTAATATTCTCACAGTCTTCCAAAATCAGTATATTTAGACAGATTATCACAATTGATCATTAGATTACAAAAAAAAAACCTTAAAAAAAAATTTGCATTTTTTTTGGTCAGAATGGATATTTTGCTTCTGTCTGAACACGTATGCACAACCATGGGAATAAGGGAAACTAGAAGACATTTCATATCAGGTCGTTTGGAAAAAAATATAGGTATCATCATCGGAGCAGTGTGGGCTTTTCTGGACCACTTTTAGTTCAAAAGCACTGAGTAAGCTGGAGAAATTAGTTTCAAAAACTGATTTTTTGTGCCAGTACTGAGACAAACCAGCTTAGAAAGAGGAATGCACCAATCTGTACCCAACTTTCTATTTTGCCACGTCTAATGCCTAATCACCGAGAGTTAAAATTCACAGAGCTGGTAGACTAGACTTAGCTCTTCAGAGTTGATCTCCAATGGAAATTCTCCATCATCTATGCTTGCCTTTTACCACTATTAATGTTTGCTTTATATTACTCTATTTTAATCTTTTAATTTAATTTGAGCACAGAGATCTCTGATCCTGCAGATCTATCTCACGTAATCTGTGTAAGGCAATACAGGGGAAAACAGCAACTGGGAGTTCTTCACCTCTCTTTCTCGCCCCCATGGCTCTTAGGCTGCATGCAGGTGAGGCTGCATGTCTATTTAGCCTTTCCAGTTAGATCAGGACTGTGTCTCTTCCAGGTTGGGTAATCTGAAAAACAAAGATGATTTTTGGTTTTGTCTCTTGAGCTCTTGTGTAAACATGAACAAATTAATCAACTACCTGTTTAGGTAGGAAATGTTCCATTCAAAATTACCACTGACAAATGTGTTTCAGGAAGCGTGATGGTAGTTTGGGTTGTTTTTCATTTCTTGCTCTTTGCAGCAGAGAAAGACAGAGGGAATTAATTTGGAACAGAATAAATGGGAGAGATGAGATGGAGCTAATTTAGAAGGCCTGTAAAACTGTTTCTCTCTTTTCCTTATACCACTTATGACAGGAAAGCAAATGCATGCTTATAATAATTCTGCTGGCATCGGTGGAGTTATTCTGTGGAATAATTTGACCTTCAAATTCTAGTTTTCTGTTTCCTTGCACCTTTTTGAAGTCACAGATACATGCTCTGAATAAGCACAGTAATTGTGGTATTTGGTGGTTTATATCTACTCCTCATGTAGGTTGAATTAACTTATTAAGTGGGAAAGCTTAATGTGGTGTGACTGGACCACCTCAAATCACCACTCTCACCACTCCCCTCGAAGCTGCATGACAATTACTACTGTTTAAAATATTTTAACTCTGCTATATTTATTATATATTGACAAGGCCTTATATGAGATTTAATAAGTGCATTTTAAGGGCTTCTATTGTCATTTGATTAATGCAATTTTTATTGAAAATGCAGGTTTCAAATATAGGTACAGATTTTTTTATTTATCTATGGTATAAATGTAACATTTTATTTCCATTTTCTTTTGTAACCACAAATTAAGTTGGAAAAGCTTCTGGAGGTCATGTAGGATACTGCTGTCTTTTCAGACACTGCTAGACATCTGTTCTGTACTTGAGTCCTGAGACACTACTGCTAACATCCCCAGAGGAAGCTAGCTAACCTTTCAGCTGAACATCTGAGTAGCTAATAGCATCCCAATTCAACTGCCCATGCACTTACATTTAGTGTTATTTGAGGTTTCCCGGTAGACATTGCATGACCTTCAGCAGCTGCACCAGTAAGGTCAGGATCTCTCCTTATTCTCTCCCCCACTTCCATGGCAATGTGTCTGGTTAGCTCTAGAGCACTTTGAATGGCACTGGACATTAATGTTTAGGCAATCTGGAGAACTGTAAATTACTAAAGATAGGATTATGTACAGGTGAAGCATGTAGTTCAAGGTTTGAAATTTCAGTAATTTTTGAGTAGACATCACTATTTGGTAAACATGTCTTCCTATTTAACCCACAAATTCTCTAATTATGTAGGAAACCTCTGCCTATGTTTATTTAGACCATAATCTAAATACTGTAGTCTAAACTTCAACAAGGGAAAGTACTGGATTCTGCAACTGGGATGGGACACCCCTGGATGTTCATAGAGAGTGGGGAATGAGATGCTGAAAAGCAGTGCCAAGGAAAGGGACCTGGGGGGCCCGGTGGATGGCAAGTTGAATATGAGTCAGCAGTGCCCTGGCAGCCAGGAGGGCCAATCGTGTCCTTGGGGGCATCAGGCAAAACATCACCAGCCAGTCAAGTGCCGCTCTGCTCTGCACTAAGCCTGACAGAGTTCAAGAAGCTTTTGGACAATACTCTCAGGTGCATGGTGTGACTCTTGGGGACAGTCCTTTTCAGGGCCAGGAGTTGGACTCGATGATCCTGATAGGTCCCTTCCAACCCAGCATATTCTGTGATTCTGTGATTTTTGATAGTTGCAAATATTTGGCATTTCTCTTCTTCTGTAGCCCATCAAAGTGTTTCTCCACTTGAGAAGGTGATTCCAATTTCATCAGAGAACCCCTGGCATGTATTGATATGGTGAACACAATTCATTTGCCGATTTGTAGCTATGCCATATAAGATATTCTGAGGTATCCTGCACTTGGATGTCACCTTCCTCTCTCTAAATTCTAAGACTTAAGTCTTAGTCTTCCATATATTTGACATTGTATTGACCACATTTTTGGTGACTTACTTGTATTTAAGAAGTCCCAGAAAAATGTGCATTTCAAATCTATTTGTCTTCTGGATTATTGTTTTTCCTGTTGGTTGAGATTACATCATTCTCCTCTAACTCACTGATGTTTTGTGTGTAATTGCAACTCTGTTAGGCAAGAAGCCAGATGTACAGATTACCAATAAAAGTTGATAGCTAGAAAAAGAATGGTATAGTACATCAAATCATTATCTGATCTTTGGATTTTGCATTTCATATACAAACTTTTCTTGATTTAACTATGTGGTAATGTTTACCTTACACTGTAAATAAGTGTTGTACTAGTTGCTCATGTGCAAACTGTTCTGATATCCAGAGACAAGGGGATCTCTTTGGCATTCTCAAATGATGAAAATCCATCCAAACTCCTTAGGCTATGGCAGGCTGGCATTTCAGAGATTGGATAGTTAAATTAAAGTTTATCAATGTGATCCACTTACTTTTAACATTAATTTTGACAGAAGTAAATAAATATCTGGACTGAAAGTTAAGAAAACAAAGCAAGAACTTAATATTTTATTTAATAGCTTTTGATTATTGGGATTTTCCATTTATAAGTAAAGAGTTCTCAATGTAAAATATTTTGTAAATATCTTAGCTTTCAGGAAAAAAAAATCAGTTTTTCTATGTCCTCCAAAATAGTATGTTGAAAAATGAGTACTTGTCAAAAATGCTGAGTAAAGGTCATGTCTTATTCATTCACTCGGAAATAACAAGAATAAATGCATTATGTAATCTGTAGCAATAGATCTTTGCATTTCTTGCATTATATGAAAGTTATTTTATCGAGTATTCCTACTTCTGCAAAAAGATTTTATGTCTGCTCTAAACATTAGAGTTGGGTACTTTGAAATTCTGGAGACAAATGATTTCTTGTCAGTTAGTGATTCTGCCTTTCAGTACACTGGCATTCAAAACTATTTTACATGGCTTGGAAGGAATATAAAGATTTTCTAAAAAAACTATAAAAATGTATGCTATGTATATAATTTGCAATTCCTGTCCTTTTTAAAATGAAAAAAAATGCAGCTAAATAAATATCTATCACTTGAACAAAAGAATTTTGTTGTACGTATCTATTTATAAGCAATGAATTCACTGCATTCAGAGAGCTACACAATATTATACCCTTGTACTATTATACAGCAGTTGACGAGCGGGAAGGAATGATTTTTGCAAAATATTATTTTTATCAGAAACTGTCAGAAACCACATTTTTTTATACCTTGAAAATATATTTAGAACATGAGGCATTCTGCAATATTTAAATCCTTCCTAATTCAATATCAAAATGCAATAAAATGTCTTCATTATTCCATTTAAATTGTATAATAATTGCGTTTTAAAATATGTGTAGCACACCCAAGGTTATTATGCAAAACCAATCTCAAACTCTTCATAAAAATGTTTGTTAAATATTTAGTCTGGCATCAAGTGTTAACATGTTCATAACTCAGCCAGATGACTGTGTGTATTTCAGTCCTAATTGCAGCCGCATGAATTGTGCCTGGGTTTTGGGGAACTACCAGCCTTGAATTCATGACCAGTACAGACAGCAAATGAAGTCAAGTCAGATCCTGTTGAGCTAGCAGATTTTATGGAGTTTGTTATATAACTATTTGCTTTAAGATCACTGTCCAGAGACAAATTGACTCATATTTTTTGTGCTATAGCAGAATTTAAAAAGCATTAAATAGGAAAAAAACAAAAAAGCATTTATTTTTACTGTGCATGCATTGATATTTAATACATTTTCATTCTTAAGAACCTATAAAATGCCAGGGGGCTGGAGATAAGTGTAATAACCATTTGAAGAGGAATGCAGATTCACATTATTCTATATTTCTTCCTTTGAAACTGTATGGATTCAGAGTATGAAATCCACTATTTTGTACATACTTGTCTCTTCCATTGCAGTACCAATTTAAACACCACTCCTTTGTTCACTGTGATTAACAGGCAAAATCCTGTGCTTACATTACACATTTTTATAGGATTGAGGAGGAGACAACAGACACAATGTGGACAGTATTATGAGACAAATTTTAGCTGCTAAAATGAGTGATACTGACAAGGCCTGCTGGTAAAGGATCCAATAGGTCAAAGAAAAAAATCAGAAGCCAAAGGAGAGAGAACATGCTGTAAAGGAAACAGTTAATAAGAGACAGATTCTGGCCTTTTGGGAAGACTTAAGGGGAATAGAGGAAGATAAAAGCATTTGCTCTTTCTGCTTCTGATAGCAGCAGAAAGAGGAAAGTGAGACTGTCAGTACAGCATTTTCAGTAAATAAATAAATAAATACAACCATGCTGGCAGCAGTCAGGCTAAGTTTGATATGTTAAGACATTTTAGAGGAGACTGCCACTGAGATTTCCAACTTGCTCTTCTGCCTTACAGGGCTGAGATAACATTTGTTAAAATATTCAAACTTTGACAGGCTTTTACAAACCGCAAGGAGCTTGTGAAACTTTAGAATATTACCTGTCACTGCTTGAATACTCTTCTTCCTGTAGATTTTTAAACTTCTTTATGTTGATTCCATGTCTGCAACTCAAGATTAATTCACATGACACATCGAGGGAACAATTTGGGTGGTGTCATGTAGTCACATAACACCATTTAAATGACTGAAATGCACTCAACATACCATGGGGCTGGCATATATTACACGGAACCTGCAGGAAATCTGTGGGTGGCAGGTATCAGCCACATGTTAATATATAGTATCTAAAATGTCACCATGTTCAGGTACTAGAATCACACACCTTCCTTCACTTTTAGTAAGAACCATGTAGGTAACAGATGTTCACCTCAGTTACTCCCCAAAATCTCCCTCAAGATTAGATTTTCTATCCATGCAAATTGGGATGATGGAAGGATGGCTCTGTGTTTGTGTTTTGCATGTACAAGTAGGACCAGAAGATAAGCATGCTGCAGTATAGTACTAAGACTATAAGTTATCTCCAAGCAGGATGTTTGTTTTCTGTCTGCAAGGATCTCATAGGAAAAAATATCTCTTTAGAAAGCTGTTTGGACTTCAGCTCTCAAGCCTCTAAGGCAACCTTTCAGTCAGGCCCAGTGTACCTTTGGTGGCATGACTTATTGCATTGCACTGTAATTTAGAGGTGATATCACTGAAGTTATTAAGGTCACACACATCCAAGCCACTGGGAGAAGAAAAAATAAAGAGGCCTAATGAATTATGTAAAAGCAGCATTTCTGCTGCAACTGCCGTTCCTATGTTTTCCAATTTCTCAACAAATAGCACATGCTTCAAAATTTCAGCAAGACTCTGCATGCATTCCCATGTACTCCCTTAGGTAGATGAGGTAAAGAATTTATTACTAACAAACTGTTTTCTGTGTTCAGAACCATATTGAGCAGGTTATTTATAATAAGGAAAAATATCACCTCAAAATAACTAATTAGTTATATCTGATGACAAATATTCTTCCTGAAAAAAATAATAGCATATCAACAAAATGTAAAACACTTTCTTCAGACAATAGATCCTTTTTTTTGATCTAAGCATTTTGTGTCATCTATATAACTTTGTCATTCAATCTTGATAATCAGCTGCAGTCTATTCTGCCCCAGCTACTAATGTTGTCAATGTGATATCTCCTTTTTAAAACACTAGTTTTCCCAAGTGAATTAGAGTAATGCTTTTGAAGACTGAATTTGACTGAAGAGTTTAGAGTAACAAAAAGAACATGAAGAAAATCATAGAAGTTTGGCAAGATGTTTTCTAGCTATCTGTATTGGGTCTGGCTGAGCTGGAGTTCATTTCCCCACAGTAGCCCTCCCAGTGCTGTGCTTTGCATCGGTAGCTACAAGGGTGTTGATAACACACCACTGTTTTGGCTACTTCTGAGCACAGCATCAGCACTGTAACATTCCTTCCTCAATCGAGGGCAAGATTTTGGGAGGGGACTCAAGTAGGCCAGCTGACCCAGACTGACCAAAGGGATATTCCATACAATATATCGTCAGCTTAAATATAGAAGCTAAGGCAAGGAGCAGGAAGGCAGGGATTTATTGTCTCCAGTGGCTGCCTGCTGAGAAACCATTGTGCATGCTGAAGCTCTGCTGCTCGGAGGTGGCCGACCATCACTGCTCATGGGAAGTAGAGAATAAACCGTGTTATCTTTGCTTCACTTTTGTGCAAGCTTTTGCTTTGCTTCTGCTTCAATAACTGCCTTATCCCAACCCACGAGTTGTTTTCCATCTTACTCTCTCCCCTGCCCAGCTGGGAAGGGGAATGATAGAGCAGCTGGGTGGGCACCTTGTGTCCAGCCGAGGTCAACCCACCACACTATCCTAGATGAGCTAATGATATTAACATCCTGCTGGAGATGCGTTATTTGCTCTAACCTAAACCAGGAAAAATCTCAAAATTGTCGTCTGGTCCCCATTTAGTAAATCATATGAAAAAATCTTTAACAGCAGGAATTCAGTTTGAAAGAGTAAAGGAAACAATTCTTCACTAGGCTATTACCCTTTTTTTTGTCATAAAGTAGCTTTTGCTTAGCTGCCTGTGTCTCCTATTCACAAAGAAATTTGGGCACAGAATTGATTTTATAAACCTGGATCATTCGCTTTGGATTCCTGTAAAATACAAGGAAAGATTTTGATACCTGTTATTGTGATACACAAAATCTATCTTGATGAGTTTGAAACCAAAATAAACCACAAAAGAATATTTTAAAAGACCTATTCTCAAACTGACATAAGCCAATACTCAGGGAAACTATGCAACTGGGTTGCATCTGTGCTTAAAAATTAAGATAGCACCAAGACAAAGCAGCATAGAACAGCCTGTGCCAACAGTCTTAAACTCTCTGAATTTTCAAAACAACTAATCCTGAAGTTTCTCCTTGGCCCATGCCTAGTTCTGAATTATGCCTATGATCAAAACCCATGTCAAAGGCCTTTATAACAGCACAGCAGGATAAATTATCGAATTTCAGTCTGAGAAGATTCCCTGCCACTATTTTATTCATGAGTACAGAAATATCTTAGTTACTAAAATACTAAATTTCAGTGATTTTTATTTCAATACTAGATAGTTGTGAGCAGAGTCTGAACTCTTATAACTGTGAAACCCATTCTGAAATTAGGTGACATGACTTTTTCAGTCCATTCTAACATTGGAATGATTATCTTGCTTTACCTAACATTCAATGTGCACGAGCATAGATACCAGGTGTAGTGATCCTGTTCACAAGTCAATTGCGTATTGAGTAGTTAGTGATCCACATAGCAGGTAAACTAAGTCTGGGTCTGTGCTGCACTGTACTGTGCTGTGCTGTGCCAACCATCATACTATTAATAAGGACGTGCCTTTGTCTGAAAGTCCAGCAAGAAGTTCTCATGCAACCTTTTTTCTATATAACAGCAGGAATGATACATAGAATTGTTTTATCTTGAGACAATCTTAAACCAGCTCAAAATACCAAAAAAGAGGAGTTTCTCTCCAGGGGTGGGATCTGCTCAGCTTGCCATGAGTGAATCCATGTGGTGTCTGTCTGAGTGTGCATGAATGCAGGGTTCCCAGCATTGAAGGAACATAAGATTTACTCACTCTCTATGTAAGATTTGCCCACTATCTACATTCCTCTTTTTAGTCTGCCTTATTTAGGTGTCTACTTTATTATGTCATCTGTTTATGGGCCTTTCCTGATCTCTTTCTGAGGTCCAGAAAGAGCCTTACACTGTCTCTTTCTGACACTGCAGATCTACCCCAATGCAGAAAACCTTGACCAGTAAAGATCAGTTCCCTTAACTGTGTTGCACACAGCAATGTGTTGGTGGATGTGGCACTCAGGATGTTCCATGAGAGGCTACCTAGTTCTTCACAGGAAAGGGCTACAAACATACAAAGCCTTCAGTAGTCGACTGAGGAAATACATGGGATGGTTTGACATGTAGTTGTGTTTTCCAGTACATTAAAACTAAAAAAAAGAAATGAGGGGCTGTAAATATCGTCAGAAATATCCCACTGAATAGGGAGGGAACCATATGCTACAGATTCTGGGCCTCACACAGGAATGGGAGCAGAAGCAGAGTTTTCACTGTCTTTTCCTTTTCACCTTTGTAATTATTGCATTATGCTTCCTCCTAGAGACAAATCACATCCCCAACCAAACATAAATGACTGGTCTCAGGCCTCTAAGCACATACACAAATACTTGTTCTGAACCTTTGAAAACCAATCAATTCTTCTGGAAACAAAGTTGCTTTAATAATATCCTCACACTTCAGTAGGTTTTTTTGGCAATTTAAGAATTTATTTAAGTCTAAGAAATGCAATGAATCATAGAATCCTAGAATAACCTGAGTTGGAATGGACCCACAAGTCCAGCTTCTGGCCCTGCACAGGACAACCCCAAGAATCACACCATGTACCTGAGAGAATTTTCTGAACACTTCTTGAACTCTGTCAGGCTTGGTGCTGCAACCACTCTCCTGGGAAACCAGTTCCAGTGTCCAAGGAGAATCTTTTCCTAATACTCAACCCAAACCTCCCCAGATTCAGTTTCATGCCGTTCCCTTGAGTCCTGTCGCTGGTCACCACAGAGAAAAGATCAGTGCCTGCCCCTCTGCTTCTCCCTCATGAGAAAGTTGTAGACTGCAATGAGGTCTCCCCTCAGTCTCCTCCAGACTTAACAGACCATGTGACCTCAGCCATTCCTCATACAGCTTCCCCTCATGGCCCTTCACCATCTTCATTACCCTCCTTTGGACACTCTCCAAGAGCTTAATATCTTTCTTATATTCTAACACCCAAAATTGCACACAATATTCCAGGTTAGGCTGCACCAGGGCAGAGCAAACAGGGACAATCACCTCCCTCAACTGGCTGGCAATGCTTTCCCTGATGCCCCCCAGGATATGTTTGACCCTCCTGGCTGCCAGGGCACTGCTGACTCGTATTCAACTTGCTACTGACCAGGACCCTCAGGTTCCTTTCCGCAGTGCTGCTTTCCAGCTTCTGATTCCCCAGTCTGTATGTACATCCAGGTTTGCCCAGTTCCAGGCACAGAATCTGGCACTTGTCTTGATTTATCTAGATGTATGCTGGACATTTTGTCAAGAAGGATACTGTGAGAGACAGTATCAAAAACTTCACTGAAATCCAAACATTACATCAACTGGATTCCCTTGGTTGAGTAAGTAGGTTACCTTGTTGTGAATGGAAATTGTTTCACAAGTAGAATTTTGCCCTCTTGAAGCCATAGTTAGTGGTATTAAGAGATTTTGTCAAATACTGACAGCTTAGAAATTGTTACTTATAAGACTTGTGCTCCAAATCCTTCACCAGGTCTGTGCCCTTCTCTGGACATGCTCCAGCAGCTCTATGCCCATTTTGAAGTAAGGAGCCCAAAATAGAACAAAGTACTCAAGGTGTGGCCACACCAGTGCCAAGTACAATGTGACAATCTCTTTCCTAATCCTGCTGGCCACATTGTTTCTGTTACAAGACAGGAGGCCATTTGCCTTCTTGACCATCTGGGCACACTGCTGGCTCATATTCAGCTGGCTCTTATCAACACCACTAATTCCCACCTGGTAGTTTTGAGCCGGTCATCCATTCCTCCAGTCTTCTACAACAAGAAAGAATTGATACAGTGTATTTTAGATGCCAAATTTCATATGAGATGAATTACATCTTGTAAGTATCCATTTCATAGTGAAGGGATTTTATTCAGTTAATCCAAATGTAGGGTATTTATCTGACTTCAATTTCTGTCATGTTGTTTATTTGAAAAGGCAGAATCAAATGAAGAGGTCTGAGTATAGCAAACTGTTAATGATTCCTAGAAAAGTTATGTGTGTTTATAAGGAAACATAACTAAATGAAGATTTTGATTTCAGGTGCATCTTTGAGCAAAGGATCTTCTGCTATTATTAAGAATGATGACAAGAGCTACAGTTTCAGCCTGTCACTGATTGAACAGGTAGAAGTGGAGGCATGACATGCTTCAGGATGTTAATTCTTCCTTCATATTTATATCAAATCAAGTTAGGAAGATACTGCAAAAACATCTTTTCTCTGTCAGATACTGATTTGGTATGTTCCAATAAATTAGGTCTTATTCTCTTAAATAACCTATGTACCCATGAATATGAATTTCACAAAGTCATTTTCAAAGGAAATGGAAAATACTATAAACATTTAATTTCTTTATCATTTATTGCATTTTGTCCTATGAAAAGGATGTAATGAAAAATTTCACATTTGAGATGGATGAGGAGATGTTTTCTGACAGCTGCTTTCTACCTTTGCTACAGGATGTTGGATTCCAACTACCTTATTTAACTGAAATACAGATATCTAAGCTTTGCTAGTCAGCTTGAATTAATGAACAAAAATATGCCCATCTAGATGATAGCACTGATTCTGATTTATTTCCCTTAGATTCCTATGTTAATAGATATATCTCCCTCTGGAAATATGCATTTCTCTGAAGTGATTATGAAAAAAGTCTAAACAGACTTCTTTGGATTTAAGTGCTTAGCTATTAGATGTTAGAATTTCAGTGGGATGAATTTCAGTCTGTGTGAGATGAAAAAAAATACATGAAACCACCTAATTTTTCATTTATAATCATACATATAATATTGTGTGGATATATATATAAGTGTACGTTTAAACATATAAATATGTTTATATAATATATATATAGTTTGTAGTTAACAGCTAGGAAGATACATTTATTAACTGTTATTATTTAGGAAGATAAACAGATTTCTTTTGCATAATCATTCATGTTAAAGTGCAGCTAAATTGTTAAAATATTCCTTACTCTAAAATGATTGTATGGGTGATGATATGCAGAGGACTTTCCAGCGGCATCACAGAGGTTCAAAAAAACTGGTGACTTTAAAATACATATTTTTCACACTTGTGATTACTCACAGTTGCTCTCAGTCAGTTCACATTTTTCAATGAAGAAAGCTGGCTTCTAGAAACAGACTCTACTGAGCAGACTGCATCTGTGCTAGCAGATATACCTGTTAAGTGATGTTCTAAGGGACTACCTCCACATCCACAACAGAGAACAGAAAGACAATAGCAGAAGGGAGAGTCCAAATAATATTATGCCCTCATTACTTTCTGGCCCATTGCAGCGGTCATCAGCCCATCAAAGCCCGACCTCCACAGAGTGCAGGGGCACCAAGGCAAGCAGTAACGTGATTCAAGTACATAGAGGAAGGCACACCTTTTCTGGCCCTGTCACAGTGCTGTCCCCGGAGAGCCTTGGATGGCATGTTCATGTGTTGGACCTCCTTTTGGACTGAAGTGGGTTGTTGCCTGAGGTTGTGGGACTAGTAGAGACTGAAATGTTAATGGTTAATGACTCAAACAGTTGGGTGGTTTGCTGAGGCCAGATTTGCACTCTGCAACCGAAGGGGAGGAGGACAGTTTTGTGTGTGTAGTAGCCAAACCTCTCATTCCCATAAGACAAAGGGGATGAACATTCACCACCAGAGGATGACCATAACAAACCAACCTTTGCTTAGATAAACTGATTGAACCCTGCAACTTATTGTATCCCTGATAATCTGTGACTGATGTCTTAAACAAGGTGTTTTCTGGCCAGATAATGGAAAAAAGCCAGTAAAAAGCAGATCCTGATGGCTTCTGTCATACCAATTTCCTCTGATAAGGCACAACTGGCTCAACTACACAGATGTGAGAAGCAGGGCCAAACAGCTGTCGTGTCTTAGAGGGGATCATAAATCACCAAAGACCCCTGAAGCAGGTCCAGACTCGTTATGGGGCCTTCCACCAGAGGACTGCGCACGACCCACAGTTGCAACAGACTGTGTAAAACTCCCCTCCCCCAGGGAAGGTACCTGGGTACTTCCACTTGAACCTGAACGTATATTATATCAAACTTTGTCTTTCTTGGGCTTCCCCCACCCCCAGGGGATCAGGACCGCGACCATCACTTTGACCAATGGACATCAAAATTGCAACAATCAAGTCTTGTCACTGGATCTATGGGTAGTGATATCTTTCCTCTCCACTACCTATTCTTAGTCTTCTTTCTCTTTCTTTCTTTTCCTTACGTATTTCTTTAAGTGATATCTTTATATTTTTATGTAGATAATAACCAAAACAGCTACATACCCTTTCCATTGTAACCAAATTGTTCTAAAATAAACCTGCTACACATATAAATATATAAACACCTGTCATTCAGTGTCATTTCACTCTAATCCACTCTAAGGGATATATTATTAAGAAGAACCTCAGTTACTCTGCCTTCAGAAGCAGGTCATTAGTTAAATTGGTATCACAGACAGGATCCCTTGGGTGTGGTGGAGTGATCAGTGGGATCAAAAGCTGTTGTAGGGTTTTCCAGAGTGACCTGGACTTGTTGGAAGGTTTTCTCTGGAGGAGGTCTGACTAACCACCACGGGGTAGTGGGAAGAAGCATGTTGTCCCCCTAGGAGGTCAATGACAGATTTAAATAATGATAACTTTTCTCCTCTCAATGTTGACCTAGGTACATCAAACCTGTTGAAAGATTTTCTGGTGCAACCTGGACTTGTTGTAAGGTTTTCTCCAGGAGAAAGTCAAGCTGATCCTCAGAGGATTAAAGGGCATAAAGACATTAACCTCAGTGGGTTAATGAACAGTGCAAAAGGAATGACCACCCAGGGTGAATCAAATGGAGACTATTCCCTCCTGACAAAATTAAAGAGATAATGCTAACCCCTCTCCTCCCAGTATGACCTGGGCTTATTACAGTCGGCATGACCCACAAGCAGTGACGGATGAAATTGCAATTCTTGCAACATACATATATGCACATATAAACACTGGTCATTCAGTGTTGTTTCACTCTAATCCACCTCAAGGGATCTATTCTTGACAAGAACCTCAGTTATCCTGGGTTCAAAAGCGAGTCATAATAGGGACACATTGTGGCTGTGGGGGTGAATGTTTCAGCTGTGCGCATGACTCAATATGGAATGTTTTGAGGAGGAACCAAAGGAAGGAAAAATGGATTTAAGTGATTTGAGGAGGAACAAAAATGGACAAATCAATGAATAATGGAGTATAAAGGCCCAGTTGGGTATCAATAGTTTGAGACACTTGTCTGCACCTGGTCAACAGTCCACCTAATTTAGTTATTAAATTCCTTTCTTACCGTTTCCTGTGGGAGGGACTGGGAGGATGTGGGTGTGGAGTGTCTGTGTATAGGGATCTTGGTATATCAGCTGAAGTCAGACCACAGGTTGGAGGGCCCATGTGTCCTTTGTACCCGTTCCTGGAGAAGCTGGACTGAGCAGACTGAACTGCCAGCCACTGGAGTAGGACCTTGGGTCACAAGGCCCCTGTGTTAGCCAGCACCCGTAGAGAGAATGGCCGTGCAAGTGAGTGAGTGATCACTAGGAAACATCCTGCTGGACTAGACAGTGAGTAGGTGAAGTGGCCTGGGAGACAGGTGGGGTGGTGCATGTCCAAGAGTAAGATGATAGAAGACTGACTCACATCCTGACCAAGTGTGTGTCTGTGTGTAAGGGACAGGGGAGGAGGTGAGGAGGGGAGAAAGGGTAGTCTCTGCTAGAAACATGAGTAGGACTACAGCCTACATATATGTCCAAATACCTGCAACCAAGGAAACTATAATCTAGGGGCAGCTACTGAGCT
Source organism: Pseudopipra pipra (assembly GCF_036250125.1). Taxonomy (NCBI): domain Eukaryota; kingdom Metazoa; phylum Chordata; class Aves; order Passeriformes; family Pipridae; genus Pseudopipra; species Pseudopipra pipra. The sequence continues at coordinate 51,927,546 of NC_087550.1, forward strand.
GACTGCATTTGAGCCCAGCTGCTGAAGGGAACCACCTTGTGCCTGTGTGTACAGATATATACACTCACACTAGCAGATCATCCTGTTCAGCCAAGGAGAGGAATGGATAAGCCTACTGATGGTGACTGTTTGTATGAGTGATGAATATGTCTGTCTTGTTCTGTTCAGTTGTATATACATATATATTTATGTTTATATACATATATATATGCATGTATGTATATTCAGCCTAGCAAAAAGAAATATTTGGGGTGACTTAATTGTGGGCTTTCAGTACATAAAGGGAGCCTGCAAGAAAGTCAGAGAGGGACTATTTACAAGAACATGTGGTGACAGGACAAGGGGGAATGGATTAAAACTGAAAGAGGGTAGGTTTAGATTAGATATTAAGAGGAACTCCTTTGCTGTAAAGGCCTGTAACAGGTTGTCCAGAGAAGTTGTGAATACCCCATCCCTGGAAGTGTTCAAGGCCAGGTTGGATGGGACTAGTGAAAGGTGTTCCTGTCCATGGCATGGGGGTTGGAACTTGATAATCTGCAAGGTCGCTTTCAACCCAAATTGTCCTATGAATCTGTGATATATCTGGTGAACATGTGTGCTCTATATACGCTTGCCTACTGGGAGTAGATGCTCAGCTTTGCTACAGATTGCACCTGGAAGCTGCAACAGACTCACCTCTGTCAGGCTGTTGGATCTGGCCCAGTATTTTTCCCTTATGATGCCCACTTACATAAGTGGCTCTGAAGCTGAGCTCTGCTCCACATCTGACTGCCCAGATACAACCAGGTGAACGAGCAGATATGCTTTTAGAAGAAAATGTCCAGGTAAATGCCCACAGCTTTAGCCCTGCCCCACTGGATCCACTGTTCTTTCTTAGAACATAGGGTACACATCATTTCATCTGTTTTCTAAGTAAATAAAGTGAGGATGAAGTGTAACAAAGCATGACTCACCCTTTCTGACGTGTTAACAACATTGTCCTGTGTTGTATTTCCATATGTTTTACAAAAATAGCAGCTTAGCTTTCCGATCACTTACAATTAAGAGCAAATACTGCGTTTTCTGTCCTTGGGTTATATAAACAGTATGCCTTCCTCATGCCTCTGCCATACTCTTTTCACATTTTAAAATTCAAACATTAGTTCTGTGAAACGAGTCTTCCAAAAATCCAGTGAAATATTGATTAGTGATGATATTTTAAAACATCATGTGAATCAATTCACTTAGATTTATTTCAAGTACCATATCTCTCTTGAGCCATTGAAAATACAGAAACTTTGTTCAGTATACATTAAAGCTTCTCAAAAATTCAAGGAAAATAATACATAAACTATAAAAAATTCCATAATTATTGCTGATAGCTGTTACTGTACTTTATGATTAAAAATATTGGATGTCTCCTGCATATTTATAGTAGCCAATATTACTTCAGTGCTTATGAATAATAAAAATAGGCATGATTCCAATGTGACTGGCATAAATTCATTACTACTGTTGTTCAAATTTGAGTTTGGAACTCAAAAAGCTAATTGTGATTTCTCTTTTTGTGTTAAGTGAATATGTAGGGGTAAGACAATCAGGGCTTTGGGCTTTTAAATTTTACAGGCATTAAGTAGAAGAACAAATATGTGATACAAGTGAAATAATTGGTGGGCAGAAAATACGTTTTATTCAATTTTTCCTTCTACTGAAATAGCATCCTCTTTCCCTTCCTCAACTGTCACATGAAAAGGGGAGATTTTCTCGAGCCTTAATGTGGGGATGTAGGAGGAGATTTCCTCAGCCCTTAGTGTTTAATTTGTATGTCAGTGTTCCAGGAAATTTGTATGTTCCAGTGTTCCTTGTGCCTGACCAGTCTGTCAGTGTCCCATTATGGGGATCCGTCACTGAACTGTCCTGCTGGATTGGAGGGCAATTTGACTGCCCTTTTCAGGGAACTACACCAACAGCATAAGGGAGACCCCTCAGTGGGTCTTCCCACTTTATTTGAGTGTCTTACCTGATGTCAGCCGCTGCCAGTGCCCAAGAAGGGCCACCAGTAACAGTTTGAGGAATAACAGTCTTTATTAATATAAAATTGTGACAGATTAAGGTTTGAAGATTGATGGTAATAGTATCAAAAACATATTTAAAGCAATATACAAACCAACTTTAAACCCCAATAAACTATTCAGCACGTGTAGGGTTTGGTTCTTACCCAGGAGGCATCTCCGTGAGGGAGAAGACAGGTTCAGCCTGTCAACTGATCCCAGCAGTTATGATGGAATCTTCCCTAACTTTCCCCCCGTTTTTTGTTGCTGATTGGTGCAAATTTCTTTTGCCTCACTTCTAAAAATACAAAAAAATAAAGTCAAAAAAGTATAGAGTGCATGTCCAGTGGGGAGTGGTAACTTTGAGATGGAGGTGTGTGTTAATATTACAATTAAGCTTTAATGAATCAAGTTCATTTGAGGACAGAGATTTCGTTAAAGTTGTTGCCTTAGCAGGACATCTCCTATTTCCCTTGGTTGAGAGATGCTATGTGATTTATCAGCTGCAAAGTACCACTGAGTTTCCTTCCCTGCAAGGATTTCTACAGAGCCTAGCTGCAGTGTCTTCACTCTGCTCCACCCTCCTCTCCATCCTCCTTAGCAGGTCATTACTGTTGTATGGGATAATCATTGTGGAGCATGGCAACTGCATTCCATCCAGGGAGTAGCAGCTGCATTTTACCCTATAATTTCCATACCATTATAATTTCTGTTAGGATGTGAATATAACTTCTTGATTTCCTCTATTTTCTGCCCCCAGCCATCTTCCCACATCAACTTGCTCTTTTTCTTTCTCTTACTACTCTCACAGTGAGTGGCTATATAAAGGCAGAGAGAGGACAAAAGGCAGGAAGGCAGGAAGGGAGGGAGACATGTGAAGTAGAAAATACTTTCAACAATGCATAAACCAGATGGTTATTACTTATATTGCTGTTAATGTTGTCCATGCTTTGTTTCATTAAAATAATCATTCTAGGAAGCCATGACTGCCATTGTTCTGGTTATTGTTTGAGATATCCTAACTGCTTTTGGGATCTGACATAAAACTCTGTATTTCTTTCTTCATCTCATGCAGCTGAGAAGGCATGGAATACAAACTCTGTGGTTATTGCCAGTGGAGCAAAAACACTCATGAGTGAAGCAATGCAGTCTTAGGAAGTGAATTAACATTCAGGAACACTCCTCACTGCTATAAACTCAAATAACTGATATTCATTAAAAAAAAGGTGAAAGAATAACAGTATTTTTTAGTGTTTCTAAGCAAAACCAAAGTAAAATAGCTGATTGGAGATTTAAGATTGAATTTACAAACTGTGGAATTTGCAGTCACTAAATATTTCACATTTTTATGGCTTGCAGTTGTGTTGAAATAAATCTATCTAATGATATTCAAGGTTGTATTGTAATTGCAGGCTAATCCCATTTTCCTGCCCGGAACATGATAACAATGAGCTCCTTTAGGTGATTAAGATTTACAAAATGGAGCAGGTTTTGCATTTATCTTGAGGTTTTCTTTCTTTTTTTCTTTCTTTTTTCTTTCTCTCTCTTTCCTTCCTTCCTTTCTTCTTTTCTTTTTTCCTTTTCTTCCTTTTCTTTTTCTTTTTTTTTTCTTAGAGTGAATCAGCTTTCTGCTTCAGAAGAATCATGTTTATGACCTTAAACCAAAAGTAAGAAAGACAGATAAGTCAATTCTTGACACTTTCCCACAAAGACCAGACCATCTGGACACTTTGTATTTGTAACAGGTGCTTCTGGGACTTAGAGACTAATTCTGGCCCAGATTCTGTTCTGTATGGGTGACTCCATTACTGTGTGCAACTGCACATTGCATTAATTGAAGGGACTCAAAAAGGCCAAGTAAAGTAATTAGTCAGTTGGTCATGCAGAAAAGAGACTAGTGGCTTAGTGCCACTGAATGTTGAATGTGCAGATGTACAGCACCATCAGCTTTTGCTCTCTGTGGTACTCCGCTAATCTCCAGCAGGTAGAACAAAGATCTGTCTTAGTCTAGGTTTTCAGTCTCCTGGAAGCAACAACATAAATATTATATCCACTTGGGAGTGAAAATCATGAGTTTGAATGACCTAAAAAAGAAGCCACATCAGCATAAAATTGTCAGAATAGTAAAAGTGCCAGATGGGCCAAATATGGCACTTAGGTTTTTAGGTTCCAATCTGCGTTTTTAGGTTTATTCAACAGCAACTGGCATATGCAATAGAAGTTATAAAATGTGTGTGATTTCTATTTTAGAAGTATATTTTTTGAACTATGCTGTTTTTCTTTGCATGTACTTGGGCTTAGCTATTTCGAGGTCAGAGTTTGATCAGAATTGTTAGCTAGTGTCACCTGAAAGGTTAAGAATATGCCTGCTGTGCTACTCATTTCTAGTGAGCAGTAGAGATAAGTGTGGGTAGTGAGGACATTCAAAATGCTTGTAAGTGAAACTGGTTTATAGATGAGTTTTTGTTTGGCTTGCAGAAGGAACTCAAATTTTCTCCTGCATCTTTCATAGATGCCATATATGCCATGATGTTACACTCTCAGAGTGGGTGTCATAAAAAAAGTCTGGATTGTTGCACTTCACTGTAATGTAAAATTTCTAGACTAAACCTTTATTTTGAGAAATATAACTTTTACTTTCTGATCAGAACAACCAGAATTAAAAGCTGGTAAACTGAAATTATATTTTGCCTAGGCCATTATTTTCACTATTATATTAGGTATTACATACATTGTGCCCTTGAAAGAATCATCTCCAGTGTGCATTGCAATGATATCCTCCCATTACCTTCACTCATAGAGCTCACTACAAAAATTACATACAATAGTAAAATGTAATATTGGAAATATTATAAAAATGGTTTTTAATTTCTATTTATTTGAGTTATCTTAGAACTCTGTTATATTTCATGTATCCTATGATAAGCAAACAGTGGTGTGAATGACTCCCTCAAGGGCATAGGGTCCTGCAGAGAAACCTCAAAAAATTAGAGAGATGGGCAAACACCAACTGAATGAAGTTTAAGAAGGGCAAGTACCAGATTCTGCAACTGGGATGGGGTAAACCCCGACATTCATACAGAAGATGAGATGGTGGAAAGCGGTGCTGTGAAAAGGAACCTGGGGGTCCTGGCCAATGGCAAGTTGAATATGAGTCAGCAGTGCCCTGGCAGCCAAGAGGGCCAACCGTGTCCTGGGGGGCATCAGGGAAAGCATGACCAGCCAGTCGAGGGAGGGGATTGTTCCGCTCTGCTCTGCACTGATGGAGCCTCACCTGGAATACTGTATGCAGTTTTGGGTGTTACAATATAAGAAAGATATTAAGCTCTTAGAGAGTGTCCAAAAGAGGGTAATGAAGATGGTGAAGGGCCATGAGGGGAAGCCATATCAGGAGTGGCTGAGGTCATTTGGTCTGTTCAGTCTGGAGAAAAGAAGACTGAGGGGAGACCTCATTGAAGTCTTCAACATCCTCACAAGGAGTAGAGGAGGGGCAGGTACAGATCTCTTCATTCTCATGACCAGTGAAAGGAGTTGTGGAAAGGGGAGATTTAGGTTGGGTATAAGGAAAAGGTTTTTCACCCAGTGGTAGTTGAGCACTGGAATAGGTTCCCTAGGAAAGTGGGACACCACCAACCCTGTCTGAGTTCCAGAAACATTCGGACAATGCTCTCAGACACAATACTATTTTAGTAATTTTATTATTTAATAAATATTTCATTTAATTTCATTAATGGGAAAATAATGTTAATAATTCCTAGTGAAGTAAATAATTATTGGTATAAATATAGCTGCATTGCTTTTAGTCCAGCTCTGGACTGGGTTCATAAAATTTGTTCTTTTCTAAACTCAGATTATCCTTTCTTTCTCTATGCAGGTTGAGGAGGAAATATGGCCTTATTCTTTGTCCCTTGTTGAAACTGACAGCTTTTTTCTACTACTTACATTTCTAAATTATAAAAGAAAGTGACCTACATGTCAAAATAACCAGTGTTACTTTACATTTTAACACGAAAATAACTGCAACAGGTACTGACATATGTGAACTACTTTTTTTTTCATTCACTATGATGTTTTTAAGGGAGCAGAAGAAAATAATAACTAAGCTATAATTTTCAGATATATGTCAGAGATAAGTATGAAAGAAATAAGATTTAAATTCTTCTTGAGGAGTTAAATTGAGGTAAAAAGACAGGGAAAGATACACGAACCCAAATACTGATCTTGTTTGATATTATAGGTTTCAGTATTACTCATCTGCATTGCCTATTTAATTTGCATGAGCAGGCAGGGGAATCACATATCCTGGAGAAAAAGATTCAGAGGGCTGATCATCCTGTAAATTGTTCAGTGGGAATTGTGTATATTCATCTCTTGGGATTACTGAGCATTTTACATGTCATATTTCAGTCCCCTACCTAATTAACATACAGAACAGAGCTGAGAGACAGTACAAAGGGATGTTGTGAAGTGTGCAGTGATTTAAACAGAATTACCACATCTTAGTGTAAGCTCACTGGACTTTTTTTAATATCCTGAGCGCACAGTGTACGATTAAAAAACCCCCATGTATTAGTTGCTTCGATCGGATAACAAATATTGGAAATAGGTTTATACTTTAGTTGGAATACAGTATTCCTCTGCCTCACAAAATTCATAAAGACTGGACTAGTTACTGGTCTAATCTAAAATGTTCATGCATCTGAAGTAGTTTATCATCTTTTTCAAACAAAGCAGAGTGGTTGTCATAAAATGCATGAATCTTGTTTCAGTTGGAAAAAATTAATGTTGCTTGGGAGGTAATGAAGATTGCAGGCACCCTACCATCATGTTCTTTTATTATTTAATTCTCACTTTTCATGTGCCTTTGCTAAATTTACTCAAACATTTGTAATTCCAAATACTAATAATCTTAGTGTAATTTGTATGATATAAAGACCATATATTGTTTCATCTACGGAATTACTATAATTTAGAAATAACTCCAAATAGTTACTCCAAATTTGTGCCGAGGTGGCTAGGAGTAAAAGCTCAATCTCAAAGTTTGTGAAAGAAAATTTCATGGCAGCCATCAATACCAATCACCAAAAAACACATTTAACCAGCTGGACAACAATGTTTTGGATGAACATGGTAGATGGAGAAACATGAAAAATGTATTGATAAAAACAAAGACTGACTTGCTAGAAAATCATAATCCTGCCAATCCTTATAATTCCCTTCAGATGAACACTACTTTTTTGATCACCATTGCCATTAATTACCGTGTCACTGCTGCTATACCTTTTAAAATGACATCATTGAGGACAACCTCACCTGACAGATCTGCCAAATGACAAACTGATTCAAGAATAACACAACAGTAACTACTGTATGAATTCCTTAATTTATCATAATTTTTCTGCTGCATACTCCACAGATATAGCTTCTCTGAACATCTGGAAATTTCTTCATTATATATATATATATACATGTGTCTATATTTGGCTGTATATATAAATTATATGATTGAGTGTCATAGTAGCTAATTGTATAGTGTTTCCTAGCAAACATTAGACATATATCCAAAACATGCCTGATTTTACAATGTTGTCCTTTATATTGAAATAAACTTATAAAAATCCTACTTAGCCTGTACTTGTACTCCAATCTAAGCAGTATAATATTGTCGCAGCAGGGTAGAATAAGGAATACACAACCATAGAAAGTGTTTAGTGGCACCTTATCTCAGTTATATAATGAGAAAGATTGCCAAAGTTTTTAGACTCTAAAAGGAAGTAACCTTTCGTTTTTTCTTCAGTATAATTAATTTAGCCTTGTGAAATTTAATTTGCTGTATATACTTCAGTACATGTAAAAATAGACAGTGCTTGTCAAGTATCAGTATTGATTTACCATAATTTCTGTTTCAAATTTAGTACTATATTTATGTATTTACTTACTTATATGTTATTCATGGACACTCGACCTCTATTCTTAGTCCCATGACTACTGCATATGAAAAGTGGAATCACTCACCTGGACCATACCATGGCCCCTGAATGGAGCAAATAAGTGACAAAGTGTTTGACTCAATAGATAAATATTCTTTAAGGAAAATCGGCAACTTATCTCTGTTGCCCTCATTTGGCATGTCCTCTCACATGAAACAATATAACCAAACTGGAAGGAGAATCTGGGCATTCAAGAAGAGAATAAAAACCTTCAGCAAAAAAACAAAGCTTTTCATATGGAGAACAAAGCCTATTATCAGGAGAACCGAAGTGGGAACAGATTTAAATCCTTCAAGAGAAGCACAGGGACACTTCAGAGGAAACAAAACACCTCGAGAAACAGCAAAAGGCCCTCTAACAAAAATAAAGCTCTCAGAGAAGAGATTAGGACTCTCAAAGGATAAGAATGAGCATTTGAGTTGAAGGAAAAAGCTCTTTAGCTTTATGGGAGAAACACAAAGCCTTCAAGGACCAGCTTAAAGATTTTCAAGAGGACAAACAAAATCATTCAGGTAGAGAAGAAAGCTCTTTGCGAAGAAAAAAATCCCTCAGTGAGGAGAAATTTCTCCTCAGTGAGGGAAACATGGCCCTTCAAATGAGAAAAAGGCCCTAGGAAGTCAGGAGAAAGCTCTCCAAGAAGAGCACAAAGTCCTCCATGAATGGAACAAGATATTTCAAGAGAAGGAAAGAAGTAATTTAAGTAAAGAATCAGATGCTTAGGGAGATTTAGCAGAAAGAGTGAAGAGTTTACAAAAACAGTAATTTTCATTGTTAGCCATTGATATTGTGATCTAGTCTTCATCACAGAAAATCATCAGCAGCTAATGGATAAACCAGGCATAAAGCAGCCTGTTAGACTTAGTGCACAAATATAGCAGAAGTGCTGAGACATGAGTTTTGGTACCTCAGATCCCTGAAGTCTAATAAATTAGTGCTGCAATACATATTGCATACCTGTAGATGTCTGCTTTATTGAGACACTGAATATCAGAGAAAACAGATTTCTTATTTTAGTATTTCAAAGTTTGGAAATACTTTTTTTTTTTTCTTTTACTATACAATACTACACTATACTGGAGGATATTCATAGAAAATGGATTCTGATGTAATGAACATTATAGTCATGTACAGGTGAGACTGTGTCAGACTTTCAATTTTTACATCTAGACTTAACCAGTAAAATAAGGTTTCTGAAAATAATTAGTATGAAACATTTTCAGAATATGTTAACAAATTCTATATCTCAGAGGCTTTCTTTCAAAGATCCGTTTTTAGCATGAGTTTTGAGGAAAATAATTCAGTTTATCTGTGCTACTAAAGAAAAATATTATGAAGCAAGCTTGAACACTGCCTTCCTGGACCATCCACAGTGCTAATTATCTGTTTCTGCTTTGTGCAATTTCAAAGGCAACAGGTATGCACAATTACTTCCAAAAGCAATAGTTAGATGAACCAGGGTCTGTCTTTAATCATATATATTCCTCCAGTGTCAGCCTTGTAGGCTTTGTACCCTTTGACACCTGCACATGTATTTGTATCACATTTCAGTACTCACAAAAAATCCTATGCTATCATATGATAAAAACACTCCCCCTGAGGTGTGCAAAGATATTATTTCAAAAGCCTGAAACTGGAAAACCACATCAGAATAAAGCCAGCACACTGAGACCACATTGTGTGCATAGGAAACCAGAGACAAGAACTCATTATGTGGATGTGGCCGGTCCACCTTTGTTGCAGCTAGCCATAATCAGACTGACACAAGTGAGTATTTCACACTTGAGCTTGGGTCTAGGTCTTTGGAAGACATTTCCTGTTCACCCAGAAATTGAGTTAGCAACAAAATGTATTAAAATACAGAATATTGTTAGTGTAGAAACTATAGTGCTAGAAGAGAAAGTTTTCTAGTCATGGCTCCAAAATCTCAAAGAGAAGAGTTATTTCAGGCAGGGGATCAAGGACATGTAGCTAGCACCTGAAAGAAACAAATTCACATTTTCTTTCCTTTGCCAAATATTAAACTCTTAATATTTATATCTCTGGCCTTAAAGACCAGATAGACTTTGTAAAGTTGAGCACAGTGGTGTACTAGTAGACATCATGCCTGAGAAAACTCATGCAATTTGGAAATACTGTACTGTAATGGAGAAACATTAGATTTTTTCTTGCACAGATGGTCTCCCAGTGAGAACTCTGACCAGATTACCTTTTTCTTAGTTTAGAGATTTTGGATTCAGACCCTTCCTTTGGATTCAGTTACTTTGTATGTTAGAAACATTGTCAGCAGGTATCTATCATACAGATCTTCTATGATCTGAATTACCATGGAAGGAGAGATGAACAGTGGACTACTGTTCAGTACTTGAACCTTTATCTGAACACAGGCTAAATCACGATTGCTTACGTAAATGTTATATAATAATTGTTGAATATCATGTGAGCTAAAAAACCCCAAACCAAACCTGTATAATCATAAAATGATTTAGGTGGAACATGACCTATAGAGAGATCATTCCCTTAAAGCAACGACGGATTTTAGGTTACTTTAGAAAAGAGGAAACTTTAAGTAAGGTTACATAGAATGAAGGAAGTTCTCCAGTATTTGCCTGGTTTCCCTGGTTGGTTCATTGGTCCAGTATTGGACAAATCAGATGTTACTAGACCACCAACATAGGTTGGTTGATAGTGCCTTTGTGTCTACAGCTACATGTTCCTCCATGACTTCCTAAATGATTCTTCCACCTGATGGTTCATATCACTATTTCTCGTTCCACCTATGATTGGTCTTGCCTCACTGGTAAAAAATATTGAAGACCCAAAACAAACTGGAAAGTTTCCGGCTACTGAACAAAACAGTTTATCTCAGTCTAGGTATCTTTTCAACAACAGTCTTGTAGCTATTTCCAGATTTGTCTCCTCTTCTTCTGTACCCTATGCTGTACCCTATGCTGTACCCTACTGTACCCTATGATGATGTACCCTATGATAGGCCAAGACACCTCAGGTATGGTGTGGCACCTGTTGTGGGCAAAAGTCTCAAGTCAGAGAATTTTACTTAATTTATTGCTAATTAATTAAAAATTAATTAAATTAATTATTGATTATTAATTATTGAGAAAAAAGGAAAAAAAGGGAAAACATAAACTAACAAAGAAATACTCTTCATACCTGTGCTTAACTTGAGTGGTCCCCCTCCACATCTCAAACTCCCTTGTTTTCAGCTCACATTATACTTGTCTCTCTCTGATCCTTCAGTCCATGCGTGAGTGTAGGGTCAATGAGCCATGTTTTCTTTCTGCTGGTCCTTGCTGCTTCCCCATTTCTATGTATGGTCACTTAGAATTGTAGCTCCCTTGGAGGTGTCTCTTTCCTAACCTATATTGCCTGCAGTCTACAGTCCCTCAGAGGTGCGTCCTCTGGAATGGAGTGGTTCTTTTCAATAGTGCAGCTTCATCTTTGTCCCTAACAATGTCTCCTTCCATGTGTCCCCTCCATTTCTCTGGAGGTGTTTTCTCCATTTTCTCATGCCTCCAGTAACTGCTGCTCTTTCCTGAACAGGTATGAATCAGGGCACTGGGGGCTCCCCTGCCTTGCTGCAATTTTGGTGCAAGAGGAGTTGTTTACAGCAGTGTCAGAGCTTGCCAAAGTCAGCTGTGACTGGCCCAGGGTAGCTCAGAGCCTCCTCCAGCCAGGTGAATGCATCCTGCAGCCACTAGAGACTCAGTCAGCCTACCTGTTACACCCAGTACAGTGTTCTTGCAGCTGCTTTTTTACATGATCAGTATGAGAATGGCTCTGTCCCTGAGCCTGGACCTTGTGTCAGGTAACTCATTCAATTAAGTATAAAATGGATATGTGGGAGCATTTCAATTATGGTTTTTTCCATACTGGATATGCAATCACAGTTTCTGTGCTTTTCAACTCCTAAGTACCATTTTCTACCTCCCCTTTTCTCCTATTCTGCCCACTCAGAGTTGAATTGCAACAAGGTTCTTGAATAACACTTCTAATCATGATTTGGAAAGCCCAGGAATTCACAGTTTTGTCTGCATGGCAGTAGGAAATCATAAGGACTGATTCACACAGTAGATAGAGCAGTTTGTGACCACAGTGGATAGAACTTAAAATTTTAATGCAGAGACAAAAAATGGCTTTAGGACAAGGAATTTGGGCAGTAAATTGATGTAGTTAAGACATGCATTTTGAATAAAATTTTAGACTCATGAAAGCTAGACAGCCTTGGATCGCACATAATTTAATAGATAGCTTATGCTTTGTCTGTCAGTCAGGACAGGTAAGGAGAAAACCCTCACATAGACATAAGACAGAATTCGCTGTTGTGCAGCAGAAAGTCTCAACCTTAGTTCTTTACTACCTGTGTAGTGACCAGCTGACGGAGAACTACCACTTTCCCTATGGTAACTTGTTGCACCTTGCTGTCTGCCCTATGAGACACTCACAAAGAACTTGCACCTAAACTCGTGGCTCTCCATGTCTGTGAACAGAAAGGAGTTCTTTGTGTATTCTGATAGTCTCATGTCCAAATATATTCCAATTTGTGTTGAAGTATAGGAGGCTGCTCTTCTAGAACTGTTTTCTCTAATCTCTTTCTTCAGTTGATCCCCTTGGAATTTTATGAGGCATTTACTCAGAATTAGGGACTATGATAATAACTTGGCAAGATTATGTGCTAGTGATGATAATACGCCTTTTGGAAAATGCTGCATTTATTTCTAATTACATTAGAGGGTATTTCAATTCTGGGGTTGGATATTTATATTATGAAGAAATATGGTGCTTTAATTTGTCTTTACAGCATTAATATGATTCCATTTACTTGCATGCAAATAAATTAATTATTTCATAAATACATTATGTTTAAAACATTACAAAATTATCGTGTGTAATTAAAAACTTCAAGTGTGATTAACAGTGTTTCAAAGTATTTTAAATTAGCTGTTTATTTCTTGTGGAAAAACTGAACACCACTGTGGCATTAGGAGTGATGATAAAGCTTCACCTAAATCTGTATAAGCAGCCATGCTCTGACTTTTGTGTGATGCTGAGGTCTTGGATTGCAGAATAAAGTCCTGTTGGAGGTGTGGTGGGTTTACCCTGACTGGATGTCAGGTGCCCACCAAAGCCGCTGTATCACTCCCCTCCAGAACTGGAGAGGGGAGAGAAAATATAACAGAAGGTTCATGAGTTGAGATAAGGACAGGGAGAGATCACTCACTGATCAACATCATAGGAAAACAGACTCAACTTGGGGATATTATATGAATTTATTGGTCATCAAAATAAGAGCAGGATAATGAGAAGTAGAATAAATCTTAAAAATACCTTCCCCCCACCAGTCCCTCCTTCCTGAGCTCTATCTCCTCCCCTAGCCTCTGCCCTCCTTATTTGGAAATAAAACAGGTATGCCTTTTATACCACACACAGGTATATAGATAAGGATGCACATATTTTTCATGCATGGTAGATTTTTTTACTTTCTGAAGAGATTTCTCACTGTTATGGGGTAAATTTTGCTTCCTAGTGTTTGTAATTCTAGAAACAAGACAGCTTTTGTGAAGAGGAAACACCACCAAACAAACTACTGCACCTCTTACCCCTTCTTGACTCACCTAACTACCTGTCCTACATCATCATTCTGTCTCTTTAATACTTGCTTTTCCTTCTGGGATCTGTGCATATCAGATATTTACTGTCATACTGACTCAATTTCCCAGAAATTTGCAAAAGCAATCATATTCATAGCATTTGCTAAAGAGATCAGAATATGCAAGCCATACAGATAGAATATAATTAAAAATTGTTTCAGGAAGGTTTTGTTGGCACCCCTACCTCTCCTTCCCCAATCCCCCTTCCCACAGATCAAGATTATTTTTCTTTTATCTCAAAGCCTCAGTTGATTTTTCTGTAGTTTGTGTTGTCCTAAACGAGCACGGAAGCTGAAAGGGTCCATCAAAAAAGTTTTGATTTGAACATAAATAAAAGCATTTGGTTTCCAGACAGGTAACCACATTAATCTTACTCCAAAGGTTACCAATGTCTTATCTCAAGGTCACAATTTAGCCTTTCTGTAAAATAGAATGATTCTTTGCTACTATCTTGTCACACTATAAAATATAAATCTAAATCTATAAAATATAAATCATACAATGTAAATAGAAAGTACTGAGTCAGTATCCTATGGAGTTTTTTCAATTTTTTTTTCTTTCTTCTGTCTATTAGAAATCATTTTGCCTGAAGTCAACTGCTTTTCATTCAGAAACTCACTATTTACACCTTGGTAATGAAATTTGTTAACTCATTGTGAAGACATCCTAATTTACAGTTTTTAAAAGTAATCATAGAGATATCTTAGATGCCCTCAAGTATCTAGTTTTGCCTCTAATTGCTGCTAGAAAGACAGAGTGAATCTTCTGCAGCCCACATCATACCTACCAACAGCAGGGAAATGTCGTGATTAGCCTCAGGTATCTCTGGTAGGGTTAGTTTTAAGCAAATAAATCTATTCCTTTGTGTCTGCCAGAGGATAACTTGATTACTGCATAAGGCCATGTGGATTAGGAAAAAAAAGTATATCTATATATAACCTTTATTTTCTGCTGAAGTATGATCCCTCTGCAAACTGAGATAATTTATGGAAAACTAACTAGTTTAAAAGATTAATTTTTTTCTGCCCTCATGAAGATAATTAATATCTCAGAGCGTAACTCAGTAAAAGAGAGAGTTTTTGTAATATTATTTTATTTTCACCAGGCATTTCATGAAACATATGGGGTTACCTATTTATTCTTCTCTATTGAGTTCTGATCAGAGGGAAAACAGGAAACCTACATGTTTACCTCCTGTGGTATAGAATTTTTCTTTAGGAGCATTTATGAAGAGTTTGAGGAAACTGAATCTTAGAAATATGGATAGTTTGGAGTTTGAAACTCACTCGTATGCCTTTACTTTTGTAGTCATGTGTCAGCGATTTATTCCTTCGTTAAGCCTATTTGGTGGCTATTTTTTTTCTCTTTTCTAAATAGAAGCAACCAATTTCACCTTCCTTCTTTTCTTAAATAGGTTACTATAAAATTAGCTTTTGTTATCCTATCTCTCTGTGAGGATACAGCATAGTCACATACTGTATATTTATATATGTGTGTATTATATTTCAGTATAGAAGTTTCCTCTATGAATTAATCTGGTGTCCTTAACTGTTTTTATACAGCTTTTTGCCTTCCATTAGAAGAGAGAATTTTTCCCCCTCTTTTCTAATTTCTGTACTATCACGTAATAAAATGTTGAGAAGACTTATCAGAAAATTAGAAAGGCAAACATTTCATTTTAAGAAAAATGTTAACAACGAACAGTATCCACCTTGATGTACTTAGTTCTAGGAGGTTTTCATGGAAACAATTAGTTGTGATGAATGAATTATTCCATAAAGATTGTTTTTTGAATAATGTTTTGCATTTTCATAGTCAAGCTCATGCCAGGATCTGCAAATTTAAATTTGCTTTCAAGTCACTGTTGTTCACAGTCATAAGTTCTAAACTAGAAAGTAGTGTTGCTTGGGCTTCTATCTTCAAAATCAATCATAAAGATGTACATTCACTTACAGATATCATCACTATCTCATCTAAATATTTTTGATGTCATAATAATAAACAGACAATCATAAACTTCTATAAGTTGTGTTTGAAAAGAACTTAGACTTCCATTGAAGATGTGTTTTATTTCTGTTCTGTTTTATATCTAAATTTTTAAAGTTTAGCTATCAGAATGAAATGTAAGTTGACTTACACTAAGGTATGAAATATATGTCATGTTCAGACTCATTCATAACTTTTTTTGAAGATAGATACACAGATATGGAATATGTCTATTTCAGTCAGATTCGTGTTACTTTAAATGATGTTTTTAACTTACTGAATAGTTTTCTTTTGCTTTTTTTAAAAGTTTGTATTCTTAAAATCATTGAATCTGTTTAGATTTGTTACCTTGCAAATCCACCTTATAGCATATTAAGTATCCAATATACTCAAGGAAGTGTTTGATTAGCTTTGTATTTGAAAATTAATACTAATGAAGCTCTCCTTTTCTCTAAATTGTAGTATTTGCCATTCTGTACCTAAAGTCATTATTTCAGACTAAATGAGAGTACTTTGTTCTCTAAGTTAGTTTGACAATTTTCCAAAGATACAATTTACAGTTCACAGCAGGCAGTGTTTTATTAACAATTTACTTGCTTCTATGACAGAAAGCTCTCTTCTCATTCATGTGTAGTCTATATGTTACATATCCTTGTTTTACAGTGATCACTTAAACTGAAAATGGCTTAAGGAAATCAGGAAAAAAGATCTGAAAAACATACATGGACCATATTTCCAGTTGACTGCAAAGTGTTCACACAGAAGAGATATTTAGCCAGATTTCTAGCATCTACTCTCAAATATTCACACTATATAACTGCATCCAGCTTTACATATTTCTGAAAAACTAAGCCCCATGAAACTAATTGCATGTATAAAATTATGTCACTAAATGCTTTTTCTCTGTATCTATTTGTCAAACATCAACAATTGTTACCACTGACTTTCAAACTAGAAAAATAATTGTGGCAAAGTAGCCACCTATGAGAGATAGAAACTTGGAGAGCAGCTGGGTCTAACTGTAGGGTGTTGTCAGGAGTATTTGGATGGAGTAATAATTAGCTGCAGAATCCCCCGTAGCCTTTTTAAAAAACTGCTTATAGGACTTACAGTAATACTGCATCATTTCACTCATTCTTTCATTCATTCATTCAAAAAGTAAAAGGAAAACAGTAAAGAGAGAATATAAATTTGAATTAATATAGATACACATAATGTATATACATAACAGGTTAAGGAATGACAGAGAAAGGAGATTCTGTGAGAGAGATATTTCTTAAACATATTCAGTCATTTATTTGAAGAAATATTCTTCTTCATTTATTTCCCACAGGATGGTCAGTTGGTAACCAGTGGATCAGAACTATCACCTGTGACACAAGGAATGCCAAAAGGTACAAAGATCCTCCCCTATTCAGTTGTTTTTTATGATTCAGATTGTCAGTGCCATGGGTGCATTTGAGCTGGTTCTTGTTTTGAGTCAGATTGTATTTTGTGCTTTTTAATAGTTCAAATATCATGGGGGAGGGGGAAGAAAAAAGCAAGCTATACCATGTTTCGGCCCAGTTCAGGTTCAGCAGCAGTATAGATGCTGTGCTAAAGGACCTGCATCAACAAACTCTACCAAAGTGAAATCAGCTCTGTGCTAAACTCTTACCTGTATTGTATTGGGTTTGTGTGGGCAGATTTTGGTACCGGGGGGCTACAGGGTTGTCTTCTGTGAGAAGCTGCCAGAAGCTTCCCCCATTTCTGGTAGAGCCAATGCCAGCTGGCTCCAGGGTGGACTGGCTGGCCAAGGCCTAATCAGTTAGGAACGATAACATATTTAAGAAGGAAAAAAGGAGTTATTGTGCATAAGTAATTGCATCCAGAGAAGAGTGGAGTGAGAACATGTGAGAGGAACAACTCTGCAGACACCAAGGTCAGGGGAGAAGGATGGAGAGGAGGTGCTCCAGGCACCGGAGCTGAGCTTCCCCTGCAGCCTGTGATGAAGACCTTGGTGAAGCAGCTGTGCCCCTGCAGCCCATGGAGATCAGTGGGGATGATTTTCAGTGAGTGATCTCTCCCTGTCCTTATCTCAACTCATGAACCTTTTGTTCTATTTTCTCTCTTCTGTCTACTTGCAGAGGGGAGCGACAGAGCGGCTTTGGTAGGTGCCTGGCATCCAGCCAGGATCAACCCACTACAACTCTACACTACTCTTCTTCATGTTCCAAGTTCCAGAGGATTTCTTAGCTTGTCAAATTGATCTAGAAACATACAGATGTCAGCTACAGTGAGGTTCTGGAGTCAATTAGAACTTTTCAAATCCAGAGAGTTGAGGAAGCTACAGAAATTGGCTATGGAACATTTAAGCTAACTAGGACAATGACAGCTCACCCAGCTGCTACTAAACTGATATTTTAGACTTTTTGTGTCTTGCTCTATGCTTCTCAGAACATTTCAAAGTATCCACATAATTCCTGGTTGTGAACTTTTTGAGGGGGAAAATTTTGTGTGAAGCTAGATAATGAAAAGTTACTTTGTAGTCATCCTTTAAAAGACGGTGGACTAGAGGTTTCTCCCCAGTGCACAGAGTTGATCTGTTTGTCATTTAGGTGTACACTTCCAGATTTGGCTCATGCATCATCACATGGCTGAAGAAGTTGGAATTTAGCAGAGAAATACTTTAAATGGAAGTATCAAAAACAAGGCTGTGTACTCAGGGATGACCACTGTGGGATCAAGACCAGATATCTGTGAGATTCTTCCCAGTTCCTGCCCTTTTTGATACAGAGAGCAGATTCTGTTTCATCCTACAAGCAAACAGAAAACCAGCTATTAGTTCTGAGCCTACATTTGCTACATCAAGAAATATCAAGATATGCACTGATAAGATCTAGCAGTGGGCATCTGGAAGTAGTTTTTACTTCCTGCTTTTGGCAGGAAGTAAAATGTCCTTCAGACATTTCCAGCTTCATAGTAAGGAGACACCCAGGCAGCACTGGCCACACTGCACCATCTCTTTTGTGTGAAAAACCCAAAGTCCATGATCAGGTAGGCCCAAGTGATGTCCTATCTGAACAATTATGAGGGTAGGATCACGGGACAAACCACATGTGACAATGTGTTCAATTAATGGAATATTTTCAAATGTGTTTAAATGCAATGCTCTTTTGCTATACAACAGTTCATACCTTAGCTGTGAGATTAAAATGTATTTACTTCTCTTTCTTTCTTTGTGAAATGTCCTGAAGACGTATATCTGTTTTATGTTTTCCTAAGTAAATGAGCTAAGGTGTGGAAAAAATGTAAACTTTGAAAAACTACAGTATGTATCAAACATTTTTCAGTGGAACTACATATTCTCTTTATTTTTTTAGGATCATTATGAGAGGTGCATCAGGGGCCACTAGATGTGTTTATTTTTTTCATGCTTTTACCTAGCGAGGCTACTTATAACCAGATGCTGGATACTCAAGTGATGTTTCTCCTTCATAAGTGTATAGGAAGTGTTTGTTTTGTAGCATGCTCAGAAAAAATTGTCATGCATTTGTGATTTTTGAAGAAGAGTTTTCTTTATAAAAGTTTGTTTCTTTTTTTAAAGGACAGTGATGGGAAATCAACAAGAAAAAAACAACAGAGAAAAGATATAAATCAGAAAATTAATCTATGATGTCTGCAAACAGAATAAGTTAATCTGTTGAAATGGATATTGAAGAATAGCAATGATATTTTGCTTCTGATTTACTTTTGAATGTGTTGAAACTTAACATCAGCATGTGTTTCTGTGATCAGAAATGAGTCTCAGTTAATCTTCCAAAGCCTAGAAATCAGAATATCCCCTGTATTTGTATAAATAATAATTTTAATGCTTTCTCTTTTAGTTTAATTGCTGAGATTGTGAAATGAAGATGCCCTGTTCATTTTTGTAGGACTAATTTAGACACATTAAAATGATTTGACTTTTAATTCACATATCGCAGTATTTAATCACATGGAAATAGTTTTAGCTTGTGCTTTTACTTTGATTTGAGTACCACTGACACAGAAATGTCTGCATTTTTTTACAATTACTAATAGACATTTTCTTATTACTCAGCAACTGGTTTCTGTACCAAACAGGCTGAATATCAGCAGTCTTTCATTTTTTCTCATTCCAAACCCGGTACATATTAAATATGGTTAGGTTTGATTTTGCTACTTTTTCTTTCCAAGCAGTGTACAAGATTTATAGTACATGTTAGAAACCGATTGTGATTGATTATTATATCAAAAATGAGTTGTAGACATTGATGATCATTATCTGTTTTCAAGAGTTATATGAACAGCAGTGTTTTTTTCTGAATAAATTAATGTTGAACTGAAATTATGCCAGGCACATAAAAATATTTCATATCCAACTGGATTAATAATATTACTAGTTTGTTTAAATTTTTGGATCATACCCCATTCAGAAATAAGATGTTTTTGAGACTAGTTGCATTCATTTGACTTGTACTGTTGAATACTCCACTATCATACAACAGCAATTGGTTCTGACAAAATTCTAAAGATATTTAAGTTTTACCTTAAAACTGGTTGATGGCTCAAAACTGTATCTTAGGGTTCAATTTGTTTATTTGTTTCATGAGCAATAATTTCTATATGTAGTTTCTTTTGTTTGTTTGTTTATTTTTATGTCCTTGGGCCCTTGCTCTTATATGGTGCTTGTATTCTGCTAAAACCTTGTGCTTAATCTATCTGGATTCCTGCTATAACCGCATTTTTCTTTAAAAGCCTTCAGGGTATGGCTTACCAAATATAAGTACTATTTGATAACCATGAACTAATCATACCTATCTAATTATTCTGGTGTTATTGAATATTTCGCTATATGAAAATAGCAGTACATTAGGAGATCTAGATGTAGATTTAGATATATACCCTGTGTGTCAGTCTTTTTCCCAAATAGCAGGAACAGAATAAGAGGAAACAGCCTCAAGTTGCACCAGGGGAGTTTAGAGTGGATATTACGAAACATTTTTCACTGAAAAGCACTCGACCAAGCTGCTCAGAGAAGCAGTCCTCATTCCCGAAAGTATTTAAAAGACATATAGTTGTGGCACTTGCAGACACAGTTTACTGATGGAGTTGGTGGTGCTGGCTTAACAGTTGGACTTGATGATCTTGGACATCTTTTCCAACTTATATGATTCCATATAATGTCATTATATAATTTAAGACATTTAATGTCTTAAAACAATATAACCAATCATATGATTGGTACCTTACAGCAGAGAGGATGAGTCATAAAACTAACCATAAAAACAACCTGAGGATGTGAAGCTTGTAAGATTTCTAGAATGGTAGCTTCATTAATAGCGTGTATGTGATACAAAATGTGAAATTTTTTTGTTTGTTTTGCTTACTTTTTCTTTATTTTCATCTGCTGTAACAATATATGTATCTTTTCTTGTTTGTATTTGAATTTTGCAAGCTTTTCTTTGTTTTTCCTTTACTTTGATATATAATGAGGAGGATTTCAAAGAGTTCCATCACTCTGGATAGGACTTCCCCTAAAACTGGAACTGACTTTACAACATTCAACCATGCAGTACATTGTTTCGAGTATCTGAAAAATATTGTGGTCTCATTTTAGTCATAGTAGAGTTTTTCCAAAAGATTTTCCCAAACATTTTTCAGTGTACCGAAAATTACAGTAAGAAATATCTGGAATATTTTAAATAAACAATAAATATTTTGAATAAATGTGCTTAACTTTTGCTAAGTTCACATGACAGAGGTCTCATGTCAACGACTATTCTGTAAATACAAGTGTGAAAGCAAAATATTCTCCCTATCAGAAAGCAAAATTGTCTCTGTATCACTGATTATGACTTTAGAGTATGAACTCACATCTTCACAGCTGGAAATTGACAATGTAAGGTCTTTTTTGGTCCAAAAGCTGCACACAATTATTCTAAAATTTATACGTTACCTTTGTGTAAAGAAAAAAACATTTTGGCATATATCCTCATAAATCCACACAAGGTCACTTGTATTCCTTTCCTTATTTTGATGAAGTAATCTTCTTTATTCTAGTAGATATACTACTGGGAAAACAGCTTTGATTCAGTTTTTATTTTTTAATATTTCCTTTATTACAACCATTGCACTGAATTTTCTGCCTGCTCTGAGTATCCACTAGGTCTCTACACTATGTTCAACAGCTTTTGGTCACCAGCACCAACAGTCTCTCATCCTCCTGCTCCAAATAATAACTTTGATATCAAGAGGAACAAGTGTGGCTTTTTCTCTGACTACATTCTTTTCCATCTTGTCTACTAATTCAGCACTCTCTTTCATAATTCCTGTCGTCTGCATTTATTACTGATTGGGTCAGAATTTAGAGCACGTATGCAGCTAAAATTCAAAAAAGTGCCCTGAGGATTTTTCAGAAATGCATAAGAACACAGATATGAATATCACACACATAGTTTGGATGCAAATAATTTAAACAACTTTATCATCCATTCTTTATTTATTTATTTTAAGCTTTACCACATAAGTAAGGTAATTGCTTCTCTGTTTTCTCAAATTCCAATTCTGTTGGCATTTGAAAACTTTAGACATGAGTGTTTGCCCTAATCTCTAGCTTTTCTCTGTTTTTATCAATTATGTATGGATCTTGCTCTCTGATGATCAAGTGATGTGAAACATCAAACTAAGTTTTTATTGTGCTAATGAGATAGAAGTATCTGACATTTAATGACTTCTATGTCTCCTTGAATTATTCTATATCTCACTTTGTGTACAGATAATTTAGCTGATTGATAATCATTCCTCTATTTTTGTACTACAAAACCCCTTCTCTCCTTTTGTTCGTAAGTATAAGTTGGTTGTTGAATATAGTGAAGATCTCTCCCTTCTTTCTTGTTTAAATGACATTAAGGGATGTACTAACTCAACTTATTTTGAATTCTTGTATAACCTGAGTATCTTTCAACTTCTACTTTAAGTTTGCTAACATTGTACAACTGACAGCAATGTTCATTATTAAATGTGTTTAATCCCCAAAAGAAATATTTGGAAGAATTAAAATTGAGGGATAACTTTCTGTGTTATTTTTCATGTTTGAGAATGCTCCTTACATATTGCAATAATCTTAAATTAGCCAGGAACACAACCTGAGGTGTTTAAACTTGAGTAGCACGCTTGATTTTGTCCTGGTGATGTGGTAAATATAAGGTAAATATCATACTGAAAAAGGGTGGTAGCTGCCGATAGGTAAAGATTAAAGGATGAAAGATTTGAACTAGAGTGAAGGGGAAAGATGAGATGCCAAGATTATTCTAACCAGAAACAATATTATAAAAATAATTGTCAAATGCTTCTTGAAGTTTGGATTCATCTCACCCAACTGTATCTCACGGCAAAAAATTTAAGCTAATGTGTTAGGTCCCTTGTAATACAGAGAAATTAGTACTTGCAGAGGCTCTTTACAAAAATATGTTAAGATAGAAAGAATAGTCCCTTGGAAATACTTGTTTCCCTTCACTAACTGAAACAGGAGACCAGACAAATGGATGACTTTAAGTGACTGATGGTAACCTTAGGTTAGATAAACAGAAAATTGAAAAAAGAAGTCTGAGGAACACAGGTAAAAAAAGATGGAAGATTTGCAGTCTTGATTAAAAATAAAAATAAAAATTGAAAAAAAGGAAAAGAATATGTTTCCGAATCTAGTGGCAAGAAATGTGAATTCCGTGCATGATAGGAAGTGGGAGTTGTTAAATCAGAAGATTTTTGAGAAATGACGAAAAAAGTATCAATCATACTGTCGGTATTTCACTCTCTGACTATTCATCTTCACTAAACAAGTTATTTTGCATAACAGGGCAGCTTCCCTCAAATGGAATAGGAATATAAATACAGGCCATACTCTTTTCAAACAACTGCTGCAGAAGTAAGGAGTTCTGCCAAGTGCCCTACACTTCACCACTATTTACATTAACATGATAACGATGATACTTCAAAGCAATCTTTTGTTCTTGTTATCAAACTACTCTGCAAATTACTTATTAGGATGGTTCACAGCTGCTAATGGAGGGGAATGAGCTTGTTTAAGAGTTTGCCTAAGGATAGTGCTGGGCATTCAGAAAATCCTATGCTTCAACGATCACAACAGCTAATGGGTTATTTTTGATGGTTTTGGTTTTGTTTTGCGTTTTGTTTTTTGTTCTTCACTATATTTAATTTATCAATATAAATTGATATTTATATTGAGGAATAAATCTTTCATTTAACACATTCACAATTAAAATAGTTTTAGATTTTCCTCAGAGCGATATGCTTTATAAGCATATAGTCTTTTCTTGAGGTTCAAATTATGTATTTAAAGTCCTTATGGCTAAAATCTTTTATTCAGTCCAAGGTCAGTGTCTTCAAGAACTCTGAATTCTTTGAGTGCATAGACCAAGAAACAAGGGAATCTTCTCCAGTGTGTAGTTAAGCTATTAATCAATAACATTTCTGCAATTGCACTAAAATCTTTATAAATTGGTTTGAACACTAATTACACAGACAGCAGAGTAAAAAGTTCTTCCAAGTTTTTTCAGGAAGCATTGATTTAGGTTCAAGTAAAAAAAAAGCACACACACAAAAAGAAAGAGTTGTTAAAAACAAAATCTTTGTTTTTTTTCAAGCAGTCAGTGTTGTTCAGGAAGGACTTTTTTTTTTTTTTCCTAAAAATGGATAGATCCCTGGCCATTATTCTTCAGGTTTTCTGTAGGTCTATATTTGCTTTTTTATTCCTTATACTGAAGAATCAGGGATTGGCAACAGCTGTGAGTGGAGTACTGGTTACAGAACATAACGCTCAGATGGGATGTGGGATTATATTCCTGTTCCATTTCTCTTCACATACCACAGTGATTACAAGGTTTGAGGAGATATTTCCTCTTCCCAAATCATCATTATATAGGCAACAACTTCAATAATTTTTTTCTTCACCAGGGCCTAGGAAAACTGTGAAGACTGTCTGGCCACATCTTAAGTAAAGAAACTCCTTGCCACTGTAAACTCTGCAAGCATCTGTGACAGCTTGGTTTTCAGTTTCCAAAGATGTGTAGCAGTTTAGCCTCTTGAGTACTTCAGTGGTTTGAACTCTCCACTGGCTTAGCTTATGGAATCAGAAATAAATTATTGTCTTCCTTCTGGTTTTAATTCTGAGACTGCAGTGTCCAACGAAGTAGTAGGCATGGTCTGGCAACTGTAGAAGGCATTCAGTGATTAGAAGGTTCCCATCTCCACAGGCAACTGTTTCCCTGTGGACATTCCAGAATGTATCCTGAAGGACAGCCCTTCTTTTAACCATTACTCTAAATGTTATTGTATTATATAGCATTAATTTAACGTTATAATAATATAATGCAGGAATCATAACAATATCCAGTGACTAATGGTTGTTGAGATAAACTATATTTCCACATAAAATAAAAATCCCATGTTATTTTTATATCATGAATTACGAAGCTCCACTCATGTCTTTACCTTCTAGATGTCAGATTTTACTACCTAGAGCTGTAATCTTATCTTTAGAATTGGTTTCCTACATTTCTGAAATATACCGGAAATTTACTGTTCTACACAGTCTTTTTACAGAGATACTGGATGTGAAGGAATGACTGTGTGAAGTGTGTTTCCCCACTTTTTTAAAGGGTTATTACAGGTTGGTGCATCCCTTCTTCACCTGATTTTGCTTTTCAATACTTCAGGCAGTGATTATTCATAATTCTTTCCTACCTTTTTGTTTTGCCATATTGCTGGTCTTGCTGTGGCTATTTTTGAAATCCAGCTCATGTAAGGAAAATACAGTTTGTTATTCAAAATGCTCAAGTTTCTAATTAGGAAAAATGAATTGCGGTTATAGTACATCCCCAGATCATATTAATATTTCATTTCTTAACTTCCTACATTGAGGATTAATCAGAGGAAAACTTGTTCTGAATACTAATGAATCAAAATAGGAAATATTGCAAAGGTATTTCTAAATTACTTATAAGAGTTATATTGCCATGCAAAACACCTGCAAACTAGTGTATCACATCTGTCTGCAAAATAAATATTTCTAATTTTCATCTCTCTGAATCTCTCTAAAAAAAGCCTTTCTAGTGCAACCTTCTAGGTTCCAGCTACATACAAGCAGAAGTTTTCTGATGAATTCTGAGGAATTCCTGCCAACTATGCCAGGAATGTCTTCACTTTTATTTCTTAATAATCTATGCTGGCAACAATCTTGAGGTAAAATTTCCCTTGCTAGGGCTTCAACAAGGAAAACATAGTCATAGGAATTTTCAGAATTCAAGTATTTCGCTGAGAATATTTGATTTTGATTAGTGGGCATGTAATCCATGAAGATGACTCTCAGAAAGCTTTTCTGTCACTGTCACCTCCCCTCTCTCTCTCTTAGCAGTCATCCTGGAAGACTGGTTAGGCTGTGTAGAGCTTCTAGTTTTAATAAGTTTATAATGCAGCTTTTATGTTTCAGAGTAACTGGGGTAATATATTTCTTTGTTGCTCAGGAAATACAAAGAAATAGATTCTACTTGTAATTAACTAGCTAGAATTCATTCATGTAAAATTCATGTAAAGCTGACATTCTCTAATGAATCTTCTTTCAATGCGAGGATGTGGGAGAGAAGTGTAGTCAAGGTGATGTAATTTATAGGTGCTCTAATTTAACCCAGTGGCAGCAAATCTATCATCTCCCCATGATATCTTTCAGCCTAAGAGTTGAACTTTAAAAGAACTTTAAAGATTTTGTTTACTTTTGTTTAGGTTAAATTATTTGTATCCTCTCCTTCAGTTTTCATTGTTGCGAGCTCTAAGGTGCTCCCTACATAGTCAGAATATTTGAAAAAGAGACTTAACAAAAAGCTCTGCCAGTGCAGGAACAGAGAAATATCTTTTATTTTATCCTCATCTGTTTTAAATGCACTAAATAACTACTGCCTAACTGTTGGACATCCATTCCTAAGTATCCTAAATATTAAAGCTCTTCTTATTTCTCTGCTGCAATTTAAATTAAACAAAGGTTATGTCCAGGTCACACATAATTTAGAAAAGTCCAGGCAAATATATCAAAACAGAGGAACTGAGGAGGAATACAGTTTGCCAGATCAGCTTGATCAAATAGCAGTAGTGAAAATTGGTTCAACATACGGATTATTCAGTTTCCTGATAAGAAAAAAACCCCAACACATAGAAGTGTAGATTTTACATAAAGGACTAAAAGTTAAATCATAGCCCTAACAGTACTGGCTTTATCAGAAAAAGAAAGGTAGACAGAATCAATAGATGAAGAGATTTTTTTATTAGATTCTTCCTATTACAAACTTAAATGCTGCGAATTCTTTCTTTTATCTTTCACCATTAGTATTTAGATGCAGAAAAAAGAAAGAAGGAATGGAAAAGTCAGATATTGTAGAACCAAGGATTCTGCAAAGCAAAGATGTACAGGATGAGTGACAAAAGCATTTCCTGCAATGTTTTAAACAAATAGTCAAAATGTGTAATTAAATTACTTCTAACACATAGGATCACCTCAATCTGAGAATTAAGGGAATTATATTGCCAACTACTAAGATTGTCTGAATGGGAAGGTTAGTGACTTGCCCTCAATCCCGCTGTAATGTTATGCATTTTTATAGTGCTATGCTGAAAATTTACTGTTTTCAATGTTCTGTTCCCAAACAACCTGCTGTGAGTGTGACACATCTGAAAGATCATTAGTTCATAAACTCCTTTACACAAGATCAGGATCTCTTTTTAAGTGACATATGTGTTTGAAGGTGAATTTATACATATTTTACAGAAATAACTCTGTTCATTTTGATAATGTTATGCACAGTACACCACAGGAGTTTCCTGAATTAGTTGTGATTCAAATCAAGGAAGAGGATATTTGATTAAAAAAGTAATCCAATATTATTTAGATTGCTATCGTCAACATGAGAGTTCCAATACTGTCAGTATGTTAACTGTAATTTGTTTGTTTGTTTTACAAAAATAAGCTTTAGCTTGATCAATTTCAGTAGATTTAAGAAGTTGATAAATGTAATTACCTTTGAATTTTTAGCAACAGTTTCTGGGAGACGCTGTTTACTAGCCTTCTTTTTGTTTTTTCATGAATAGAGCTTCAAATGCTCAGCATTTTTCCCTGTATCAAGGCACAATTGTCTAACTAAACCGAATTTAGCCTTCAGAAGTAGATTTAATGGTGCAAAAGACAAGGAAAGACGAGGCCCTGGAGTGCGTTCTTTCTGTTCTTGGAGAATTTATTGCATATAAATGGCTGAGTTGGACAGAAAAAATTATCACCATATGGTTTATTGGTTAACTCTTCGCAGTTTCATATATTTTAAGGCCAGAAGTTCCATTAGATCATCTACTTTGACCTCCTATATCACAAAAATTTCTATCCATTTATTCCCATATTGAGCTTCATAACTTATTTCATTAAACCTATATTTCAGAAGGGGATTTATCTTGATTTAAAGATGTGAAGAGTTCGTTCAGTACTTTCCAGATTAATCTTTCGCAATTTTTACTATTAATGACTACTATTATTTCAACACATATCAATATCCTTTTTTGTCCTTTTTTGTAGTTCGAAGTAATCTTTTTTCAAGTGTTATTCTACTCCTTTCTGTTATGTCCTTCATCACTAAAACATGTACTTTATATTTCCTCTCTTTGGAGGTATTTACAAATTATTATCAATTTACCTCTAAACCGTCTTTTTGTGTTAATAATTTGACTGTGAGACCTTTTTTCTAATTCTATTAACTTTTTTCCCATCCCTTCTCCTAGTAGATGTTTCTTGCTGATAAATTAAAGAAACACAGCACATTATAAACAAATAAATTGTCAAGAGTAAAAAAAATATTATTTGGAAAAAGACTATTATTACCTGGAAACTGAATGCTTGAAGATCTTGGTAACAGAGGAACAAACTGAAAGAAAAAAAAAACACAACAAAGCACTGCTTGTGGGTTTTCAAATGTTTTTATCTTCATTTAAAATAAGTAAATTCTACTGAGGTAGCAGTAGTGTGCCAATGAACTTTCTGGTATGTCAGGAGAGTTTTGAGCAATTGCTCTAAGGAATATAGATAAGTATATTACAATGGTCTGGCAAGATGTCACAAAACATGTAAGAATTTCTGTCAGTTAGAGGAAGAGAAGTCCATGAAGCAAGGCCATATTTTTGTCCTTCCTTTCTTTTCACTAGTATAGATGAAGTTCTATAGACTTTTGAATAGTTAAAATAATAAACGAAGTTCACATATATTTATCAGACACTGAACTCTGCAAGATGTGATTCTTTTACTGAATAAACCATTAAGAATATTTCTGCCTGTAACACATTGACTACTACAGTTTTATTGAGTTCTGATTCCTCACAGAGGACTTCAGTGCAATCACCTTTATTTGTTATTCATCCATTTATTTACTTACTTAAGTTTATTCAATTGATTATCTGAAAATAAGTTGAAAAGGAGGAGTTATGTTTCCACATCTCTTCATTTAGAGTATATATACCAGAAATTACTAATTTTATATTTAGAATATTACTGACCTCTTTTGGTTTTGACCACACAGATCTCCATGCTATTCTCCGATATATTCTTGGGCTGTGGGCCGGAAAAGCAATATTTCATGGAACCTTTAGCTATTCTTTATTAGGTTCTGTTTTCAAAGACACATCTTGAACTGAAGGTTACGTACTATCAGATGTAAGTGAAAATATTTCAGCATGACTGAATTTAGATTTCTCTTCTGTTTTGATCCTTGATGCATAAAATGTTTTGGAGATATTTAAAATTCTTAAAGCTATTCATTTAAAATACTTCTGTGACAGTATGGTAAGATTTTTCAGTTAGCCATTGGTTAGATAGGAAAAGGTGTTGTTTTGGGTAAAAATAAATAAATAGATAAATAGATAAATAGATAAATAAATAAATAAATAAATAAATAAATTAATAACAAGGTAATGATAGGGAGAGCACTTCCTGTGACAAACTAAAAAGCTTTACAGCTATTTTATTCTGTACATGTGTAAGGATTCAAAGTTCATCTTAATGTCACCTCTGCCTATTTTTACCTTTTTGTATTGTAACTACCTAATTAGCCATGTTTTTTTAAAAAGTACAGTAGACCCATTCACTATTACTTAAGAATATTTCCTTTCTTTGGTCTAATTTAGTTTGACATCCAGGTAAGTCAGTGTCAAAGTATGAAAGTCAAGTTAAAAAAAAGAAATCTAATCTGACATGTGGACAGTAGGTTAGTTGTAGCTAAAGGGTCTTGCTTGTCCATTGCCATTTTGTAGCTTGCCTTTTAAATATACTATGATGTCTTACCAAATTTGTTTCTCATGCTTGTGTCACAGTGAATCTTTAGAGGTGATACTTTGACAGAATTCTGTAATTGGTAATAACTTTAAAATGTCTTGTTATTACTTTTTGTTTTTTAAACCTTGGATCTATAAAAATATAGAACCAATTAAAATTTATATATTAAGGACAGGACTTTCAAAATATTTTAACAGCTTTTGGTGAAATAGCTCACAAAGCCACTGATTACTTTAAGATATTATCACTCACAATTTTAACACAAGGCTCAGGATAATTTATTTTTTAATGTTGCAGCACTAGCAGTTACAATGTTGACTTATATTAAAAATAGACTGTGCCTGATCATTTTTTTTCATTGTAAGCTGATTGCTTTGTCTAGAAATCTCCCTGAACTTCATTAAATGTGTCTGAGGAGTGTCACAAAAGAATTAAGTGAATAAACTTGAGAAAATAAAGTATTTTAGCTAAAGGTTATGCAAATATATGAATAATTAGTGTTATGGGAATTTATCAGTGAAACTCTGCATGTGTGGGTGCTGAGGTCACACTTAACATTTTAAGTAAGGGACTAGACAGAAAACATTGACATCTTGACATTTTCAGAGAACACAGAGTTTGATGTGGTATTGTTTGAGATAAAAGAAGATTCTGATGTCTGATACAGAAAAGAGAAATAACTTTAAAATTGGAGAAGTTTTATGGTAGGTCAAAATATGGGCTTTAAGACTTTTTTTCTGAGGGCCTCTAAGAAAGACCAGGTTTAGTTGGAAAAAAAACCCCAAATACTGGCTGGTGTCAACGTGTTTGCAACAAACGTGGGTAGAGCCCTTTCCAAATCTTCGTTTGCGAAGCCCAGCCATGACTGGCTGGTGTAGTTTTCAAAAGGCGATGTGAATAAAAACACCCATTAAAATGAAAGACCTTAAAAGCCATTTGAAGCCAAGAAAAGCTCTAGAACAGCCTGCAGAAGAAGAAACAGAAATAAAATTAAAAAAAAAAGTAAAGTTCTCTGTAAGGAATAATGATTCTCAAGACAGGATCGATAGGACAGCAGAAAAGGGCACTGAGGTAACATCAAGCAGACCCCATAGCACAGGCCCAGGATGGTACACCCCACACTATGACCGCTGAACTGGCCTGCTCAGCCTTCCTTCTGGACAGCACAGTGAAGTTGTGTAGCTTGTATATCTTAAATATCTGTGATTAAAGTATTTTGGTATCTAGTTTCATTTGGTCTCTGCACTGTCATTTTGGTTTGAAACTGTGATATACGGTTTCTTACAATAAAAGAATACTGTCTGAATAAGTTTCATCCAGTTCTGTTTCCCAGCACTGTTCAGCTCTTCGCTTTCAGTTTGCTTTACATGGTTGCAGAGAGACACTTAAAATCCTTGACCTTAGAATACCAAAGCTCAGTAAATATGCATTTTTTCCTTGTTTTAACTTATGTCTAGTAATACCCTCTTATACTATTATACTTGATTAAATTTCCTCTAATTAATATTAGGCTGTTGGAAGTTTTTTGGCAGAGAACGATCTTTTAGTCTGTTAGATGTTCCAGTTGCACTCTTTAGTATATGCAAATTGCTTTAGTATATGTAAATTGCTTAATCTTACTTTTTTCTTTGAAGTAAGATTTTGAAAGTGCTACAGCAAGAAAGGAGTTTTATATATCTACAAAACAATTTTTAGTACTGTAATGTTTTTATGTACGTATTTGGAGTCTTGGCATTCTTACTGTTCTTGTGTCCTCTCAAGATTCTCTGCATGAGTCTTTTAATTTTCTTCCATCATCCACAGAAGGACATTGACAAGACAGAAAACACATTGCTGTTTAAGAATGACAGTTTTCTAGAATTCTTTTTTGAGAAAGCTAATAACAGTGTAGTTTAAAATTGTTGATATACAATGATATTGTAGTGAGAATTGAAATTTCTTAAATTGGCATTAACAGCAGAAGATGACACAAAATGCAATATGGAATTGAAAAAATAGAAACGAAAGCAATACAAGCATACATATTACCAACTTAAACTAATTACAGGGCTTAACATCTGATAAAAGGTGAAAAACTGTTGTAATACACATATTGATAATATGATAACCTTGAAAAAGTGCTGTATGTACTTCAATGTTAAACTGATAAAAGCTTATTTAAGAAGTTTTAATTAATTTGTTTTTCATCCTGATTCTTGGCTGAAAAGGAAGAAATATCTACAAAAGTTACAAGAACATGTTTTAAAAGTTCCTTGAAAGAAGATGTGGATCATGCTGTTGATTAGCTGAACAGAAAATAAGATCTGGTCAAAGAGGAAATGCCTCTGGGAGAGAAGGTCTAAAACGGCGGAGTGATTGTTGACAACAGAAAGTGGAAAGCTTGGAAGGATGACAAATAGGTATATTTAATCTGGGAAGGTAAGAGCAGAGAAGAAGGGGAATTTCATTTCAGAAGCTTTTAAGTGCACAAAGAATGAGTGAGATGCAGGACAAATGATTATTGGTTTTGGTAGCAGTAATACGAAAAATGACATGAAAAATGAAGGCTGGGGATTGAAAAAATATGTATAAAATAAACACAGACAGAAAAATCCCATCTTAAGTACAGTAGGTGGAATTTGATTTTATTGGGTTCCAAGGCAAAAAGGGAGGACAGTGTTTTACACATCACTTCCCCAAGGCCTATCTCCTAGGCAATGCAAAGACTTAACAAGTGTTTTAAGCATGCAATTTATGGGTGCGAGGACTTTGGGGAGGCAGGGATAATTGCGCTATTAATTGAGTCCCTTGTTTGTCTATGTTTATAGAGCACAGGGATTTTACTGTTAACAGTGGGATTAAAACTAACTGTACTCCATCATTTTAATTAGAAATAGAGATACCTTGACCAGAAGATTTTTATCAGAGTTAGCAGAAATTACATGTGTATTTGGAAGAGGGAACAGTTAGTCCAAAATATTTGTCTTGTGAAATTCTTCTAAGACTCTGAAGACTTCATGTGTGGAGTATGGGTGTGTTTGTGTCTGCCTCAGAGGAACAAGTAGTTTCATATTGTAATAATCAGTGATTTACTCCTAGTGCAGAACAGGCTGAACAGAGCAGAGGATTCAGTTTCAAGTTTCAGAGAATGATGAGAAGTAGGGCTCAGTTTATTTTATAATTT
The DNA here is from genome assembly GCF_036250125.1 of Pseudopipra pipra. NCBI lineage: Eukaryota > Metazoa > Chordata > Aves > Passeriformes > Pipridae > Pseudopipra > Pseudopipra pipra. The sequence goes on from NC_087550.1 coordinate 51,960,758, forward strand.
GTCAAAGCTTATTAAGGTAAAGGATTAAAACTTTTGAAAACCAGATAAAGTTGGTTCTTTTCTGTTGAGAGAAGGTTATTGTTCAGATTGTTTTAACCCTAAGGAGTTGTACAACTCCTTATAAACCTGAAAGCTTATGCTCTGGTTGATTATTAAATTCACACTCTCCTGGCCCTTGTATAGAAAAGAGTTTGTAGAGGGACTACTAACTTTAAAACCAGCATGGACAAATGAAAAGGGAAACACAGGGCAAACAGGCAAGTAAACATCATTAATCTTTAACTAATATTTCTTGTAAGCCAATGTTTAAATTTAAATGAGAACTCTAAGAAGTATTATTTCCAGAAGATGGCACTCTTATACTGTGTATTTCTTTAGCATAAGTTTAGTCACCATTTGTGACAGTATACGCACTTCCCTATACTATTTAATTAATTATCAGTACACGAAAGGTAGGGTAAAATGTAAAACAGAGTAATCTTCATGCAGCCTTTGCTTCAAGAAACAGTATTTATTTTGCCAGCAACAAGCATCACTAATTGAAATGAATCATTGTCTTTAACTAAAAATTATACATGGATTTAAAGATTTTTTTAAAAGGAAAAGCAGCTCTTACTCCCACTCCTAAAGTGATAGGTATATAATTTCTCTCTTGAAGGTGGCACATAAAGGTAGAGAAAAATATTCATAATTGGAATGATACAGTAACAGATGCAGACTTTGAACAGTTAAAAATAAAGTAGCATTGCGGGAAGATGGTTGTAACTATACAATAAATGACAGTCCTGAGTGTGATGAACCATGAATAGAAGTTTCATTCCTTCTTCACTATTACAATTTTGATCACTCAGTTCAGACTTACATCCCTCAACAACTATATTTATTTTCAGCTACAATAAATTTTTTATTGTATTTTCCATTGTGATATACATTTTCAGAATAAAAAGAATTGTATAACCCTATACTTTTCTCTTTGTCTGAAATATCTGCAACAATTTTTCCAAAATCTATGTCATGCAAACTTCTTATGGTGTTTAAAGTGAACTATTTCTTTATATTTTAGATTCTGTGATGCTATAAGCTAGATACTTAAAAGATCAAAAAGTAAAGGTCTTAGTGCTATGCAGAAACAGTCAGACACTGAGTACAGAAAATAGTACAAAGACAGCAAAAAGGCACAGACGTATTATTTAGAGCAGAACAGGCAATACAACTAAAGACACATATTTATACTGTTAATTAATATGTTCCTTTGTAAATTAGGAGTACTTTTGCAAAAAAATATTTAGCAAAAATCTACAAAGTGTTTAGCTGAATAACATTAATCTCTGCAGTATACTTTATATCTGTTAGATAGTGTGTTATGTAATATTGCAAAAGAACTCATTAATGCTATGTGAAGGTAGTTTATTGATAGTTTTCTCCAATTTTGGACTTGCAAGGGACTTAGCTGTATAAATGTTTTTTGAGCTTTTTACCTAGTAATTATTTGTGCAGAATCCTTGCTGCTTTTCTTCTGTCATTGCTGCTGAGCTCATGTTCATAGGGACACTTATCTTGTTCAGGTAAAGCTTTCTGATCCAGAAATTTGTCTGTGGAACACAGATCTCATCAGTATTTGTGAGATCTTGGTTTTTTGGTGTAGAATTAAAATAGATAAGGCTTCTGTGATACTTCTTTATTATTTTTATTTTCTAAAGAGTCTAGGAGAAAAAAACCTTAAAAAATTGAGCAAATACATAAGCATAAAATTCTACAAATTGTGCTATTGTTGGTAGTAATGGTATCCAAAGAAGACTGTAGCACTTTGAGACCTTGGAAACCCTCAGAGTTTTGTTCTGTAGAACATGTGAATACATCTTGCCGTGTTCCTTCCATGGCAGTGAACAATGAAAGCACATTGCAAATTTCCCCTTCCCACCCAAGAGGTGGATGTGAGCTGATTCAGGCTTGAAAACTATGTAGCTGTGTTATTTTTGTTGTGTTAGTACAAATGTAATTACAAATGCTGTTGGAACCACATAGATAATTGCACAGGAGACTGTACTATTTTACATGACTCACTGGTTTAGACAGCACTTATTCTGGGATGTGTGCATATTTCTGCTTGTTCAGTAAAAATAGTTTTATGAGGCTCCACAATTCACGTCACTCCTCTGAATCTCTTTTAATCTCCCTATCCAAAGACCATAAATGCAATAAGTTCAAGGTTAACAACACCATAGAGAATTTTAAAGCCTACAGGGAAAAGAAAGGATCCAATATCTTCTGCTGAAAATGAGAAGAATAATCTTAACTTCCCTTTTGCCAGTTTAATTTTATTGATAAAATTTCAATCTTCATTCTGGTTTATGCTGATTTAAACTTTGAAATATGACAAATATTTCCAAATTTCTATTATAACAACAACAACAGATATTACTGCTTTTTATTAAAATAGATAATATTTCTTGACCCATGATGTACATTTTTTACTTTGATAATTTTCATTACCAGTGAATTCTATGCTTTAGTTATTAAAATGCTATAGATAAACTTTAGTGCACATCAATTACATCTGAAATCTTCAATCCTGGATAACCCGTGCCTGGTGGCTTAGAGCTGGCTCCCTGCCAAGTCTCCAAACCCCACTGTAAGAGCTCCCCCCCCCAACCAAGGGAAAAGAAAAAAACACCCAAGAGAACTGAAATAAGAGATAGAGCTAAAGCAATATATAAATATATTTACATTTATATTACATTTATGTACAATTACAAAAACTATATACACATAAGAAAGAAACCCCCAACACCCAAAAACGGGAAAGGGAAAAGGGACTAAACAAAAAAACCCCAAAACCAGGTATATACACTCAATAAAGAACTAGTCAAATAAAACCTTAATACTTTCCTTGAGATAGCACAATCGCACTAAACACCGCCGCCACGCTACCAGACCCTGGGCAGAAACAACAGGCCCCGTAGGCCCGACCAGGCCTCAGCTCCCCCACAACAAGCGAGACTGGCTGCAGGAGCCTGCTGTCTCCAAACTTTGCCGGAAGAGAAAAGAGGAAGAGGATTCTCTCTCTGTCTATTTATGTGTTTGATTATGTAAAGGAATAGGATGGAATGCTTCCTTCCTTCCTTCCTGGTTGCCAGAAAGGAAGGCCTAGACTCAAAACCATTACATCGTGTTACAGATTTTTACCATAATTTCTGTGTTTCAAACAGTGAATAAAATTTTTTTATGCAATTCAAAAGGCAAACTTGAGACATCTTTGTATGTACAGAACCCTTAAGTTTTTGTAAATATTGTTCATATATATTTCAGATATATAACTGTATAGAGACTACATATATTGTCTTACAATCCATATTTATACAATTTATATAGGTTTTTAATATAAGAATAGCCCACTTTTTAATATGAAATGCTGATTTCTACATACATAATATGTAAATTTACATATATATCACTATAGTAAAAGTATTAATTCATATGCATAACTTTTAAAATATGACAAAATCTCCTTAAAAAATGTAAAGTTTCAGCTGAAAATATGTAAGCTAAAAGTTGTAGATGAAACTAAATAAAAGTCTTCTTGAGAGTTTTCTGTAATGTTATTGATGACATCATGGCCATTCAGAGTAAAATGGATTTGCTTGTATCACCTTAAACACTTCTAGGACCAAAAGACTCTGCTGGTGGACTACTACATGCACTGGGATCAGTCTGTTCTACGAGGGATGGCAAAGCTCTGGAAAAGAAAAAAAGATTCCTTTTGCTCACTTTTCTCTTTTGCAAGTACATTATAGTCAGGAGACTGATATTTAAGGCTTCCTTTGAGTCTGTGATTGCTGCAAACTGAAACTCCTTCAAATGGAATGTGCTACAGCATATCCTGAGTTAAAGCCCCCTTTACTGATCCAGTCCTAGAAATCAGAAAGATATCCTAAATCAGTGTTCCTTTAAATGAAAGAAGTGATCATGCTCCTCCTTTTATAGCAGTTCATTTAGTTCCTACCTTGATGAAAGGCATCCGTCTGTGAATCCTACATGGATCACAGTTACCTAAGTAACACAGGTGCAAAAGAAGCAGAAGAAAATGGAAAATAATACTGACTTTATGTTGTTTAGCATTAACCAACTCCCTGTTGATCACACAGACTATTATAGGTGGTATTATAACCAACTTTCTTTTCTCACTGTTAGTCAGATAATGCAGCAGGGAGCGTTCTGAAAGCTAGTGTTTCTGTCAGAGAATAAGAATTTCAATGTGAAGTTATTAATTTCACTTTTGTTTAAAAATAAAACAGAATCCAATACTTGTTAATTGCATATAGTTCATTTTCCCCCTAAAAGCTAAGGGCCAGTTTTACTTTTGTGTTGTTGTTACTGCAGATCATTTACCATATCCACAGTCAAAAGAGGATTATTAATTTATTCTTGGAATCTTTCTTTTGCAAACCAGTATTGTCCATCACATCTTCTGTTGTTCAATTACATGATTGAATGTTTGGGGTAATTCAAGAAGAATTTTGCTTACTGTAGTTCTAAAGTCTGCATAATTGGAAACAACAAACCTTTTAAAAAAATCAAACAACATATGACATGAGTTATACTAGCAGTGTAGCATAATGCTTTCTAAAGCATTTAAATGACTTCAAAATGAAAGTTGAAATAATTTTGGAGTACCTTAAGGCTAAGAATAAAATAAATAAAAGTAATCTCAAAAATTCATCTTAGGTTCTCATTGTGAATTAGAAAATAAAAAAATGTCCAGAATCAAAATATTAAGTCTCCACACATAAGGGTTATACATTTGGCAATGAAAGGAAGGAGTCTAATTTAAATGTCTGTGATCCACATACATTTCATGCAGGTGAATATGTTACATCTGACCAAAGAACCTGAACTCTGAAGAAGGATGCGTCTAGAATGTTAAACTTTGAAAGTTTATATAATTTGTATATAATTTGGCCCAAAGCACTAATTTGGGGTTATAGGAAGATATATTTGGAAATGTTGGCTTTCAGACCTTCCATGTTATCTTAAAAAAATAGATTTTCTTCTTAAAAAAAAAAGGAAAAAACAAGTGGAAAGAAGAAGATATGAAAAACTACAAAATGTTAGGCAGGAGGGCTAATGAAAAAGCATCTCATACAGTATTCTATTGATTAGAGAACTCATCAATGAAAGGAGGAAAACCGTATGTTATTTCCTCCTCTATCAGTATTCACATTGAGATTCCTTTACTGCTCCTAGGGACATATTTTAAACACCACTGTGCAAGATAATCCAGGTGAAAATATCCAACACTGTTCTTGGTCTGACTATGCAAAAATCAATTCATGAAACTGTGAGCTAAGATGTCTATTCATTATTACCTTACTCTCGTTGCTCCATTTGCTGCTTCATCTCCATGCTGCATTTTTACTAGTATCTAGATTGGGAACTACTTAGAGCAGAAGATTGCTTTTTGATTACTTGTCTTTACAGTGCCCAATACAATAGAACTCTGATCTTTGACTGAGGTACATATAAAAGAAAAATCAGAACTTTACAGAACTAGGTCCTGTAAAGTAAGACTCCTGAACTGGCATTCTCTAAAACTACCTGACTCCACTAAAGTTGTGGGTGTAATTGTAGTTAATCCTAAGCATAAGTATAGGGATGCCAAGATCTTTCCTTAACTTGGGAGGAGAGGGGTAATTTTTAAGAAACTGTAATTAGTCTCAGAGCTCAATGACAGCTGTAGCCATAATTAAGAACTGATTTCCCTATCCAGCACAGGCACTAGTTTCTTACAGCATTGTCTTACACATTTTGAACAAAATAATGAATTGGACATTGTGTTTTCTGAGATTTGTGAGATTCCTGTCAACCTATTTCTCTAGTATATTGTGATACCTCTAAATGGTAACTCTGACCTCCAGCATATTAACTGTCCACCCAAGTCTGATAATCATTCATGAATTTGTTGAAAATGTGTTCTATCCTACATAGATTGGATAGATTACAGAATATATTTAACTTTATAAATATGAATACCAGAGGAATGCTTTTCATAATCAGCTGCCTGCTACACTTCAAAGTGTTGAATGCTACCTTTTACATCTGGCAGTCCAGTCAGCTGCTCTCTGCAGTGCATCCATCCTATATATATCGCCCCAGTTTAACTACAAGGATGATGTAGGAAAGCAAACCAAAAACCTTCCTAAAATTTGGGTAAACAACATCCATTGTTGTCCTCTTTTTACAACCAGTCATTTAATCTTGAATAGCAATCGAGATAGTCAGGTATGATTTGAACTTTCTAAAGGTCCATGTTTGACTGTGCCAAATCACCTTATCGTCCACAAGATGTGTAGAAATAAATTCCGTGAGGGCTTTCTTCGTAATCTTCTAAAGGACTGAGGTGGGCATGACTGCACATTAGTTCCCTTGTATTTCTTCCTCCCCCTTTTTGAAGATGGGCGTAAACATCTGCCTTTCCCAGTCAATGGAAATTAAAGTAAATGAGGATGTTTTCATGATGACACCAACCAGGTTCATCAGCACCTTTAGGTATGCAGTGTTTAGTTTCATGGACATTTTTATTTGCAGTTCTTTAGGTAGTCCATAAGTCATTCATTTTCTACTTTTGAGGAGAATCTTTTTCTCTCTAACCAGGCATAAACATGTGGGAGGACTACGGATAAACTTTGACAACAAAGACTGGGGGAAAAGATGCTTTTATCACGTTTCCACATGCCTTGTCATTTACTTACCCTCTCCAAACTTTTGCTCCAGCACATCGGAGTGGGAGAATGGGTAATTCTTTACATAAGTAAGGTTTACAGTTCCATACGACTTTTCCACTGAATAGTCATCTTGTAGTAATGCTTATCAGTGCTTATCAGACATGTTAACATCTTTATTTGACTAGTTGTCCAGGACAGACACCCAGCTTTGTATTTGCAGCTCTCAGTGAACATAAGGTCTCTAGATGCTGGCAGAATACTGATGCCAGTGTTGTCAGACCTCCAGATGTGCTCTTACTGTAATTCTTTATAAGCAAAATCAGTGTAGCAGTGTAGCAGGAGACTGAGATAAGGGCATAACTACTATTCCACAGAGCATCTGCACACACAACGTGTTTGCTTCATGCCTTTCAAATATTTTAGTTTCCAATGTATCTAACACACCACATCCTATACTACACAAATAAATAGCAACTTTGCTTCACCGAGTAGATCAGTTGTACGTGATGTTCAGCTTTGTGATATGTCAACTGTAGTTTCATGCCTCAAAGTTACAGCTGTTTTATAAATCAAACCTGGTTGTAAGAATGTTGACCCTCTTTCAATTACTTCCTTAATATGAAGAGCAGTAGCATGGAGAAAACATTTATTTCTCCACTATGGGAATAATATCAAAGCATATTTACTCTTTCTGCTGAATTAAAATACAATATTTTGATCACACTTCAGTTCCTGTCTGGAACCAAACTGGTTAAGAAGTAAATATCTTCAACAGATTGTCTCATGCACTTGTAGAGCCAGCACAGATTTTGTATATGGATATTTGATTATTTAACAGAGGTAAATAATAAAGGGTGGGAAATAGCTCTGTACCTTGGCTGAGTTACCATGTAGAGCAACTTAATAACAAGAGAGAAGATGTTAATTTCACAGAAATTCAAGGCAGTCCACACAACTTAATGAAACAGAAATAAATGCAACTACGTGAGCATCCAGAAACTCCCTTTTAGACGAGGAAGTCCTTGAACTCAAAATTGCTAAAAGTTGTGCATATACTTGGAAGAAAAAAATTTATGTTTGTCCTCATCTTATGCTCTTTTTCCTTCACATCAACTCCTTAATTCTGTTAAAGACAGGACATAGTATGCTGGATAGACTTTTGATCCAAATTTACAAGCCTCTTAAGTTTTGTCCCTAAGTAGAAGCCAGAAGGTGGAAATGGACTTCTACCTTTAACTTCCATTGTGGAAATAATTACATTATTTTTTTCAAAAAGGAGAAGCTTTAAAAAGTGACTTGAAACTCCTGAATGTTTTCTGATGTGTACTTCCTTATAATTTTTCTCATTTTCCTTATCACAGCAAATGTCTCATGTGGACAAAATAAACGGTGTCTGTGTTGTAAGTGTAAAAGTCTGGTGTTGAGGAGTGTGGCAGTTAGCGTGCCTTAGGTCCCAGTTACCAGACCTTTTGGCATACGCCCGTGAACTTTACTATGAAAGTAAGTAGAAGATGAAATATAAAGAATCACCTGCCCCAAATCACAGGACAGTTCTAGTGTGCTCAAGGAAATGGATAGCTAAGCTATACAAACAACCTGCTGATAACCAAGAAGTGCGAAAGCATCAGAAGGGTCTGTACAGACAAGAATTTCTGGAAAAGACTCTGTGGAAGAAAACCCCACAGTCCTGCACCAGGATCCAGGAACATCTCTGTAACCTCTAAGGAATACAAGGAACTGAAAAGAGCCCAGTGAATCCTATGTTCCTTCCCCATGGCTATGCACAGTGTGGCTGGTACTGCTACATTGACCTTTCCAACTTTTCTCCAGGACTGTGCCATCTCTCTGGCAGGACGGGAAAAATACGTAAGAAAACCCTGCATTAGACCACCTAACTTCTTTCCCTCTCTGCACCATCTGCGTCACAGCACAGGAAAGTAAAATCATGAAATTGCATTTATCTGTAATTAAAGTGCTTTGGTATCCAAGTCCACTTAGCTTCCATAATGTCATTTGGTCTTAAACCATGACAAGGAGAAATAAACATCTCCCACAGATCCCCTATGCGCACAAACAGATCAAGGAAAGAGAGTACAGTTATAAAGTAACAATGTGGAATGGCCAAGAGGAGAAATCTAGCAGTACCAGCTTCAGTAGGGCTCTTTTTTCAACATAAAATCAGGCTAAAAAACATCCATGTGTCTTCCCTGTATGCTATTTCTGAAACAGTTTTATGTATGTCCATTGCATTACTGGTCAAAAGGAAAACTTCTTTACCAACTTACAAAGGGTTGGAATGAATTTTATGAAGATTGTCTGCCCCAGGGTATCACCAAAGTATAACCCCCTTCTAGTTCTAAAATGAATGCCACTAATGGATGCAATTAAGACAAATCAAACTGTTCTTGTCTTACTATACCAAATGTTTATTTTTGGTTTTAGCTATCCTATATGCAAACTAAACAGTAGCAGACATCCTAATGTACCATACAAAACTTGCATTTGAACATGTGGGAGGGAAATAAAACTGTGTGAAACTAAGATGTTTTCTGTGAATGTTCCATAACATTAACAAAACTCCTCCCCCGAAAAAAACCCCAAAACAACCCCAAAGAAAACCACATGGTCCTGGTTAGCGTTTTGCTATCCAAATTGCACTTAATACCTTTTTATGTGCAAAGCAACATTATCTAATCCCACAGTTCTCATTTAGATAAAATCCTATTTCAACACTTGATATTTCTATGTATGGATCATTTGTGAACATTTTAGCATCTCTCATAGTCAAATGAAATGAAATGTAGTCAAATGAAAGGTAGTGTGCAAGAATGAGGATTTGCATCTTATTCAACCTTCCAGATCTGCTTCCTGATTATCTCACTTCTCATGGATATATTAGAAATATGAACGATGTTTATAGCTTCTAGGGGCACAGATCTCGGAGTTCTTATTTATTTGCTTACTTATTAATTTTTGTTACAATTTCTGAAACAAATTATGAGATGGTTTCTTTCCTCCAGAAAGTCCACAAAAATAAACTCACAACAGCTACACTCACTATAGCATAAAGATCTTTCATTTTTCTTATGCCAGCCAAACTATCTGTATGGAAACATTCTTATTTTCTGGATAATGCTTTCATTTCCTTTTTTAGTTTTTTTGGCTACTTACAACGAACTGAAAACAAGAAGACACCGCAGCTAAGACATTTGCAGAATATGAAATAATTTTGTAGAAATGTTATTTTTCCCATCCAGGTCAATGAACTTTGCTCTTAAATCAAGTGGGAGAAACAAACAAACACGAACCAAACAAATAATCAAACACACACACCCCTGCCTATAACTCCCATTAAAGAATCTGAAAAAGAAGTATAAAGAAGCTATTACAAATATCTGTGCTTGTGGTGAGTGTTAGTTCACTTTAGCATTGCATTTAGAAAGAGTTATGTCACTTCACTTCAGCAGAGAAGGACCCAGAGCTACGGGATCCCTTAGTTTGGACCCAGGGAAACCAAAGTGAAAAAATCTACTTGTGGCATACTAGCTTCTTTACCAAGTCTGCTCAGCTTATAAGCCATCCAGCAAAGCCCACTGACGACAAATCAAACTCCTACAACCTGATGTTTAATACCTTAGGGGTGGAACATATTTTACAGTTGAAGATTATTGCTTTCCTGAGTCTTCTGATGCCTGAATAGCAGAATAAGTGAGATACAATATCAGAAAAAGGTTGTGTAAGTATTGAATTTTCTTTGCAATTTTTACCTTGACACTGCATTTGATTTCTTTTTAAAGTTTTGAAAGAGTCACTTGGTGTGAGTGATTTAAGTGTTTATTTGTTTTCAAAAAGTATAGAAATTTATAAGAGAAAGGAGTTTGGCACTGAAAAACAGTTCTGTATATAAAAAAAAAAAAAATGTGTTTAAAAGACTCTTTAGCCAACACAAAGCAACAGATCTTTAAATTTTACACAGTTCCCAGCAAAGAGAAAGATCTGGTAATATTTATTATGCAATTTGTTTTATTAGTAAAATGTACTGTTTTCAGAATATTTTTTTCATAGGTTCTTGGCAGGAAATACAGATTCTAGAAGAGAACCTGTTCATTTTGCCCATAAGAAGGTAACGCTTTAAAATAACTTCAGTCTTCTCCTTTATTAGGCTTTTGGTTTCAGTGAAGGGTTTAAAATTTTATAATATTTTTAATCACCTAGCATCATACATGTTATTGCTGAATTCTTATTTTGTGTATAACATAGAGAGCCTCAAACTGGCTGCCTTTAAACTGTTTATTTGAAATTATGCTGGGAGAGAACAAAAGCTTTTTGATTTAACCTTCAAATACCTTTTAAAGAACTGTCAAAACACCAGCATTTTTAAAGTGTTTCTAATTTATTTTTAACCTCTCAGAATGTCACTATTTAAGTGCTTGGTGAGCACACCAAACTACACTTCTTGTGTTATCTTACAGTCCCCCTGTAAACTTCCCCTTTTTCAAGGAAATTCTTCAAATAATTTTTTTGCTGTCTTTAAAAAGCAAGCTAAAAAAGTTAGTAAAACCACTTATGTACACTGAATGTATAACATTCAAGGTGTTTAAGTGCACCCAGAGTCAACTTTGTACAAGATAGATAAATGAAATCACAGATTATCCTTCACAATTACTTTTTCTCTAGAAGACCCAGTGTATGCAACTGTCTTGCTGGTGATGCTCTGGGGATGTAGATGGCAATATAGACAACTAAACCTTAAATCCTGATCACGTGGGCCAACTTAAGATGTTCATAGCCTTGCCAACACATTCATACACATTTCATTGCAGTGTTCTGCTTTTACACATACTTTAGTATCATAATATTAATCCTATTTCATCTGGGGTATTTAATGGGATGAAAGATAAAAGAAGCAGCAAAGTATTACAGCTAGATAAAAACACTAGTGCACTTTGCAGATGGGTTATAAAATATTCTCAGAGGATCTTGACTCAAAGCCACCATTTGTTTTTACTGAAGCTTAATATGAATATATTACATAGTCACTTCAGAAATAAACCACAAGATATCTTGCAAGTTTTCAGTGTTCAAAACAAAGTCACACAGCACAGTTCATCTGTTCTTTTACAATTCACCAAGGAAACCCAGAGTAGTTGCAAATCATGTAGAAGGAAGCATTTTAAGCTAAATTTTTCAAATTATGTGGAAGCGTATCCAGATCTCTCCAGTTATAAATAATGTGAGCTGTTATGATAGGCAATAAAGCTCAAGGTTTGATTCAGTTGTATAAAATAAAGAAAACATGAACACTCCAGTTTTTAACAGTGCTGTTATTCTCTCTCTACAATCAGCCTACTATAGCTCAGTTCTACTGTCTGTTGTATTATATTGTTCATTAGGCAACAGTTGCTAGCATTCCGTGGGGTTACCTAGAGAAAGGGAGTATTTTTCAAAAAAAATCTACAATACTCTCATACTATATTACTATTCTACAATACTTGTCTATGCTACTCTACAATACTCTTAACATAACACAAATGTTGAACAATCATTCTCAGATGTTAATTTTTCTCTTCTGGTTTATCTAGTGAGAATACTTCCTTTCTCCCACAGATGTCCCCTTTCTAGAAAGTAACGTAGCTTACAGATAGTCTCACTAGTTACAGTGAGGCTGCACACAAATTTTTACTGTGTTAATAAAAAAGGTAAAAAATAACGAGACACTCAAATAGCAAAGGGAAGGTATATTTAAAGCATATTAATTCTTCTTGAAAACAATACTTTCTGAACTGTCTGAAAGGAAAACAATGAGTTGCACTGGTGTTGCAAGTATAAGTTGTTAATTGGTTGGAAAACAGTAACAATATGAAGCTCTTCAAGTCAGAAGGAGGGAAAAGCTAAATAAGAACCAGAAAGGTCTATGATACACAAGCAGATCACAGAATCATAGAACTGCCTGGATTAGAAGAGACTTTAAAGATCATCCAGTTGCAACTCCCCAGCTGTGGACAGGGACACTTTTCACTAAACCAGCTTGCTCCAATCCCCATCCAACCTGGCCTTGAACACTTCCAGGGATGGGGCATCCACAATTTGTCTGGGCAGACTGTTCCAATGCCTCACCACGTAAGAGAGTGAAACAAGAACACAGTGTATTGCATACTGCCTGAGTGTCTCATAACTGGAGATTACTTGTTATGTGTTGGTAGAAAGGGAGAGGGAAATCTCTTAGGTATGAGATAAATGAGGAGTGCAGAACAAATGAATGAACGGGATTAATTATGTCACATGTAGCAGAAAACTAGAAAACCAAGCTAAAAGGAAAACAACTCTGAAAGCAATCTTGAAAAATCATGTAGTATTGTCTTTTATCTGAAATTATATTTCTGCATCATCTACCTATATTCCCTACAAATATTTGTGAAACTTTTCTAAAATATCTCCTTTACTGGCGATTTCATAACCTAGACAGACAACCTATTATTTGCTTCACTACATTTAAGACTGGAAAATGTGTCCATTGATGTTAATTTCGTGTACATTCTGCTGCATTGTGAGAACATTACTTTCTGGTCTATTAAAAATATACATTAAATATGATTTATTCCTTTTACTTTGTACCCAGGGGGCCACGTGGTGCTCAGCATAAGGGCTGATGAGGACTATTCTGTTCTTGTCCCAGAGTGCTGGGTTATACATCTGTCTTTGCGGGTTAAAACCAGTTTTCTCTGTATCATTGTACTTATTGTAATCTTTTTAGTAAATTGTAACTCCGATTTATAATCTCTCTTGAGTTGGGTTCATTTCTCCTGCTGGTTTACTTTTAAACCAGCACACACCTACAACACATAAAATTAAAAATGTTAAGGTTGTGGACTCCCAACATTTGCACTCTTTGCTTCAACATGATTTTATGCCTAATTACAGAACAAATGACTAGTCACCTACAGGAATCTTCAATACAGAATACTTACTGTTTGTTCATAGACCCAGTTGCCAGGATAAAAAAGATTATTTTAAAAGAGGATATTTAACTTTTGCTAATAAAAACATATCACTCTGTGGAACAGCCTTTCAAATGGGTAATATAATAATGAGTCTTCATTATTTTTAAGCTCCTGCCATTTTTCTTATAGAGCCTACCAATGCTTTTAAAACAAGGTAAATTTGTTCCTTACCTTGTAAACATTGAATGTATGACTTAAAAAATGCATCTGGTTTATTCTTACATTTTTGGCAACAAGTACTGTATAGATTCTTACTGTTTTTGATGACAACCACTCTGGTGGTGACAATCACTTCTGGTGATTGCTTACTTTGTGCAGTCAGATCATGGTTAGGGAATGAAACCTGAGAAAATGTGGTATAATTTTTTCATTAGCAATAAAATGAAAATTAACTTTTAATTTCAGGAACAGGACCTCTCAGTAAAGATATTTTGCTTTCCTCATGTCAACTTACTGCTAGTATGATAAAAATTTTGAAAGGTTTTTATCTATCTATCTATCTATCTATCTATCTATCTATCTATCTATCTATCTATCTATCTATCTATCTATCTACCTATCTATCTATCTATCTATCTGCCTACCTACCTACCTACACTTTATGACGTAAATTTATTGAATAGAGGCTACTTTTGGAGTATGATGCCAGCTCTCCCCCATGCCCACTGTTCTCCAATTAAGTGCATTGAATTCTCACAGTTCTGCAATCATGAGAAAAAAAGTCCTGGAAGTTAACTGGCCAATAACTGGAAGTTAATAGACCAATATCTCATAAACCTTGTCAGTCTATATTAGGGTGATGTAATATATGTATTCTGCTTATATTCTTATCTCAAAAGTGTTCTTAAATTGTTCCATATTCATCCTAGAAAACTGATATCCCAAATTATTGTTTTGTTATCAGGATAATAAGAATCAGTTTCACTATAAGGTCTCAATGGAAGAAAAGAAAAAATCCTTTCCATAAACTTAGCAAATACCTCTATCTATCTATCTATCTATCTATCTATCTATCTATCTATCTATCTATCTATCTATCTATCTATCTATCTATCTATCTATCTAAATTTATTTTATAATGTCCATACCCATACATGGATGGATATCATTCATAAGAACAAATCAACATGAAATAGAAATAAAACAAAGTGTATTAACAGTATCATTGTTCTAATAACCTCAGAAATATATTTTTTCACCTTGTTTTTATCAGTTCATTTGAAGTAGTTTTATCTATTACAGCTTACATTCAGAATAATGGCTCATTGGTATTCTACATGGGAATTATTTACTGCTGACACTAGTGTGCTAGGAGACAATTCCCCAAGTTTATTTCATCCTTGTCCATATAGACAACAACTCCTATATTTTATGCTAATTTCCTGTCTCCCTGTCTTTGTACTATGTGGACATGCAACAGGAATGGAGGGTGGGAAGCAGAGGAACACCAGGAGCATTTTTTTATACTGCAGATGTGTGAGAGACTGAAATATTGTTAATGTCTCAAACACTGTCAAAATCATAGACAGACTTTTGTCAAACTGCAAAGAAGTAACTGCACATCTGGAACCAGCAAAGCACAACTCTCCTCCCCTCCAGTATGCCTCCTGACTGTAATTTGGATTGCGATGGGAACTTGAGATCTAATTATCTCAGACCTAAGGAGAAGTAAACAAGACTCAGGACAGAAGAATGTAACTGTCTTAAGAATCTGCCCTAGATGAGCTCAGTGGGTGGCAGGGGAGAACAATTTTGGCTGTGCAATGGTGAAATCTCTCCACACCAAACAGAAGAAGTAAACTTCCCCTCTCTCTGAAGACCACGTACATACGGGACACTCATGTGAGAAGCAACTGAGAAGGGGTCATAAACCACCAAAGACCCCAAAGCTCCCTTCTGACTCATTCCTGAGGCCTTCCACCACTAAAAGACTGCACATGATCCAAGTGAGGGAACAAATCCAGAGCTGGTCGCAAGAGACTGCAAAGCTTCCCCCCTCAGGGGAGGTGCCTGGGCATCTCCTGAATGTATATTAATCCATTGGACTCTATGTTTTCTTATTTGCCTAGATGCAGAGGGGAACTAGGTTCTAAAACATTCCCATAAGTGAGATTAAGGGACAACCGAGGCCAGATGCTGGATTCCAAAAGGATAATTCAGATTTATTTTGTAACACAAAAAAGAAAAGCTAAGGGTAACAGTTAGGACAGGAGCTACCACTACCATAAATTGCTGCTGGCTTATAAGCTAGTAGATCTCTGTCAGGCTTCTTCCCTGGTCATCTTATAACCTCCAAGGAACGAACTGGCAGGTAGAGTAACAGAGTGGCAGCAGCTCCCATACCAGTCCTCCAGCAGTCTCCCCCCTGCCACCCTGGGCACCACCTTAAATATCCCTGCTGTGGTAGATCCTGAATGCCCATCGGCCAGTTCAGCAGTATCCAAGCAAAGTTCGCCTGGTACTAAAATGGGCCCTAGATGTCTATTGGTTCCCAAGTATCCAAGGAAGATCTGCCTGGCATACTTTATTTGGGAGAGTAAGTCCTTGAGGTGTTCTTGATTGTAACAACTTTTTATCATTTTTCTAAGAATAGCTCCCCTACCTGCCTCCGATGGCTTGCTAGGTAGGAGCTTTTACAAGTAACTGAGCTCCTGCAGCAGCCTGGCTGTTGCATCAAGACTTTTTAGCTCCATGCTTGAGGCAATGGCGAAGCAGATCCATCTTTTAATCAGTCCGTTACAGACCCTCACCACCGAGAAGACCAGAAGAAGGGGACCGACATCTCAGGGTTCCAGGGAGCGGTGATACATTTTCTATTTAATCTCTCTCTGTCACTCTCTTTCTTTTCCCTACCTCCTTTTTCCTATTTCTTTCTATTTCTCTTTCTCTGCCTCACATATACTGCTAAATAAAATTCGTACTATTGACTTTGGCATAGAGTCTCGATTGCACCTTAATACAGGAAGAGGCATCACTAATAATTTTAATAACCAGATCATAACAAAGTGTTCCCATTTTTTGCCCTATTTGTGATAAGAAAGATATTACATAAGAGAGACATTACATAAAGCTGTGGCTATGTATTCCTCCCAAAAGTCTGCACTTCATCTTGTTATTGTTCCTCATTTTTCATAATTCCTGGTATTAAACAAACAGGGTAAGTGTGGAAACCACAGAAAAGATTTTACTGTATGTACAATTTTTATTTTTTTCTTGTAATTTGAAGACTCCAAAGAAAAACTCATATCTTAACATCACTCCCGAGATACTATATTTACTCCTTAATCCTTATGTTATTCATGTATCAGACTGGAAAAAAAAGAATTACACTGTAAAACCCCCACATATGTAGGTATGTATTTTCTTTCTTAACCCTGCTGCTTATATAGGTGAGAAGGATGTTGCATGTTAACTATTGTCTTTAATGACTGCAATAACTTAATAATTTGTATTGTTTTTTTTCCTGAAAAGGTATATTTAGTAGAGCTTTTTGATCCATTCCTATGGGAAAGTCTGAGCCTTGACTGTAAAAAAAGAATAATTCCATCTTTAATTGCAGTGTTATTTAAATATTCTTGTAATACAGTGTATTTCCCTGATGTACCAGAACCTTCCAGTTAGGTTGCCTGTCTGAGAGTCACACTGAGGAAGCAGAAGTTGGGTTTAACACATCAGAGTATAGTAACTGAGTATATGTACAAGCGCAGATAACTGTTATAGTCACAAGAAAACCATGGGTCCCCTACTATAAGCAGTTGCTTATAGACTTTGCAAGTGCATCTTACTGTCCAAGACAATCCACCTACAACAGCTAGAATCACAACCATTTTTTGTTCTATAGGTTAACAAACCCATCACTTATATAATCTTCTAGATATGGGGACGAACAGAATTGGATGCTTTCATAGCGAAGTAGAAATATAAATACATTCACTGACAACCTTCATTTTTCAATATGAGAAACTTTGATTGCAGAGCTGGAAGAAGAAACCACACTTTCATGGAGTAATGTGTGTCTTTCATACTCTGCTTTTAATTGCACTTTTTATTCCTTCATTCAGTAGGAAGGAAATAAAACCCAAACCAACAACATAAAAACCCCATGCACCCCTTAATATGCAGTCATGTCTACTTTAAAAGTTAAGTCACTGTAACTTAAGTGAAAGGCATTATATAAATAGTTATTCAAGCTGAAACTGTCCTTGGCAGCACTGTACCCAGCAATCTTTCCATAAGAATAAACAATTCTCGAACAATTTCTCCAATCTACTAGGTACAAACATATTTTTGTCAGCATGAGGTGTACATGTTTCTCTTCAAATTATTTTTATTCCTTTCACAAAGTTTTATAAATGTTTATCAAGGACAAATCTGAAGAAATCTCATTCTATGTCTGTAAGAGTGCTCTCCTCTCTCTCTTCTACATTTTTAGAGCACAGTAAGTTGTTATCAGTACCTTTAATAACCTGAATTCACAGCAAGTTTCTCCATGAGCCTCTAATGCCACACAAAAACTATTAACATTTATGGACTTTCAATACCAGCACTTTACTGATCTCAATGCCAGAATTTGATAGGTCTCTGTCAGAAGCAGAATTAGAGGAGCTTCTCTCCCAAATGAGTAAACTGAGCAAAAGCAACTCTTAGGATAATCAATATGTTTTTCTCTGGCATAAGCAAGGATGAAGCATGTTCAGTAAGCCTACCCCACTGTAATGTGGTTTTTATTCCACGCACCTTGCACAAGACCAGTTGTTAAACGCTGTATGAAGCATCTCTTAAGCACTCAGGCCAAACATTGAGATATACATATAAAGTTTCCACTAAGCAGAGAATGTGGCTTTTTTCTGATTACATTTAGCTTGGTCCTTTTTTTTTTTTTTTATGTCAGGTGAATTGGTTCCTACCCCTGTTGCTAGAATGCACCTCAGTTTCTGTCTGAATTAGGAATCTGTATTTCCTGTAAACAACAGCCAAGATGTATAGGGCTGCTGTCCTTCTTACTGCTCACCCTAGAATAGAATAGGCAAGGCACAGGAAATAAGTTGAACATGTAATTAATCAAGATGTGTTTACATATGCATAAACAGAAAAGGCAGTCAACTGAGATCCATCAAAATAAAACATTGTGGGTTAATTTAAGTGAACCTGACAAAGGAAGAGAGATTAAATCAAAAAGCTTTCTAACAATTTATTTACCATTACTATCAAATAATTTTAAGGCCAAATAACTGTAAAATGCTTTCATCAAATACCTTGGAAAAACATGTCATGGCCAGTTGCAGTTCAAAAGTGAACCATGTATCAAACAGTTCTAAAATCCAGATATTAATAGTTTTCTGTTAAAAATGCATTTTTAAAGGATCTTTATACTTTAAAGTGCTTGGATTTTCACATCATAACTAACTGAGCCCAGGTTCAGACAGGTCTCAAATACTAGAGTAATCCAAACAGAGGAAAAAAGATCCAGAGAATATAGATATATCACTTTTTACCTCATAAAAAACCCAGTGTTATAAGAAGCAGTTCAGATATAATAATAATGACAAAAATACAGAAAAACAATTAAAATTACATTGTTAATTGTTGCCATAATTGATGATGTATCTAAAAGGATATAGACAAACAAAACAACGAAGGGATAAAAAATGAAATAGCCATGCTTCTAAGACTTTTGGTTCACCCAGAGGTAAAGGCAACCTCTCTAATAAAGTCTTACTTATACAGAATTAGGGAACATATTTAAAGGATATTTCAGTTAAAAAATCATCAGATTTAGAGATCTTTCTTCAGATTACTTTTATGAGACCCAGGTTAATGCCTTGTCCAACTTAAACTTTAGTGCGTGAATCATCTTCATGTGGTTAAAAAGCCAAATCAAAATTACTGTTTGCTGTCTTTAGCCTTTGCTCTCCTCACTGTGTAATCTGCAATATATTTCCACTTTGTGAACAGCTGTTTTGGAAAATAAAAATTGCTTTTTACACATGGCAAAATTTGTGACACTACACTGAGCAAAAAAGGTCTAAGTCTTGCCCTTTCGTGCATCTGTCAGAATGGCAAATTTTAAGACGTATTCATAGAATCATATATATTTTATTTGCACATGCACAGACACACATGCACACACTGTAAGAGAGAAAAAAAAAGCTAATAGAACAAAGTGCTGCAAACCTAAGTACTGGTATTTATAAAATACTATTATATACTCTCTCCTTTCTCTTTTTCCCTGCCTTATATGTAGCTAATCACTTTAGTTATTGGAGACTATGAAATTAGTTCTGGATACAAAATGAAAAAATCAGGACAAAAAAAATGCATATTATAAATATAAATTCCTAATTGTAGTACTCCTGGGAAGTTCAAATCTTATAACAAAGAACAAAGTTATACAGAGATTAATATAAAAATTTTCTACTTACTATGAGTGCCCAGTCTAAGACATCATTATTTTTAAGAGTGTTTAGCATTTTTTATTAGTAAATAGTGGGAAAATTTAGTTTATATTCATTACAAAAGGTAGTTTTCATCTCTCCAGAAAAGCTGATCTCACATCTGACACCCATAAAATAAACAAACATTTTAAAAACATGTCATAAGTAATGATGATGTCTCGGCATCAAACAAAAACTCTGTAGAAGAAGAAAGAACAGAATTCGACTAACTTGAAATATAAATTCCTTAATACGATAACTGTCGTCTTTCTGTCTCCTGTGCGTTTTACTATATTCATATCTACTTGATGCAAGTTCAGAAAAAACAAAATAGGTGCTGTATAAACAAAATGAACTCAAATGTTTAACTTTGATTTACATCAGAATGAATCCTAGTCTAGGTAAGGTAAAGAGCCTGTGAAAAATTAGTCAATGACCATACATGAAAATTTAGGCACAATGTCAGTACTTCTGTGCTCATAATTCTGTCTCAAGTTTTTTTAAAATCACAAATTTAAAAAAAAGAATTTTAATTTCATGGAGTCAGGCTGAACCTCAGATTCTTTTTAAACAGTTCCTTTTCTGCAAATGTATCTGATTGCTTTATCATTTGTGTAAACTGCTTTCAGAACTTCCTATGGTAATGTACTCCACTGTTCTTGCAATACACGAGGAAAAACCTCTCTTAGCCTGTTTTGGAACAGACTATATCTTACCCTACTTCATGAACAATAGTACTCATATTTTTGAGAATAAGTGATTGTGGTGAGTTGACCTTGGCTGGATGCCAGGTGCCCACCGAGCTGCTCTATCACTCCCCTCCCCAGCAGGACAGGGAGAGAGTAAGGTGGAAAAAAAGAACTCGTGGGTTGGGATAAGGCAGTTTATTTAAAGCAAAAAGCAAAGCGAAGCTTGGATGTGCAGAAGCAAAAGATAGCAGGGTTTATTCTCTACTTCCCATGAGCAGCGATGGTCGGCCACTCTCAAGCAGCAGAGCTTCAGCACGCGTGATGGTTTCTGAGTAGGCAGCCCTTGGAGACAATGAATGCCTGCCTTCCTGCTCCTTGCCTTCGCTTTTTATATCTGAGCTGACATTATATGGTATGGAATATCCCTTTGGTCAGTTTGGGTCAGCTGGCCTACTCGGGTCCCCTCCCAGGATCTTGCCCTCAACTAAGGAAGGAATGTTACAGTGCTGATGCTGTGCTCAGCAGTAGCCAAAACACTGGTGTGTTATCAACACCCTTGTAGCTACCAATGCAAAGCACGGCACTGGGAGGGCTGCTGTGGGGAAATGAACTCCAGCTCAGCCAGACCCAATACAGTGATTATTTCCTAGTTTGGTTTTTTTGATGGTGCATATATTTTTAAAAACCTTTACCATTTCCCTCTGTATTTTCAAGATTTGTCTCCATCTGTCAGTTGCCCCTTATATAATGTATTTTTTCCATAGTCTTTGGTATTTTTATAACTTTTCCAATAAGCTTATATAGTCTTTTCAAATGTCCCTTGAGATGTGAGGACTAAAAATGTGCAAGTATTTAATATATAGCTGTAGTAGTAATATGTAAAACAGTATAATGGTATTGTCTTCAGTGTTCAATACTATAATTCAATATTATAACATGTTTATCTCTTCAGTCACTTTCATCTTTACTTCTTTGAATATCCTTATATCTTTAGAAAGTTTTTGTCTTGTCTTGATGAGAGAGCTGGGGGAACCTGTGGAACTTTTAAATATCTTTGCTTGACAAGTTACTACCATCTCAATGTCAAAGTGTTCTGTCTCCTCATAATGATGTTTCCTATTTCTCTCCATTTAATACCCAGTATTGAAGGAATTATAAAACTACAGAGTGAGCATAAATAGCATAGGGAATAGTGTTAATTTCCTGAAAACATCTGCGCTTGTACTTGTCTTTAATACCCTGAGTTTTTCTACTAATTCCAATGGATACGTGCAAATGTTAGTAAAGACAGATCATGGGGAGCTTGGCATATTCTGAAATAATAGTCATAATGTACAATGTCTAATGCCATATCTTGTTTGTTTGCTTGTTTTATGGTAATATCTATCCTATACTATTACATGCAGTTTAAGAATAACTTCTATGAGTACTGAAAAAGGGAAGAATAGGTCAGGGACTTCTTACCAAAAGGCTTTTGTTCCTTTTGTGTCTCATGGCCAAGTGCCTAAGTTTTTCAAGTGTGTCTGTACTGAGGTTCTCTGAAGTATACTTACTTATGTTGCACATAAACTTCACAATTTAGACCAAAATGTATTTAAGAAATCCATGTTCTTTTCTGGTTATAAGGTTTTTATGCTAAAATGCCATAAGACTTCTAAATCTTGCATGTGAAGCAGAATTTCCCCAACTGCCACTAAAAATGCTAGACCACTATTAGATTTGATGACAGAAGATAGATATATTTATGTAGTATGGAAGAATAAACCATTCAGGGGATCAATAATGAAAAGGAAGCATTTCTAGAGCAGACAGCCTGGAAGGCTAAAGCAGTTCATGGAAATTCAAAAGTATCTAACAGTATGTTAGGGGAAAACTATCTGTTTCCTGTGTAGTTTACTGGAGTCTGTAATAATTACACACCCAGTGTTAAACATACAGAACTCCAGCAGAAAAGAAATGATGAAATTAAAATCTCTGAGGTACTTGGGAAAAAAAAAGGACAAGAAAAGAAATGTACCACCCCCCTACCCCAAATACTGCAAGACTTTTCAGCAGAGACTCTTTGGCTTCAGTTTTGCTCTTAATTTTAAAGTTTTATTCCTCGTATGTTTCAATGTTCATAGTTTATTGATGAACTAAAGTTTATTTTTGCTTTTTTTTTTTTTTAATGGAGCAATGGAGTTGAAGATTTTCACGTATTCTGAAATTCACAAACTGAAAATTCTCTGTAAATCACAAGAACAATTTGAAGAGCCTCTAGATTTTTTTAACACAATCACAATTTTACACTGTTGAAGGTGACAGATTTCTAAGGACTAACAAATCAATATAAAGAAAGATTCCAAGTAATTTTATTTACAAGGGCCCTGATCTTTTTTGTAAGGTCAATGGGGAATTAATACGGACTCTTCCACTCTATTCAAATTTGGAACTCCTAGAGTAAAATTCTTGAGCATTTTTGTTTTTTTTTATTTCTTGAGAGATGGAAGATGAATAAAATTAACCATATGTGGATGACCCTGACTAGATCAGGAGAAGGATTTCCGTGAAAGCCCCAGTTAGGCAAGGAGAAATGATTTTTCCAGTGTTTCTGCTGGACAAGGACAGAAGTCTTTGGCTCCAATGCTTACACATGATTCAGCATGGACTACACTCCATATTTCTGTTCTGAACTGCTACTGCTAATTACAGAGGCAGTCTGCTAGGTCCCATTCTTCTCTGCAGGGAGAAAGTAGAGCCTAATGATGGTGAGAAAGTATTGTAAATGGCAGGCAGTGGGAAAAGTTGTGTATTTTAATCTTGCAAAAGACAGATAGATAACTGACCACAGTAGTGGTCGTCTGTGTGAAGATGACCACTACTCAGAGACTGAATAAAGTTTATGTGACCATCCTTATGACAGCTGAGTCTCCGGACTGAGAAGGATTTCCCCAGGGACTGTCAATAGATACATATGAGCTCTATTCAAGTTTTGAAAAATTCTGCTACTTGACATCAACCTGAAAGAATGGTTTAGTGTCTCAGGGAGACCTAAGACAAGAGATAGAAATGGAATTTCCTTTTGGAAATGGAAATGAGGATATATCAGTGATGGAGATAAAGGTCTACTGCCAAAACATTGTGGAAATAACTATTTTTTTCCTACTCGTATACAGAGATTTTTGTTTATTTCTTTCTTTCCCAAGATGCTTCTATATCTACTGTAAAATTTTTTTGGTACCCTCTTTTATTCATAAGTACCTCATAAACTTGATTGGATAAGATTCACTGATAGGATCACATATTTTTAAGAATTAAAGAAAAATATTTAAAGTAGGCCTGAATCTTAGAGACTCAGATAAGTAAATTTATATCCCCTATATAACTATATGTATAAAACAGCTAAGTGTCCAAACTCATGCTAGTAAAGAAAAAGGTCCATTCAGTACAGTTAATGAATTAAAAACATATTAATCCCATCCTAGAGAAGACATTTGGTGAGCTGATTTGCTCTGTAGAGTGAATGTATCAATGAGGAAGGGGCTTCAGTTTCTTAAACATTAGACATTTACTGTGGCTTTGGGTGTCTTGGAATATCTGACCTCACTAGAAAGTGCTGATGAATTCATGATCCAAATGATGATCTGGAGTGTTGTGTCATATCTTGCCAGCCATTTGCAATATTTTGTGCATCTTGGAGGGTCTAAAATGAAAATTTATGTATGTAACTGGAGTGTAGGTATCTGAATCTCAAGCTGAATCCTATTTCTAAGCTGAGCTCCCTCTACATTTTTCCCTTGTGCTCACTCAGGGTATAACAAAATCCAAATCCCCTTTTAAGGAATTCTGCAAGCGAGTCTGAGGCTTTACACAGATATATGTCTACACTTCAAAATTAATAATTTTCTATGTTGAACACTTGTATTATAGAAACTGACCTTAATTTTCTCCAAAGAGAAATTTAAAAATTTATTTTTTCACCCAGTAAGCCTCAAAGTCTTAGAGAAAGAAGTGTTTCTTTTCTTGTTTCTGACAATGACATGAAATATGTGAAATGGAATTGAAGACAGAAAACTATTCCAGACCATTAGTTAATGTATATAGCAGGCATAAATACTGCTCCTGCAATGTTTTAATTATCTAAATATGTCTTTCCCCTTCTTGAGCAAGACGGTGAAAAATGGTGTGCTTGAAGTTTACTATAGTTTCAAGAAAACTATGTATTTTATATATATATACATTTCATGCATTTGCCTTAAAGAAAAGAAGGAATAAATTATAAGGCTCAGTTCCTTTTAACAATCCTTTTGTTCACAACATTTTGTCTCTATTTTGTATCTTGAGTACAACCAAAATTTAATTTGAAGTTTCATAAACAGCTTGAGCACTGCCAGTGCTGCCTGCAAACTGAAAGAAATGTATTACATAGCATAATTAACTTAAAATAAATGAAACACTATTGGATTTGCCTTATTGAGTTTACACAAAGTAGTTAAATTTGCCTAAATCTTTGTAATTACGGTATGGCACATTTTGAAGTACAGAAATTAAATCTGCTTCACAGATGCCATTTATTTTAGATTTTGCATATTTATTGTTTAATCTGTTCTTTTGAACTACTTTTTTTAAACAAAGTTGATTACATGCAGTTGAAGTCAATTAATGAAAAATAGCCCTCCCAAACAAATTCAAATAGAGAAATCCTTCTGTAAATTGACTATTTGATACTGAAATTAAATAAAGTAATCAAATAGCCTGACTTAGCCAGGTAGTAGCATGATTGTATTCGAAAAACTAAGCAGATGCACATAAAAACTAACATTGATTGTCAACTTGCTAATTAAAATGTATTTGTTCATAGAGTACACTGCATGGATGGATACATCTCAGAATCATCTTGGTCCAGTGATAAGAATTTGATATTTGTATTCCTTAGTTGATGACTAAAACCTTGTAATTGTACAAAGGGGATACTCATTAAATGTTGAGTAAACAAAAGATCCAAGATTCCTATTACTTTCTAGATTGTAGATTTTGAGTGTTAAAACACACCATGTATCCCTCAGCAGCTATGCTAAACTGAACCCATGTCAAATTAACCCTCATTCATCCCCCATGTTAAGCTTGATTTCTCAAAATTTATTCACATAACCTGAAATGTTTTATGTTCTGCTCTATGTTCTGCTTCTTTCTTTCATTTTTTTTTTCCTTCTTCTTATGTGTTTCTTTTTGTGACTTTTCCTTTAAAGTCCAATTTTTGATGTCTTCTGAAATCAGGCAAAATCTAGATACTTATGTCCTCTAATTCTTCTAGAATCCTATTCCATATTAAGCTTTAGTTGTCAATGCAATAAAACAAACTAAAATTCTACGTTTTCAATTTAAGTGTTTAAGAGCACGGGTTGTCTGGAGGCTATAGTCAGAAATTGTAGCATTTTGGAGAGCTAAAATGTTTCCTGAATTTGCAACATCACCTGAAAATTAATAGGAAGTAAATTAAGTACACTGAACTCTACAATAACATACAGTTTGTACAGCCTTTCTGGGTGAAAAGGTTCACTTGAGTGAATCAGGTAATGATTCACTTGAGGCTTTGGCTATTACTTATGCTTGAATTACATTCTTCTGATTGCCCACATTTGAGATCTAACCTTTACTATATTGCTTTTAAGCATTTAGTTTGTATTCACCTGGAAATACTGAGAGAATTGATTTATTATAAATGAACACCTGTTCTTCTGTTAGAGGTAAAATATGTTTGGATTAGGATTGGATCAGCCGCTATTTTGCCAGCAGCTGGTTACTTATCTCACTCAAAGTCCAACTACAGTATCTCAAAACTATTATTACTAGTCAGCACCCAAAAGTTAGTAGAAGATTATTTCATTGGCTTGAACAACTTGAATGACTTGAGTTTTATGAAATATATTTATTGTTGGCTGTCAGTATCCAAAAAAGCTTTTTTGAAATTGAAAATAAGAATAGTAGAGATAGTTAGCTGTGAGGAAACACCTGGTTTATTAAAATACCTTATGTGAAGGCAAAAATACAACTGATGAAGATGAGATTTAAGAAATGGTCTTAAGTGTTGGACCTGTATTCAACGTAGTGAGAATTTTGTACTCAGATTGTATTCAAAATCTAAAATCAGAATTTCCTGAGCCAAAGTTTTATATAAAACTCGTTTCATCTGGAATTTTACTTTTGCTTAGAAATGCATAACTGTTATATTTTATTGTTGTTGCCAACAGCACCAAGACTTGAAAATCTGTCTTGTGAGAAAAGAGTACTAAGTGTGTAGTTGAAAGAAATATAAAACTAGATCTTGCTAGAAAATTGGAATTGGCACAGTTCATCTCAGGCTGTATGACAGATCAGTTTGAAAATAGAATACAGATCACACTGTGGTACTTCAAAAGCATTCTTGAATCTCATTCAAGGAGACTTGTACATCAGCAAGAATTCCGATGGTCCTACCTTGACCTTATTCTCCTCATCTTTCTCGTCTAAAGTTAGACACTGGAGTAAAATGTCCCACTGAGCTAGAATCACATTAGTCATTGCCAGGCATGAGGAATAGACAGAGAAAGACGGTATCCTCTCTTTGTGTATCAAGAAGGGAACATTGCAAGATCTTTGTAGTCAAAGAATATCAGTGCTATTACTGTACTGTGGTTGTCACAGAACTCGGTGCAGTGTCATGAAGACACTGTCACAGATGATGTTGAGATGGCAATTGGAGACCAAAAGTCTGCTTTCAACTCTCTTCTATTGTCAGACAGGCTTGCTTGTATATCCAAACGGTGTTTGTGGATATTGCTGAAGGCCATAACATTAACACTACCTTTCTTTGGATTGAAGCTGGATTATAGTGAAAGAAGGGTAGTTATGTTAACTAAAAACAATCAAAAATTAGTTAATAAACTTGCCTGTCATAGTGTCTATGGTTAATGGTGTTACCCAGTCCTTCTTCTTTATTAAAAAAAAACATGACAAACCCAACTGTTTAGGTTTTGAACTAGTTGTATGTGAAACTAAATATTTTAGCATTCATTAGAACAAGCACATTTGTCTTTTCATTTTCCCAAAGAGGAATGTGCTCTTATTTACCTTATTTATTTATTTTCCTGCAATTAATGTCACATATTATGAAAAGTAGTTTATCTGCTATTTAAAAAAAAAAAGCAAACCCAAGCACCACCACAGGGCTATATATAAACACGTGAATTAATCAGAATAAGATCCTTTTTTATTGTTCTGATTACCACCAGCTCACTTGACACATACTCCTGCATCATGCCATAAGCAAATAATTTTCTGTCATCCTCTACCTCCAAAAACTTAAATATCCAGATTGCCTATAAACTTGAAGTGTCTTGTAAGGTATTTATATTCAGAAATCTTTAAGAGACTATCCAAGATTCTGTTCCAAGGAACAGAATCTGGAAATTTTAAATGTATCCAACAAAAGTGTTAGAAGTTTAACTGTACTTGTAAATCCTAACCCTGGCTACTGCCCTTGTGTTAAGGGCTACGGGCCCATATATGTTATTACTCCACTATAGTTCTGAACTCACATTCAAAAATTGGCTAGCATGTCATAGTTCTGCTGTAGTAGAAATTATTTTCAAATTCTTTTCTTTTTCTTTTCTTTTTTTTTAGAATTTGACTATTAAAAGTGCATGATGACCTATTATGACAGGGAATGATGACTGAAAGGGAATTTTACAGGACCAGGACATTCATTATAACTAATTTTAAAATTATATCTGGAATTATTTTCACAGAAGAATGTTTGCTATATCTTAAAATGTTCAGCACTGATAATACAGCAGACTTAATGATTTGTATCCCTTTAGGTTTACAGTGCTAGAATAACATGAATTTCAAATAATCTTTGACAAAGAAATATGCTGTTAAATGATCTAACTGCCATCAGAATGAAAAAAGAAGTAAACATGTGGACATGCTGATACTGATTTCCCACAGCCTGATCCTTTATGGATGAACAAGTTTTATTCCAGTCTGATTACCCTGTCATTCACTAGAGCCTATCTTGTCTGCTGCTGTCATGCTTGGTCTTTGACATTAACAATAAGATTAGCGCCAGCTCTGACTGTCACAACACAAATCAGAGCCTAGAAAGATACCAGAGAGCTTGCTCTGGTACAATTAAAGTTAAAAACAGAACTTTCAATCTGTGCCTCTAGGCAATGATTCTCAACCTAGGCCTAGGGCAGAATACTGAATTTCGTTTGCAAAGGGGAACATCAGTGCTGCTTTGAAAGCACCCAGCTTAAATCTTTGAGATATTATATAAATTGCATGATAGATCTTATTATATGATTGTGTACTATGATTTACATGTATAAAATGAATATTTTCTTTCAACCTAATTGTTGTCCTTCAATTTACCAGTGTGTAGTTCTCGTATGATTCATATAAATAAAAATTATGCAGAGTATTTTTGGAATTGCAAATTTTCCTTTGCTGCGATAAGACTGTCAGTAGATGTCTTCAATTTCTTCCAAAACCTACACAGCTATCTCCTTTAGGAATGAAAAGCAAAGAATATACAAATGCAGTAAAGGTAGAGGGCAGAAATGGGTGCTCCTTTGATGTCTTGAGAAAGTGATGTGATGCTGAAAATTAAATAGCCAGGACAACTGGCTCTCAAGCGAAGACTAAAAATGGAAAACAAACTGTTAAAATAATCTCTAGTGATTATCATAGTCTGACAATTTGTTTAATTATAGCTCCTATTTCAGATATTGCAAAATCTGATTTTCAAAATATTATGTATTGACATTAGGCATATAGAGAATTTAATATTTATCCAATGAGAAGGAATCAAATTGAATGTTGTTTTTTAACGGTTCTAACCTTTTTCTTTTTGTTATTTAGATTAGAAACAACCAAATGTATGACTTGTGTTTTCAGATACAGCTTAATATATTCACAATTCTAGACCTTTTGTGACAAAATTCTTCTTTTGTCTTGTTCTACACAGCTATGAAAAACAAACACTACAATAAAAATGTTTAATACTAATAAACTAATGATCATGGAAAGACTAAAAATCAGTAAATATCCCAGGTTATAGACACATAACTTCAAGATCTGTAGGGCAGCAAGGCAGGGTTCACTACCCTGGACTTTAGGGGCCTCCTCAGGGATAAAGCCCCTAGAGGGAAGAGCGGTCCAAGAATGCTGTTTAATATTCAAAGATCACCTCCTCCAAGCTCAGGAGCAATGCATCCCCACAAAGTGTAAGGGTGCTTCTGGACAAACTCAAACACAAAAAGGAAGCCTAGAGAGGATGGAAGCAAGGACAAGTAGCATGGGAGAAATACAAAAATTTTTCTGAGCAGTCAGGAGTCAGGCTAGGAAAGTCAAAGTCCTAACCAAAATAAATCTTGCCAGGGTTATCAAGGGCCACAAGAAAAGCTTCTATAGGTACACTGGTGAGAAAAGGAAGACTAGGGAAAATGTGGGCCATCTTGAGAAATAAATGGGAAACCTGGCTACTTGGGACTAGGGGAAGGTTGAGGTATTCAACTATTATGCCTCATTCTTCTCCAGCAAGTCCTTGTGGAAGGAAAAGGCAGGGCCCAGGAGAATAAAGAACTACTCTCTGTAAAAGAGGATCAGATTTGAGACTATCTAAGGAACCTGAAGGAGCACAAGTTCACGAAACCTGCTGAGATGCATCTGTGGGTCCTAAGCAAACTGGCAGATGAACTGCCACTATCAATCATATTTGAAAAGTCATGACAGTGCAGTGGGAATCCCACTGACTGGAAAAGGGAAAACTTAACCCCCATTTTTGAAAAGGATCAAAGGGAAGATCTACAGGCCTGTCAATCTTGTCTCTGTCCCAGCAAGGTCATGGAGCAGAGCATCCTGTAAACTGTGCTAAGGATTATGGAAAATAAGGAGGTTGTTGGTGACAGCAAAAATGGCTTCATTAAGAGCAAATAATGTGTAAGAAATGTGGTGGCCCTCTGTGATGGGGTGGTGGATAGGGGAAGATTGACGGTTGCCATCTCCCTGCACATGTGCAAAGCATTTGACACTGCTCCTCATGACATCTTCATCTCTAAACTGGAGTGACATGGATTTGACAGATGGATCACTCAGTGGATAAGGAACTGGCTGCATGGTCACACTCAAAGAGTTGCAACTAGTGGCTTGATATCCAAGTGGAGACCAGTGATGAGTGGCATTCATTGGGAGTCGGTACTGGAACCTGATCTGTTTAACGTCTTTGTAGGTGATGTGAACACATGGCTATGATGTGCTAGAGGGAAAGGATGACATTCAGAAGGAGCCTTGACAGCCTTGAGATGTGGACCTGTGCAAACCTCATGAGTTCAACAAAGCCAAGTGCAAGGTCCTGAACAGGACAATCCCAAGCACAAATACAAGTTGAGTGGAGAACGGATTGAGAGCAGCCCTGTGGAGAAGGACTTGGGGATGTTGGTGGATGACGAGCTTGGCATGACCCAGCAATGTGCACTTGCAGACCATGTCCTGGGCCGCACCAGAAGTGAGACAGCAGGTAAAGGGAGGTGATTCTCCCCCTCTACTCTGCTCTTTGAGACCCTACCTGGAGTACTGTGTCCAGCTCTGGGGTCCTCAGCACAAGAAAGACATGGACCTCATGAAGCAAGAACAGAGGAGGCCACAAAGATGATTGGAGGGCTGAAGCAGCTCTTCTGTGAAGACAGGCTGAGAGAGTTTGGGTTGCTCAGCTTGGAGAATAAAAGGCTTGGAGGACACCTAGTAGCAGTCTTCCAGTACTTAAAGAGGGCCTTTCTCAAAGTGAAATTTCTAATGATGCTTGTATGCCTCCTTTCAAGTCTCTATGGCTAATAATCAATTATTTCTCAAGCAGCACATACAAACTTAATTTTATCTTACTTAAATTATCATTGTACTTTCTAAAGAAATGTATCTGACTGATAAAAAATGGTCGTTCATGGCACAGAAGACTGATTTTTTTTAAAATACTTCATTTTGCCAAATTTCCTTTCATTTTGGTTTACAAATGTCCGAAACTTACACTTTCAAAGCTGAAAACTTACAATTTCTATAACCTAAAGATTAAAGAAACCTCTTTGACTCCTCAGAAAAATATATCTTTTACATCAATGCTAGAAACATAGCATCGATCCTCTAATTTTATATATTGAGAGACTAACGTTAGGTTGAATAAAGAAAATAAAATTTTAATCCCACCTTGTAAAACAATAAAAAGTTCAGGAAAATTTAGAAAGCATCTTTAATCTTCAAATAGACTACCACCAGTGTAATTTCTGAATACAATTATTTTTATTTAACTTCATTGGCAGCTTTTTTCCTCTGTCAAACCAAAGGATTTTTACTTATTGAGAGATTTTGCCTGTTGATTTGCTGCTTTTATATCTTTCTGCTACATCTGTGTATACTTTTGTTGTTTCTAGAATAAAAATCTACAGAGATAATGTTTTCCCTTTCATAATAGAATAAAATAAAGAAAACAACAGCATACAGTAACATAAGCAAAGTTACACAATCTGAGGTGTCTTCCTAGTGCTTTCAAGTTTTGAGATTTCCAGAAATACTCTTTTTCAACAGGTTAAAATGCTTTTCTCATTAATAAGAAAAATGTTACCATTTGGCTACAAAATGAACCCTCGAGCTTGACTCAGTGTGATGTGCTAAGAATTGGAATAATTATAGTTCTCTGAGTTTTCTCTGAAAGCTACTGACTTTCAAATCCCACAGGTGGTACCTCATTTACAACATGATATCCACTAATTATAGTATAACTTGTCTTAAGAAACTGAACCTTCCAGAGGCATAGAAACTAGGTTTCAAGAGAAAAAAAAAAGGAATCTAGTCTTTCAGAAGGAAAAAAGCCCCAATATTACAGGTTTTTCAAAACAAAAAAAAGAAATGAAATCAATGTTTTGCATGAAATGAGATTGATGGAGGGCTTTTAAGCGAAGAAATTTAGCTTCATTTGGCTTGGTTCCTAGTTACCTAACAGCTTCTCATTTTGTCAGCATGGTAAGAACATGTGTCATCTGTATCGTAATCATGCCTAGTTATCATGATGATTTGTTGTAGGTGATTAGCTACTGTAACTCGGCTGAATCCTAATGCATCACTCTATTGTGGTGGAGTGTATGAGATACAATATATAAATTCGTAGGGGAGATTAGGATCCAGACTCTCTATCTCTGGCTTTAAGTGTCTAAAGAATTCCTAAAGGTAGATAATTTGTACAGTATCTGAAAATTTAAATATGTTTCCCAGACAGCTTTGGGAAAGATAGTTCTGCACTTTCCCTTAGTAGATGTTCACATCACAAAAAATATAGTTATGTTCCTTTTACCTCTTTCTCTTCATTCTTGAGAACTTGCTATTGCTGGCTGCACAGTGAAGCAACTAGGACTGCTAAGCCTCCTAATTCCCTACCCAAGGGAATACAAACCTAATTCCCTGTAAGGCCCAGAGCAACTTTCCCTAACAGTGAATATAGTAACACTTTGAGCAAGAGGTTGCATTAGATGACATCCAGAGGTCCCTTCCAGACTAAATTTTTTGTTAATTTTGAAATCCGATGAGTATTACAGCAATTGTTCTCTACATTTGTTGTGATTAATAGAACTTTTCTGAAATTAAGTGATAAATTATGGGTAACAGGAGAAGAAACCATCCTACTTCACATATCCAAGGAGTGTCAGCTAAAACACCATGGTCATTCTTGTCTCGCTCTGTAGCTGGTGAAGTGTGAGCTGAGGGAGAGACTCCCTCAGGAGACTCCCCAAGCTAATTCAGCCCTCTGATTATTACCAACTGTTGGTAGTACAGATTAGCAGTGATGAGATCAATAAAAGAGGTATCAGGGCAATTAAAAAGGACTTTAAAGCTTGGGGTCAATTAGTTGATGGGACAGGAGCACAGGTGGTGTTTGCCTCAATTCCTACAGTAGCAGGGATGAATGA
Organism: Pseudopipra pipra; assembly: GCF_036250125.1. NCBI lineage: Eukaryota > Metazoa > Chordata > Aves > Passeriformes > Pipridae > Pseudopipra > Pseudopipra pipra. Next base: position 51,994,578 of record NC_087550.1, read on the forward strand.
GGAGTAGGAAAATCCATTTCATCATTGGTGGCTAAAGGATTGGTGCTACCTGAAGGGGCCAAAACCCAACTCTCAGCAAAAGGAAGCTTGGTAAATTTGAATCATAAACCTTGGAAAACAAGGGCTGACAAACATCTCGTGATCTGAAGAATTTGGACCCTTGTCCTAAGACCTGTTGATGTACAACCCTGGGATTTAAACCTGGCTCTAAGCAGAATTAGAGAAAAGACTTTTTGAGATGATTGCTAAAACCATGTCTGAACCCCTGTAATTCCTCCATCCCCCACGTAATCCTACTTGAAGAAAAATTAAGTATTTGGAAATTGTGGTAAAAACTTGCGTAACTCCTTAATTATCATAGCTTGTCCCCTTCTTTAAAATGTCCAGCCCTCTAAGCCTTTAAAACTGTGTTCTCACGTTCAATAAACTATTTTAGTTTTACCCCATGCTGAAATCATGTTAATTTTGTTTTTTAGACTGCCACAGCCACCACCACAGTGGAATTTTTGGTTTTTGGATCATGGGGCAAAATTTATGGTACCAAGCCTGCTAGAGTTGGATGGGCTTCATCTATCTAGCAAGGGCAAAAGAAACCTAGCATATAAGTTGGCAGGGCTGATCAAGAGAACTTTAAACTAAGTTTGAAGGGGGAAGGGCTGGAAATCAGGCTCTCCAGAGAAGAGCCTAAGGATGGTAAGCCAGGGTTAGGAGTGATATCAGCAGCCCAGCTGAAGTGCATGTACACTAATGCATGCAGTTTGGGAAACAAGCAAGAGGAGCTGGAAGCCATCGTGCAGCAGGAAAGCTATGATGTAGTCGCCATCATGGAAACGTAGTGGGCTGACTTGCATGACTGGAGCACTGCCATGGGTGGCTACAAGCTCTTCTCTTATGCCATGGGAGATTTTGCAGGAAATTACGGAAAAAAAGAGAGTCTATTGCTTTTAGAAAAAAGGGCAGACAACTCAAGAAGTATTTAGGAATGTAGTTAGGTCATGTAGAAAGAACATTAGAGAGGCAAAAGCACAATTTGACCTCAATCTGACCACTTTTGTTAAGGACAACAAAAAGTGTTTTTATAAATACATTAATAGCAAAAGGAAGGGCAAGGAAAACCTCTGTTTTTTGTTGGACATGGAGGGGAACGTAGTTACCAAAGACAAGGACAAGGCTGAGGTACTTAACACCTTCTTTCCCTTAGTTTTCAACAAGAAGACAGGTTGTCCTCAGGAACAACTTCCTGGTATTCTGGGCTGGTAGACAGTGATGGGGAGCTGAATAGCCCCCCTGTTATCCAGAAGGAAGAAGTGAGTGACCTGCTGAGCCACTTGGATCCTCACAAGCCTGTGGGACCAGATGAGATCCATCCTAGGGTGCTGAGGGAACTTGGCGGGAGAGCTCACCAAGCTGTGCTCCATCATTTATCACCAGTCCTGGCTCACTGGGGAGGTTCCAGATGATTGGAAGTTGGCAAATGTAACGCCCATACACAAGAAGGGCTGGAAGGAAGATCCGGGAAACTACAGGCATGTCAGCCTGACCTTGGTGCTGGGCAAGGTTATGGAGCAGATCATTCTAAGTGCAATCGCACAGCACATACAGGATGGACAGGGGATCAGACCCAGCCAACAGGAGTTTAGGAGAAGGATTCCTGCCTGACCAACCTGATCTCCTTTTATGATCAGGTGACCCGTCTGGGGGACAAGGGGAAGGCTGTGGATGCAGTCTACCTGACCTTTGGCAAAGCCTTTGACACCATCTCCCATAGTGTACTCCTGGAAAAGCAGGCAGCCCACAGCTTGGACAGATGTACTCTGTGCACAGAGTGGCTGGAGAGCGACCAGGCAGAGAGGGACCTGGGGGTTCTAATCAACAGGAAGCTGAACACAAGCCAGCAGTGTGTCCGGGTGGCCAAGAATGCCAATGGCATCCTGACCTGTATCAGGAATAGTGTGGCCAGCAGGACCAGGGCAGTGATTCTGCCCCCGTACTCAGCACTAGTTAGGCCACACCTTGAGTACTGTGTCCAGTTTTGGGCCCCTCAGTTCAGGAAGGATATTGAGGTGCTGGAGAGTGTTCAAAGAAGGGCAACGAGGCTGGTGAAGGGACTCGAAAACAAGTCCTGTGAGGAGCAGCTGAGACAGCTGGGGCTGTTTAGCCTGGAGAGGAGGAAGCTCAGGGGAGACCTCATCACTCTCTACAACTACCTGAAAGGAGGTTGTAGCCAGGTGGGCGTCGGTCCCTTGTCCCAGGCAACCAGCAGTAGGACAAGAGGGCACAGTCTCAAGCTGTGCCAGGGGAGGTTTAGGTTAGACATTATGAAGAAATTCTTTACAGAGAGGGTGATCAGACATTGGAATGGGCTGCCCAGGGAGATGGTGGAGTCACTGTCCCTGGAGGTGTTTAAGAAGAGAATGGATGTGGCACTTAGTGCCATGGTCTAGTTGAGAGGGTGGTGTTAGGTCATGCTTTAGACTTGATGATCTCAAAGGTCTTTTCTAACCTGTTTGATTCTGTGAATCTGTGACTCTGTGACAGGACATTACAAAGGATCTGTTTACTGAATAAAGACACCACATACGATGATGAGGTTCCTATACCAATTTTCCTGTTTGGTAGTGAAATTTAAGTAAACTGAAGATTACTGCTGCGTTACCAGACTTCAAAATGGGACTGCTGCAGAGAGGAATAGATTGAGACAAAATAGTTTTTCAATCTCTATCATAACTGCACTCTGGAAAAAAAAAGTTATGAAGACCTCAGCTGCAATGGAACATCATAGATGAGTACTGAATTCATAGTGCTTTTATGTGAGGGAAATTTGGTCTTTGTGTACACTAAGGTCCTAAGCATACAATCTATACATAGGGGATTCGGGAACGGAAAATGAGGTTTTTTCCTTACTTTCTTAACCACTGTTGTACTCTTTCCCCATTTCTTCAAGTTCTTTCTGTAGAGCATATTTTCTGTTTATTTTAAAGCAGCTCAAGTATAATAGAGCTGTAAGAATGCTCAACAAGATATTTGCCAAGAATTTCCAGTTTCTTTTCTTACAGAATAATATATTTAGCGGATGGAAGACATTCAGCAGATGTTTGCATATATACAAGTGATGACTTTTGAAGGATATAATTTCTAATCTGCTTCATGCAGCATGCTTTGAAACTCAGCAATTCTGGTATACTCTGAATTAAGCAAGGAAACATCTCCTGTGGCTGAGACTCTCAATCTGAGAATGTCCTCCTATTTTGTTCTCAAGACTCCTCTTAATGTGAATCATAATGTACCTAGATGCTCGTTGAAGGAGGAATGGCAAATTTTGAAACAGATTGAGAAAAAAATTACTGAATAAATGCAGTAGATTAGTTTTACAGAAAGTCACCACGCTTTTTTCAGTGTAGCACCTGCAAGTCGTATTCAACAGTTGCCTAAATTAAGCACAGCCTTAGACTAATAAGGTGTATGCAGTAATGGATGGGACAATGTAAATGAAAATCCTCAGCTAACACACAGATACGTGCATTATTTTACTTAGCTAAAAAGGAGGGAAGAGGTGAAGAAAAATATTAAATTATAAATTGTCACATATTTAGAGGAAATGACTTCTGAATGATCTCTCAAGTTTAACATTCCAAAAATTTTATGGTGCTTCAAATTTTGTGCATCACCAAAATTATTAAATATATCTACAACACACAAATGCATAGAAATCAGAGATCATTCACTCCAGTGCAATTTATATACTCTGAGCATTACTGTAATTACTTTGAAATGGGCCATTTGTAGCCTATATTTTCTATTCTTAAATGTGCAATATATGTGGCAATCTACACTTCTAATGTACCATAAATAATAGCATACTTTAGTTGACAAAGTACCACAGTCATGCAATGTTAAATGCCTAATCAAAATTTTCTCATTTATTTTCAAGTATTTTGAACTATTAAAACTTTTATGTGGGGTTGTATTCAACGGTTGCTTAAATAAACAGGATTAATGATGAATGGTTGAATAAGAAATGAAGAAGAGAAACAAAATTTTATGCAAAATGTTTGCCTTTTTTTTCCCTAAATTAATAACAAATAACATTACCTCTGGGGAAAAAAAATCCAATAGCAGAATTTGATCTTAAGAGCCAAGTTTTCAAAAATAGCTTTCAAGGTGTGGCTGTATGAAACTGTAAACCTGTCTGAAGAATTAAGCAAGTCCAAATTTGAAGAGTCATGATTGGTATTGTGTTCATGGATGTAAAAGATTGAATGACATCTCCATACTTAATTGAATTTGCAAAATACTCCAAAAAAAAAAAAAAAGAATAAAAGACTGGATTAGCCCATGGTCACAACTTTTCCCACACTTAAGCTAGATCTCCCACAAAAACTAAAATATATTGGCAAAAATCCTCTGTGGAAAGTCAAGTGCAAGGTTCCCAGGGACAAATGGAGAGGATTTTAACTAGAAGAGTATATAATTTCATATTTTTTAATTAATGCTGGTAAAATTTAGGAAAAGGGAAGGATAATGAAAACCCAATCTTACATTTAAAGTTAGAATTGTTCACATCATGACACCACTAACTAAACCCCAGTAATGGACTTCATGGGTTTCAGTTCTTTAAAAACAGAGAATAAGAAATAAATCTTGGTCTCAAAGACTACGTTTTCTAAGTCAAGAAGCACCTAAGCAGATGGCATAATGCCCATAAAAAACAATTAGTTTCTTCACTGGTCATGGAATGACAATCTCCTAATACTGCCATTTGACGGTCTCTCAACATCCACAGCAACAACAGAGATATTGAAGGACAGCTGGAAAGAACTTTGTCCGTCTGTTTTTTGACCATGACAGACACACGATTTGCCTTGTTTGAAATAATGAATATATTGCTTTTAAGTTGAATACTAAGATTCAGCTTTACTATACTTATGTCCCATATAATTGCAATGATATTCATGAATAGATACCTAACAAATTTACAGACTCTCAAACACTTTGTAGGAACCTATCTTTATTTGGAATCTACATCTACCTAATTTTCCATCAAAGTAACTCTCTGAAGCAACATAACTATCATTTATGAATGCTCTATTTTTGCCTTAACTATCTACTCATAAAAGTAATAAAATGATACACAGAGGTTTGACATCCTGATTTTTCTAAATGCGTAGGAAAGTGCCTATTATTAAATCTTAGAAAAATTAAATTGCATATGCAGATTTGCCTACGCTTTTATCCTTTCAAGGCCTGATGTGTAGCAATGCCAGAGTAGGACTTATATAACAGTAGTCATGAAGACTTTATGTAATCTGTTTATATAGCAAGATTCTCTAATCCTGGCTATTTTTTATTTTGCCTCGAATGTTTCCATGTACGAGGCCTTTCCAATAGACTAGAATTATAATAGTATAATTTCACTTTATAGAGGATCAAGCTTGTTTAGATAGAACTATATTAAACTAAATACATATGTTTCTCTACTCTATTTTGCAGGAGTCCTTAAAGAATTCTAGTAGGCATAATTCACCTTTCAAAAGTCATTACTAGTTTTTCCCTAATGTATTAGGTTTGTCTAGGTGGTTTATGACTCCTCCATTAATGGGTTTTTGGTTTGGTTTTGTTTTGTTTTGTGCGAGAACATTTTTTTCTAACACCATGATAAAGCATACCAGGCAGTAATTTCTTGGATCATCTTTAGCACCTCTTTAAAAAGAAATACAATGTTGTCAGCACTCTCGCTCTCTGGCTTAATAGCTATTTAATGATGAAAGGTCTAATCCTGATTCCTTTGTAACTAGTTGAAGAGTCATTAAATTTATTGGGAACAGAATACAATTTTATTTGCCTAGTTTTTGTACCTGCACTGCTCGTTTGTTCTTTGATTTCTTTGGGATTCTTGGACAAATGTCATAAGTGGTTGAGGACTTATTACTTACTTTCTCACATTGGTCCATTTCCTTTGCTTACCTATTTGAACTTAGTTGCAGATAAAGTCTCATATTTTCCACAGTACATGAATTAAATTTTGTTGGCTCACCTCTACAAGCTTTAGTTACAAATTAGTTGATACTTATTGCTTGACAAGGATCCCAAATAAGCAATATTTACCCCAAATCATGACTTAGATGAATTTCTAGAGTTCACTAACTTCATTTCTTAAGAAATATTAGTAGATTTCCAATGTTGTAAATTTCTGCTTATGTATCAAAGAATATTTTAAAAGCTAAAATCAGTCTTCTCATCACATATCTCACTGAGTCAAATATGAGTCACTAGGTACTGGTTACACTGATACTGATGAATACATGAACTCCAGACAATAATTTGTGCTTTCAAAGTCACAGAAAAGACTATTCTGTGTTCCTACTGTGTTCCTACTTCCAGTCTAAATCTCCTCTGGGCTTTGTGTCATGCCTTTTTTACTGTTAAGTTGGAATTGCCATTCTGTACTTATGTGGGTGATTTTTGCATTTTTTTTTTTGTTTGTTTTATTTTTGGGCTTTATAAATAATATGAAGGCTGTGCTGCAGCCCACAGTATTACTACATCGTTGCCAAAAGGAACTGTGAATATATGTTACTTTTTTGGGACAGAAAAACATAAGGAACTTCAGACAGTTGCTTTTAAAAAATGAACTGTCACCTGAATAGAATCCAGGCTTTGTTTTTAAGTCAATGAGATGGTGTATCACAAAAGAAAACTTTAAATTGAACCCGAATTCATGTAATGTAGTCAACAAGAAAATATACCTGGTAGTGATATGAAGACATGCTACTTAACATTGTAGACATAGCCATGGTTGAGGGGTTGGATAATATTTGCATTGCTGGATTTTAAAGTTTGGTTTGATCAAAAGTGTGCAAGATACAGCTCTGTGAAAGTAAAAGTAAAAAAAATTATTTTCAAGGGAACCTGCCAAGTAATACATGCCCCATCTCTGGAAGTGTTCAAGGCCAGGCTGGATGGGGCTTTGAGCAATCTGGTGTAGTGGAAGATGTCCCTGTCATGGCAGAGGGGGTTGGAAATAAATGATCTTTAAGGTTCCTTCCTACCCAAACCATTCTAAGATTCTATGATTAGAGAGGATCAGTTGCTGAAAGCAAAGTCAGATAGCAACAGTCAGTGTTATGTCACTGACAAGGCACAAAGATGACACTGTGCTTGGCATTAGATCATGAGGTCATGCTGGAAGCCCTGTAAACACACCTACCCTGGGGCTTTTCAGAACTTGTCGAGCTGTACCCACAAGGAATTCTCTGTTTAAATATCAGTTTCACATTCATCTACTCACAAATTATTGAGACAATCACATAAAAATAAATAACAGCAACAACAATAATAATAATAGCCACCAAGCAGAATGACCAGAATGACTAAATTCGGTAGCAGTATTTTACAAAACCCAATGAAAATTTTTAGGTACTAGAGAAACTGTCTCCTGCAATAATGAGGGAGAAGTAAAACCAAACCAAACCAAGTTACTAAGTTACTAAGACCAAAATCTATCAAGATTACTAATATATATATAATGCTGATATGTACTTTATATATATATATAAAATAATACTTAAGATTAATGTGGAAATTAACTCTTACTGATATGATAGTTAATTCCATGTGCTGCTTTTGTATTAATGCTATGGAAACTGTGATGACTATAATGAACTTACTTTAGTTACTTTAAAATTAAACCACCTGAATAGGATCTTCAGAGGTGTGGGTACTTTATACTTTCCCAGGTCTGTGTCAGATTTCCTTTACAACTCTGAGCAACACACAGATGCTAATACTATGTAGTCCTTGCTGGTGAACATACAAACCATCTCCTCAGAGGGCCTTAATAGCGCCTCTCAGGAGAGCAGCTACTCCTGCTAGCTCATGGTGCATTCATTTATCTCTCTTGGTTTCATCTCTCTTTTGAAAAATGAAAGCAAAAGAAGTAATACTGCTGTGAACAATAAAATCCTCAATGAAACACTGGGGAATTTCCAGGCAGTATTTTAAGTTTGTATTTGCATCAAAGGCATAAACTTATTTTTTTAGATTTTGTACATATTTAAACAAAGAGATTGGTTTTATCTCACACATCTTACAATTTACAAAGGCTACAAGTGGATATAACCTTGCTGAAAAAGTAACAAATTGTGTAATAAGCAGAGGGCACTGTACTGTCACTGCAAAGCCATTCATCTGAGCAGCTGTGAATATATGTGTAAGTTTTTTAAACAATCTTGCACTTAGTATTGAAGAAAAATATTAAGGAAGTTAAGGAGTAGCCTTGTACATTTTTAAAGGGAGATGAGGGAGTGATATGGAAAGTCTGAAGGCATGAAATCCAAAGTAAAAGCTCTGTAATTGCTGCAATATCAGCAATTGTCAACAGTATATGTAATAGTATAATAGTTTAATAGTATATGTAAGTGAAAAGGTAGAAAATGTGAGCAGAACAAGGCATGAGAATGTTGTAAATAGCTACTGTGACAAAATTCTGTTAAAATTAACATCTCTATTCATAAACTGTATGCTTTGTGTTACTTTCCAAGTAAATATTAAAAATTCACCTTGAACTGTCAGTAGTTTGATATATTTTTGAAGCAAATGAAAAGCTCAAATGAACTTAGTCATGTTTCTGTTGTTTTCGGAAGTACAGGGGAAATTTTTATCCACTTACAAACAATAAAAAGTAAAATCGGCTTCTTTAGCCATTCTCTGCTAGACATCTTTAATTTCAACTTAATCTAATTTGCATACATTATTTTTATCTTTTATACACAGCAGCCAAGTAACAGCACTGTGGAAGTCAATCTAAAAGACTTACATTACATTACAGCTTAATTTCTTATTTACTATGCTTCCTAAATTATATTTTTGAACAAAACTGGCAGCTACTCTCTCAATTGACCAGAATGTTGTGTTTTTTAATGATTGGAGCTGGAAACAGCTAGAAGCTATTGTTCTAAACATAATCTTAACTTTATTTGAATGATAAATAAATGGCTATAGTGACTGGTAACTGAACAAGATTGAAGATCGTAGGTAATAACAAGATACTGACATGAACACCCTGAAGACATATAGTCAAGGAAGCCAAGCTAGAGTTCTTTTATCCTAAGAAATCCCTTCAGGAAAAAGTGGATCCAGAATATTTATTTAATGAATTATTCTCTACTGGCAGCTGAGATGTTATCAAATAGTCAAACTGATTCCAGTTTGCAGGAGCCAAAAATTTAAAATAATCACTGCAGGGGAATATTGTAACAGAGTATCCCAGTATGTACATCATGTAGGCACAATGCAGAGATGTGTATTTTTTTCCTTGTTATCTGTTATTAATACAGTATAATTTGATTATTATATTCTGGAATACTGAAGAAAGAGTGGTGAAGATCTCAGCATAGCTTATGAAGTATAAAGTTAAGAATACTGAGTATTTTTCACTTCCGCCTATCTCTTAATTTCTCTGAGTGACTGGCAAATAGTAGATAGGTTCAAGGATGCATCTGGAATCTTTGTAACTATTACATTCAGCAATCAAGGAAAAAACCTCATCTTGCTACCGCTGTGTTTAACTGTAAATAAAATGAAAAAAAATTTGGTGATTTAGTCCTCTAAGAGTTTGTTTGCCTTTAACTTGCTGGATATTATATCTTTCATCTTGCTGATGATTCCTTTACCGAGGTAATTGTTAAAACTTCAATGCCTTCTAAAATGATTGAACCCTCTCCATCAGACTCAGATATAAAAGTTGGAGTACTTGCTGAAAACTACTGTAGTTAAAATAATTCCAAGTGTTTAAATCATTACTCTTTTTAATGGTTTTATAGAGTACCTTTTGTTGGGCATTTGTAATAATCGAAATACACATATTGATTATAGTATTTATTGATTCTAATATTTCTAATCTCCCCCTTGCCTTCATAGGAAAGTTTTTTCAAAACCAGATTCTGTATTGCTACAAGTCATGACTACACTTTTATATTTGTCAGTGTTCCAACACAGAATTGTGGCTTAGGACTGGGCTGCTAATGAAATAACTTTCTTCAGTATGCATAATTTTGTTTTTCATAAACTTTCATAATTCCAATGATGGTGATTTCTGATGGTAATAGAAAGTCTTAAGCATTTAACTTGCTAAATAGATAAAATTAGAATCCAAAGCAAGCAATCCAGAGACTACTCTCATCTAGATACAGACATCAATACTGTAATTATCTACATCTGAGCTGGCCATCCTGCATTCATATGATCGTTAATGTGGAGAAATAAGCACTTTTTGGGTATGATTAATCTGACCTGTTGTATGCCTACTTTAGAATAAAATAAATTACTCTCTAGAAAGTGCTTAGTCTTTTCCATTTACTCTAAAGGGAATTTAAGATGACTAACTTAGGAGTCAGTATCTATTTTTGATAGGTGAATACCATCATCAGAGTCTGCCACTAAGAAAGGAAGATGCATATTGTGAGAACAGGCATAAGAGCGACCATTCTCCATTCATACACAACATTTAAGGAAAGAAATACAGTGCAAATTCATATTGCTTTCTTAATTTCCTTTGCAAATATGTTAACTTGCATCCTTCATGGATTTGTTTTGGGAAAACTTGTATGAATTTTAGAAATTACAGAAATGAAAGACATGATTATAGGATAAGTACATGTTTTCTGAATTACTGAATTCTTTTATGATAATTTAATCTTTAAATTTTTGTTTATTTAGTCCATGAATCCATCTGTAATGCTCTCCTAGAACCAGTCTTTGGTACTTAGAAGCCTTCTTTCAATTTCCAGTGTCTCAGTTTATCCCCAGTTTTTTTAGTTTTCTTTATATATTGCGCAACATCTAAAAGAGATATAAATACCTGAGATTTCTTTACAGAAAAATAGTTTACAGATGCCAAATGGTATCTTATTGTAATTTTCTCCTTTAAACAAACAGAGACAAAACATAATAAAAGTTATCAAGGAAGCACATCTCAGTGTAGAATGCTTTAACTGAAAAGAAGTAACCACACATTTAATCTTCCCTTTCTTTTCTCCTCATATTCCTATTCCTTCTTTCAATACATGTTTGAAAGTTTTCTTATTTCAAGTGATCTGTATTTCCTCCTTCTCCCTTTCCTGAGAAGCTATATCTGCAAAGTAGTATTCTGAATATTGATCAGCTATTTTAAAGAAGCACTTCAAATTTAACAGCAGTCTCTACAAAGCCTGGATCTGACATTTGTGCTATCTGGTCTGAAATGGAGATTGTTAGTTGTACTGAATTTAGCCTATCAAAAATCTTTGGGTTTTGCCACCATCTAAATTGGATGTTCCTTTTACAACATTAACTTTTATCATGAGCATTGCATTTAGCATTTACTGCTCCATTACCATTGATTTTTCCTTTCTTTGGAACATCTGTAGCACTGAGTCTGCAGTACCATATCATCCATTCAGTTTTTTAATACTAAAAGAGAAATCACACAAACTTTTAGGTTGACTTGACTGGCACAAAAAAATTTAATATATTAAAATTCATGCAACAGAAGTCTATTTTGAATGCAATATGGAATACTTAGAATTTCTGAAAAGGACAAAAATATATTGCATATGAAGACAGTGGCTGTATATGAAAGTCGGATCCACACGCAGGTGTAGGAGTATCATTGCAGGAGATAGCTATAAAAATTATGTTTATTGTTTGAAGCTGAAAACCTCTTGGATTTGTTCAAAGATTGAATTTTCTGTGACAACTCTGACTTTTTCCTATGCATCACAACATGTGAGAGGTACAAATTAAGGCAAGGGTAAACATCTCAAGAGTGGTTTTGTGGTTAATTCCTTAGATTTACATATAGATGATCTTTGTCTCAGGCTAGAGATAATTGATTTAATGATTGAGTGACTGTACTAGTAAGGTCATGCAGGTATAAAGACCATCAGGCTGTAATTCTCAGAGACTGAAGTATCAAAAATAAGACACATATTCATGTAATTCAGGGTGACCACAATAATTCAGAAGTGATCCCAGTATCTGGTCCAATAAAAGGGAATTAGATGAAACAACTTCCTTTTCTTTGGTTTCTGTGAAAATATGCGCCTACAACTTACAACTTTAACAAATCTGATTTAATCACAGTTTGACTAGCTCATTATATTTGCTTCACTACCGACTTTTGATTTACGTAAATGTTCACTACAGTTTTAATTGCATTTTCCTTCATGTTACATTTTACTGCTACAATCTATGGCTATAATTGAAAAGGACTTAATTTTTAATCAGGGATGTTTTATGTAGAAAATTATGTATCATTTTAATGTGACAAAAATTTGCTGGGTAGATAGAATTCCCAGGATATAAATGCAAAGTTTGCATCTACAAAGTATTAGACTGTCAACCAATATGGCTACAGACAAACACTGAGACAGACAATCCTCTCCGGTTGATAAAGAAATGTTTGCTGGAAAGATTTTACCCCCAAATTTTAAACTGAAAGTTAGGTCATTGCTCTAACAGGCAAGCAATTTTAGAACTATCTAAACAATTTTTTATAACTCAACATATTTATCTAAATGGTGCCTTACAGGGAAGTCCCTGAACTCACATAGGACAATGAAATTACAGCGATGTTCTGCATCATAAATAACTGGACTGTGGAGTAACCTAAAACTAGAACTGTTCATAGGCTGGCTTATGTTCAGTATTTTGCATACACTGTCTAGAATACACTTTTACAAATGAATCTTTGGATTTTTATTGATAAGCTCAACATTTTAACCTTATATCTACATTCAAGATGATGTATTAATAATATTTCACTGGAAAGTCATGGAGTTTACTAATGTTCAGTATTATTCAATATTGGGTCAACAGAACTTGTTAGGCACTTGTTTGTGTAATATGAACATTTATTTTATAGCTTTGCAATAGTTTATCCTTTGGATTGAAATAAGCCATTTTTAATCTTAAACACTTTCAGAGTGCTTTTAAAGAAGCTGCCATAAACTAAGCAGAACTACTAACTTTCTTACTGGTGAAAATTATTCTAATGTACTACATATGACCATTGAAATAGGGAAAGAAATAATTTGCAGTTCTCTGAAACCACTACCTAAGAGATTACAGAGCATCTGCAGTGAAATAGAACTACACAGAATACAGTTTAAATTTTTTCCTACTAATGAAATGTAATGTTTACTGTTATGGCTTTGTGAAGGGTATTCTACTTACTAGACTGATATGTGAAACATACCAAGAACAATAGTAACTAAATATGTCCTTGAACAGATTTAATTGCTCAGACACAACAGACTGTCCAATATTTCAATTTTTAGGTGAAAAAGAAAGACTCTGGAGAATCTACTAGCATGTAAGTGCATCTCTGTAGTTCTTCCACTACTCAGTTCCCTGAACAAAACCCAACTATTCATGTTTTAAATCCAAAAAGAGGAGTTTAATTATGAAGACTGTAAGGCAGGCAGATGTGTTATGTTAATCATTGAGAATGAGAAAATGAGAGGCAGAAAGATTGAACAGTGACTGTCCTCAGCAAATTGAAGAAATTGATTGCATGTTGTGATCCCACTCTACCTAAGCTGAGAAGAATAAGAAAACACCCTTATGTATAGGCTTATTTCATATGAAGAACTTCAGGGTCCTTCCCTTTAAGATGGAAGTAGGCAACATTAGAAATGGGTACTAAGCAGCTATCTTTCAGATATTCAAATTTCAGATGATTACATAACTCATGTAAGTTAACAGGTATACTGACTGTTCCAACACACTTCAGCAGCAAGGGGAGCTGAAGATTTTCCTGAACAGACCTAACAGAATACTGTAGAATACAATTTGGTCATGGTTCCTGTCTGCAGTACCATGGGAATTAATTTTCAAGTTGTTTACGAAACATTCATCTTTATCACTCTATCCAGCTGCAGAGTACGTAATATCTGCAGTGTCCATTACTTATCTGCCTGAAATTTTTTATGTTAATAGACATTAAGAGCCAAAAAACTTTAGGAAACAAAATATAGCAGTAGAGTCTAAGCAACAAAAGGAAAAAAATATGGGTGAACAAAACAACAAGCCAACAAAAACAACAAAAAAAACCCCAACAAAAAACAACCAACTAAACAAAAAATCCCCAAAATAAAAACAAAAACAAACAAACAAACCAACCAAAAACCAAAACCCAAAACTACACATTTGGTAGTACCTGGAAGTAAATCTGATTAAGTAAAATCTCCTGAGTTGAAATGCCTTTGCCCACAATGCCATCATAGTCTAAGACTATTATGCTGTAACTATTTTAGCATGGGAAAAAATGAAGAATTATCCTACAACTCAAAAAGTCTGGTTTAAAAACTGTCACAGTAATTTTAATATCTTAATTCTCTAATTAAATATCTATAAAATGGAAATAAAACTTCTCTTTTTTTTCCACAACCTCAGAATATCTTTAAACAGTTTATTTAGTTTTTCTGCATGGCTAGTAATTGATGAGAATGAGGTAGCCTTTACTTTTTGAAGTTTTATTCTGCCAACAAAATGTTAATTAAGAAAGTTTTGTTACCTATATCTCTGTTTACCAATAATGAGACAGAGACACTCATCCTACAGTATGTAGGGCTTCCACATGTATGTTGGCCAGAGAAGTACTATTAAAGAAAATATTTCCTGTAAATAAGACAGGAGGAGTAGCAGGAACCAGCACGGAGAAGACTAGTGTACTTAACAATTTTTTTTACCTCATTGTTCAATAATCCTAACTCTTCACACATCTCTCAAGCCCCTGAACCTCAAGGCAGAGACTGGGAAAATTAAATTCCTCCCATCATAAGTGAAAATCATGTTTGACATCACATGAGGAACCCGAATATACACAAGTCCTTGAGACCCAGCAAGAGGTATCCCAGAGTCCTTGGCTGATGCAATCACCAAGACACCCTCCATGACTTTGAAAAGTCATGACAGTAAAGCAAAGTCCCAGGTGACTGGAAAAAGGGAAAAATCACACCTATTTTTATAATGAGTATATAGTCAGACCTTGGGAACTACCTTCAGCCAGACCCTCACTTTCATGCCTGATACAGACCATGGAATAGATCCTTCTAGAAGGATTGTTCTGGACTGACTGCATAGGAGGATAAGGGAAGAACTATGACTGTAATGTACCTGTACTTCTGTAAGGTCTTTGATGTGTTCCCCCACAACATTCTTCCCTCTACATTGGACAAATATGGGTTTGATGGATGGACTGTTAGATGTATGAGGAATTGGCTAGATGACCATGTCCAAAGCGTTACAATCAATGGCTCAAAGTCCAAGATGAAATCAATAATGTGTTGTTGTCCCTCAAAGGTCTCTCCTGAGACCAACACAATTTAATATAAATTACGTAGATAAGAAGATCAAGTGCACCCTCAGCAAGTTTGCAAATGACACCAGGCTGACTGGTGCAGTTGATGTGCTAGAAGGAAGGGGTGCCATCCAGAGGGACTTTATGAGGCATGTATATGCCTGTACTGCATGCAGCTCTGGATGAGTTTGAGTCATGGATGCTTATTTACCACTCCTTAATTTTTTTCCCCACATTTGACATGAATGAAAAAGTTATTCTGTGTGAAGTTAGCATTATATGTACTTGGACATGTATACAGAGTATATAATTGTTTATGTACATTTTAGCTTCAGAAAGCAGGTGATTGTTCATTATTACAAAACCACGAAAGTTGTCGAATATCTTTATGTTTTAGTCATAGAAACTCAGTAAAACGTGAAAGTTTTGAAGTACAGGAATATTCATTTCACAGGAACTTTTCCAATGTAAGGATAATTGTCCTTTTTCCTATCTAAAAAAACCAAGCAAGAAACCATTTAAGAAAACAAGCAAGCAACCAACCAATCAGAAAAAAGAAACATTGGTCAAATTATGAAAAAAATTCTAATTTTTATTTCAATAGTCAATCACTCCCTCCCATCTTCTTGCACACACTTACATGTCTTTGGTATAATTATGTTAGCACTTAATGCGATTAAATCAAAGTTTTACTTTGCACCACATTTTTACAGTCCTGAAGGTTATGTTTGCTAAGCTAACAGAAAGAAACCTAAATACCTTCAAAACAGAGTTTTCCTTGATCAGAAAATGAAATAGTACAATTCAGCAGATCATGATGACACAAGTAAGAAAAGAAATTAGGTAACAGAATAGTAAATCAAAGTTTAATGTTGAATTCACTGAAAGTACTGCTAAGCTGTTATTATTCAGGGGAAAAAAAAACAAACAGGGAGCTAGACGTAGGCATCACAACATTATTTTCCATGAGGTGAACCCTGTGTGCTTTCAGTGTGCACAGGCAGGAGTAACATCCCACACTTCGTGCCTAAAGAGGATCTTTCCAAGCTTCATGTAAATCCCCTGACCCTCCAGCCACCGCACATTCTTCAAACGGACACCTACCTTCAAAAGTGACAGCAAACAATAATGTAACAAATGAGCCTGCAGTCTGCACATGTGCAGCATGCTTTACCTAGAATATTTGGATGTGATAGAATTAAACTGACCTCTGTGACAAGGACACCTTAATCAAAAAAGCCAGAATCAAAGGGTAGGTGAAGAGAGGGAAGCAATCTTGATGGGTCCTGTGTTCTACCTTAGCTGCCTGTTGGGTTAGGACATTTAATCTTTCTGTCAATGTTTGCTGTGTATCTCTTTACTCTGATGCTCGCATTTTCTTGGCTCAAAGAATGGTAAAATGTTTTCCATTATGCTTATATAAATGACAGGGAAAAACTACTTGGAGAATTATTTTATAGTATGCCATGATTAGCCTTGAGGTAGGCTGTACAAAACTTTAATGAATATTGATATTGGAATTAAAAATTCTATGCTTAGTCTTTGCTTTCACATACCACAAAGTTTATCCTGGCTTAGGTTGTTGTGGGTTTTTTCTCCTTCTTTTTAATATGAGAAGATATATTTTGCACCTCTTGTGTGTTTTTGTTAATGAAAAAATTATCGAGAAAGAACAGTCAAATCTTTCACAGTGGTCTGGGCATTGAAGGTAATGTAGAAATTATTTGTTTCCTTCTCACTTTTACATGAACACAGTCAACGCCCTGTGAAAGCTTTATGGTTTCTTAATTGCAGCAATAAAATTTTAGAAAGCACTACAGAGTACTCTTTATATTTGTCTTGACAGAATTTTGGCAACATATCTTTAGATTAAAGGGAAGAAAAAAGGAAAAAAGTACTCATAAGGATATAAAGTCACTAACTTATGGAAATACACGCTTCTTTTAAATAGGCATTTAAGAGTTGGCCTTGATGACTGAGGAGCTATGAAATAGCTTAATTTTGCATTTTTAAGCTTTTTCTGAAGTGATAGAGTAATTCAGCACATCTTCGACACTTT
The DNA here is from genome assembly GCF_036250125.1 of Pseudopipra pipra. Taxonomy (NCBI): domain Eukaryota; kingdom Metazoa; phylum Chordata; class Aves; order Passeriformes; family Pipridae; genus Pseudopipra; species Pseudopipra pipra. The sequence continues at coordinate 52,011,977 of NC_087550.1, forward strand.
ATTTGTGATGAGTGTTCAACATAAACTTTTATAATAAACATGAAAGGTAAAATGTATAGATAATTAATATGCAGCTCAATTAGCTTTGAGATTTTAGTCCAGAGATAACAAGGTAAGTAATGATATCAGAATTGTGCTCTAATTCTGCTGGTAGCTTGCTCTGAGACTTTCTGAAGTCCCTATAGATTTACATCAGTCAAAGCTCTATTGCCAAGGCATACAGGAACCATAGAAGATTGGGTATCTCCTTTGTGTAAAAAAAAAATAAAATCTTCAGTTCTGTGTCTAAATAAAGCATTATTCCTGCAGAAAACAATAATTCATGTTATATGTGGATATACTAAATATACCATGTAAGTTTGTGATTTTTTCCTATATTACATTTCATAAGAATCAAAGTGCTAACATAATTGAATCAAGTTTCACCATCTATGAAAAGAAATATCAGTTGTACTTCATGTTACTCCCATGAATATTGAAAATCATACAGTGAAACTAGGAAAGATCAGCACACTTTAATGATGATACTGGGAACAGTTAACTAGTTGATGAATAGTTACTATGGTTGTCTAGTTAAGTACCTGGAGTAATTGTCACATTGATAAGTAGTATGGTACAGCTTTCTATAATACAAATTTCTATCCGATATATAGTCTGCAGTTTAATGTTTTTACTTTAAATAATTAGAAACTCTTCCAAAACATTATTAGATCTGAACGATCACTTTTATTTATTCACCTCTTTTACTTTCTAATTCTTTCATATCATATGTCATCTTAAAAAAAATTAAATAAATTGTGTCTTTCCTCTTAATCTTGTTCACCCATTAAGTGAGTGAAGCACAGCCATTTAAGGGATGTATATGCCCACAAAAATGCTTGTTGTAGAAAAGTATTCTGTCTTGAAGCCAGATATTTAATAGCAAATTCCAAGCATTCAAAATCAATGCATTGCCCCTTAAAGTCAAAAGATTTTCTTAAAATAATTTAATTTTTTTGGTTTTGTTTTTGTTTTTTAGATACTGAATTATCGTCACTCAACTAGGTCCTGCTACCTTGCTGTTCTTTGCAGTAATGCAAGACAAATATTTTTATTAAAAACAAATCTGACACATTTTCTGATAAGCCCTGATGTACAGATTCAGAGAATAAAACCATCAATCTTTTAGTCTTAAAGTAATGCTATGAGAATTCTTAACAGATAAAAAACTACTCATGATACAGACATGTTATAAACAGCAAGTAGTATAAATGGCAAATGCGAGAAAACAGGTCTGCATGTGATAACTTGCTAAATAAACAGATTTGTTTGATTCTTTTCCTTGATAAGAAGACATAAATGTGCCTAACAGTGCAAACATAAATTTAAGATTTATTGTATGCTTTCAATAGTTAATTATTATGACACCGTTTTGGTGTTATAGCATTAGTTTTGAAATGTAACTAGCTCAATTATGGAAACAAATCCTAAAGAATATCCTAAAAATCCCAAAAGAATAGCAGTATGGGTAATAATGATGCAGAAAAAAACCCATATTGAGAGATTCTGCTGATGAGTATGATTGTGCCCACTGTAACAGACCCAAAAAGCGAATGTAGAGCTACTTTGAAAGTTTTTCCCCTGAAAGATTCTTCTGGGGAAAGAAAAGTAAAAATAACAGCAGAAGCATTAAGGAAAGCAATTTAATTTAGGGACGGTTTCTAAAACTCTTGTTTAAATTCAGTTCAATTTAGTGTTTCACATTAGCAGCTGCTAAATGCCTACCATGTGTCAAAGTATTTGGATTTAATTTAATTTGTATGTCTATCTCCCTGCAATAATTAAATGAATAGCAAGTCAACTTAAAGGAACATTGTTCAGTAGACAAAAAATCACAAAAGAAGTTGAATTGCATTAAATAAATTGTAATATTGATCAACATAAAACAGTATTGAGTTTAGTATTGCACTCCATGACTTAGTTTAGCTTTCTTTATTAGATATGTAAATACATTGTAAAGGATTAAAGGAATTAAAATTCCATTGAAGAATCTTAGTTTGAGAAAATAGTTTGTTTCTTGTTTATTTTGATATTCTAAACTTCAGCATTATGCCATCAACTCTTGAAATTATCTTCCTTTGGAAAGTGTGTACCAGTATTCTAGTGTGTACATAGAAATATGTTTTAATAGAAGTCACAAGTCACTTCTACAAGTGGAATAGAAGTCCACAAGTGGACTTGTTGAGTTTACTGGTCTTGTTATAAGGACTGGTGTCATCCTATAGGACCGTAGGGGTGTTGTAAACTTTTGAAAGAAGATTCTTTATCATAGAAGTATTATTTTAATGTCCTGGGCAGATGGAGCTCGTCAGCCCTGTAAGGCCATCCATTTAAGAGAAGGTCACTCTAAACAAACCTACGTCCTGAGGACCTCGCTGCCACCGTCCAAGCTCGCTCGGCCCCGGCAGATGAACCTTAGGATTAAAGGGTGGGCTCAGTTCAGCGCACACTGTGTCTCACCTAAAAAATCCATTGCACAGGCTCAAAGGCCTTACCTGCATTTGCAAAGCCCTGTATCACCAGCACGCTTGTAACAAATGTGGGTAAAGACCTTTCCCTAATCTGGCCATGAGATTATTTTAATGTATCTTTAAGGGCTCTTAATGGTGACATTTTCAAACTCTCCTTCTAACACCATAGAATTCATCATCAGATCATCATCTGAATGACAGAGCTCAGAGGGTCATTATCAGCAGAGTAGAATCCAGTTGGAGACCTGTAGTCAGTGGCATTTCCTAGGGATCAGTACTGGGTCCAATTTTATTCTCTAGAAGAAATTTCTGTCACAGTCACTCTCTTTTAAAGGAAAACCACACAAACCAAGTACAATGGTAAGGGTATCATTATTCATAAAAAATATGCAAACAACTTTGAATTTCTGTATTTAAAATTCTTTGGGTGGGGACTGTAGCACTGTTCATCAAATTTTCAAAGAAAACACTTCATGCAGTGTGAATGTGTCTTTAGCAGACTAAGTATGTCAAAGTCTGTTCTCTGTGTGGAGGCCAGATGACATAGAGCAGAACTCATACTGTTAAAATCTTTTACCGTTAAAGGTTGCATGACCCAATAAACTGGCCAATTTCCAAAACAAGCTGCAACACTGATAGTTGGCACAGGTCAGTTATGGCAGGGATCATTCCAACAACTTTTTAGTAAGCACAGATTAGTTTCTGTGGCTGAAAATATTATCTGGCACTTGACAGTTTAGCAGCTGTAATCTGTCTATATTCTGGATAAGTTAGGATTTGTGCACTCAAAATTCAAGAAGCTCATTAAAAAATTCTTTTTCCCTTTACTCACCTGTTTAGGCTTAGCCTCAGATTTCTCTCAATATTTACTTTCAGGTGCCTAGCAGTTTTAAGAAGAGACTGTTCCAAGAAAAATAATTGTTCTCACTCTTACTACTCTGTTGTGAACCAGGTTAAGGGAATAGACTTGCATCCAAGCAAACTTCATACAAAATGTGATCAAAAATGCAAAAAATATGGAAAAGTACTGCAGATGAACTTTTTTTTTCTGCAATAGCCCAGTTGTTAGAGCAGCTGTCCAAAAATGGATAATCCCGGTTTCTGGATTCCACTAAGTGTGAGGGACACACCAAATATTGTCTTGAATTAATTAAAAGTTACTATATAATTTTGGTATCAAAGATTATTAAATCTGGAACTTGAGTTGTGTTTATGCTAGCAAGTTGAAGGTTATTCCCAGAGAAGAATAGATGCACATGAGCAGTACAATATTAGCCTTGCTTCCTCCTTCAGCCTGATACACATAGTCTTTCTTACAACATGAACAAGAATAGATCTCATTTCATAATAGTAGAATCTTTGGGAAAATAATAAAGAAAAGTGACAAAAGGCCTCCAGTGGGCATAAGCTACAACAGCTTCTGAAGTCACCTGAAAATATAGAACACAGGAGTCTTCATAAAGAGTTTGAGAGAGAAGAGGTTAATAGACAGATTTCCCACGTATCTTGTATGCTTGTACATTTTCCCAGGAATTATACTGAATGAACAGGAAGAACTGAAGATGATATTAATTGTTTATTAATTGAAATGAAAGAACAGATTAGGTGGTATAGCTCACACGATTGGAGTAATAATTCACTTTTTTCACTACTCAGTATGATGTAACAATGGAAAAAGAAGTTATTGTTTGTAGTTGGATAAAATTGCTCTGTGGACTGGAAAGTAAATTCATCAAAATCTGCTGAAAGGTCGTGAATGTAAAAAAGGAAAATATCAGGGCTTCTAACACAATTGAAAGATACTAAATATTATCAAAATATGACCTCAAATGAATGCAATGACTAATGAGAGAGACCATAATTTTTGGTCTGAAAATATATTTATCTACTTAAAATTGTAATTGAATAACATACCTAGTAGAATATACACTGTTCAACAGTTTCTTAAAACACATTAGGAATAAATATTTTAGTAAAGAAAATTCAAAGGGAAAAAAATCCATAATAACAAGAAGGGACTATTTTAGATACATTAGTACTCATTCTGTAGGTTTCAAAAAATTATTATCTATATTTTAAAAAATCCACATAAAACCTCACAGAAACAGTATGGTTTTAAGCAGAGTGACTTTCTCTTTCTGACTAATACAAAGCTAAACATCTGAAATTTTTGTAGTGCTCTAAATAAGGTGGTCTTCCCTCTGTTCTTCTGTTGAACATTTGAACAAAGATAAACATTCTTCAGCTGGGATCTGTAGATGGGACATCAAGGTACATGAACATGGTAAAATATTAATGTTAAATGATGCTACAAGAATTAAAAAAGTAACCTTGTAGAGGTTCTCACTTCACAACCTATCCTTATATCTGACTCATCAAATGACCTGCATTTAATTGAAATGTTAGTGGAAAAGATTGTATAACAAATGAACAAAATGTAGGTAAGAAGCTGCCAATTAATTTGTAAATGAATCTGCAAAATAACTATAAAGAAGCTGTTTAAAATTCTTTGTAGTTTGCATGTCAATGTTCAAATAAAACAAAAGTCTTCTAGAAGGTTTAAGTCTAGGATTTAAATTGAGTGATTATTAAAAATATTCTACAAATTGTATATATGATTATTTTATAACATTCTTGGAAATTACTTTGGTACTGTCTACTATTTTTGACTAGTTTAGCTAATATAAATAGAAGTTATGAGTTATCCCCAAATATAGTTTCTTTTGTGGTAATATTAATATGGAAAGGATAGATGAATTATCTTTGAAACTGTTCAGTATTACTAATAATGGCAGCAATGAGAAGAAAATTAAAAAGCCTTTGATCATGAACATAAAACAGAGAAGAAATTCTTTTTGTTTTAGCACCAATTTTACTCTTCTTCTGAAGAAAAGATGTCTGCTAGTTGAAAAGAAGTCAAAAAATGTGTTTCTTCATCCAGAATTGCAACTACATTAATGGATTTTTAATAGTTTACTATCTCAAAGAAATATTTTAGCGAACCACTAGTCTCTTGTTAAAATACCACAGATCTTCTATTCAAATGACTTTCATGCAACAAGTTACTAAAAATACCAGAAGAAGCAGCATCACAAAAAATATGGTATATATAAACCAATATTTGTATTGGGTTCTAATTTGCCTTTTTAATTAAACCAAAAAAAGAGATATAATTTGAGCTATTATTTTTATCTCATGAATTTATATGAAAATCAAAAAAAATCATTGTAATGAAGTGCTGGGATAATAGGTTAACTTTGAAATTGCCTGAGAACTGAATGTCATCCCACTTCATAACTCAAGTCTTTAATGTAAACTTTAAGTTAATAGTGAAACCAGGACAAATGCATATATGTATTCTTTTACCCCACAGTACATGTGAGATAGTTTACTCACAATATATACTCTTCTTATTGTGTCTTCTGCTGAAAGGTAAGAGATTTTACTTTCATTTGGGAACACTGCAGGAGAAATACGGGTGATTATTGTGAAGGGGCTGATTTTTGGTAATTATTACCTGTTAGGAGAATTTTGAATCAAATACCTCGGTTTTGCTAAGTTGAAAAATGATGATATAAAAAACCCAACAAAACCCAAACCAAATCCCACCAACCCAAGTCATTCATCATTATGATATATTAAAATCCTAAAAAATTGAAATGTGGGTGCGAATCTATCTGGAGTCGACTATGTCTTTAAAACTGTCTTATTAAATGAGCCCATTTATTTTAAGAGTCCTTTAAAAAATTCATGAGGTCTTTCAATGTGGCAGAATAAATTAAATGCTTGGAAAAAATAGTGGAAAACATCTACCTACCTTTAACAATAGGAGGGCTGACATTTTGTATGAAAAAGTGAAGACTTGAAGTTTTTCTGATGGGTCTAAAAAAATCCAGAATCTTCACTCTGAAGTGGTTCAATGCTGGATACTTTAGAATACAGTAGACAAAATTATATCTTATTATATAATTTCTTCTTTTACTTTTTATGTTACTAAAGTTTCTTTCCAATCCCCAGGTGATACACGCTGATTTATATATACCCACTTGACACTAAATTTCCTTCAAAAACTCAGCTTTGTTATTGTCAATATTCACTAGTATCAATATGTAGGTAAATTTATACAGGCAAAAATTTTCATCTAGAGTGCTTCAAGACCTCACTCAAGCTACTGTGAAATCATTTATTTCAGAAGGATTTAATATATGCCTAAAATTTAGATGTAAATTAAATCTATCCAACCTCAGTTGGATAGATTGCAAAGACTATACCCTGCTCAGAATGACTAGTGGTGGCTGTGGTAGCCCTGATTGCTCAACAGTGCTTTTCATGTAATTGTGTGATTGAACCACTACTTCTAAATAACTGAGAGGCCATCTCCTAACAGTTGTATCTCTAAGTTTAAATTTCTATGTGAAAATTCCATATTTTCAGTACAATTTTTGCAAGCATTTGCAAGTTAAGCAGTGTATCATACTTTTTCATTTAAATGAAGATATTCCTTTGTGAAATTCACATCACGTGTGCAAATGTAGATAACCTTAAATGCATTTTCTGTGCTCAGGGTCTTTCTCTCATCATTTAAACTTTCATTCCTGAGTGGATGAGCTTCATATGTGGCATCCTTATGTGTATAAGTATCCACTGCTGGTAGTCTAAAATTGACTCACGCTCTCAACAAAACCTCTCTAGTTTTTCTAGATATTTTTAGCCAACTTAATAATCTCCAGGCACCAAATGTGTGCAGTAACTATCTGGGGATGACAACAGATGATGCATGTCATCTCTTGTACACTTGAAACCCGTATCTTTTATATGCAACTAATTTTATTTTTCTTTTATTACTTCCTGAATATATCATCTTGCTGGAAAATTTGTCAGTTACATATTGAGATGTAACAGTTTAATCTTTCTTCTTATGCAGTGGTGACCCATCTGAGTGTAAGGTATGACTTATGACAAATTGAAAATACATTTATTAATATGAAACGGTTGGGAGACATAGTTAAAACGTAAGAAAAAAGTCTTTCTAAACTAAAAATAGATTCTTACACTTAAGTCTTGATTACTTTTTAATCTGTATATACACTCTTCAGCACATCTTGATTTAGCATAAGAATATTAAAATTCTGTTGTTGTTTATAGGGCATGCCTGCATTGTATCTAGAACTAGATCATCAGTTTGAGCAAATTACATTCTATGTTTATTAACGTGAACTCCATATTTCTAATAAATGGACTTCGAAGTTTCTAATATTAAATGGAGCATTAAAAACCCTCATAAAACAAAAAAATGGATGTTTGAGAGATTTGTCACTACATGCCTGTTACTAGATTCTGTTACTGTGAAATGTCAGATGTTTGAATGCTTGTTAAATAACCACAGAATTAGCAAAATTATTACCCTGACATAATTGAAGGGACATATGCAAAGGCAAGTGCATCTTGCTTAAGGACTGCAGAAGACAATTCATTTCCAGTCCAATGTATGTTGCAGTTTGATTTAGGATGAGAGGAGACAGAAACAAGTTATGCAAAATTACTGTTTGGAGTACATTGGCCAATAAGAATAGCAGAGAATATAGAAATGTGATCATCTGGAATTTGCTTCTGGGAAGGTTACACTGCCCTCTTAAAAGCTAAATTGAATATTTCCTTAACTAACAATAAAGAGAACAAAGTTAAGCTGCATTATCAGACTTAAAAAGTCCAAGTTCTAGCTTTTGTGTTTGCCAGATATGTGTACATATTTAATAAAATTTGCCTCTATGTGGAAGATCCCTGCACAATGAGACAGTTAAATTATCACATAGAATCCTGAATAAATTTCATCAATGCCAGCTCAATTCAGTGGCAGTGTTTTTATTTTCCATAGATCATCATTACTAAATCATAGGGATTCCTTGGTTAGATCCCAACACAGATTTGGAGAGGGGGCGTTTGTTTTCTTAAGAGGCAATGCAAACTTTATGTTTGCTTATCGTAGGCATGCACTGGTGTCAAACAATTCCTATTAAGTACGTAGTAATATGTTGAATGGGCTGCTGTCTTGCAAACTAAGGTTGACTCACACTAGAGTGCACAGTATGGGGAATAAACATTATGAGTTAGAGATCTGTCTGTAGTTGCAGGGCTGTGATCTAGCTGGGATCAGGGGGACAGGGTGGGATGGTTCCCATGACTGGAGTGCTACAATTAAGGGATGAAGGTTCCTTAGGAAGGACAGGCTAGAAAGATGAGGAGGTGGAGTTGTGTATGTGAGGGAACAGCTGGAGTGTATGGAGCTCTGCCTGCGGATGGATGAGGAGCAAAGGGCTTATTGGTTAGGAATGAAAAGAAGACAAGTAAAGGTGACATTATACTGGCTTTCTGTTAAAGGCCAGTAGACCAGGAAGAGCAGATGGATCAAGAAAAATAGGAGAAGCCTCACATTCACAGGCCCTGGTCCTCATGGAGCACTTCCACCACCCTGATATCCCCTGGAGGGACAACACAGGAGGACACAGTAAAAAACCTGTCTTCATCACTTTGCACCCTACCTTCACCATGACAGTGGCTGAGCACTGGAACAGGATGCCCAAGGCAGTTGAGGAGTCTCCATCCTTGCAGATACTCATCGGCTGCCTGGACACAGTCCTGAGCAACTGACTAAAGGTTGTCCTGCCTGAGCAAAGGGGTTGTTGGACCATATGACTTCCAGAGGACCCTACCAACCTCAGTCAATCCATGATTCTGTCATTTGCAACATCACTTTAAAATTTTCTTTAGTGCTTTACTCATTTTCTTCTGGATCTTTTCTTTTCTTTTTCTATATGCATGTCTTGTTTTATTAATTTATTTTAACTGAAAGAAATAGTGACTGTTGTTGCATTTTGGGTTTTTTTCCCCCTTTTTTTTCACATGTATTAAGGATCTATGTTTGAAACTGTTTTATATGTATAATTAATATTCTGCACAATAGAGAGATAGTTTTTGAAAGTGCTAAATTCAGTGTTCATAATAGAGTAGCATAGTGTGGGACTTTTGAAAATAATAACTGAATTCTTTAGCTTCAGTCTAAGTCTATCCAGAGCTTTCTCAACATGTTTGGACCAGGTCAGCAAATGACAATGAGTGGTAACCGATCATCATAGTTTTGGCAGAAACAGACAAATGACAAATATTCCTTCTTTGTAATTTTTTATTATTATTATTTTCCTAAGAACAAATGGAATAAGAAAAAATACAAATAGAAAGTTCAGTACTGGGTTATTTTTTTTAAATACATTGCAGTAAGATAGATTTTAAAAACTTACAAGAACACATCTTACAGTTATCTACAATTGCAACTACTCAGTAGGAAAACATGAGAATAAAAGACAGACCAAAAAAATAGTCAATCCAAATTAAAATATTAATCCTTTATATTCTAAGTGGATAATTATATGGGCAATTAAATGTCCTTACTCAAAAAGATTCAGTTTTATCTCATTTTTGAAGATGCTACTGTTGCTCTTTCAGTATGCAACATAAAGGGCTGAGGTGACCTCCACAGACAGGATTTATCAACAAAGAAAATATATTTGTCAATGAGTACTTTATAAGGATCATGCTCAAGACTGATCACTGACTGCAGTGGTAAAATTTATCTCTGTGCTTTATAGTCAATGCACATGAATAGGCACCTTCAAGGGGGACAACTTACCTGACTGGCAAAAGAGGACTAAACTGGGTAACTGAGTTATTCACATCCAACTGTAGGTGTCTAAAGTTAGGGTGGATACATTTCAGTTCAAACATTGGTGATATCAACACCAAGTTTTATACAAATAAAAAAAATAATAAATTCCTGTGTATGTAAAAATCTCACATTACTGAAAAGAAATTCTGGAAAACTGATTTGATTCTTGAGTGAGAGAGACCTTGTGCTTTCTTTTCTGAGTTTTAGAAGAACCTATGGATAGAAGAGGCCGTTGAGAGGGACTAGTTGACAGTTATATGACATCTAAACCAATTTCATCATTTAAGCATCAATGCCCTAAAAAAATGCAAAGGTTAAATGTGCCAGTGTTCTGCATATCATTTCCCTAAGAGAAGAAATTATAATTTTAGTAAAACTACCAAAGAAAACCTGCATAACTGAATAGAAAGAGCAGTCATTATGAAAAAAAAAAACAAAAAACCTTCAGTTACATACAGCAGAACACAAGCCAAAAGACATGACATTTAAGCTTTAAAATGCTGCTGTACATACCATCTGAGGTTAGAATCCAATAAGGACAAGATTAACAATTTAATTTTGTTGTTCATCATTTGTCACAGAAAGTTACATCTACAGTCCTATTTGTTCTCAAAGGTTTCAGAGACAAACAAATAAATATATTTATGTTATTTGGGCATTTCCTCTAATGTGACAAATTTTCCCCTAATTTCATGACAGATATAATTATTATCAGACACTTCTTTTTGTCCAATCTGGAGATTCTAGCTTAACCTTTAGCATGACTCCTAGTAGCAGATGCTTAATGACAGGACATATCAACTCTCTTAACAATTCCTTGCTTAAGGTTATATTGCATAATTTATTCCGTCAGTTAGTACAGTTTAAATTAGAGTAAATGGTGTGACAGGAATGTTGAAATGAATGTCCAGTGAGAGATGCAGGCATGAGGTCAAAGCTAGCAATAGGGCCATTCAGTGACCTGAATTTTGACTTTTTTTTTTTTTAAATGTTCTTAGGCTTGCACAGACCTATGCTCTATGATGATTTTGGTACATAACTGAGAAATTAATGTTTAAAATATACTCAAATTTTTGTATTTATTTTTTTTATTCCACCTTCTTCTCCTACGTACATCTTCCCTACTTCATCTCCCTGATTGATGCTTCTGCTTAAGAAATAATTCAGGGGAATTGTTTGAAGACATGGGAGCAAATCTTAACATGAAATTCTTTGAATTCCTCTAAACTTTATATCACTGGGAAGAAACAAGCACGAGGCCCATGTGCTCATTTAGTTGTTTCTTATATATTTTAAACTCTCACAAAATAATAATGCACTGAATAAAATGCTTCAATATAAACCACCATCCACTCAAAAACTAAAGCCAGAATAAACCCCATCATTTTCAGTAGAAGACTGTAAAATATTCCATCAGGATAGACATACCATATGGAATCCAATACGAGTGCTGTTGATTTCCTGACTAGTGAGTAGTATCTTCATGGCACAGTGGGGTACCATACTACAGGACACAGCTCTGAAACATCTAACTAAATTGCTGAAAGCAGTTCAGCTGAACAAGCACCCTGTATGCCTCAAGATATCCCACTTCTCATCAAGGTCAATTAAACCTGTGTTGAGTGCTGTGCTAACATACCTATGTTTCTGTTGGTAACCTAGCTAGCCTATTTAGATGCACCTAAGGTATCTCTTTGTACCAGGGTGCTGGGCAAGTATACATAGGCTTGATGCACGTAACACTCATTGAGACAGAAAGCACTTTACTCAGTGGAGAATCTGCTTCCTTCTCTAAGAGCCTGATGCTCACAGTTCACTGAAGCTGATGTTAAAACTACTATTGGCTTAAAAGGAAAGAGAGCCAGACTTTGTGGTTTTCCAGCAGTGGGTATAAAGCTGCAGAGAGAGAATAAAGTCAGGGCACAAGCGGTGCAATGGAGGAGAAGGAAAACCATCAAATACTGAATATTTTCTTTTTATCTTCTCCATGAAAGAAAGATGGCCCTAATATAGCTATTAGACTAGTAAATGGGAAATGCCAGCTTCCTCAAGCACTTATTGTTGTCACTAGGCATTTTAATGACTCCATTTAGCACTGCAGCATTTCTTTTGCTCAACACTGACTAATAACATGCTGAGATAGTTACATGCTTTGCAAGTGGGTTTTATTGAAGAATGGAAAGGTGAACGCCTGGGGATTTTACTCTTAAAACTGTGGAGGATGCATTTTGGATACACTGTTTAAAGAGGAAAAGAAAATTAAACCGAAAAGGTTAGCAAGGGAGATTAAAGGTGAAGGAGAGAAACAAGGGGAGAGCTAATGAAGAAAATTATATGGATTGAGAATTACTTTGAAGAGCAACTAGAAGCAGATAATAAATCACAGTGCTGTAAGCACACAAAAGCTGAACAGTAAAACCAGTCATGTAGTAGAAATGGCACAACACACTTTTCATAAAGGTAAAGTGTTATCTGCACTATGTTGAATACTGCAGCTTCCACCATTTTAAAGTAATTTCCCAACTGTATCTTTCTTTCTCTTCTCTTTATTCTAACGTGGTAAACATGCTTCAGTGACACTACAGCATCTATGCAGTTCTATCTGTAGCTCCTGCAAATTCAGGCCCTCGGGAGCTGTACTACTGTCTAACCTGTCAGAGGCTGACACTTGCTAAATGCATATGAATCTGCGTCTAAGCATGTAGGAATTGTATTGACACACCCTGTATGTTACTAATATACAAGGGTACCGTTATTACTTAGACTTAAACTATCTACACATGATTTATTCATCTTTTTTAATATTAATGCCTTAGAAAGGGAAAACAGCCCAGGCAATGTAAGAAAAACCCAAAAAACAAAAACCCAAAAAACCTTCACCACCACTGGATTTTACCACAAATTTGTGGATTTCTGTTTTGGTGTTTTTTTTTTTTTTTTAGTATATTAATATTTTATTATTTGCACTAATCATCCCTTCATAGTTTTTAATTTCTTTTTATTTTCTGACAGAATTTATGAGATTAATAGTTCAAGCATGAAAAAAATTTCTAAAAGGGCTTTTTTTAAAAAATGGAGAAAATATAGAATGCCTCTATTTCTTTGCAAAATCAATTCTTTTTCACGTATAATAAATGTATGTATGTGCAAGTATTTTTGCGCACTGTTGCACCTGAAAGATTGGTCACTGTAGTAATATTTGATTCACTGTTAATATTCACACTAACTAAGTAGGCATGCAAACAGTTTTGCAAACATACAGAATATTGTTAATCAATAGTCTGCTTCTGGAATATTCTTCTGGAATTTCTACTTTAGAAATCTCCATCTTTTCTTGTATATACACATATCTATATTTACTAGATAAACATATTTATGTACATGTATGTGCTTTATATTCTGTATGTTTGCATGGAATGCTTCTGTAACTGAAGAACTCTCTTTGTATTTGAAGTACATGGATTTAACTAGACTATCCATAGGCAAGTACAATCTTATTTTGTCCATATTCTATATCCCTATAAGCTGCTAAGGGGTTTCAGTATTATTTTTTGATCATTTCTTTTGCTGACTGGGTGTGGAGAAAAGCTAAGCTGCTCAGACAATGAATTCATCCTTCTTTATCCTTCTCTATGAACAATCTTAGCAATGAAGGAAGAGATCACATTTTGTTTTGAGGGGAAGAATTCTACCTTAACCAGCAACTGATCAATTAGCATTATGACGTCTGTGAGTAGCAGTAACTTTTTTTCATGTCAGGATATTTCATTTTCATTCATTTATTCTCCCCTTTCAGTCACCTTTCTTCCAGATGCAGTGATAACTGCTACAAATGGTGCTGCTGCAGATGGCAAAAGCATTAGACGTGAATCACGTGTTCAGCATATTGCTCAGCACAAGCAGCTTCTTTAGGAGCCACGGGAGTGTCTTTTCCCAGTTTGTAACTAAGGATTGTGCTTCTCAAATCTGTATATTCTGTGGGATTGAGTTCATAAATTTTAACTAAAAAAAAAATTGACAGTACTTTCTTATTGCAAAAGGTAAGAACATAACCAAGCCCACTTAATCTCAGATTCATCTCGGCATTTTTTGACATCATCTGAAATTTTCCCAAGGAACATTTCCCTCTGAGAAATGAAATCTCCAAAGATGAAGAGTGAAAATGTTTTACTCATAAGAGTTTTCTTAACCCAAGGATATTAAATCTTTGTTCCATCCTGCCAATGATAGTGCTGCACAAACAATGCAACATAATTAAACTTTGTACTGTAAAGTTAATTGAAAATGTAAAACGTATATTACACCATGCATAGTAAGTGATGCTCACAGACATTTGAAAAAGAAAATCTGTTGATACTACTTCATAATCTTGCATCTTATTTACAAATAAATTTTTATCTGGTTTTATTTCTGTGTGCATAATTTGTATTAAAAAATTTGGTTGAATCCTGACAGTTGTTAAGAGCAAGGAGATATATCTTAGAACTGGAAACCCATTTATTATGTAAGCACCTGAAATAAGCACACATGAAACATGCACATGCAAAATTTTTGGTTCTCTGAGCCCGAATCAGTGATCAAGCCTTTTTAAATGCAAACTGGACATACCTTTCAGAAGCTGACACAAAAACGGCAATGAATTAAAGCAAATCAATGTTATAGATTCCAATTACTTAGTGTCAGAGGGTTTACGAGGAGAGAGCAAAGAACTTTAAACATAAGAATTTTCTACAGACCTTAACTGAATGAACTGCAATAAAAAATAAAATAACCTTCCCAATTTCAATATCTTGCACTGATAGTAGGATACTTTCTGCTGTAATTTCTGTCTGCACTTTAACTTCATTTTGAAAAGAGGAATGTTTGAAGAAGTCTTGTGAATTTGGATGAAGTTTTTGAGAACCATGGGTTTTTTTCTTTGCTAGAACAGACACAAGATACAGAGAGAATTATGTCTGTTTTGTTACTCTCATCTGAATGATCATTGTTTGCTTTTCTACAACTTTTTGCTTTGGTGCCTGATAAATGCCATTATCTGTTTAATAAAGCAGATTTTTTTAAATTAGGGATTGATTTTAAGATCCACTGTGTTTTGAAAAATTCAGAGAAAAGAAAGTTGATGTGTAATGTTAAAGATTTGGGTTCATCTTTCAAAAATGATGTAATCTTCTTTATTAAAGAAAGTTTTCGAGATTTCCGGTAATTTAGCTTATTCATACTGTCATATAGGTGCAAAAATGATAATAGATCTGATTCCTGGAGCATAGTTTTGAGCTCTCACCAGTGATACTGCTCTTATGGGTATTAAAAAAAAAAGAAAAAAGAGAAAAAGAAAAAAAAGACTCATTCACTTTTTATTTTTCTAAAATATATTATTCACTTTCACTTCCTTTTTATGAAAGCAATTTTCAATAAAATTATAGGAACAAACCAAAGGTATATATTCTCACATCATCTTAATTTTCCAGAGTTTTATGATCTTGTAACTAATATATTTTTATAATTTTCCTTATGAATTCTCTTTATGGGGCTTGAGCAGCAATGTCCCTGGTAATTAAATAAATAAATACCTAAATACATAAACACATAATGATCCTTAGAAATAAGGATAGCCTGGAAAACTTCACATTTTTTTATGATATCTGCTTCTGTTATAGTTTTGAGGTTTTATCTAAAAATTTGATTCACTTGTGTAATTTTTTTGTCTAAAAATAAGTTAATTTTAGGGTGTACCTTTAGTTGAAACTCAGCATAGAAAAATATCTTCTGGCACTCATCAGTAACACCTAAGAACAGGCGTTTATCAGAAAAACTGCTCCTCCCCAAAATCCTGATTTTCATCTTGCCAGTCATACATTGACCTAAAAATGGAGAGAAAGGCCATTCCTCACTTCTATTTGCAGATATACAGGAGGAGACCATTGTAGCCCCATTCAGCTTCCAGCAAAGACATTGTTAGATGACTTGCTACAGAAGAACAACTACATAAGTAGCGCTTTTCAGAGCGGAAACATTTTTTGTTACTTTTTTTCATTCACTTAATGCTGTTAATAGTCATCAGCCCATGAATTAATATTACTATAGATGGTCATAACCATTATAATATGTTCATTCATTATGTGTTACATCTGAGAAATGTTCTATATTCTTGATATTCAAATGCAAAGATCTGCTCCCAGACTGCTTCCTAAAGGACAGAACTATAACTGAGTGCAACAAGATGAAAGTGAATAAACAGAGCACATAGTGTAGTACAGAGCACATACTTTTAATTCCACAATTTCTTAGCTCATAAAATTTTTGATAGAGTTTGATTTGTGGTTCTTCTAGATATATTGGTAAGAAAGCTACTGCATGATTAATAGGATTTGGAGTTTGGAACATGGCATTTTCACTATTTATAGTTATGGACTTGATATTTATCATACAACATATCAAGCATTATTTAAAAAAAAATATTAGTTTCTGATTTTTCTTGGCTTAGTGTATTAAAATAAGTATTTTTGCCACCATGAATAGTTAAGTAAGTGAATAATAGCTGCTTTTATTTTGTAAAGCTGGATTACTGTCTCACCTGATAAAAAGTTTAATTTAAATGCTGATCCATCACATATTTCATGTATTCATTATGATTAAGTGAGCCAGTGGGATTTCAGATGGCATGTATCAAAGCTCTGAGGGAACTAGCAGAACTTAATGATTCTGACCATCCTAACCTGGGATCCAAACACACACACAGATGAACCAAGGGACTTCATCCTGGGCATGTATATGTGCAATTCACTGGTGAATTTCAAACTGGACTAGCCAGCAAAGAGGATGAGACCTGCATACAGGGTAAGTGGGTCCAGGGTCTGGATATGGATATTAGAGGTTTTGAGGATCCCTGCTAATGTTCAAGGGACCTATGAGTGTGCTTGTGCATCTAGATAATGTAGGGACATGTGTTTACATTTGTGAACTTCAAACCTGATCAGTCAGAGATTAGGAGCAGAACTTGGCCATTTCTACTTACCCTTTATGAGCTCTGGCAGTACTACATGTGTGTGCTGCTGAATGCAGTGCCCTGTCAACACCAGTCTGTGTGGCTGTTAGTACTGGTGTCCCGTGTGCATATGTTTCTTTGGGGAACACACTCAGCCTTGAAACTGGATGAATTTGCAAAGGAGAAAGCAGCAGTCTCATCTAACATCCTGGGACTGAGACTTCTGTGTCTCAGGGTGTGCCAGGCTGGGGTCCAGACATCAGGAAGTAAGAGTCCCTGGGCCTCAAAGGCTACTGGTTTCAGTAGCTTTCCTAAACATCTTTAATACTGAATGGAAGTAATTTTACCTTACCTTTTTGCAGTCATAGAGACTGTCTAGTAGCAGGTAACTACTGCTAAAATTTATTTCAGCTTTAATTTAACTTGGTACAATCATGTGCTGTGATTCCCACTGTTAGTAGATAGTAATCACAGGTAGCTATTTGTGTGACATAGCTGTCTACTATTGCAGAATAAAATATCACAGCCTAGTTCGATTGTACCAAGCTTAGGTAAAAGGAATTTGTGTAGGAACACTAGAAGAATAGAGGAAATTCAGAATCAGAATGGTGAAAAAATTTATGGTAAAAATCTACTTTTTCTACCTTCCAGAAACACGGTGTTTGAAGACAACTACTGTCCTGAGCTCCCTCCTAACCTGAATTATCCTATGAACCAATGGACTTATTAATAGCTAATTAATTAGTATGAACTGATGGAAAGGCACTATGGAATAATTTAGCATGTGTAATTTATTCTCTAAATTTTTTTCTTAGTTGGCTGAAGCAAAGTATAATTTGAGGGTGTAAACATCACAATAAAATCAGTTAAAAGTATGTGCTCAGATATATGAGTAAGTTTGTGGTTTTACTTCACTGAGAGCATTCCTTCTTTCATTCTGGTCGTGGTTATGTATATTGCAGAGATTTTCAAAAATTACTTTTTTCTTCCACCTTCTGCGTTTACAGACTCCTTTCTGCTTGAGATGAAGATGATTTGGGCATGCATAATTTCTCTAGGACTGAAGGGGGTCACCTGGAATCTATACACATAAATCAGGAAGTGTCTGTAGGACAGCATTATGGAAAGTGCTCTCAAATAGTTTCCATGAAATTAATATGACTGGAGTACTCCCTGAAGTGTGTGTATGCTAATGCACACACAATGGGAAACAAATGAGGGGAGGTAGAGATCTGTGCACAGAGCAAGGATTGCAATTTCACTGGGTTCAAAGAGACATGGAGAGATGGCTCACATGGTTGGACTGCCGCTGTGGATGGGTCACAGGTTCTTCAGGAAGAATAGACCGGGGAGGAAGGGAATTGTCTTTTATTTGAACAAAGGGAACAGAGGGAGTACATGGACCTTTGACTATAAAACTTTTTTTTTCTTTTTTTTCTCCTACCTCTTTGCCTTTCTGTCTGTATATCTCTATCCTGTGTGGGAGATATACAAATCTGACTGCACAATATTCTTGTCACCCTGTTCTGTCTGACCACACTTTGAGCAGGAGTGCTGGGTTAGACAGCCTACACAGGTCACCTTTCTCATCATATAATCTGCAATCTGTCCAGAAGAGCCCCCCCAGCCTGAGTCTGTTTGAAGACACAACTGTCTTCAGATAATGAAACATTTTATATAGTAAATCCTAAATAATTTTCCCCTTCTTTTTGTTTGCTTTGCTTTGTTCACCCACTTCATACTTAAAGCTTGAAATTGATGTGTTCTCTTGCAATAAATTCTATGGAATAGGCCAGGAAAACACATTTAATTTGACATATTTGAAAATTTGTTCTCTCAACCTGTTTTATGGTGCTATGAGGTGTTTGCTCCAAAGGAAGGCTTTTGCTACAGTGTTAGGAGTGTTTACAAATGCACACCCTCTGTGAACACATTTAAAAACAGAACAAATGGAATATTTCAGATTGTTTCAAAGACTGTAAGCAATTCAAATCCTTCAACAAAAAAAGTATGTGACAGGAGAAAAGGTGAACAGGATGATTGGGGCTACAGCATAATTTCCATATATGAGGAACAGCTAGACTCAGATCAGAATTTCAATGTTGAAGATAGATGAATTGCGAGTGGCATGGAAAAGTGGAACATGCAGTGACAGTTCTTTGCATTTCCATAGTATGAGCTAGCTGAAGCTGGCCCTAGCAGTAGTGGATTCAAAATTTTATCAGACTAACACTGTGCATTATGCAAAGTCTTTCAGAATGAAGAAGGTTGTCCACATGAATGCCTCATCTAAGGCCCATGTTGCAGTGAGCAAACATGTTTCACCATGGCAAAAGGTATATGCCAAGTATGATGGTTAATGGGCAGAGACTGTAGATGGAAGAAGTGAGACTGACTGACAGAACAGCTTCAAAATACCATTAGAAATAAAAAGTTTACTACAACTTGGAGACTAGCCACCTGAGCTCCTAACCAATAATAGTAACAAAACAGCAAGGTAAGGAAGGAGACAAATATAAATGAACAGCAAACATCATGTACTCTGGCAGGAAAATCAGTAAAGGCATCAGAAGCTGTGCCTACAGCAATAAACAGGCTTATGCAGCAAGTGTTGATGTGAAGATATGATAGATTTTTACTGTGCCTAGACCTGTACATGCTACACTCATAGCCTGCCTGCTGACTATGCATAACACATCACCTTCCAGCATACTGTATTCATGGTCAGATACTAGAGACCTCATAATAATGTACTTTTATATAGAATTTTAAGTAAGTACCCTTAAGTTTGTGTACATAAGAATTTTTTAAAGGTATGAAAAGGTAGTGTAATTTGTTTCACAGTTTAGCTGTCATGCATTACAATCATACTTCTTTTGATATTATTTTTTGCCTTAGGATTATAAAACTGTCTTTCTCCTGTAATCATTTGGTTGGCACAACAGCCTTTCAGTTCAAGTTAATAGTAAGGTTTAAATGAGGATCAATTTTCAGACACCTTGACTGTCTTTTCCCCTGCAATAGAAATATTTGTGATGATGGGTCTTTTAACATCCCTGTGTTATGTATTTTAAAAAAAAATCCAAATGTGAAAGATAAAGCCATGAAAAGATAGCAACAGCGTATGTTGTCACCATTTTAAGAAACAGTAATCAGTAGAGCAAGATTTATGGGATAGGTTAAATAACTAATTTTTAAGGAGTTTGCTTCAAACACACACGTTCTAACTTCGTAGGTGCTTGAATTTCCATCATTCTCTCTGCTTTTTCCAGCATGTCTTTCAGTGCCTTACAGAAATTGTCTTCAGGGCAGAGTGTTCTCAAGGAACATTTCCTAGCATTATGGTAAAACTGTTTATTTTTTAAGAAAAATAAGTTGTATAAATAAGTTTGACCTTTCCAGAATTCAGGTTTTAGAGAAAAAAAGTTTTTTTAAATTATATGGTTGCTCACTGAATTGCTCTATATTTCCGACCCTCAAGTCCTCTTTCCTTTTCACTTCTCTACAGCAATGTTTTGGGCTAATACTCTGGTTCTCAATGCCTCACTTTACTGTTTGGAGGGGGAAAGAAATAAAAGATTTTTATGACAGCACTTTCTAAATACCTCTGTGGCTTCCATGAAACTCACTTTAAAAAATAAGCTACACAGATCCTTTTTCTATAACCTTATTTTAGAACTATTCACAGAAATGACTGACAGCTAATAGCTCTAATGTTTCCATAATTTTCTGGTGCAGTAAATGTCAATGTAATCCAGCCAATCACAGAAACTTTTAACTAATCTTTTTTAGTTCTTTCCCTGACATTTCCCCCGTGTCAAAAGTGCACGTACACACACACACACCACTCTGGGACATTAGTAGGCAAACTCTTTTGCTAGCTGTGGGATCTGACTGTAAATTTTAAATGAATTCCCTCATATTCCTTTTCTATCCCAAGTTTTTTCTACAGTCAAAAATTCTAATAAACTAATTCAAAATCTTTGCATGAAAATACATGCTTTGAGAACTTCATTCAGGAAACTTAAATTACAGTATTCAATCTGACCCATGGCAAATAACACAAATAATAAATCTTGTGCAAATACAGAATGTATTCAATTTCAGAAGGTTTCAGTAAGCAGTAGTTTAAGAGAGAAACTTTGAAAACCAGCAACCATAAGAAGGAATGGCTTAGGTATCCTGCTTATGGAAATGGTGTATAATTGATTCATTATGCATTGATGAATGACAAATATTCTCTTTTTGTTACAACTAACTCTGATTATCTGTTGTGTGCTATGGGGGAAAGTAAAACATCCTGTAAGCATGTACTGAGAGTAAGTCTGATTTCTGTAATCTCTTACCAACTTCTTCAGTTCATAGGTACCATCTAGATACCTTCTTCAGGTATATTGCTTAGAACTGGAAAGGAAATAGCTAGAAAATTATTATCATCATTATCTTCTGAGAAGCTGCTGTACTGTAACAGATGATACTTCTTAAAATTTCATATAAAGATATGGTCAAAATTCCTTGTAAAACTTAAGGTAAATAGAATATACCTTGCAGGACAGTGTACTTCAAAAATTGTATCACCACATTTTGATATTTTTATGATGGTAGCAACACATAAAACTTTTCCACTTCTGTGCTTCTTGAATCCTGGTTTGCAGTGTCAGCAAAAAGAAAGAAATAGTGCAACACTGGTATTTATTTTTCAGTTGGCACAGGAAAAGATGTAGAGTACAGGAAAAGAGAATCATAAGAAATAAAAACAAGAATGTTTGTGGATTTCAGCCATAGTGCCTCAAAATTACAGAAAATTGGTAGAAAGTTGTCTTAGATTATATATTTCCAAAAAAAACGCACTTCTTATACGCTATTTTTAATAAGGTCTTTTGTTTTTCCTTTTAGTTTGTGTTCTAAAAACTTGTTTGCCTTGCAATTCTGTAGTAAATGCTAGATTTCTTCACTACAGCAGGTACTCATACTAGATGCCTGTTCTTGCCATATCCAGTTAAGTTACTAAGCTAGTCTTATGGTAGTTAATAGAGCTAGAGAAGAGAAACTAACATTTTCTACATTCCTGATTTTCTTAGTTTTATAACTATTTTTTTCTGAAGTTAAGTTTTCCACTAGCAGAAATCAAATTTCTCTTTACTTTGGAGGCAGAATTCTGCACCTAAAGCAAAGAGAAGGTTCAGAGCTATTAATGCCAGCTGAAGCAACACATTTCTCAGCAGTTGATTATTAAGCTGAATAATGCCTTCCAAGAATTCTAATTAGAAAAGCCCACTGTTCCCTAGGAACTAGTCCCCACAATAATGATGATAACAAGCAGGCGTACGCTCAAGACCTCTTCACTGTGCCCTCCCCCAACAATGAAAAGCATATTCATAGTTAACTATAAAGAGTGGAGAAAAAACCACACTTCAGCCTCCATTAGTAAGGGCCTACCTAACTGATTTAAGTGACTTGCACAGCAGAAACAGTACAACTTCACCTACCTCTTTTTCTTCCTCTTGGCTAGCTGCAAAATGATAGTCACTAGATTAGAATGTGTCTAAACAGGCTGGGTCTATGCTGGGTCCACACATGTTTTCTGAGATATTTACTGTGGTTTTGAAAAATGTAATTCTAGGACTGATCAGTTAAAATAATTTTGGGTAAGAAAGACTACCATATTCACCAGTAAAGTCTGAGCATGATGCCTTTCTGGAAAAACAAGTTGTTTTGTTCTGCTTAGTTTTTTTTTCAGTTTTGTGGTACTTACATGATTAAAGCTTGATTAAACATTTTGCCTTGTTTTGTTCTTTTTGGTTAAAGGTGATCTTGATAAAAATGTGGTTTGCATCACATAATTTGATCTAAATTCACAGAATATTGCTGGTTAGGGAATAAAAAATAAAAGGCTACATTTTCACAAAAGTACTTATGTTTGCATACATCCTTTTTCTCTAACTGCTCATTGCTTAAAGTGACAAAGTACTATTTTACTTTTTAATTAAAAAAAAAAGAAGAGGAAAAGAATCATTATCCTTTCTCACCATTTGCCTTCTAAATTGCAAAATAATGTATACACACAATTCTAGCAGAGACACTTTTGAGAGGCTTGCTTTGCAATAGCTGGTGTATAACACTTTCTAAAAAGTAATAAGGTAAGAAGCCTAAAGAAGCAGAGATGCAGGTGCCTTCTTGCATATTCATATATATGCAAATGTTTCACATACACTTGTGGAAACATTTCACACAGAGAGAATACAGTGGCTACAAAAAGAGAAAATATCATAAAACCCTTGTGTTATTCAGTGTAGTTAGCATCTCAAAGTTTGTTCTTATTGTATGAGTCCTAGTCTGGAAAAACATATTGTGCTCTTTCAAGCATACTTACAGGTCAGTGAAAGAATAGACCAGAAATATTATATTCCAACCACATCAAAGAATGGAAAAATTTTTTGCATAACCTCTTCTGACTTTGAGTCCAATCACATACCCTTACTATATATAGTTATGTTTTCCCATTTTTTATGTTTGTGCTTCTTTTCTTTTAGCTAATATATTCACTTGATCGTTCATCAGTATTGTGAAAATTATTGTAATGTTTTAGAGTAATTTGAGATTCTGACAGATGTAGTGTACAGGAATCATTTAAAAATGGTTGCCAGACTTATTTGTAAAAGCCTTTTTTTTCTACTGTCTTCCTCATATGCAATTTAGTCTCCTCATTTGTAGTGAAAGAAATAGATGTAGGGAAAAACTATGTTAGAAATGTCAGGGTCCAACACACCATACAATTTTTTTTAATACTTAATGATGGTATCTTTCAGAAATCAAATAATTTTTTAAAAAATATTCTGTACTATTAAAAAATGCATTAATAATACAGATGTTTCAAAAGATTGTGATAAATATTTTGATAATTTTAACCAGAGTAATGATAAATTATGTCAGCTATATTAGAAATCTCAAATCCCAGAATAATTTGAAAATGATCACTTACTCCAACTTTTTTCATACTTCACCAAATTATGTCTAAGGTTTCTCCCCAGGAAAAAAAGACCCTGTAGGATTACAATGTTAAGAACTTTTTCTGTCTTGAGAAACCCTTTTACTTTGAGAACTTGTCATCAGTAGAATAAGACAAAGAAATTCAAGTGTGCATTGACTCAGAATACAGAATCTGTGTAAATTTCAAAATAATTTTCTTGTTCTTGGTCCATAACTTGTCTAAATCTCCTTTCCTCTAGAATATATCTGCAGGTCTTCCTTCCTACTATGATGAGGCATTAAATCCATGTAAAAATCTCTGTAGAGTTGATATTATATTTATTTATGTGTGCAAACAGATACGCACTCACATTTATATGCAATTGAGGAAATTATTTCCACTTACTATGCATTTTCAACGTATCACATATATACTAATACAAGAGGAGGTATAAAATGTTGGAGAGGTCTGATATTAAACTACTAACAACTTATGCAGTTTCTAATGAACATTAAAACAATGTAATATTAATTCAGTCAAAAATATTTACTAAGGAGAGATAAAAAAAGATTATTTTTGTAAACAGATACAGTTAGGTAAAACAAGAAAGAAATATACTCAAGACAATGTAAATAGATGCAACAAAAACAGATTGGAATCCATTAAAATAGATTAAGTCAATTTGCAAAGAATTCTTTTAACAAAAAACCCAGAGATTTTATTTATTGTTTTTATACTGTCTAGATGCAGGGCCTGTGTGCACTGGATACATTTGCATACATTTCTGAAAGATCTTAAAAAATAACCACCCCCTAAAAAAAAATTAGCAAAAAACTGAAACAAAAACTCAAATCACAACAGCAACAACAGCAAAAAGACATAACTGACATTTTTTCATAATCTCATTCCAAATGTGTTTGGCTTTGTGCTTCATTGAAGCATTCTGCAAGTCACCATTCTTTTGTTGCTGGATCAAAATAAGGGTTTATCACACCTCTTTGGATGAGTAATATGCAAACCTTTGGATGGTCTATGGATTGCTTAATGTTGAATGATCCTTGACTCCAATTTTTCTTTGTTGTAGTCTCTGGATTTTGGTAATGTGAAATTGTAAAGACATAGAAGCACACCAACATGCATGCAGCCATTGAGATTGTAGAATGAATTATAGTTCAGCAATTGCCTTCAAATATGCAAGTAAATAGTAAGTCATATTCAAACCATTGATCATTGAGTTCTACAAAGTTAAAAGTATATTTGATTCTCCTTCCCTCTGCTATTGCAGGGAAAGTTTTCAATAACATATAGCATAAGAATAAATATGAGGAAAATCATACTTTTTATGTATTTATATATACTCTTTCAGACTACCCTTTCTGAGAAAAATGTATAAATATAGACAAGCTTGTAAAATGAAGCTGAAATTTTAACAAGGAGACAACTTGTCTCCTGTGTTCTCCTCTAGAATTACAGTAATATAATCAACATAACAGCATTGAATTTCAGAATATATTTTATAATCCATCAAACTCTTTGTTGTAAAAGGATTGTGTTTCAGATAAAATGCAGTTTAAGAAAACTCAACCATTTCATTGCATTTCTCAGAAGGTGGACTTTCCCTTTAATATATGTTTCAATCCAAAGAGCGACATACTGGTGAAATGAAAACAAATGACTGCTATCTCCAAAGAGACAATGTATTATTTCAAAATGTATGAAAAGGCCCTTGCTTTGCCCTTATGACAGTTAAATGTTCAAAGTGAGACAGGCAAAAAACGTAGTTAACTCATTCAAGGAGACATGAAAAGTGACCCTCCTTTTTTTCTTCGGTGAGAAGAGAAAGAGGGACGGAGGATGAAGGGGATTGGAGAAATTTGTGTGTGTGTGTGTTTGTTTTATTGAAGCCTCTCTGTGGTGTTTGCAAAATGAAACCAGCAAATCTGAATCAGAAAAAGACTCTTTCGATTTATATGATGTCCAAAGGCCAATTAAAAGAAAATAAGACTGACTTATAAACACTAGTTATGTCATAAGAGGGTAGGAATATAGCTAAAATTAATAAGGGTGAAAGATAAAATGAGCAGATTAGATGATGATCACACTGATTATGAAGTCAATGAATAAATATCTTATTGTCTAACACAATTTCTTATTTCAGGATTGAAATCTTATTTGAAGGTATAGATTACCACTAGAATTAAGAAGAAACTTGTTTCATTTTCAGTTTAGGATCATGCAATCTTTTTATCTGCTGGTAATTTTTTAAATATTCAAATCTCTCTTTGTTCTGAACAGTCATGCATTAATGTTTGAATATGTTTTGAGATGTTTCATTGGAAAGCAATATGAAAATATCAACACACACTCTCCTACAAAATGTGGAAAGTAGAACTGATTTAATCAGTTGAATACAACCTATAGTTGTATTGGTCTGCTGTTGGTAGTGGTCTCGTATCAGAGATTTCAGGGGAAGTAAAAAAACCACAGAAGACATTTGTGTTTTAAAAGTATAGAATTTTAAAGTTTACAGTTAAGCTGTAAACTCAGCACAACCAAGTTCTATCAGAAAACCGTGTCCCTAGGACCCATGTCTACATGACTTTTAAATATCTCCAGGGATGGGAACTCATCAATAACAACGCCTCACCACTCTTTCAGTGAAGAACTTTTTCCTAATATCCCATCTGAATCTCCCTTGGTGTAATTCAAAGCCATCTCCTCTTGTCCTATTGCTTATTGTTTGAGATAAGATACTGACTCAAGATACTGATACTCACTGCTATAACCTCCTTTCAGGTAGTTGTAGAGAGCAGGAAGGTCACCCCTGAGCCTCCTTTTCTCCAGGCTCCCTTAGCTGCTCATAAGATATGTGCTCCAAACCCCTCACCAGCTTCTTTAGAAGAAGCTTTTCTCTTCTTTGGACATACTCTAGCACATCAATATCCTTCCTGAATTGAGGGGCCCAGAACTGGATACAGCACTCAAGGTGCTGATGTAGCACTAAGTCTGATGAGAAACTTGTTTGAACATGTCTTAGGATGGCTCTTTGTGGTCTCTTTGTAAACACGTGTTTCTTCTTCCCAACACCCCCCCTGTGAAGCTATTGTCTCCCATACAAGGTGTCCTGAGGTGTCCCATTGGTCCTTGTTAACCCTTTCCTGTGATTGGGTGTTCCTGTAAGCCCCTTGAGACTTCTAATTGGTTAACCTGTGATTCTCCCTAACCCTATAAATGTGACATCCCCAACAATAAACACGCTCTTGCCTCCTCTCCACGCCCGGTGTGCTGTCTCTGTGCCTGCCATGGGGCCACGTGGGTGCTGGGGGGAGGGGGGAGCACCTCTCCCCTCCAGGCTCGGGGCCTGAAAAACCCCTGCGCTGGAGTCCCCTTTCCCCGTCCTTTCAAGACGTCGGAATGGTTCTTCAGATGGAGAAGGAACCACAACTGGGCTCTCCCACGTCGAGGGTGGGGAAAGGGATCCAGATGCTGCCTCACCAGAGCTGGGTACAGAGGGATGATCACTGCCCTAGCCCTGATGGCCACAATCTTTCTGATACAAGACAGGGTGCTATTTGGTTCCATTCAGATTCAAAAAAATACAAGATTACTTTAACAATTAAAGCAAAAATGCTGTTACAGAAGTTTTGTCTATTTGCATCACAAAAAGACTTTCCTATTAATTAAACATTCATATTCCTTAATATTAGCATTTACAATACCTTCCCAAGATTCCATTTCTTAAAAAGTAAATAACAATTCTTTTCCTTGATAGTATTAGTAGAAATAATATATTCAAGTATTTCCTTTGCACTACAAATACAAATGTAAGTAATTCACTAAAACTATTTTTGAAATTAAGTATTATGAACATATATGTTACCTCAGGTCCTAAAAGTATGTTATATATGTATGGGATTAATTCCCAGTTTCAAAGTTATAGAATGCCAACTTTGTCATCTTTGGATATGTTTAATAGAGGTCTGAAGAATTAAAATGAAATAAGTAATTTCCTACTTATATTAATTGTGGGAACAAACTGAGTTACTCTGCACCTGCATTTAGTTAATCAGAATTAAAAGGGAAGATTGACCTTGGCTAAGTGCTTTGAGAATGTTATTTCTTAAAGTGGAAAACCACTTTAAACAGCCTGCATGATAAACGTGTGTTTTTCTCTGGTGGCTGAACACAGCCACCACACGATGTGAGTGTGAATGTGTGGGATCGGGGCACTGGTTTGGGATGATTCTGGGAATTCTGGTTGACTAAAAGAAAAACACTGGGTGCTGTTTATGAGAGAATATGAATAAAAGGGGAATGCTGGAAAGCGTTGGTGGACAAGTCCTGAAATTGAACTCTGTGTGTGCAGCCTCATTTTGACGTTCAGTGCCCATATTAATCTTAAAATAGTAGTTCTGTGATTTTCTAGTACACATAATTCTGGAATTACATTATATTCTGCTTTATATCTACTCTATAAGAATTTTATATCTACTTTATGCAGAGATTATATAGGATCCTAAATAGACTATTAATCTGTTAAAGTAAATCCCTACAGTCCTATAATTAAATGTACTGATAGTTGCTGGGCAAAAGATGAAGACACAGGTCTTAATACCACAGACAATATAAATGATATCAAGTTCAGCAATCACTATAGTAAAGAGAAAAATAAGCATCCAAGAATGCGCAAAAAAATGTTGAACATTAAGAAAGTATGGAACTCCACTCTCCATGTCCTAATTGAATAATATCTACTAGGGTAATAATAATTACTCCAAATTGGTGGCAAAATATTTCAACCATCTCTTAATGCTTTGTGGTCCTAACTGACCTATAGTTTTTCACAGTTTCTGATGAGTTTAGTTTATGCTGAACAAAAGGAGACAGATGGTACTGTGCTGTGTATTTTTGAAGGTTCATGAAATGTACCTTTGCATCTGGTGGGGTTGGACTAAACAACAGAAGAAATGATGGTGTGCAAAAGCTGAAAAGTGAAAGCTAAGGAATGGAGTAGCATATCCGTTCACTTACGTAACTTGAAAAGAATGATAATATTGGGAAAGAAAAGAGAAGTGGGTAGAAAATAGATGTGAAGATGAGTGTGAAAACTTTTAGGTTCAGTTGTAAAATAAATTCCTTAGAACAAATATTCTAGCTTCACTCCAGCTTTATATGGAGTACGATACTGCTTTGTGTCCAGATGTTGAGAATATTTGTACGTACAAGTAAGTAAATGAAAAAAAGTTATAATACTGTATCTCTTTTGGATAGATTTGTGGGCAGATAAATTACTCTGTGTGAAGAATCGATGCAAAATTGGTCTACATTCCTTGAATGATTGTAATAAAATTTCCATTGTTTTCTCCAGTGTGAATGGAATATTAGAAATCCTATGCTTGAAACAGGGTAACCTTTGATGTCTATTTCCCATAAGGAGTTGTGATGGTTTTCTATCTTTTTTAAAACCGAACCTCATAAGACACCTATATGTTACAGATGTAGAAGTCTGTATTTAAATAGTTGCTTTGTCAAATAAAACATCAATAAGATCAAACCATTACTTTCAGTTGATTCGGCAAATTATACAGAGCCCCTGTATTCAGCAAAATACATAGAATTCCTTTGACAGTGTATTTAAACTAGTTTCAAGAGCTAAGCACTTTCTAAGTTGTATTTCAATTTAAATCCCAATATGAAGCTCTGCAAACAGTCACATTTTTCTGTGCAGATCGAAAGTGTGAGGTGATTGTTTACAGTGTGTGGAATGTATGTGACATATAATATGTGGATGTGTAACTTTTCAAGAGCTGAGTGACAAGCATGAGAAACGGTTCTCTGTGGTGATGACTGCACTCTAGTCCAGATGACAAGTGTGTGGTATTTCCCTGGAGGGCAGTAAGAAATTGAGAATCACAGTGGTGACTAGAGCTAAGCTAGAGAAGAGCACTGTTATTACCTATTTTATGAAAACCATACTTTTTGTGTAATTTGGAAATAGATAATTAAAGTTTGGATTGACTGAATTTATTTTTTACAAAGATCAGGAAACAATACTGGTATTTCAAAAAAGAAGCTATTTTGCCCCAAATATTTCTATTTTTCTTTGTTACTATATTTCTGTTTGTGAAAAGATTTACATTGTGCTGATACAGTCTCCTGTGGCATGGATGCACAAAAATTGTGATAATTCATCGAACACTCACTGATAATTTTAAGAATAATGCCTTTATATGTATACATACATACTGTTTGTCCCTCAAATTCTCATTTTATCATGAAACAAAAACCCTTACATATTTACTTATTTAATGCATTAATCAGTCTTGCAAATCATCCTTTCAACTTAATGAAGGCTTCTTTACAAGTTATCAACAATGTTGTCTGAAAATATTCAAATATTGCAATCCTGACCATTCCAAATTATGTGTTTCATTTTTAGACCATTTATTAGCACATCTTATGTGAGATGTGCTAATGATCGACACAAATGATCTCCTTTAATTTCTCCAGGGTAAGTGTTACTGTGGTATTCATATATATACTGAAAAAAATTTGAAGAGCAGCTTTCTTCTTTCCCTCATCCTTGTCCATGTTCCCATACATCTACCTGTACCATAAAGTTGTTACTGTTGTGTGTGCAAGTCTCTTAATTTCATCTTTCCATTTGCCTGACATTAACATCGGATCACAAAATCACAGAGTAACTTAAGTTGGAAAGGACCACATCCAAAATGGATCCGCTGTAGGATACACTGAGAGTGGAATGAGTGAAAATGAGCCTTTGAAACCAAGGATGAGGGTGGAGGGGAAGGTGTTTTAATTTTTAATCTTTTTTTTTTCTCACTACTCAAATCTATCTTAATTAGCAATAAATTAGTTTTCCTAAGTTTGTTTTGTACATGATGTTAACTGGTAAGTGATGTCCCCATATTTATCCACCCCATAAGTGTTTTAATCACATTTTCTTCCCTGTGTGGGCATCTCACTGCTGGACAAAGTTGACCCACCAAAAATCCACTCTTTAAAGCTAGGTCACTTCTACCAAGTTGTTGAGGGCCTTGCCCAGACAACGTTTGTGTATCACCAGTGATGGAAGTTCCACACGTATCTCAGAAACCCTTCAATGTATTCCACTATCTTTGTGATAGCTCTCTCTTCCTGCAACAGCCGAGAATATCCTCTCTTTTAACTATTGTCTGTTGCTTCTCATGCTGTTATGGCACACATCTAAGACGATTTTGGGGTCAACCTCCACAAGCTCTGATGTTAGGTATTAACGTTAATACCTCCCTTTTTTCTTTTTAAGTTTGAAAAAAATCCAATTCACTTCGCTTTTACTTGTACTTTATGCTTTCCAGTCTCATGAGCATTGGGTGGCTCCTTGCTGGATTAACTCCAATATGTTGGTGTCTTTTTATCTTGTGCAAGGACGTTCAAAATTAGATGTGACACTCCAGATGTAGCCTCAAAAGTAGTAAATAGAGAAAAAAGTAATTTCTGTCAACTCTCAGGCAGCCATCTCACTAATTCAGCCCAAGATGCTGGTAAGCATCCTTGCTACAATAATGCATTTCTGGCTCATATTTCAGCTCATCTGCCAGGGCCCCAATGTCCTCTTTGGCAAAAATGCTTTATAGGCAGTCAGTCTCTAACCTGTACTGGTGTATGGGATTATTCCTGCCCAGATGCAAGACTTTTCATTTTCCATATGTGAATTTCATGAGATTTCTTTTAGTCCTTTTTTCAGCCTTTTGTAATCCATTTGAATAGCAGCCCTACCCTCCGGCATACTGACCACTCCTCTGTATTTAGTATTGTCTGCAAAGCTGTTCAGAGTGCACTCCATGTCATCATTCAAGTTTTTAGTAACAGCATTAGCCAGTGGTGGCTCAAGTACTGATCCTTGAGAGGAAGCTCCAGTTACAATCTAGTCTTCTATTAGTTTCATAATATGGTAATGATCAACTTTGATCACGATGGTCTAGCCAGTTTTCTGCTCATCTCATTTTCCACTTATCCAGTCCATGCTTCATCACTTTTGCTATGAGGATAATATGGGATATTGTGCAAATTCCTTGCTGAAGTCAAGTTATGCAATGTATGATTTAATTGCTACATTATCTCTTGCATCACCCTGTTATGCAGTATTTTTCCTGTTCCTTGTCTTATAAGCATTTTTTATGTATATATTCTTTATTATATCCATTTCCCTACTTAACCTGATTTTCAGTCATTGTTATCAGTTACTTTGGCTGAATGTTCAGTGTCCACCGAGACTCTGCCCAGCCCCCCCAGAGGGAGAAGAAGGAGGGAAGGGGGGAAAGAAAAAAACAACTTGCAAAACTGAGGCTGCTGAGAAAGGTGGTTTTATATTTACACAAAGAAAAAGAGAACTATAAACACTATACACACAGGGAAAACTAACAATAAAGTCTACTTCCACACGAAAGGTGTTTTCCTCCTCCAAAACCAGTCGTCTATCCTGAGCAACTGTCCTGGAAGGGAAGAGAGGGAGTTGTTTCCTTCTCATCTCTTTATATCTGAGCTGATGTAACATGGTATGGAATAGCTTATTGGTAAAATATACATCAAGTGACCTATTCTAGTTCTATTTCCCTCCCAGGGAGGGTTACAGACCCACTGCAGTCATCTGTAATGTTTTTCGCCTCCTTACTTCTTCTGCAAGTTTGCTGCTTGACAAGTCCATATTTTCAGTCCTCTGTTCTGCCTTTTGTCTAATAAAAGGGCTAGAACAGGTTGAAACTCACAGCTAAATCAAAATAACATTACTTTTAATTACAGAAAATGCAGGAACATGTGTTCACATTTCTCAAGGCACCCTGCACCTTTGAAACCAAAAGTATAGGCAGAAGACAGTAATTTCTGATGTAACCTTGTAATCACTTCTAAAGATTAAACAGGCTTCCCAGTTGGTCTATTGAGTGCAACCTGCCATTTCAAGTCTCTTGGGACTACATCATTGAACCAGTATTCTGTACCAAATTAAGACTGAAAAAACACATTGCAAAGATTGAAATGTACAATCAAAGGGCAGGAACTGCAGCAAGTGAATTCATCAGTCTCAAAGCCTTTAAGAGGTTTGAAAGTTTTTTGTTTACCTGTTTCTAGCTAACCATGCTAAATAAAATGAGATTTGGCTTCTGTCATCAGTGTGGTTTATCGACTAAGTGGTAACGGAAAAACAAAGTCATAAACAGCTGAAAGAAAGTCTTTTATTATAAAATTATTTACAACATATTTGCCTACAGTCCCTAAAAAAATGGTCATGTGAGATACACTGAAGCGTGGGAAGGGCAAGTTGTGCCCTTGGCTCTGGAGGAGAGTTTCAAATTAATTCTGCTTCAAAATTTGTTGAATAGTAAACATAGAGTATGGTCTAAGAATTTTCATGCACTTATGGTTTGCTTGTATTTGGTTTCTCAGCTATACTTTGTATGATTTCATCTGCTTAGTTAGAAACAGCATACCCATTTAGAGTTCAAGTAAAAAAGACTTCCCCAAATCTTCATTCGCGAAGCCTAGGCATGATGATGATGATGATGATGATGAATAAAGACTTCTTTTTACATGTGTATCTAAGTCTGTAAATTGATTTGTTACCAATGGATGAGAGGATAAATTTGAGTGTAAGGAGATTCTGAACTAAACTGAACTGTTACAACATCACTAAAAGGAATGACTAAACATGTATGGCTTGGAAAAAAAAAAGTGCACGTGTAGAGTGCAATGCCATAGAATGAGGTTTAATTTACCTTTACTCTAATTTTCAGGTGAAATAGGCTGTCATAATTCAAACTGAGTTCACCCTAGAAATGGGTTAGAGATGGAAGAGAGATGTAATTGCAAGACTAAGGGTAAGCAAGATGAATAAGATAATTGTCACTGAGATTAGCCTTAAGTAAGATTTCTTGCGGTTTTTTTGTTCATTGTCAATATTGTTGTTATAGTTACAGAATGACAATGGTAAGAGACATTTATATAAGATTTCCAAAACAAAGTAAAAATGGAATTATTTTACTCTTGGTTTCTCTCTCTTGTATTTGTAACATCATCAAATCAAACCAAAGAAACTTACATTTTCTTATATTTGTAGGATGCGGTGATTTTTTCAATGAAAAGTAATGAATGAATTTTAAAAAAATTATTGTTTCTGAATTTATGCTACTGATAAAATAAAAAAGACTTTTCTTCTTTTTTGGCTTTTAAACATGAGTCTGACCTATGAATCCTGAATCAACATAAGAAAACTACTAAAGCTTCTAAAGTCAGGCACTTAAACCCTGGAAGGAAAGGCTTTCAGACCCAAATTTTCTTCAGTGTTTCTTATTGATACATTATTTTGTATGCAGGTAATTGTGTAATCCTTTCTGAAGTGTCCAGGTCTCTTTCGGCAAAGCATAGGTATTCTTATTTACAAAACTGCCAAGTCTGCAGAAGTTTACAAGACTACAGAGAAACAGATGAAAATGCAGGAGAAAAGAAGTCTTAGCCAACATACTTTAAATTCAGATGCATAAGTTCTCTCTTTCAGCTCACAAGACAATTGGCTAATGGTCAGTGAAAGTCTTTTTGTGCCAGATAAAACCTCATAAGGTCCAGGTTTAGGTAAATGATCTCTTTTTTTTTATGGTTCAGCTCCATCATGAGGGTTCTTTGGGGCTTAGAAAATGGTCAACAAGATGTTAACTGACTGTGTAATAAAACATTACATTCTACCTCGGTGGGCATTGTTTACATTTCATTTTAAACTTTTTCAAACACTGAACTGTACATTACATTCAAAACATAAAACCTGACATTCATTTACTTTTATGTTTGTATGAGTTTAATACAAGATGTTTGTTACTGCTTTTAATTTCAGCCATCACACCTAAGCCAACAGACATCATGCAAACCAATTATTTTTGATGAACTGAAATCCAAACCTGTCAATGAAAAAAAAACATGAGAGACCACTTTAGGAAAAAAGATCCTTTCATCAGAGAAAGTACATTCTTCTGTTCTTCTGCAAGTGTATCCTAAATTTAAAATACTTTACAAAAAAACTAAACCACAAAATCAAAAAACAACCCCAGAAAACATCTGAAGAAAAATATTAAAGTCTTCAAGATAAACAGAATTGTCTGAAAGTTCTTCATTATATGTGGTGCATTTTATATTTTAACTGTGGTTTACTTTGGATAAGTTAGAATATCCTAAAAAATCTTCTTTACAATTATTTGTACAAAACGAAGTCTCTATGGATTAAGACATATTTTTATTCTAAATACATCTTATACACCCAATGAATGCTAAAAGTGTTTGTATTTGCATAATTCTAGAGATGGGAATACAGTTTCTTTAATCATTCTCCAACAGCCTATTCAGCTTTTCCTTTGAACTGAAGTGACTGCACTCTGCTGTACCAGCTCTTGTTGAAAAGATTTAATGTAAATACCTCTGCTAAACTAAATTGCCTTAATTTTGAAGGATTTAGGCCTGATATTCCTTATTCTGTGCTCACTGTCAAGATATGAGGTTTTAGAACAATATTTCAGTAGTCTTCAGTATCACCACATTATGAAGTATCCAGATGGCCTGCCCTTTTTTCTGCCTTCTGTTTCCTGGATTCAGCTACAGCGAGAGATCTGCTTATCTGCAAGAGGAAGCCTACTAGCTGCTAACAGCTGTTTGGGCTGACTGAATTCTCCAAATGACTGCCATGAAAAAATAAAATAATTTTCTTAAAAGAAGGGTAAGAATTCGTATGAAAAAACCTTTCCCAAAGCCAACTTTCACTTCTGTAACAGCAACTTATTGACATGTTTTTGTCCTCTTTTGAATTCATATAAAGTTGAGAGGATACTGACTTTTGTCTCAGCCAGACAACCACGCTTACAGAAAAAGTCCCACTGCAAGTACTTTGATGTTCTTAAAAAGGCCTTTTTTCTTGTTTCTGTGATTGCAGTTCTGATAATAACTAGAACAATGTGAGCAACCTAAGTAGGTATTTTTTAGAGAAGAGCTAAACTTTTACTTTATGTTTTCTTTCAGAACTACGTATGTGATAACAGCAGTTAACAAACAAAAAAAAATTCTGAATTAAAGATCTAAAGGTGCAGTGAAGAATCAATCTACATTTCTAGTGATTTAACTTAATATTTAGCATTGTTTTTCTGCAGGTTCTTTATTTTCCTTATGTTTGAAGAGCTGGACTGAAAACAGCAGAAATAAATTGTAAGTGGGCCGCATGCAGATTTCAGCAAAAAGTTATACACTAAAAGAAGAGCTGAATCTGAGCCTAAATGGCTAAAAGGGAATTTCCCATTTCTGGAAACAAATCTTTGCCAATACTGGCTGAGATTTCTACACGTAGTGCAGACTGTATTAGGAAGATGGAATAACAAGTTTGAGATTTATAACACACTGCTTATTGTTTGCGGAGATATCCAGATTAGCCAAAATGCCAACAGAAAGATAAAAGATATATATGCTTCAAAATCCAAGATCCAGGAAATAATTGAGTTTATGTGATTTCTAAACCTTCCTACCACTGCAGATGATACCCCATTTAGCTTGGGGATAGGATTTCTACAGTTCTTAGAAATATCTTTCCATTAAGGTAGGTGTAAGTCTTTGATTTGGCATCAGGGTGCTACCTGGCAAGGTTGATGGCCTCTTTTTTAATGACAGCTTAGACACAAGATCAGTTTTGACAAAGTGCATGTACTTTTCCTGTAATTTTTGAAAACTGCCAGATAAAAATCCAGCAACAATTCAGAGAACAAAATGTTCTTTTGTTTCTTTCCAGACAAAATTCCAGACTCTTCTGATTCACCATCTTAGAAGAGCAAGCACTCAGAACAAGCATATTAGTCTGCTACATTGATTTCTGACAATCCAGGGGGTATAGCTTCCAAAACAATTGTGAGGACTGGTTTTATGCAGAGCAGACTAAAGACTGAGCCTTAGACTATTTCTGCAAAATTAAAATCATCATAAGAGGAGAAAATCTTAAACCCCTTAACTTTCTTAAAAAGTGCTTTGATTACTACCCTTTTACTGTCTTGCTATCTTGGCCATTAGCCTGATTGAATGAACATGTTCTAAGTTTGACTATATATTTGGACTTTTCCAGAAAGCTATGTGAAGGGAAGACTATTTTGTACCTTTTCACAGGAGATGACTGCTTTTCTAATCCACATAGACAGAAGGGTATGGACATTTAGTCCAGTAAAATTTTGTATTCCAGAAAAGGTCCATTTTGAAGCCTGATGCATGATGGAGGATGGAGTCACCTTAGTCGGTTAGAGGAGACTCTTGGTGGCACTCTTGAACTTCTGCATCCGTGGAGCATTTTAAAACTCTGAGTGCTTTGCTGCATTACACTGTCATTCTTGAAATGTATACCAGTTTAGCTATATGCCCTTAATTGTTTCACAGGGTGTTATAACTGCAATTCTGCTTTAAGTTTCATTTATCTCAGGATTGTATAATACAAGCAGGAACCAAACCCAGTTTCAGTTTTAGATCTATTCTCCATTCAAGGTTGATTTGATGTAGAAGTGCCTCAGGGTGGCTTAAATAATCTAGTTCAGCACTGACACCTTTAACTTCCTTTTAAGCAGATACAATCTGGTCTCTGCCCTCAGCTTGGTGAAAAAGAAGGAAAAAGAGTGATATCTGTACTTTCACTGCACTTCTCTCTTCCTCCTCTGTACTTAGTACTGTCACAGAACTTGCTTATATCGCACACATAGTAGTCACAGCAGGAATAAAGCCTTTTCCCCCATGTTTATTGCATAGTTAAATATTCATCAGTTTATGTTCCTAGATTGCTGAGAATTCTCCAAATTTTTTGAAGATACTTAAGGCTTAGACTTTTATCCCTGGTTTGACTTTTCACAGCTATGAACTTGAAGCAGGTTTTTAACTCAGTGAAATGCATTTTTAAGACATTCTAAATAAGTAATGCATATTTTAAAAAGATGGTCTGAGAAAGCCAAAATAAAAAAGCTCACACAGGCTGCAAGCCTCAGAGAATGCAAAGCAAATGACAAAGCCCCACATATGTTTCATGCTGAAGTGCAGAGCTATTTCAGAGACAGCTGGTCAGTCTTCCAGTAAGTAGTATTTGTCAACAAATTTCAGATAAAAAATAGAAAGCCTCAAATCTTCTGGTTATTTCTTCAGGTGATTTTTTACAATATTTGCATTATTTTGAGTCTTTGAATATATGTATGATTTTTATTAGGTGTTGTTCATTCATGTATGACTTTCTGTGGCATTTTAGTTTTTTTCCTGACTATATTGTACAATATATTTTAGTTAAATACCTGGTTTTAAACTTTTGCTTTCCAGAATATCTAATTTCAAATTGGAGAAATACCAATAGAGAAAGCATTAGAATTCTTCTGCTTCTATGATATTTTAATTTTTTGTGCAAAGCAAAATAACTTGATAAGCCAAATGCTCTTTACAGAAGAATTGTGCCATAGATACCAACTGTGTGATGAGAGAAAACTGGAATTCTGTGTCCTGGGTGAATAGCCAAAACATGTTAGTTAAATAAGCCAGATTGTTCTCTTTTTTCATATGCTTTTGCATAGGGTCTGCTTTTCAGTATGTGATCAAACTAATGATGACCAGATCAAGATTCAGGGTCACACAGATGAATAAATACTTTGTCTGTTATCTCATTGTATTTGTAGATATAAGGAGAAACTGAACTGCTTTTGTGTGGTTATGAATAACAGACCTCTGAGGGTGTCTATAAAGAAGTACTTTGATCCCTAAAGTCCTCCAGTGCTCAAAACATAAGAGTTAATAGGTTTTAGCTGCCTTCAAAAAGTAAACTGAAATTCCAAGAATAACAATTTCGATTGTAGATACTGAAAGTGAGAGCTGATCAACTCCTGAATGCCCAATACTTTTGTTGAACTAAATTATAGGGATTGATATATTTTAACAGCTCAGGCCAGCTTCTCTTACCTTATTCTATTATAATTCAAACATGATTGTAATGCTATTCCATTACACAACTTTATCCCCAGCTATGTAATTATTTATTTGTATAGTAGAAACATATCCCTGAATAAGAGAACTGTCCGTTTTCATGAACTAAAAATATTTGAGCCTCATAATTCTCTAATTAAATAATTTTCCTAAAAATGTTTATGTGACTTAGGAAATCAAGTTGTATTTAGTTTTGTTGGTCTTAGGGGAGTAGTTGTTAAGTACAAGATATATCTTAAGGAAAGACTGATAATATTTTAAGGATTGTTTCCTGTATCTTGACAAATCTTCACTAAGGCAGACAGCTCTGTTGTGTCCAAAGAGGTCAGGTACTGTTATCTCAGGGCAGGAGGTAGCTATTTCAATAAGGAAGGGTTTTAAAGCTAGACTTGTATTTGTATTCTACAAGCTCTATAGGAATGTCTGCATGCTTAATATTGATTACTCTGTGGTTGGATTGTGAAGAGTTTGCCCTATCATGTGTCCTTGAGACAGTAACGCAGAATCCATTTGCCTTATGCTTAACCTTTCACACAGCTGCTGAATCTAGTTACTCTGTGTATGGATCTTTGGAAACAAGTATATTCCCGTGCAAATAATGGAAATTAAAGAAAAAACAAGGACTTCACCAAGCTTACAAAAGCAATGGCACTTACCACGTTGTATAATGTTCAAAATTATGTCTGTTAAAACTCTTAACTTTTCTAAAATACTTCAGCTTTTCCTAGCATGTTCAAATGAAATTATCTACTTTGCTTTTCAAAATAACAACTCCATTGGCTGGGTTCTTGTGATACCATGAGATATGCATATTTATGTATCAGTGTGGTGGTCCTGCAGCAGCAATTTGTTATGTGTGGTTTAATTCTTGGATTTAGATCTAGGAAAGGCTTCCAACAGACTTAGAAACACAGCATCAACAGGACTAAGATAAGCCTCACCACGAGGGAAGGGGTGCAACCCCAATGCACTGGCAGAGGAACAAATCATATACTGGATGATGACAAGACACTGCTGGGAAGTATTTGACAGCATGAGAAAACAGCATATAAATAAGTGACAAGGCTCAAATTCAACTAAATAAATATTCAGCCTTTGATATAGGTATTTATTTTTCATCATCTTCTGGGAAAAAAATTGTTTTGATAACTGAATCTAGCACACATGCCTTTGACTA
Source organism: Pseudopipra pipra (assembly GCF_036250125.1). Classification (NCBI taxonomy): domain Eukaryota; kingdom Metazoa; phylum Chordata; class Aves; order Passeriformes; family Pipridae; genus Pseudopipra; species Pseudopipra pipra. Next base: position 52,052,354 of record NC_087550.1, read on the forward strand.
AAGTTGAACTCATATATTTACAAGTTTTTAAAATCCTCAATATTCTAATAATCTTATAATGGAAAACCATTTCTGTTTTTATTAACACTATTTGATGTTGACAGGCCAATATTAGGAGCAGTTCACTAGGTTAATAATTGCTAGATTATGAAGAAGATGTGCAATATTATAGTACATATATATGTATGTGTATATATTTGTGCAACTTTTACCATGTATCAATCTGCAAGTAATGCAAAAGAAACAGAATGGGAGATTTATTTTTTAAAATGTACCTTTCAATATGAACAAATACTTGAAGGGTATTTTGATCCTCTTCATGAAAGGGAATTATCCATATAATCTCTTGGGCATCTTTCAAGATTTATTTATATTGTTCTATGATCTTTTTAGACAAATACTGGATCAAAGAAAACAAATCTTGAGGAAGGCTAACTAAATGAAAAAAAGAGGACCAAAGTCACACTTCAGGCTTTCATCTTTTGAACTTCCAATATCAGTAGTACTTCTGTCCAAAAAACACCTCCTTTGTGTCTCATTTGCAGTTTTAATCATTTGCTGGTGATTCTTCCACATGGTCCTATTGCCATCATTTGCCAATACCACTGTGAGAAATAAATGTCAAGTTTTTCTCTGTCAAGATAAGATTTTCATAATCATCATGCATCTCAGAGCAGCTGTGACTTTTTCTCACCTCTTGATAAGCCTTTTGAGTCTATATCCTTTGTCCAGTTTATGGGAGTGAATTACCCTCAGATCTGTTTCTGTATAAGAATAGTATAAACCCATAAAAAAGACTTAATGTATTTCTGGCAGTTCACAGTCGGAGAGAAATTTTATTAGCAGTAAAAGTCTTGTTCCCTAAAAGTTAGTTTTATGCATTATGAGACCTTCCAACACAGGAAAAAAACCCAACACATAATGTTCATGAAGAGAAGATGGAACCGGAATCTGTTCAGGCACAACAGACGGTGGACATGAAAGAAGTCAGAGAAGGGGATAAATTTCACCTACCTTTGCATGCTGTACTATGTTATTACCTACACCTGAGGTTACTACTATAAAACCCTTTTAAAGTAAGTGGGCAAAAATTGGACTTTTGGAGTAACAATTATCGACCTATTTACATGTCCACTTTAGGATAAGAAAAAGTGCATACTCAAATGCATGATTCTAAAGATGACTGGTCCTGATACATGTCTCTGCACTGCAAATACTCTAAGCTGTATTCTGAGTTTTTAGGAACTTTGTTTCATTTGGAAGAGTATAAATTGAGCCATGGCTAGTTATCTAGTTATCATGTCTAGATATCTTCCTTCACTTGGTGACAGAACATAAAGGAGAAGTTCCTTTCATTTCAGCCCCCAAAAATGACAACATTTACACTTCTCAGCCTCTCTCATAAAATGGAAAGAATTTTTGCTGCCATGGAGGTGGATAAGAAAATACTTAGGGTTCAGTCATTTCACAAAGTCCTAGTAACAATGTCAGAAGGTTCTCTTGATCTCTTATCTTTTACATTCTATAAAGTAAAGGCAGAAAGGACTAAAACATTAGTGAATTACTCAAGTAATAATAGTTACCATAGTTTCATATCTGTGGACTATATAGAAACTATATCTATGGACCTTTTCCGTTAATAAAGATTGTAACTCTAAAGAAAACTTCCGATTAATCTTTTTTAATTAATTAATTATTTTTCTACATGTGATGATATTAAAATATCCCTGATTATGTTATAGGAACTTCATGGAAGAAGCAGAAAATGTAGTAGAAGATCCTTGGGAATAATTTTATTATATTTGTTTTGGCTGTCGTTTGTAATTTCAAATATAGGAAGTGAACAGCTCTAAACATGTTCATTACCTACAGATTTCAGATTTGAATATAAATCAGTTCTCTGTATTTCTTTAGACCGGTGAAGGATGAGCATGAAAAGATAGCTCTCATAAATGCATCAATTTTTAACTTTTTAAAATTCTATTTTATATTAATGATTATATAAATATGTCATTCTCTTACACATTCAACACTACTCTAATTTTTGCTTCCATCAAAGTCAGCCATCAAACTTGCATGATATTGACTGGAGCAAAATCAATCACATGTAGAGTCCAATGTGGTAAACAGAGAGTTATCAGTTGTAAGAAGCAAAGCAGAAGCCACACTTGGTTGCAAGGAACAAGAGCTAAGCATTCTCTTGACAGTAACTAATAGGCACTGTGAATATTTTGCCTTGCCATTGGAAGGTAATACCTTAAAAATTTATTCAGGAAGACCATTGTAAGACTTTATTCTGTTAAGATTTAGTATAGTTAATTCAAGGGGACATACTTAACAACATCTGAATCATAAATTATTTAAAATAACTTCACTGTTATATAAGAGTTGTAGGCTTAAAAGGTAATTTAAGTAATGCTTTTTTTTTTTTAATTACTGAATGCCTGGTGATATGTGATACTAGAGTACCCTGATTCCATTTACCTGAAATGTTGAATGTCACAAGTATTGAGGCCATGTTGCTGAGAATACAGCTGCGCTGAGCAGGGCACGTCTCAAGGATAAGGACCACCGCCTCCCTAAGATCTTGCTTTATGGTGAACTTGCCACCGGCTGACGCTTGAGAGGAGCCCCAAAGAGAAGATACAAGGACTCCCTGAAACAACATCTTAGCCTTGGCCATATTGATCAACACAACTGGTCTACTCTGGCCTCCAGTAGGGAGGTCTGGAGACACACCATCTATAACGCTGCTGATGCCTTTGAGAACGCACACAGGATCACTCTCGAGGAGAAAAGACAACGCAGAAAGAATCGTGCCTTGTAGAATTTACCATCCAAGGAGTCTTTCTGCTGTGCCTTTTGCAACCAGACATGCCTGTCTCGTATTGGCCTTTTTAGCCACCAGCGTGCTTGTGTCAAACGTGGGTAGAGCCCTTTCCCAAATCTTTGTTTGCGAAGCCTAGCCATGATGAAAGAGAACTCTTGTCTCTTTTTTTCAAGCCTTCATACAAGCACCTAAGCTGAAAGTAACGAGGTGTTTACTTTGCTACAGAGCTCACAGGAGAAACTTTCCTCTCAGAGGAGAAACCTTCATACATACTGTTGTAGGAAGACTGAATTTGTCAATTGAACATTATCACATAGTGGAATGTGGCACAAAAACAAATAGTTAAACAAATAGAAACCTGGAATCAGAAACAAAAATCCCCTGGGATTAATTGCAAATAAGTGACCAATTTAAGGTTAAATACCTGATATTGTTAACTCTGCTTTTCAGATATTTGCTTTTATATATGCTGTGTAGAATTCCCTTTAAAATGCATAACTGAATGTATACAAATGAAAAATATTGACACATTTTCAACCGGAAAATCACAGTGGATTCCAGTTTAGTCTAGGGCCAGATAAGTCTGTTTTTCAAATTCAAAAAACCCTGTGACTATGGCCTTATTTTTTTACTTCTTTAGATGTGTTTATTTAGAAGCAAGAACAAAAATGCAATTATTGTTAAACCTGTTCAGGATGACCATATCCCAACAGCAGTAGCTCAGTAAAGCATTACTCAGTAAGAGAAAGAAGCAATAGAGTAAAAAACAAAATTCAAAATAAGACGTATTTATTCTTTTCTAATTCTATTCAGAAGGAACAGAATGGTACTTTGAACACCCTGAAATATTATCTGTAATTGACATTTTTCCTTAACAATTCACAGTTATTTCTGTACGGGGGTTATTTTTATGTTTTTTCTCCTTTATATCTTTCTAAATTTAAGGTAGAAATTGAAATCAATATGTTTTATAAGGAAGTTCTCTTTCCTATACAGTTCTACATCTTTCCAATGTCAATATTAATAATTAATGAATAAAGAGAGGAAAGTGTTTGTATGAGATCTGGCATATCTTGAAAAAAAAAGCTATTTAGTAATAATTGCATTCTTTTATGTTCTTGATAGGAAAATTCTTCTCAAAAAAAACGTGCTAATAAAGATATTTCTTTTGCCTAAAAGGAAAGTTTGTGTGATTGACAAAACAAGATACACATTATGCTTCTGAGTTTAGTTTGATAAAAATCTGAATTTCTGGGTTAAAGGTTTTGCTATTTGAATCTCTAGCATATCTTAAAACATATTTCTATTGCTAACTTTTTTTCTGTATATCATGATTCAATTCTGAAGTTCATAAAAGAAGCATAAAGCCCCAGTTTTTATCTCAGTCTAGATTTTCACATCAGTCTACTTCTATTGTACTTAGTTTGATTTAAATCTCCTCGATCATCTGCTTTCCTAAGCAATTGGACTGTGACAAACACTATGTAAACAGATTCAGAACTAATTTTGCAGTATTGTCTTTAATAATGTAAAAATCTTTATGAGGAAAAAAAGTGGAGAGAAATCCAGTGGGATTTTATTTATCAATGAAAATCATAAAATAGTCATACAAGAATAAGAACTGAGAGTACACTTCAAGAATTTTTCAACATGAGAATTTTATCTAACACCAGAAATGTTTTAGAAACTGACTCATTTCTCTGGTATAATGTCTTTCCATAGCTGCCCTGAAATACACTTTTTCAAAAGTGTACTTAATGTATGTTCTGGTTTTGACTGGGACATAGTTTTCTTCAAAGGGGATGCTGTTGGGCTGTGTTTTAGTCCAGTCCTTTTCTGCCTCTTACCCCACCTCACCACTGAGGAGGCTGGGGGTACACAAGGTATTGGCAGGGGACACAGCCAAGACAACTGACCAAAGGGATATTCCATACCATATGGCATCTTGTTTAGCATGTAAAGCTGGGAGAAGAAGAAAGAAGGGGAGGATGCTCGTAATGATGGCCTTTGTCTTCCCAAGTCACTGTTATGGGCAATGGAGTCCTGCTCTCCTGGAGATGGCTGAACAACTGCCCATGAGAAGTGGGGAATGAATTTTTTGAGGTTTTTTGTTTTCATGCACAGCTTTTGCTTTACTTGATAAATTGTCTTTATCTCTCAATTTATGAATTTTCTCACTTTTACCCTTTCATTCTTCTCCCCCATCCCACCATGGGAGAGTGAGAGACTGGCTGTGTTGGGCTGAGCTGCTTCTAGGGTTAAGCAAAAATGAAAAGAAACAAAAAGAAAGCCCTGAAGGATGAAAATGGTATGTGAGATCATTTGGAAGACAGAGTTTACAGAAAGTAGAGAATTTTGATGAATTATGGTATTCTCTAAATCAGGAAATAATAACCAGTCAGCAGCATGAGTCTAATCTGTTAACAGAAAGAGGATAATTGCTTCTAGACCTTTGCTTCACCTTAATTCAGGCTTATGTTCCAACAGTGGATGCAACAAAAGAGAAAAATTACTGTTTGTCAGTGTCATAGAATGGAAATAATTGCTTAAGATAGACATGTCCTGGAAAGTAAACTGATGCATCAGGGATACTGAGGGAATCAAAAAAAAAAAGAGCACAGTAAGCACTCTGCTATATATAAAACAAATAAAGAAAAAGGAAAGTTGAGAACACCTATTGCATTAGTAGGACCCATTAATCGCAACGAGTAAAAAAATGATCTAATCAAGCGCAACGCAAATGTGTGGTATATGTCGGTGTATGAATTGGAGAAAGAAAAAACACACAAAAATGTAAGGGTTTTTTGTAGAAAAGTGAAGAAGAGTTTTGTATGTGTGAATTTGGACATGATTATATCAGTTGCAGAACTATCTCAGCAATCATCAGAATTAAAATTACCTGTTCATGGCTAATCTAGAAAGATCACCTTCTTGCTGACATAGAAAGATGAAACAGAATACCTAGTAACACAGATTGATTAAAGCAACTTGAAAAAGATTAACAGAAAGATCTTAAGATTCTTCACTGATACACTGCAGACAGCTACTCTGGAGGCAATATGGATAAGAAGCTGATAGATCTTCTAGAAACTATTTAGAAAAAGACATGGCCTGAAGTTATGATCAGTAGTTTAAGGTAACAGCAGCTAGTAGAGGATAATCTATCATACAGTTCTGAGCAAGAGGACAATACTGAAACTAATAGTGCCTAAATGCCAATATATGTCAGTTTATCAAACACATACTATAGGATAAAACAAATTAAGGTCTCTGTAATGTTTTTTGAACATGGAGTATAAAGACTGGCAACTTCATCTAAAGATTTGGACAAAACTTAGGCTTCCTGGCCATGTGAAAAGACACTGACAATTTTGTCCTACGGAGAGAGGACAGGAGGGCAGAAGAAAGAAAAGGTAGAAGGAAGGGTAGAGAGGAAAAGGGAAGGGAGGATAAGGGCAGACTGTGAAATTATCATTGGGGGGAATAGATCAATATGTAAAGTTACCTAGAATGTTTCATAACTTGAAATAATATAATCCATCAAGGATGTAAAAATTGTGAACCTCAGGTTGCAAGGTAGAGGAAAATGAAGTCTTAGGATTGGGATTCAGTTCCCTAAAAGCAGACATTATGGGAGTACCTGCCAGCTACTGCTTCAGAAAGGTACATACTTCAAGCAATCTGGTGTCATCTCACATGCCACCAGACAGCAGTGTTTATGCAACTGAATCCCCCATTAGATTATTTTATGTAGTTGTTCACTATGATACCTTTTTCATTAGTCTATAGGAAGAAAGGCAAAAAATATTTTATTTGCCTTTTGAGAAACTTGCCAAATGAGTTATATGACAAAGCAATGCTGTTGATGGGAACTGGACTAAGCTTTTTAAGGTAGTATTACATTTAATATTGCCTTCAAACAACAAAGAACTGACATCTGAGCCATTACTCTTCGATCTTGCCCTCTGAGAAAAATATGCACTAAAATCCTTTACATTAAATTATCAATGTCTAAGCCATTCTCACAAAAGAAACAGACTTACACAGGATGTGCTGTCTACCTCAAATTTCTGTTGCAATCATGGTTCACAATACATGGCCACTGGGTTAAGTTGGATTCAATGCCTAAAAGATTCACCTTTAGATATCCATATCATACAAACATGATAGACTTAGGGTGAAGACTGTTATTACTATACTCATTTTGCTCCATCTATTATATTGACAAATTTAAGAGACTCTGCTTTCTCTTCGCGTTTTCTGTTGTCCCAGTTTCAGTCAAAGACAGGGTTAATTTTTTGCGGTAGCTGAATAATGTTATTCAATACCACCTTACATCATTGCTGAGATGGGAGAAAGGGACTCTCACTTCCAAGAAGGGTGTAGTTTCTGTTTGGGAGAAAGCATGATCAGGAAGAACTGGTTGTTATGTGTTGTGGGTTTTCAGTGTAAATATTTTCTTTGTCTTATACCTTTTGTTATTAATATTGTTGCTGTTATTGTTTGTTTTCTTACCTCATTGCTGCTTCTAGTAAATTGTTCTTATCTCAACCTGTGATTTCCACCTTTTGTGTCTCCAGTTCTCAACTCTGTCCCTGGAGCAGGTAATAGGAAGGGAAGAGGGGAGTGAGTGAGTGGCGTCTGGTTTGGCAGAGTCTTGGTGCATGGACTGAACTTGGGATTACCATTCCTAAACCACAACATCTACGATTCTGACTACTCATGTAGACTCTAATCTAAATTCCCTACTATAAAAGCACAGTGTTGGAGTACTTCAACTACCAGAAGATTCTTTGGCTTGTGGACAATGTTATCTACTAAAGGGAGCCGGTTAGGTCTTGGAATTCTTTTCCCTTTTTAGAACATTGTTTTTCAAAATAGAGGAACACAGGGTGCTACCATGAAACTTAATCATGAGACATTATTTTCATCTCAAAAAATAAAGCCAAGGGATAAAGCATTTATACTTTAACATTTAGAATAGTTTTTAAAATTTAATACATATTTTTCATCCTTACTCTCCAGACTTCAATTTAAAGCAATATATGATTTACTAATTAATAGTAATATTCTATTATTTCATCAATTTTTGCCAAGACAAACAAAATACATCACTCTGATTAAATATTTAATCAAATTATTTATTCTTTAAAATGTTAAACTACATTCTTTTTTACATTGGCAATCTGTTTTAAAAGATGTAGGATATACAGAGCAATGGGTAAATACAGTACATTTGCCTTTGCAAAGTATTTAACAAAAGGTTCTAATTGCAGAGCTGGACACTTATGAGGTCCTTATGAGACTAGGCTGCAGTACAGATGTAGTACAAATGATATTCTCTTTACACACTTAAATTCTTCTTCATCACTCTGTCTTCCTAACATCTGCCTTGCCCATGATGACAGATTAAGGTTAGTGGAACTCATCAGTTTCAGTATTCTTGACATCAGTATAATGCTTAAACTTAATCTCCAACAACATGTATACATATAAAAAATAGATAGGTTAAAATAAATGATGTTAGGCAAACAGGGCAACTCCTTTTTAATTCCAAAATGGTTGCATTAAGAGTACAGAAATGTGGCAGGGGATGGGCATGGCTGGGCTTAATTTCTGATTATAATTATTTGACACTATCAGCCTGGTTGCATTCAGTAAGAATTTTTGCAATCACAGATGCACCAAGAGTGTGGTTTATTGAAGCAAAAGAAATACAAATTTGGAATTTCCCTTCATAAATGCACTTTCTGCATTAGCACTAAATATATATATTAAAAAAACCCCAACCAATTGGTAATTCATTAAGTTTAGTTTTGCCATCTATTAAGCTTAATTTCACCTGAGTGTGATCTGACATAGAGGTGCAAATCTTACCAAAGAGGCATCCCTGCTTTGGGGGTAAGAGAGGAGCAATCCTGTTGACTTGAATGCAAAGTGGAGTCACATTCTCATCCTCTGACATGGAGGATTTGAAATGTCAAATTTACACTTTTGGGTGAAGCAGAGTTGAGACTGTAGTCAAATATCCAGTTGTTGCTGTCAAAATGGTGAGGGGGGGCAGACATTTTACACGTGAATGAGAGAATATAGGGAGTTTTGTTTACAAAAGCTGTGGGTCCTCTGTAAGGGTGAAACAGAACCATGACACACTGGTATCATATCACTGTCTCTTCCACCCAGCTGAAGCAGCGATAAGGGTTATCTGTCCTCCGCCTGTCACTTCCATCAGCAGGCTAGTATGACCATGTTAATCCTTCTTGTGGAAATCCCCTTACCACATATCTCATGGCTTTAGGCCTCATTCCTACAAAAATGTAAACCAAAATATACTGCTGTAAATGTTAATGTACACCTTTTTTGAGAATTAAGTGTTTAATTCTATCTATATCCCATTAAAAAACCCCCAACCAAACAAAAACCCCCACAAAACCAGAAACAAAGAACATGGGCAGAGATGATCAGTGCCTAAAGGGTAACTTTGCATTCATCCTATGGCATATAGTGAAAGAGATCTGTGAATATAAGATGGTGAATAGAGAATGCTTGTTCTCTGTTTTGTTAGTTAAAATATGATAGGTAACAGATTACACTAGTGGACTTGGATCAGAGCAAACAAAAGGTGGTAGTGTTTTCATAAAGCAACTATCTTATCAAACCAAGGAGAAAACATTAGGCAAAGATACCAAGCAATGTACGCAGAAAACCCCTTTTTGTTACTTATCTGTAATTGTTTAGTCTGTTTTTTTCTCTTGAGCTCTGTTACTATTGTCTTTACAGTTGTATAATTCATCTTTTTAATCATTGCCACTTTTCTTCACCATCTTCAAATTCTTCCCCATTTCTAAAATGCTCTATTCTCAGCTTTGCTCAAACAAACCAGTTCTATCCACAGGATGCAATTACAAGATTTCTTATGCCTAAAGCAATGGTAGATGAGGCTTGTTTGTTTTACTTGTGTAGGCTGGAGCCCTGGTATTCTACCAAACCCCATTTTTCAGTAGTCTAGAAATAGAGCTTTTTCACTATTATTTCAAATGCCTACACTTGTGGCAGCTTTCCTTCAGGTAAGAATTCAAGATCAGTATTCATTTTTAATGTTTTTCTTTGCCTTTGCTAAATGTCCTTTAGCCGCATCCAAAGCATATTTAATTTTTTCTTAACAAAAATATGTATCTCCTATCCAAAGTAAAGTTCAGCCAATACTTTGTTAAGCAGGTAGACATTCTTTCTTGATTTTGATATCTAAACTTTTTCACAATAGTGAGCTTTTCCTTTAACTCTGTATTACTCTAGAAGATCTCATAGGGCTGGAATTTAGCAGTAAGTGTAATCACTGACGTTACTGTAGTATGCATTTTTTCATCACCTGAAGTTTTAATAGTGATGAGTTGAGTTTGCAGCTACTTCTTCAACAATGTAACTGGATGGCACTGTCAGCCTAAACTGGCGTCCCATTTTTATCATCCATTTAGCTTAGCAGATAACTGCAATCTTTATGTAATCCAAATGCATACTATGAGAATGCAGGCAGTATGGAAATGGAATTAAAAGGTTGATGCCAGCAAAGCAAGTTCTTCACTGGGGACAGAAAACATTATGATGCACAACATGTAATAGTTGACCAATACTGACCTGGAATTCTTACTGGAGAATATTTTGTGCTCATGCTGTTTCTTGGACTTTCAGTTTAGGAATTTCCCTTAGTAACCGTTTTTTCCAGCTCTTCTTTCAGCACACGCAGAATCTCTAGCTTGCTCTAACTCTTGAAAATATCCTCCTCTGGGTGCCCTTTTTGTTTATGTATTGAATTAATATGTAAAACCTTCAATTCTAATAGTTTTTGTCATCACACATTTTCTCCCATCTCCCAATCTCCCAGCTTTTTTTTTTCTGCAATTCTCCCCAACTTCCAGCTTAGAGCACAATTATATGTCTGAAATATGCAATGCACCTTTTCCTTACATTTGCTGGCAGCACTTATTACACTTTAATTCACTTTTACATTCCTTCCAAGAACTCGCACAATTGCAAAAAATCACAACACTTCTCTGGTAAATTCAGACCATTCCATAACTTTGCAAGTTTCCCCTGTCCTCCCTAGAGGACATTCCACATCACATTAAATACGGCAATCCCAAATTTAGTATGACCTCCAATTATCCAGTTCAACTACCTCGAGGAAAAAAACCCTCATCTTCTTCTCATGGAATATAAATAAATTCTTTTCGAAAACTCCATTTTACTTCATTTAGTTTCATATTCATGTATCTGCATGCAAATGGTAGTGCAAAAAAATGTGGGGAAAAAAATATTATTTTACTGAACAAAAAGAAAACTATTTTTTTACCTAACCCTACTATGCCTATTTATCTTGCATTATTATTTTGTCAACTGTTCGGAATTGCAAAACCATGAGCAGAAATGAAACCACAATTACTAATTGCGTGTGTTTTAGAAGCAGCTTTTCATTATCTGCCATATTTTTATAGCATATTAAAGATATTTTTTTCTGGGTACTGCAGTCATTTTCATCATTAGGGAGTATAAGAAGCTCATTAATTACCTTGAACTGCCAAGTTACTTTCTTCCTAAATTACATGTCTATTTCCTATTTTATGTGTAAGACTTTTCAAGATAAAATTTAAGCTTTCTTCTTTTTTTTTTTTTTTTCTAAAGCAACATGATCAGTTTTATAATTAAATGTTTTGACATGAAAAAGCTTATCTGCTTTCCTGAAGAGAGTGGGTGTAGATCATCCGGTTATACAAGAAGTCTTTATCGTCAAGTACAGGAATATGACTGCAGGACAAGTTATAAATACTGAAATAGTCTTTTAGCATAATTAACAATTTAAATGCTTTTATAGAGATTTGAAAAAATGATGGACAAGAGAATTTAATATTTCATTTTCACTTAATCATATAGCTGAGCTATCTCCCACCAAATAACAATTAGCACTACTACCATTTGTGCTTGACTTCTTTGAGCAGAGAAATAGAAAATAACATCAGGGTTAGAAAACAATCATCAACAAATGAATTTCTAGCTTTGAATCAACCGTTTTACCTGTTGTAAATTTCTATGTAGTGTCTACCTTTTGACTGAATGATAGTAATCCTGTAAGCTGAGTAAAATGAACAGTGTTCTCAAAGTTGGGCTTAGTAGAACTTTAACTCCAGACATCCATCTACTCTTGCAGCTGAATTGTGAGTTATCAAGTCATATTTCAGAGCTTACTGGTTTTCAGCCCCATACCCCTGGGTCTTTCTGGTTCACACTTCAGCATTTCCCAGTCAGGTCACTATGCAAGATACCAGTGCATTCCAGTTGCTCTATTTTCTGCTTTTGGAAATGGACTTTTCTGCTCCAATTTTGTACTAGTGATTTTCAGACCATGAAAAGTTACTGAAACACCTTTTAGTATTAGATCTATATGGGGGATCTGGAATGAAGTGATTGTTTATACCAAAGTAGCTTTCAGGTATATGAGTCTTGGAAACAGTTCTGTTCTCTACTATTCTATCTGAAGGGTAGGTGTGGGAGAAAATAAATCTGACTTTCATGTTTCCTTCAGAAAGATATTTTCTTTATATAAAATTTGCATGCAACTGTTCATGATCTGGATATTTCTAAGTTTAAAGGCACTCCCTATATTTTACATGTCATGTTCAAGTGTTATTTTGTATAGCCATAACATACTCAATACTTCTTAATGAATGTTCAAATGCCATTCTGAAATAACTCAATAGGCCACAAATTGCATTCTTCAGCAAGGAAAGAGATGTCTGGAAAGTGGGCAGGTAGACAGTTAAAGAACAGTTTCCAAGAATAATAAAAATAATATTTTGTTTCTGAGGATTTTTCAGCATATGCAGAAGGTCTTGATTATAATCTTGAAGCTCCGCAATGGTTTTTTGTTTGAGTTTCTTCCTATGTATTTAGGATGAGCCATATTTTGAAGAAATGTGTGTAGTATCCTTTTCCACTACTCAAAAATCAGTGGTAAATTTCAGAGGTAAAATAAAAAGTTATGATTTTAACAGATTTTGTACTACTGTCACATCTCTTTAGTATGAAATCTGGCTATGTAGTCTATTGCACTATGGGGAGGATCTTATATTCTTTAGCCATAGTATCATATAGCTTAAACAGCACAGTTTTAACGAAAGCACTTCTACATGTAAGGGAAAAAACCCAATCTTTTAACAGAAGTTCAAATGTATTAGTCTTGCTGTTCATTGTAAGTACTGAAGCAGATTTTATATATAATGATTTAATAGGTTTTCAGTGATATGGCAGTAAAAGCTATTTTGACATAGCATAGTGATTTGGACTTAAGTGATTAGGACATGAAGATGGATTGAAAAGTGAAATGCTGGCCTCAGAGGCTCATTTATCAGCATCAAAAATTCCATCTGAATTCCAGACGCTCACAATTTACTCCAGGGGTTGCTGCTGGGCCCAGTACTTTTTAACATCTTCATTCATGACCAGATGATGGGACAGAGTGCATCCTCAGGAAACTTGCAGATGATGCAAAACTGGAAGGAGTGGTACCACCAGATGGCTGTGATACTATTCAGAGTGACCTTGACAAGCTGTAGAAATGGACTGACAGGAGTCTTACAAAGTTCAGCAAAGGGTAATATGAAGTCCTATGACTGGGTAAGACCATTCCAAGGCACCAGGATAGACTGTGAGGCCAGCTGACTGGAAAGCAGCTTGCCAGAAAACGGCCTGGGAGTCTTGCTAGACAAAAAGTTGCTCCTGAAGCACAAGGGAAAATGAAAAAAAAAATAAATGTAAGGCACAGATGACAGCTTGATATCTAGATACCTAAATTGTACATTTTGACTCCCCAGATGCTGTACTAACAATGCTCACTCTGGTTGTAAACAATAGCAATATTAATATTTATTAAGGAAAAAACATTTGTGCAAAAGCTTTGACTAAAACAACATTCAAAGTTACCCTTTTAAATAGTGATAAAATTCTAAAATACATATGAAGACCAGAAATTCTTTGTTATTATGAAAAGCCTGCGAAATACCAAGAATACAATCTAAAAAAGTTTTGGGTAAATCAGATACAGGCTAGCAAAATCTAGTTTATTAAGAAGAAAAGAAAAGAAAAAAAAAGGAAGATTTTTAGAGCTGTCCTGCGTGAGAAGGAAAATTTTTTACAGGAATTTTCTTTTACACTCTTCTTTCTTTAAAAGTACTAAATAGGAAATCTGTAAGTAGGCTGTGAACAACTTCAGTCACTATGTAGTTTATCAGCTACATTAAAAACACATGAATTCTACTAATACTGGTTAGCACAGCATGATAGTTTCTTGTGCTCGATGCCAAGCTAATTTTATCAGTACTGCTCCTCAGAAATTTGACCTTGCAAAAGAAAATGTAACTTTGTCTTTGTAGTTGAAATAAGATGTCATATGGCTGAGCAAATGCAGGCTACTCTGTGAGTAACCACTGAAATTAAAAGTCAAGCTATCAAATGCAAACTGTCACACAGCTTAATGTAATTAAAATTCTCTTTTCTGTACCTCCAGAAGGGATTTATATTTCTTTTTTTGACAAGAAAAATATCTCAAGAGATGTTTCTTATTTACAAGAAAATGTACCTCCTATGCCATATTGTGGTAAAAATTATATATAAGAGTTTTTTAAGATTGTTTAAGAAGACAAATATATTGCTTCAGAATGCACCTCCAAAAATATTTCCTTGTATTTCCAAATATTACTAATGAATCTGCCTTTTGAGTTATACAGTAACTTGATTAACTTTTATTAATTTTTTTCCTTTTTTTTTTTTTTTCTAGGAGTAGTTTAGGAATAATTCATCTCTCCTAACTTTGGACATATAAACGTATATGTTGTCTGGGATAGTTCCTGACTACCATCTGCAGTAGTGGAGGTAAATAGGCATCTCCAGAAGAAAGAAATCTCATTTTACAAGAAGGCATACAAGAAGAATCTCATCCAGAGCATTCAAGGTTGGAGCAAAAATTACAACATAATGATAACTGTAGTGATTACAATACTATTACCAATCAAAACATAAATTAACCTAAGCTTTAATAGTCATGATCATCGTCAATGAAAATTCAAAATTGTGTGTAAATCTTCTTTGATACTAAACCTGTCTATCCATCCACACTCACATATGTTGAAATTGACTAGGAACACTCATTAAGGACCAAAAAACTCTCCTGGAAACTATCACAGAGTCACAGAATGGTTGAGGTTGGCAGGGAATTCTGGAGGTCATTTTGTCAGTTAGAGTGGGTTAATCAGGGCAGTGTACCATGAGGTTTTGAATATCTCCAAGTATTGAGATTCCCCAATCTGTCTGGGCTACCTGCTCCAGTGTTTGATCTTCACAGTAAAAAAAAAGTTTTTCTTGTATTTAAGTAGAGTTTCTTATATTGCAAACTGTATTTTGCTGGGCACTACTCCAACTTCTTGAATCCCCCTCCCATAAGGTATCTCTACACATGGATAAAATGCACCTGAGCCTTCTCTTTTAGAGGTTAAAATGTCCCAGCTGTCTCAGCATCTCCTTACATGTCGGATACTCCAATCCCTTAATCATTTTACTGGCTCTAACTCTAACGAAAAATACAGCCGCAGTAAAAGGCAGTTAGTGATCAAAGCTTCTAGGAGAAATATCTACCAGAAAGACACATTAAACTAAAAAGATGGACAAATAACTGGATTAGATAAACTGAAAGATGTGGGACAAAAAGGAGACCTGAGATGATGTCAATGAGGCAAATTGAACCAAGATATCGTCTTAATGCTCAGCCATCATTTTCAGATGTGATAAAATAAAATGTAAGGACACTGAAGGAAGTCTTTCTCACTCTTAAGAATCTGAATGGTAAGTAAATTTGTAAACATTTAAACTGTGAAGACAGAAAAATTGAAAGAATTTAGAAGCTGGAGTATAGTCAATTTTGGAGTTAGCTGAAAATAGTCAACTTTTTCCCACATCTAGTTGCAGGGCTGTAAACAGGAGATGTCTGAGTATTGTGAGTCTTCACAAAGATCATAGTTATACATGTTCAGCTAAGCTGAGAACAATGAGCAGAGGAGGTGTCGTGGGTCTTGCCAGTTCAGTAACCTATCAACCTGCGTTGTCATAGTTCAGACTGTATGCACGCACACACAAAAAAATAAAAGGCAGAGAAAAAGGAAAAATGCGTTTAATCTTAATTAAGTGCAAAGATCTAGCAGTAAGCTACTACTTGCGCTGAATTAATGCCAGATATCACATGAGGAAATTTAAGATTTTTAATTTCTAATTTCATGTAATTACATCAGTTTGTCCTTTACCTGCTTGTTGCCTAAAGCTGTTTACAGTTAACAGTTCCCATGGATGAATTCTGTTAGAGATTCTTTTGCAAATCTAAGTTAATAGTAAACCAATTAAAAGGGAATCTATTCACCAAAATACTATGCTTATGGAATCACTGTTATGGGGATTGTAGAAAAATGCTTTAATTGTGTCACATTCAGAAGTCTCATTAGAAAATATTTTTCACTCTTTTATTAACACACTATAAAGTGTCTTAATTTAGTTTTCTATTCCTTCAAGGAATTGGAAACAGTATTGAAACTTACTTTATAGGACAGCAAGTGATCTTCCAATCAATTCTAGAAGAAATACAAGTATATACTCAAGACATGACTTAGAGAGAAGAACAACAAGAATTAAATAATTTTATAGAAAAATATTGTTTCCAAAATATTAAAATAAAAGTAAGGGTTTCATTTGCCAGATTTTTTAAACTTTGGTTAATCTGACTAATGCATCATTGGAGTGTTTTCACTGTCCTATGGCACTGTTTCAAGGCTTCAGTTCCTCTTCTACAGATCAGAAGGAAGTACTGGAGTTTTTCATTCTTGAATTATCAAGAATATTTTATCAGGTGCTGTTTTATAGCAGTTGTACTCTCTTGTGTTACAACACACATATCTCTTGAACCTTAGAGAAAGCAAAGGGACACATATGGTTTATATTGACTAAACTGGGTAGCATGTGCAGCACCCACTTCATTCAACTTTGTTTATGAATTAAACGTCTACATTAAGCTAGTTGTCTAGATTGTATTTATCCATGATAGACATGTTTTTCTATGGGACAGATGACAGGCTGAGTGACAATCAATAAGAGAATCTGCAGAGACCATCCTTGTAGCTTGGATGAACATTTAGTTGGTTAAGGTCAGGTTGATAGAAACCTAGTGTCTATATCTAAATTGGTGACACTTTCTAGAGAGAATCAACTTTTACACCATTTTAAACACTGCATACATTTTTCTAGTTTTCCATTAATTCTTTATCAGCTGTTTCAAACTCATGGCAATTTACTTTGATGTTAAAGTTATACAACTCTCCTAAGTAATCTTTTTAGTGGTCACTTTATTGGTTTTGATAATAAGGCTTCTTTTCAAAATAACTTACTGTATTTTTTTCACTATGGTTTCTTATCTAAGAATCACTAAATATTTTAGTTTGGAAAGAATTTCTAGAGGCAACCTGCTTCATAAGTAGAGATACAAAGATAAAGAGATACTTTTCAGTACAACGGAGAATCTTTTCTCTTAAATCAAATCACATGAGAACCAAAAAAAATTTGAGAGGTAGTTTGCTCTTGCTACCCGGATGAGACAAAAAGGGGAAAAAAAAGAATGTTATATCTTTGATTTGTTGTTCTTGCCTCTCATAAAATGTATTACTCATCAGAAGGGTAGGCATAAGAATCTTGGATTCCAGTTCCCCAGTATTCCCAAATGTGTGTTGAGTATATTGCATTGACCAGTATCATGATCTATGCCTTCAGTGTTCTCAAAATGTTAATTTAATAATTTATTCTAGCACAAACAGAATAATACCTAAGTTAGAGCAGTAAAGTGTATTTATTTGGCAAATTTAGTGAATAGATTTTTTGCTTTTTGATTTAGAAAACCTATAAATATTATACATCAAACACACTTGGCATATTTTAGAAGCAAATTTTGTGTGGATATCTAAAACACATTTTATTGTTATTAGGAATCTGACTAAAGAATTTAAATTATATAATTATGTAATATTATTAACTTGTTTTTTTCTTGCAAGTTAGTTGAGAACAGTCAGAGTGAAACCAAATAATTTGAAATTACATTCAGCCTGAGGCTCTGCTATTTGGCAGGTACCCCAAAGCCATGAATGCAGCAATTGGCCGAAGGTGATTTAATGGCATATATTTCAGTAAGAATCCCAAAAGAGATCACAGTGTATGAAACCATAAATGCCTTCTACAATTCTGATAAACATGAGATCTTGCTGAACACAACACAAACTGCCCTGAGATCTTGGCCATTGGAATTATCAGATGAAGCTCTAAAAGAGGAAAGAATTTCTTGGCTCAGGAAATGTTTGTCTTAGGAGATCCCTTCTTATAAAGACAATAAAACCTGGTCATTTGAGACTGAGAACAGTTTTCAGCATCTGTAAATCAAAGGCTTCACTCTGACAAGAGTTTTGGCTACTGTCCAAGATGCATTTTCGGCTGTTTGAAGTTCTGAAAGTTCAGGTCTGTATTCTTATTTGAAAAATGGAAGATTTGCCTGACCTTTAAATTATGCAGTTCAGATAAATGATGTAGTTCAGACTAAAAAGATTAGACAATGTTAATGAGGATTCCGTTTCTTAGTATTTGCACCTATAAAACAATTTTCTCTCTCTTCAATACTTGAACGGTGAATTATTGCTTGAAATTGATTAATATGTTCACCACTCCCATTATCTATTTGATTCTTTCCCAGAATAAAAATTACTTTTATCATAATGTATGCATACCATTGCAGGATCATTTATATGCCTCAGGCAGAATGATGATATAATTTTAGCCAATTCAGAATATTATTCAACTGTCAATTGGTACAATTGGGAACGCTATACATTTCATATGCGATCAAATGGGCCAAGAATATAACCAACTGTTCCATTCTTTACACTGAAATCATCAAATAGATAGTTCAAAAGCAAAGTAATAATTAAAAAAACCAACCAAACAAGCAAAGAAATAATCTGTGCCAAAAAAAATTATCTGTTGCTTCACAACAGATAAATATATGAGTTCACAGAACTTATATTTTTGAAAAATGAATATGAACAGAGGTAAAAGTCGTTTTAGGTAGCAAGAAGCATTTTTTCTTCCTTTTCCCATCACTTGTTCCTGTGATGGATAATAGAACTTACCTTCAAGTACACTATCTATCTAGCAGTGTGAGTGACGAGTGTGGATTCACTGGAGGAGTTTGCCAGAGCTGAGACCATAGCAAAGTGATTAAGAAGTCAAAAATATCTTCCTTTAGAAGGAATGAAACTTTTCCCTATGTGCGCAAGAAGATAGATGAAGGTACACATGCATATTAATACCATATAAGTTTCACGCCAGTTCTATGCCACACAGCTTTTGTCAAGAGAGTATAGAGATCTTCTTGATGTGGGGACTGGCAGAAAATACATATTATATGAATGAGGTAAGGTTATTTAATCATGACTAAGAGTGTTAGTACTGGATATAAAAGCATGATGAAGCAGCATGTAGCAAAATGGTAATTCTTCAGAGTTGTTTGGAATTCAGATAGCTGGCACTTACACTACAGAGATAGACTGAAGAAGAGTATATCTGGACATTGCTACTACATCCAATAAAAATAAACAAAAAAAAATACTCGGTGGTCTAGGAACATGGGGTTTCCTAGTTTTTAGGACTTGTAGTTTTGCAAGACAGGTTACTCAGAGTTAGTTTTTGTAATTAAAACATTTTAATTATTTCAACTTGTTTCGTCTTTATAGAAATTAAAAATCATAAATACACCTTCCCTTCTATACTATGATTCTTCTTTTTCCTTGTGTGAACTTTTTCTGATATAGCTTTGGAGATATAGTGATTAGATGTTAATGTAATATATGTATGCTAGTAAGCTATAGATGTTAATGTAGTTAGTAATTGCAAGGGCAAATATGGCTTCATGAATGACTCAGTAGATGGTAATTACAGTCATTCTAAGAACTCTTAGGAGCAGTGGCATGAATTCTTCTGTACTATTCTTTCTTTTATATCCCACTACACACACATTTCTCCCTGCCACAATTTCAAGCTAATTTTTTTTTTTCTAAAAAAGTAATTTATTTTTTAGAAGCTACAGGCTCATAGAGAAGCTGTAGCTTTCTGTCTGATACCTCTTCTGGAAACTGCTTATCAGAAAGCTGTACGTTTTCTATATTAAATACCTTGAGTTTTGCTCTAAATGGAATTCTACTTAAGTGGTCTCTCTACAACTTCCAATTTCACTTCCTGATTGAAATATTTCACACTTCCAGTCAGCTATTCTAAGCCACTTTTTAATTCTAGCTAGCTGCTAAGTAAATCTAAGTAAACTTAATTTTGTGCTCCTGGTTTTCAAAGGGTTATATATTGACCTACAGGGGAATAGAAGTTCCAGATGACGTGCTGGGAAAGGAATTCTGGCACTTTTTTATACTTGTGGATAACTCACATGATAAACTCCTCTAATCCTTCTCCCTGTGCTGTAGGTACCTGACTCCTGACTACTTTCCTATTATCAATATTCATACTCCTTTAAAGTCTCCTTTCTTAATACTTTCATCTCTGTCATCTGGTACTCATTTATTCCTTTCAAATAATTTTTGAGAGTATATATAGTTAGTATTTAACAACCACTTGACTGAATATACCTTTCTGGATTGGTATTAACTATATAGTGTTGGGAAATACTATAAAAAGCTATAGAGATTTTTAGAATATTATTGTTGTCTATCCTTGCTATCATGGTGAGGACTACTTCTATTTGTAACTTCTCATTTCTCACACATCCCTCTTTCTATAAATATCTATTCTTATGAGTAGGAATAGTAAAACTATGTAAGAGGCTACCATCCACTTAGAAGAAAGATGACTAAATAATCCTTTTATACATTGTACTTAATTTATTTTTAGTTTTGTTTGATTTTCAGAAGAAGGAAGCTGTATATCCCGTGGTTAACTGTCAACAGACGTTATTAAAGTTTGACTTAAAGCCTTTCAACTTTCTCTCACATTGCTTGCTAAATAGTCCCACTTGTGACCTCATACTTCTTTTTACAAAGGTGTATTATATTCCTGAATTTGTCTAAAATCACACAGAATATTCTGAGTTGGAAAGGACCCACAAGGACTATCAAAAGTCCAATTCTTAAGTGAATGGCTTGTACTGGGATCAAACCTGTGACCTTGGTGTTATTAGCACCATGCTGTAAGCAACTGAGCTAATCTCATAATCAAATATCTATGAACAATTGATATACTTTATTTGTCCTAGAACAAATAACTAACCATAGAGGATGATAATAAAAATGCTATAAAGAAAAATGAGTTATCAATTTCACTGAGAATTTGTCTACAGTCAAAACATAAAGCTTCTTAGACACAGACAACTATATTTTTTGTTAGGGAAAGAGACTTCTAAATGAAGTGCAAAACTGTTTCACAAAGGAATCCAACCCACTCTCTGTTCTGACACAAGATTGAAAGTACTAAAACAGTCTAGAATATGTTTCTGGTAATTCCTTTAATAGCTCTTCTCGCTGCATGCCCATTTCATTTTCCTTATATCTGATACCTATTTTTGTTTCTCATAGCTACAAATTAAACTGTATCATCCTTATTCAATATGATGAAAAATTAAGCAGTCCATTTTTAAATATTTTTAATGAATTTATTTTAATTTTTAGAATGCATAGAAACTTAATGGTTCTGCTGAATTCCCTTATAAAACATCTCTGTGAGTTTCCATTATATGTTCTGAACATAATTATGAACACAAATTTTCTTTATTACTATTATTTACTATTACTATTTACATGAATCACACCTCAGTAGCCCACAAAGGCTATCAAATAGAAAGTGATACCTACTCTTTGAGGAAAGGTTTTCATCCCTATGAGTGCCACAGTTATATTTATTTGCTCTACACCATTTAATTTGCTTATGAGATTTCATGTGGCTATATGTCTTACCAAAGTGAAAAAAAGTTTTCAGTGTGTCTTCTGCTTCCTTGGTCAGTTATCTAGAGCAGAGGAAATTAGATTTGTTTGACATTATTCAATCTTGATATATCTCTTAGTTGTTTCTTACAATCTTATTATCCTCTTGGTGTTTACGAATGAGTTTTAATAATCTGTCCTACTATCTTTTCAGATACCAAAAGTGGCTGTAATTCCCAGCAATAAATCCTCTGTATATGCTTAATGTTTTTAAAACACAGATGCTGTATTTGCTGTTTTACTGTCTTGAGATTTGATTCTTCCTTTGTGAATTCTCCATAATACTTGTCAATGACTCAGAAATGGTTTGGGTTGCCTTCTTTAACTATAGCACATTTAATCAGAACCTGTTATCTCAAATACCTGTATCTTCATAATCTTTAATCTTTCTTCATTCAGGTCGATTTTCTACTTGTTAAGCATTTCATCACAGTCAAACTTGCTTTTCAAGTATGCTGTTAAAAAGGAATGGACTTTTTCAGGTTTTTTTTTCTTATCTGCTACTTGTTTGCTTTTCCCATTGAGTCACAATATCTTTTCTTGGCAATAATTTATTTTTGTATCTGATAATCACTCACTAGCTTCGAGTGATTTTTTTCATTTGCATATCTATTTTCCCCCTCTAAATTCATATTCCCCTTTTGATCTTATCCTGATTTATACACTTTTGCTGCCATTTTTGATGGTATGATTCTTTTTTAATGTTAGATCACTGAATATTTTTCATGCTGCCATATACATATATATATATATTTGTACGTATATAGTTACCTTTCTTCCACATCTATTCTTGCTATTCTGCATCCTGCAAATTACGAGTTGCCCTGCAATTCCATTTTTTATTTTTATTTTTGCTTGAAAGTCCTTCCCTTAGTACCACATCTAGATGATTCCAGAGTGTGATGAACTGCTTCTTTTTTGAAATCCATTGTCATGTTTTTGGTACTGTCACTCCTTTCTTACCTCACAATCATGGACTCTATAATTTCATTTTCACTTTCACCCTAATTAGCTTCCACCTTAAGATTCTGAACCAGTACCTTCTGTTAATCAGAGTCAAATGTATTGGCAAGACAAAAATGCTAAAAATGCATGAGTCAGGGCCCCAAAACTTGTAACACTTTTATGTAAAAGACAGTTTTGGCTTCTGTCTTTTCAGCCCCGTCATGACTTTAGGTTAATTTTTCAAGCATTTCTCTGCAGTCATGAGGGCTAGCAACTCGTTTTTTTAGAAGGTGAACAAGATGTTCTTCTGCAGAGCTTTAACACTGATCATCACATGACTTCGCAAAATGAGGATTGTCTACATTAGCTCCATTGACCACTTGTGAAAAGGTAGTATTGTATAAGTATTTGCAATCTCCTGCTGCTGTGTTTGCAACATTTAGTTATTGAAAAACTCCCCTTCTTTATCTGTTTTTCATTTATTACACTGAAAAAAGTTGAATCTGCTCTTCCCCCACAAGTAGTTTTTACTAAGTTATATGTCCTAAGGCTTTCAATAAACTCAGACAGTGAAGGCAGTAATGCTGGCATTAACCTTTAACATAGCATAAACCCCAGTGTAATGAAATGAAATGAAACACAAAGAATAGCGGTAGGGTCTAATTTCCTGTTGTGTATAGTTTCATAAAAATCTTTTTTGTGGTCTATTGAATAAAAATATATCTGTGTTACAATATGATGGTATAAAAATAATTTTCTCTTAATTGGTCTTAGAAGACTTTTTATTTTTAATTTTATATAGTAGTAATAATTTGTGAAACAGTGAATTTGTCCTACTCTGTAAAAAACTGTACCCAACAACTTCTATTGACTTTGCCATTCACATTACATAAAAGATTTTTTGCTTTATTTTAAATTAACAGTCAAACATTTGAAGGCTCGCATCCAATAATGAATCAGTTGGAACAAAATTTGGTTGAAAATGGATTACTTTGTAAAGGTCACAAAAATACGATTGGCCTGCAATTCCTATGTGAACAGTTACTGCAGTTATCAGTTGCAATTAGCACACTAAATACTAAGTGGCTGGACATACAGGCTCTATCTTTGCTTAATTCCTTTCAAATAAATATCTACTCTCTCAAGGAGATAAAATGTAAGGTACAGCCTCATGTCATTCGACAGTGTAAACCCAAACTGTTACCTGTGGTTTGATTGATCATGTTATACTGATTTGTTTCACTCTCCATTTGTCCTATGTGTTCCATCAATATTACACCACTTAAGCACTACAGTACTGGTGTTTCTTAGTATACCTCTTTATTGACAAAAATCACAAAATTGGATGGGATGGGTATGCAGCCTGTAATTAAGATGCTTGCAGAATGGTGGACAAGAGCCATCAAACTCTCAACAGAAACCCCTTTTCTGCCCTAGAATTTTTTGATTAACAAAGTTTAACAAGTCTGGTGATGCAGTGATAATTAACTAATGAAAATATATTTATATAGTAATTTAATTGAACAGGTCTTTGTAAGGTACAATGAAATGTAACTCCACAATCTAAGTCCAATGAATGAGTTAATTGTTGTTATGTAAATTATTATTACTGTGTTCTCTAGATTTTTAGTAATTTTTGTTGGTTTTATCCACAAATTATAAGAAATTTTCCATTGAAAAAAGATTTAATGAAAAATAACAAGAAGTCAAACAGTTATATTATTAAAAAAATCGTAGAATGCTATAAGGAATATTTTGTTCCTCTAAAATTCAAAGTACAAAAGCATCATTAAGTACTAGGTACAGTGCAGTTAAAAGAAGTAGATACAAAAAATATGTATCTTTGTAAGACTACCACATGAAAGAATATTCCACGAGAGATTTATTTTACAGGGATAAAGGTTTGTAA
Organism: Pseudopipra pipra; assembly: GCF_036250125.1. Classification (NCBI taxonomy): domain Eukaryota; kingdom Metazoa; phylum Chordata; class Aves; order Passeriformes; family Pipridae; genus Pseudopipra; species Pseudopipra pipra. Next base: position 52,077,147 of record NC_087550.1, read on the forward strand.
GAAATGTGAGACTAAACTCAAGTAGAGAGTTTAGAAGCCAAAACTTTTTCTCTCTCTCTCCTGCCTTCTCATTCAGGAAGAACTTTAAGTCACAGATTTCACTTAGAATATATAATTTAGAGAAGGTTTCTGCTTGCACACAGCAGTACAGAACAGACTGTCTTGACTGACAATTCCTTGGGTCTCGGTTATCTCCGGGCAGCTCTTTCTACGAGTGTTGTTTCCCTGCTGAGTCCATCCTCTCCTAGTGAGAATCAAAGCCTCATCAAGCTGAGTTATGGAATGCCTCCTGTTTTGAAAAGCCAGGTCAGGCAAACAGAATCAGAACGGAATGATGTGATTCATATGACTACTTTGGGGCCTGAATGATACTTCTAGGTAGTTTGTTTAGTTCATTAGAGTCTCTTAAGACTAAAATAAGGAGAGTGTTTTTGAATTCTGTATATTTTTCCGATGTCTCTGTTAAAGCAATTATTTAAAATTGTTACTTGATACTCTGTATGAATAATTGTGAAGATGTTGAAGAACCTTCACCTCATAAAGGAAACTTTGGGATTTTTTCTCAAGAAAAAAGGTGTCTTTTAGAAAAATGTTGAATTGGAACAATAATACTCTTTCACAGTATAGCTGTTATATGAAAATACAGAATCATTGCTTTCACTTATCTGTTTGAAACACTGGAAAGTGTGAGTCTACTGAATTGTGAACAGTAGGTAAATACAGCCCAGAAATTTTAAAATGTGTATTGTACTGTAAGTTTTCTCCTAGACCAAAAAGTCTTCTGAGAGAAGTCCTAATATACAGTGACCATGTACAAGGAGAATAAATGGAAGATATATTATGGGTCTGTAACTCTTGAGGCAGCCTTGGAAAGAAAAGATATTAGAATCTCTTAGTCATGCAACAGATCACCACTATGTTGGTTAGCAAGTGTTAAGACTGTTTCAGCTATTTTAATGTGCCTAACTACCCAGAGTTGCACTGAATATAGACGTGAATTACTTGAGAATTTAACAGAAAACCTAAGAGTCTCAGTGATGGTAAAACTCACATACAAGTGGGCATTAAAGCTGGCTGTATAGGTGGGAATTACTCCTGAAATTGGAACCCAGTATGGTTGAAAGTATGAATGACTTTATAGCTGCAGACTTGTGCACAGCTATAAATCTCCCATTCAACAACAATGATCAAAAAAAATGACTGTTCTATGATCTTGGGTCTGTGCTTTGGAAAATAATGTTGTATGTCTAGTATTCCAGGCATAGGTTCTATAATGGCAGAAGAATATACCTTGCAGAAAGAATTACCTACATGACTACAGTCAGTGGACTAGTGAAGTAGAAATTATTGTTGTGTCAGTCCTTACCAATTTGGGATCATAGATCTTCATGTGTAATTATAGTACCTCTACACTATCAATACAATATTAGTAACCACAATCACAAGCAAAGGCAGCTTGGTAGTTAGTGACAACCTAAAGTAGAGTATTTATGGGAACATTTAGATCAGTAACTTTCATGTCTTTCAGCAATCTGAGGTATTGAGAATTGTCATTAAAAAAAGATAAAAACCAGACATATGATTAAACTTTTAGGAACACCATTAGTTCTCTTTCAAAAAGTAAGCACTCTTGCAAATGCTCTTACAAATAAACATCTTGCAAAATTAGAGCATGAAGAATGAAATAAATTCTTCCTACAGAGACTGAAACAACTGAATAATCTCTAGACAAGGCAAATAGTAATGTGAAAGGAAGCTAGAGTGAGATAATGTCGCAAAACTGAGGTTGGTGTGAAACTGATTGCGCATGGTATACATTCTATCTGAGGATGCCAGCAAAATATTGGGGATTTGTTTCGACAGTTTTGGTCTAGAAGACATGACTTTGATTTTTTTCCTGAAATACAGAAAATGCAACAAATGCAGTCCAACAGCAAGTGTAGTGATTGTTTATAATTACAGCAATATGATGCAGCGTCATGATATCAACTTGAAGATGTGTCAATATCATACTGATGTCACACAGACTTTGTGACTCAAAAAAATTATATAGGACAATTTTTTCAAAATGCAGAAAACTCTCTCTTCAGATAAAATGGACTGTGAACTTACAGTAAACAATGCATCACAGGAGAAGAAACGAGAGGAATTACTAAAAATGCATCATTTAGAGGTATTCTGATGGCCAGAGATACAAAATATTAGGCACTTCCCCATGACAATGGAGAGTTATTGCTGCATGGATTATGTAGCATAAGACATAAACTACAGTTTTGTTGGTTTTGTTTTGTTTTTTCAGTTCTTGTTGCCACTCACAATCTATGTACTCTTTAACAAAGAACGATTATATTATTTTAGAAATGTATGTGTGGTTAAAAATAAAATTCCAGTTGAAATAAATCATGCTTGTAGCAGGCCCAGCTACGGTGTGAGGCCAGAATCTATTTTGTTCTAAGTAGAGCACTAAAGCTAGAATCCTCAGTAACTGGATTCATTACATTCTTTCTGTGTAGCTGATCCACCGATAGCATCCTTCTGCTATGCAAGATGACATCCAATCAAAGTGTCAGATATCTGAGAATATCTGAGCGGATTTAGTAGTCTGACATTTCTTTTTCCGACTCTCAGTCACAGCCATTTGGAACCCAGAACTGCAGATAGACCAAGAGTTAGAAATAAAAAAAAAATCTATAGTACCACAAAAGGTAAAAATAACTACATATAGTGTTGTTGTTGAAATATGATGCTTGTTGTGTGTGACAAGAGGTAAGAGGACCAAGTGTCATTTTCACTAGGTGTTTTTGATGAGATGATGTGGACTTGGTAAAAGGTAGTGCCACATTCTACTGCTTCATGTCAGTCATAGATTTTTATTCTCTAGTTCAGTGTATAGTTAAATGTTATCTTTCTGTCTTACCCCAACAGTACTTGTCACTGAAAGAGACTAGTCACTCTTGAAAATTTTGGTGCAAATTACCTTCTTCTGCAGCTTCATTCTTCTAGTTTATGAATCAGATGTTTCACTCAACATACAGCAGCACACCATAAACAATACCGGTTATTGATTTGAATTATGAAATTAATATACCTTTCCACATTAACTTTTATTTTCATCCTTTCTTATAATTTTTAAGAATGTAGTTTTACTGTATATAATAAACAAATCTTCATTAGGCACATTAACTTATTTATTATGATTTCCATGCCATTTAACTTTTATTTTCCCATTTGATTTTTTTGTTGTGGAGAATGCTTAACAGGTTTACAATTAACCATGTACATTAAATTTTAGGATCCTAGTTACAGCACATAGATCTTTACTTAATAAAAATGAACTCAAAAAGTTAATCCATACCGATATGTTTTTAAGTCAGGGGTAATATGCTACTTTTGTACAGATAATGGTGAACTATTTACTTCGTTACTGTAAAAATCCAAGTTATTCTGTCTAAGTTCTTGCAGGAAATTCTGGTAGTTTCAATATTCATTTATGGAGTTTATTGTGAGCTTAGAAACAGTATTGGATGGGCAATCATCTGGCTTCCTAGGAACAATGAAGTCTGAGTTCACTCATAGTTTCTATTGTATTTCTAATTAAAGGTACTGTGAGTTTTAATCCAGTTTTGAGGACATTTGATATCCATGCCCTTCCTCACCAATCTCTTTTTCCCTCCTTCCAGCCAGAAGACATGTTACAGACTCTGAGCATTTCCTTCAGCAGCTGTTGTAACCTGTTACCCCAGTTGTTGCATCAGCAATTGGTCACACTGAGCATATTTGCCTCTAGAGTTGTTTTTCCAGCTTCAGAGTGGTCAGAATATTGCTGGTTTTTAAGAGATTACTGAAGCAATGGACTGGATCATCATGGTGTGTGAACTATTTCCTTGTAAGACTGAGGCCTCTATATCCTTCCTTCAAGAGACCAGAGATTTTATAAATAATCTAATGTGTTGACACTCCTCAGCAGTAGGGGGACACAAGGCTATGGCATATCCTATGCATATAGGGGGCATTTTCCATTAGCTCATATGGAAAATAGGCTGTAGACATATATTTCAAACATATATTTCAAATCAGGAAAGCAGACAATGGGTAGTAATTTGCCCTAAAATTTGTGGATGAAACAGGAAGATTCTGATAAAAAGGACCTCTGCAGAGCAGAAATGGTGATTCCTAAAGGATATAAAAAACTTGTCCAAAAACTAGTTTGCCATTACCAAGAAGAATCCCAGAAAGGCAAGAAGAAGTTGTGTCCATTCTCTTCTATGGCACAAAGAGGTGTTTGGCCAGACCATTAGAAATGGGTATGTGGTTCCATACTCACTGAGGGCAGTCAATTTATGAGGATAAGGACCAGTAGAAGTAAAGCTTATTTATAGTTCTGGAAAGCAAATATCGCCTTCCCCTTCCATAAGGTTTCATATTAGATTTTGCTTCTCAAATAGGGACATTTAGGGATCTTTAAGGAAAGAGTGCATATTGTCACGTGAAAAGGAGCAGAAATGAAGGATTTTCTGTCTCACCTGTATTAATATATTTTTTGTCTATTAGTGTCTCCCTCCAGGGATTTGAAAGCCTTTAAAGTCCAAAAACTGTCAGCGTCTCCTTAGGGGGAGACCCTTCTCTTGACAAATTCACTGAGATGGACAGGACTTTCGATAACCTATTTATGGGGACTGCACTTAATAGCAATGGAGAACCTTCTCAGCAAGTTTCTCCTACAAGTTATTACTCTAAATCTTAGCAGCTCATGAAATATCTTTTATTAATACAAATCTGTGACAATTTATAGGGTTCATGTTGTCAGTGATAATGTTTAACTGCAATATTCTCCTTAACTTATAAAACCTCAAACCAGAAGTGTGCTCTCCACAAACAACACAACATCCTTAAGAAGCAATAGATCACTATAACACTGTTGCCGTGGAATTTTGATGCTGAAAAAATCTCCAGAGCAGTTAATTAGGGGTGAGATAAGAAAGGGTTTATTTTGCCAAGGCTAAGATGTTACAAGAGAAGCGCCGTCCGTGCCAGAGAGGTTACATTTTATGATATCATCCATCCAATCCCAGATGTGTCCACCCTGTGGCCTTTACTCTGGACTGCCCCAGGGTCCACTCCCTGAGAAATGGGTCTGGGGGTTTTGGGACCCTGTGTTCATCCCACCTTCCTCTTCATCAGAGCACAAAGGGTACATAGTTACCTAATTCTTGACCGTATTCTGTGGTTTAGGCCCTGATATGCTCTTCTGCTAACAATCTAGGCCTTGCCTTGACAAAAGACTAAACATTTCTGCTGTGTTCAGGAGTAGGATTGATATAGGGAGCATAGAATGGGGTAAGAGGGTTAAGGAATGTATAAACAAGGGTGCTAGAGAAAGGGAAAGGGACAAGGGACAAAGGAGGGGGGGGGGTTGCTGCTTTTAAAACCTACTTATAAAACTTATAAGTCTTACAAATATTAGAAAAATAAAAAACCATTAGGGGCTTAAGGCATCACACCATAATACAAAACTCAAGCAACTCCCCTCCATGACAGACCAATTTACAAAGACTAGGACAAAATCTAAACACGCTTGCTAACACAAAGCAAAAAGGAAAGAATATAGCTGCTTCTCACTTGCACACACTTTAACTCACTAAGACCAAGAAGTACACACTTTAAGGCAAATCACTTACAACGAGTTGGAGTACGTGATCAAAGGCAATAAAATACACGGTGGTCCATAAGGTATAGGGAAAATTAGTATCTATATGGTAAAGCAAAGTACAATTAATATCTATAGGGTAAAAGGAGAAGGTGAAGGTGATATATAAGGAAAGGTGAAAGAAAAGTAAAATATAAAAAAGCAAAGTAGGCAAGATATAAGGAAAGGTGAAAGCAAAATAAAATAAGCAAAGTACAATTAGGAAGGCAAGACACAAGGAAAGGTGAAAGCAAAGTAAAAGATAAAAAGCCAACTACAATTAGACTATAAGGTAAAGATAAAATATAAAAATAGTTGCTCACCCTGCAGCATCCTGAGGAGAGGAAAGAGAAAAGGCAGCTCGTCAGTTACTCCCACAGAAATGATGGAACTTCTCCCCGATTTTTGCTCATATTCCATCTCTTTTTATATTTTTTTTTTTTATTAGGCAGTTTGAGTGACTATAGTCAATAAACTAATTTTTGAGGTGATAGACAGATGACCTAAGTGTCAGCTTCCTGAGTTCCCATCAGGTAGGATGTTTGTGAAGAAAGGCCATGCTATCTCCATACCATTCCATCCTTTGTTTATCCTATCAGTCTGTTGCTGGGAAGTCTCACCCAGGTGCTGGGGTCTTTTGGGAAGCCATCAGGAGTCTCTTTGTCCCTTTTTTTGTAGCCTCATCCCCTTACAGTGGGTTTATGGGAATGCCCCTCTCCAGGTGCCGGGGTCTTTCCTGTAACCGCTCAGGACTGTCAGTGTGGCCTTAAATTGGTCTATCACCTTATACATATGAACCAGGTCTCTGAGAACCTATGACAGTTTGGGTTAGCTCATTATAGAGCTAGAGAGGTATTTAGCTCATTCTACATCAGGAACTTATTATGTGAATAACTCTCTAGACTCTATTCATTATATTGACTAATACTGAATTGGCTTAATTCAAGTTCCCAAAGGCGAAAGTTTAATGTGATCTTAAATTGCCAGAGAAATATGACTGATATGACATTGGAAGATCTAGAGTGCTGTAGACTAACATCTGGAAAACAAAGGAATATCTAGACAATGTCAAAGGATATGACATATCTCTGTTTATGTAAATGAGTCAAGTTGACCTCTTTTAACTATAATAGAGATTTATATAGCTCCCTTCTAGATACCTACCTATATCAACATGCTTAATCTTTTTACAGAGGTTAATAGGATTTGAGACCATTGATCCTTAAGTAAAGCAAGAGTACATCTTTCAATAATATGCAATTGAAATCAGTAGTTTAAAACAAATACAAAAATTGATACGAAAATTTAATAGGGTACAGTTTTGTTTCAGTCTTACATGTATTATCACATTTTCACAATGGGTCCTAGACAAACGAGAAGATAGTTCAGCATTATTACAGAAACAAAATATTAAAGTCAAGCAAGACATGTCTCTTCTGTTCTTTTTAAAAGCTCTGAAAATATAAATTAGTGCCTTTACTTAAAAATTTAGATTTGGAGGCAAAAATCCTCTAGAATATACAGATTGACATAAAATCTTACGGTCTTGAAGGAGAAGTTAAGCTTAATGGCTAAAACTCAAAATCCTTAGAAATAAAATTGCAGCAAACCCAAGACTTTTGTTATGTGTCCATTTCTGCTTTACCATTTGAATGTAATCCCAAGCAAGACTTTTCAATTAATAAAACCATGTGTTTGATTCAAGTCTGCAGTATACAATGTATTTCAATATGCAAAGTGATTTGATAGAAAGAAGTCACTCCAAGGCTATATTAATTCACTGTCGTCAGAGGAAGATGGACTCTTCTGCCCTGATTATGATCTTAGTGACCACAAGCATAAATATAGGATGGTTTTTTTGATATTTTGCTACCATATGTGGAAGTAGTTAGAATTTCAGAAGATGCGACGACTATCTTGGCTATTGATATCTGAGTAGTTGACCAGACACATAGATGATCTGAAGGGATTTGTTTAAAAAAGAACAGCATAATTTGTACCTCCTTTTGAATATTTTCACCAATATGTAATAAAAGCTGAAAAGTTGAAATTCTGAATGCAATTCATGTAAAGAACTTATTCTCCTGACCAGGTACTATCTTGGGCCTACTCAAATAGGGACTTCCAGAACTGATTGAGAAGAAGTCAAAGTAATATATTCATTATCAGTGCAGCTCTGAGTTAAGGTGCAGCACAGCTGGCATGTACCAAGCCTTTCAAGGATCAATTGTGATTTTTACTGAATGAAATTAAGAAAGATTTCAATGCAGCATGAAAATGATAAAATGGTTCCAAAACTCTGCATTGTTGTACAAATCTCTTTGGTTTTGGTGCAGATCAATCTGTCTTGAGACAAGAGCTGATGAGGAACAGTAATATTAACAGTAATGAAGTCTTAGTACTGGAGATGATTCCAGGAGGAGATCAATTACAGGAATTAAATACAGACCTCCTAAGCAGTGTAAGCACAATACACCTAAATAGATAAAGCAGACCTCTGTGGCCCAATTAGGATCCCAAACAGCATGGTCCCCCCCTCATTATTTCAATCTAGACTGGCTGCATTATTGTGATACTACTGTTCTCATCTGTGCTATTCTCTGCCCTTCTTGTTCTTTTTCTTTCAGTACAAAAAGAAGCAGCATTCAGCTGTAGTAATTATTCCATTAGATTATAAGGCAAGAATATCCCACTGTGATTATTTACTCCCGCCTAAATAGGAGCAATTCTTCTATTTTATTTTTTCCTTAACTTATTGGATAAACACAAAACATTACCTGGCTTCCAAAAATTCCCACAATGATTTTTCCTTGGAAATTTCCAAGTGATTGCAAATAGTTGTGATTTATTTTTTTTGTTTTCTTATTTTCAAACTTGTTTCTAGTTTAATTTGTCTGCCTTCAAATTACATCTATTAAATCTTGTTATTTTCTGAGCTTCTCTCTCCAGCTTCTATACCAAGGAGATAGCTCCCTATGGACAGTGTAGGCACAACTCTGTTGTAGAGTGACACCACTTCCTCTGTGAAAGACCTACATTGTTCATTCCCACTCTGTGGTCTGAACAGAAATGGAGTCTGACAAAATATAATACAAACTGTTATTGACACAATAAGAAAAATGAAGAACAGCACACCCATAAGCTGACTCACCCAGTCACTGACAGCAAAAACAGGATCATAAGTGATCCTATGTCTCCAGCAGACAATCAGTGACATTTAATGTATGGGTCATGTTAGCATCAGCCAATAGTGCCAAAGCCTTTTGAATGTGGGTAAGTCGTGACACACCTTGTCTCCACAATGGTAGCACGATCTTACAGAATAATACAGGAAGTGAATAATGCGGGAGGCTCCCTGCCTACACTTCCGATATCAGTAAAGGGGCAGGATTTCAGGAAGTAGGGTGACTTGTTAGCAGTCTGAAAAGGATAATTATAATTTTTCTTAGACAAGATAACAGTACTCTAATAGGAAACGATGGGGTTCTGCTTCACATGCTGAGGCTTGATCTTGAAGTGATTCAAATGGACTATGAGATATTTCTTCACTGAAAAGATTAGAAAAGATAGTTTCTTGAATGACTTTCATGGTATTGATGATGAGCTGGATATTAATTTTTCACTGTAAGTGATATTCTCAACTTTCTTTAAGAAACCGTAATATAATCAATTATCTTCAGAGTTCTTAAGTTTTGGGTTTTGGTTTTTATCCAATCTCATTCTGAAACATCATGAATGCAAATACTAAAGTTCAGAGGAGATTTCAAAGATTGAGTAGATCTGAACCCCTCCAAATATCATATCCATCAAGACACAAAAAAATTGTTTTGCTTAGCACCCTAATCTAAATTTAAATTCAGGAAAAAAATAACAGTCAATCAAAAGTAAAGGTATTTTCCTCTTTTTATGACCTAAAATATCATGATTTCTTTGAACCTAATAAAAATTCAAATCTATTTTAAATTCTGTTTACTCCATGCTAAAAGTAGTTGCTTTTGCTCATGCCATACCAAGTCTCAGGTTTGAATCTGAAGTTCTATCTCTATCCAGGAAAGAGAAGTGTTTATTAGCCAAGGTTTATTTTTCATAAGAGATACTAAAAAGCAGAAACATCTATACAAAAATGTAATAAATATTAGATTGTATTTAAGTAAAAATGATGCCAGTGGCGAAATTGCTCATAAGCTTTCCACACAAAAGGGACAAACTTCTCAAATTCAAAAAGGAAAATTAAAGACACAAGCATATGTCCACAAGTTTCACTGCATGAGTAGCATAAAAGAAAAGGTTTGAAAGTATAGTGCAAGTGTGTCACCATTAATCAGTAAGGTCTAAATGGTATTTTAAAGGTGCAAAGTTCTAAATGTGATCTATGTCTTTTTGCGCTCTGGAATACTCTCAGTAATAGGGTCTCCCTCAAAGCCTTTTTAGCACCATAGGATTTCTTTCTGCCCCACTAAGACTCCTCTCTGATCCTGGATTACAGTAGGGATGAAAGATCTTGAAACAGAATGAATGAATGAACAAGCAAACTTTAGAGATTTCAGGCCTTTGTGTCTTAATATGACACAAATTACTAGTTTTAAAATTGTCCCCCAGTATGAGTAACTTTTCAATCATTTCTCTGTGTTACAACAAAAGGATCTATGCAAACTCAAAGCTTTATGCTGATAAAATACTTCATTCAGTTCTCATAAGAAAAGTATCTCTCTTCAGAACTCATGAAATCTGCCAAGGCTTAAGATTTCCATTCTCTCAAGCCCCAAATGAGTTTGCTGTTATCAATAACTATTTCTCCTTTTTGCTTTTAATATTTCTGATTTAAAAGTAGAGACTTATTTGGCACTTGAACTGTACAGTTTGAAGCTAGCCTGTAAAAATGTCATTTATTATTGCGCAGAAATCATCATCAACAAAGTATTCAATACTTGTAAAACCACAGATCCTATGAAATGACTCTATAATAGACAGTTTGAGGATTTAGAACTCTCATGTGACTCTTGTTTGAGATCCTATCCTAATAACCACTTATACGTAATCAGATGGAATTTATGCAACCTCATCCAGGAAACGGTCCATGTGAATGTTTCTCTATTGTTGCTTCCATAGCTCACAGACTGCAAGAGTTGATAGTAATTCTATGCAAAAACAAATTACTGTTCTAACAATAGAAATCTCAATGGCCTTGGCATAAGTCATTTTAAAATACAGCAGAGCCTGGATCTAAAGAAGTGCTTTAGGGACAGAAAATTTGTTTGCTGAACTGTTTTCCCACTAAATTAGTCATTGAGCATTTTGTTCTGGGAAAAAAAAGAAAAAGGAAATTAGTTTGATAAAATCGTTAGGCTCCTAAATTTATGCTCCTCAAATAAATCCTTCACTATGTTGCTTTCACAGCTGCCCAGAAAGAATATTTTTAATTTGCATCTCAATATCAAATGAAAAATGTTTTGTCACACTGTTTAGAGGGCAGTCAAATACATCACACTGCTTTGAATTACTTTAGGGAATTAACAACTGTGTCTTGTTCCTATGAGAGTAATACAGATATTTGTAGTCCTAGTGTTAAATAATTTTGTTTAATTTTGCATAGTGTAAGGTATTATTACTGATTAAGTGGAATTTTTTTTCTGCAAATCTTGAGTCCATCCTACTTAATGACTGAGACATGAAATAACAATAGCATTAAACTAAACAATATGCAGGAATCAACGTGACTTTTGCAAAAAGACAAAATGAGCTGTCACTCTGTAACATAAAATTTTATTTATTTATATTCATTGCTGTTAAAAAGACAAGAGTTGAATGCATGCTTTCTGATTTCAAATTGTCTGTAATTTTAGTGCTACATTCATTGCTTATGATTCTGTGCTCAGAATCAATTGGTTAGTTATATTCACTGTATCATTCTGTCTTCCCTCAGTTTGACCTGAACTTTAATTTTTGCTATAATATGATTTTTATCTGTAGAGTTATAGAAGTTTAGAATCTTAATATGTTTTGATATGATGACTGAAAAAACATATATCATACTATGTGTTTTCAATAGCATGAGGCAGCCTCCTGACAAGAATTATTGTTCAATATTAAACTCTATACAACTTCAGTAAGACAAAGGAAGGCTTTTCATCTGTTCACTCAGCTACCAAATTATTGCAGTTACAATCCTAAATAATTCCTAAGCTTATAAGGAACAGCATGGGACTAAAGCCAGCTAGCCAATATTAAATTTGAGAAAAATTAGTGAGGTTTTTTTCCTATTACATGATTGCTATCCGCTATATGTAATTTTAATTTTTTTGTCAGTAGCCAGTTTATTACATTTGTGTGTACTCAATTATTTTTAAGAGATATGTATTAATATTGACACATATTTAAATTTTGACAATCACATTACATGAATTCTCCCAAGTTACACTCTATCATGGAAAAAACCCCAAAATAACAAACCCTTAGATGATTTATGGTGTTTGGATTGCATAGATTAAATTTCAACCAGTCTCTTGCTATTTGAATTATGTAAAATTATATAAACTCAAGTAAATTTTATCATATGTTCTTTCCAGAAATATCAAGAAGCTATGTTATGTTCACAGAAAAGCCCATACTTTAGTCTCCAACTGAACACTAAAAGTAAAAAACTGCAAAGAAACTAAATTTAGTATTTTATAGACTGCAAATAACACCAGTACCAAATATAATGCTCTGTCTACACTAAATATTGAGTGTTTGTTTTGCTGTATTATTACATTGTTTTGGGAAAGGTAGAATCTGAAGTAAGTTAGTACTTGACAGTGCTGGAGTTGTCTTTTTCAGTATTGCAATACTTATTGCAAATAAGTAGGGCAATGCCATTTATGAACTTAGTTCTTGCTCCATATTTATGTCACTATGGGCCTTTCTGGTTTTTTTCATTAACCTCTGATAAAAGATTTTAGTTCAGTTTTGGAATACAGGTAGCACTTTGGTTCCAGTTGAATAAAACATTCATTCTGACAGTTGTATATCTGACATACCTGCAATAGGGCATGCGGTTCAGTGTTTAGTCAGGACTCTCACGTTCATGTGTCTGAGCAATTGGCAAAGCACCTGTCACAGAGGGAGAGAGAAAGATAAACTGGTTACCCCTGTTAATTTCACTATCTTACCTAACAGTCTTTTGGGAAATCGTATTTGCAGTCAGGCTTCTCAGGATACGAGAGGGGGAAATACAGACAATGCTACTACTCTGATTAAGCAAATATAAATATGGGTTGGGTAGTATGACATCATTACCTTCTGCTGTGAATGATGAAAGAAACAAATGGAACAGTTTACAGACTATGCTGCAAAATGCTGAAATTAGTACATACGAAAGTAGATTTCAGGATTACAGTCAATACATAAGAGTTTGCCTCTGCCTCTTCCTCCTGAGACTTTTTCTTTACCGTAGTCTCCTCCATGGGCTGCAGGAGAATAGCCTGCCTCACCTCCATCTTTTCCACGGACTGCTGGGGAATCTCTTTTCCAGTGCCTGGAGAACCTTCTCTGCCTCTTTCACTGGCTTTGGTGTGTGCAGTTTTATTTCTCACACTTTTGTCTCTCATTCTCCTCTCTGCTGTTCAGCACTTTTCCCCTTTCTAAAACCTGTTTACCCCAAGGCACTACTGCTTTGGCTGCGGGGCTCAGCCATGCCCAGCACTGGGTGACCTGCGGCACCAGCTGTGTTCTAAACAGGGCAGCCCTGGCGCTCCGCACAGGGGAACCTGAAGACCCCACTGCCACTGCCTAGGCACCTGGACCCACAATATAGTATGTTACAGTACAGAAAATGTAACTAAAAGATGCAACTTACAATTTTAAAATTTGTTACTTAAAAATTCAAAATTCCAGCAAAGAAATTTTTAAATTAAGGTAAGCAAAACTATGTAATCTTGAATACTATTACAAACTAAAACAGTGGGGGGGTGTTCTTTATTTTTTTTTTTTTTTTTATTTTTCCTGCTTTGGTAGTATCTTCATCGAATTGCTTTAACTTATCCTATTTTTCTACTTTTTAATTAATTAGTAACTTCAGAACAGTAAAGGGACAAAATATTAAAGTAGTAACATTGCTCAAAATACCAACTATATATCTTTGTGTTATATTTCTCTGTGTATGTGTGTGTGTTTGTAATTATTTAAAGTCACATTCTGAACAAGTAGGTGGTAAACATTATTGATGAAAATAACTAGAAGACAGTGACTCTTAGTGGAAAACAAAAAGAGTGAAAAACAAACTCTCAAAGGCTAATACCTGAAACATGCAGAGTTCAGGTAAGTTTGTGAGATATGTAAATGGTTCATTAACTCACATGATATTTGAGTGCATGTTTTGATCTACACTAAACATATAGTTTAGTTAACAGCGTTAACTTGCATCAAATTTACAATTCTTGGGGAAAACCAGACTCTTGGCACAATTTAGGCTGTCCTCTCAACTTTTATTTTTGTTTACAAATGTAAGAAACTGTAGCAACCCACTGAAGTTACAGAACATCACGTAATTCCACTTGCATGTTCTTTCTCCCAGGAGGATATTAAGTGCCTGAAGTAATAAGAGTTGCCATAACATATCCTGGTTCCTTGTGAGGCTTTTCTCCAAGTAGTAAATTATAAAGCACCAAGGTCTGCGAGATTGAAGGGTTTTATTCCATTATTGGCACAACACAAAGCAGCTAGGAAAAGAAACCAGAACACGGTTGTCTCTGTTCTGAAACTGAAAATAGGGCATTTATCATAATTTCAGAGTTGAGAAGGTGCAACTTTTATGATAATGTCATCATCTTCCTTTCATTTGTTGAGTATTCATTGTTATGTCCAGAAGTTGATGATATCTCTTCTTGTTCTTCAGTTACTCGTTTTTTTTCCCACAAGAAAAATAGAATACAATAACAAAAAGCTGTTGTGTATGTGAAGATAAATTGCATATTTGTGGTAAGAACAAAATATCTCTGGTGTGGACTTATTCAAAGAAATAAATTGTGGAAGTGTGAAACAGAAATTACATACTGAACTAGTGTTAATTCAGAGTAGAGGGGGAATATAGATGCAATGGTCAGGATAGTGTGATAAAGGCATCTCCATTACCACTATTAAGGCCAACATTCATACAAGTTACTTTAATAAGAGCCAACTAAATAAAAAAATGGTTTCTTTATTTTTTTGAGCAGACAGTGGTTCACATCTTATATATGAAATAATTTACAACACTATATTGTGGTTAGGCTATATTATTTTAGTCAGTGCTGCTAATAAGAGATTTGACTAAAATGATTAGATGGTTTTTTTCCTTAGACACATTTGGTATTTATATTGCTACAACTAGGATTTATATCTCAATTGTAAAAGAAACCCAGCAGACATGAGCCCTAATTACCTTAAAGTTTTACACAATATTGTGAAAGAAATTCTTATTTAAGTGAAATTACACATTGTTCACATAGAGAAGGTATATAGATTGGTAATATTTTTTAACATTAAGAATATTTCTTCTTCAGGCTTTACAAGCCTGACTATGACCAACTAATCTGATTTAATACACCATACTCAGGGCCTATTTTGCATTTGAATAGCATAGTTTGTTACAAAGGAGATGCAAAAGCAAAAGACCTTTTAGTAGATTCATCTGCAATTCTGGAAAATGATAAATAATTAATAACTGGTTCCATAATGCAAAATTTCCAACTGAATTGAACAACATATTTAGAGGCTATAAAAGTGTATTTACTTTGATATTTCAGTGTTAGGCTGTGCACAGGCAATGTCAACAGACTGTCAGGATAAAAGAATCTTATTTCTAGTGGGTTAGTATCAGGGTTTTTTTATCTGAAGGATTATTTATGGCGCTCCATCCAACACATAGGGAAATTACTGATTCCCGCACCATTTTTTTTTAAAGAATGTGCACTGTAGTTATTTAATAAACCCAGAAAAATAAATAACTAAAGTCATTAACAGCTAACATGGTCTATGTTCAAGTAAATTATATTCTTATAGAAACAAATTGTCCATCTTGTTGTCCTTTCTATTAATTCCCACATACAGATCATCAAAGGTAGCATCTGACTTTTTGACGTACACTCATTAATATATTTTTTCTTTCTAAGCTTCCTTATGTTTACATTCATTATCTTTCTAAGATTTGATTTTACTAATGAAGTTTTCCAATACAATAGGCTCTTACTCACCCAGTTATGCAGCATCTGAACTCCTCTGTCAAATACGTATTGAACAATAAACGGCACTTTGAGTACCTTTCATTATCTCTAGATCTGTGAAGAAATATTAGCTGTGAAAGAACCTTTCAGTCTGAGAATTCAGTTGAAGGGGAGATTTAGGGTGACAACAGACAAGTGACATGTCTGAAAGACCACAGAGAGTAATAGCAATTGCATGTAGGGAGAACAAAATAAATTAGATGTTGACACAAAGTAGAGTTGAGAAGCAAATTACTGGGAAAGAGAAGATTGACAGTATAGGCACAGCTTGAAATGAATGTAAGGACTTTTCTAAGGTGGTGTTTTATAAGTACAGCAATGGACAGCCCGGAGAATTGAAAGTGAAAAAAGAATTATTATGACCTGAAAGGGTGAATAGACAGAATTAGAAGGGGAGGATGAGAAGAAATATTGAAATCAAATGATGTTCTAAGTTCAAATCTGAAAACACCTGAACAACGCAGGGAGATGATGTTTTGTGGGTGTTTGCCAAGAAAAGCATCCTCAATATTGATGGAAAAGAAATGGGAGAAGTAGTTGCATGATAGAATTATCATTCAGTTTTTCAGTAAAATAGTCAGAATAAAGTGACTGCAACAAAGGCAACCCCTCATAGACAACAATATTTTTTAAAGCAATTAATGCTAGTTTATCAGTGAAAATGTTATCTACTGGGATATGCCTGCTAAAATATAAAGATTCAGACTCTTAATTAATATTTAAATAAATTAAATTAAAGTAATGCCTATATATGTGGTATATTATGACAGTTTCACAATTCTAATCTGTCACGTTTTATTTTAATTTAGTACTTATTGATAGAGGAGAGTTTCTACACAGTATAAAATGAAATATATTATTAGCTTTATTTCAGAGGTGGTAATTCTGGTTCTAAACTTGTCATTGGAGAAAACATAGAGGTGAGAAAAATTTTTGAAAAGTAAGAAAAATAGCAAAATTATTACAAAAAAGTTTCTTTTTTTCAAAAGTATACAGATATTTTGTTTTTATCATCTGAGATTTTATAGTGTTTGTGATGCAGTTTTTCTTCAGTGCTTCAGTTGCACTTGCTTTGATGCTGAATAAACTACAGCATTCCATAAATCTATTGATAATTCTTATAACCAATAATGCACCATTTTCTTTGGAGAGAAACAAAGAGTGGATCAACTAAGCGATTATTTGTCAACCTGCCAGGATAGCGATATGTTACCTGCTTTGTGCATACCAATAATATGAATGTATTTCAAATGGTTAGATAAATGTATTTTAATTCACAAGGATTTTTTGGATCCATTCAAGTCCATTTCTTATTCAGCTCTGGTTTATCAGTCATCTCAGAAATGCTTTCTATGCCATTGCTTTGTGGTTATATTTTCTAGCAACTATCTTCTTTCTTTTTTCTCAGCTTAATGAAAGTGCACATATACGTACACTAAACAGTCTTACTTATAGGCTTATAATTTTCCCTTCAGGTTTTTAATTTTTGTGTCTTTGTCAGAGTTTGCTTTTTCCTTTGAGATGAATACTTTGAAATACCATTCATGCTGATATTCTGTAGACTGTACTTGTGCTAAAAACCACCACATTCCTTGAGCAATCTCATTATACTGAATATTTTGGTAGTGCATTATTTTTTTCAGCATAAGCAGGAACAGCAGATTCTTGACTTAAATTGAAACTACTAGGAAATGATGGAAAAGACTGAGATTTTGAAGTACTCAGTTCTAATTTCTCAACACTGAAGAACACCAGTTATCAACCCTTCTCATCATCTATGCATTTGTTAAATTTTAGATTTTTTTTAATATTGTCATGTGAATGAAGTAAATAATATTTTTAGTGTATATAAAATAACTGATACCTGGAGATGCTATGGTGGAAATATGTCTATATATACTCTATATAACACATGCAGTATGTTATAATTTATAATATTTTATATTTTAATAAATATTTAATTTATAAATTTATATATTTAATAAATATATAATTTATAAGATATAATTTTTATGTGTTTATAATATTTATAAATTTATAATATTTATAAATTTATGAATAATATAATTTATAATATTTCTTGTAATATGATAGTATTTATGCACTCATATAGTCATACACTATATAAAGTATTTAATATGCAATATGTTAAACCTTATAAACATATATTTTTTAATTACACAATATTGCAGCCAGACTGGAAAAAGGGAAACATAATGACCATTTTTAAACAGGGTAAATAAGAGCATTCTGGGAACTATCGACCAGTCAGCCTCACCTACATGTCCAGTAATACCACAGAACAGATTGTCCCGGAAGATATGCCTCAAGATCTGGAAGACAGGGAGGTGCTTAGACAGCCAACATGGTTTCACTGAGGGCAAATTGTGCCTAACTAATCTAGTGGCCTTCTAAGGTGGAGTAACTGCATCACTAGACAAGGGAAGAGCTACAGATCCTGTCTATTTGGACAGTCCCCCAGAACATTCTTACACCTACATTGCAGAGATATGAGATTGATGGATGGACTGTTAAATTGATAAGGAATTGGATGGATGCCACACCTAAAAAATTACAGTCAATGGCTCAATATCTAAATGCAAACCGCTAATGAGTGTCCTCTAGGGCCTCTACTGGGATGAGTATTTTTTTAATCTTCATTAATGACATAGGTGATGGGATAGACTGCAAATGACACCAAGGTGAGTGCAGTTGATTTGCTGGAAGGAAGGGATGTCATTCAGAGGGACCTGGATAGGCTTGGGGAGCGAGCCTATGTGAAGCTCATGAAGTCCAACAGGCCAAGTGCAAGGTCCTCCACCTGGATCGGGGTAATCTTCAATATAAACGCAGACTAGGGGATTAACTGATTTAAAGCAGTCCTGCAGAGAAGGAGCTGAGGACACCAACAGATGAAATATTGGACATAATCCCACAATGTGAGTGTGTAGGCCAGAAAGCCAATTGTATCCTGAGCTGCATAAAAGGTAGTGCAGCCAGCAGAGTGAGGGAAGTGATTCTCTCTGCTCTATTCCACTCTTATGAGGCCTCACCTGGAGTACTGCATCCATCTCTGGGGTCCCAAACACGGAAAAGACATGTACCTGTTAGAGCAGGTCCAGATCAGGGCTGGAATACCTCCCCTAAAAAGAAAGGGTGAGAGAATTGTGGTTGTTGAGCCTGGAAAAGAGAAGGATTTGTGGACAATTTATTGTGGTGTTTCAGTATATAAAGGCATCCTACAGGAAAGATGGAGAAAGACTTTTTACCAAGGATACGTAGTGATAGGACAAGGGGCAACGTTTTAAACTAAAAGTGGGTTTTGACTAGGCATAAGAAAAAACATTTTTCTGATGAGGAATGTGAGTGACTGGACCAGGTTGTCCAAATGAATTGTGTACAGTCCATGATTAAAAATGTTCAGTGTCAGGTAAAAGGGCTCTTTGAGCAACCTGTTCTATTGGAAAGTGTTCCTGTTCATGGCAGGGAGGTTGCAGCATGAACTTTAAAGGTCCCTTCCAACACAAACCTTTCTATGATTCCATATTTATCATTTATTGTAGCATAATATTTTTTATAAATATGTGCCATATATTTAAAGGCAATTGCTATCTAAATTCCAAGTCACACTTTAGGTGTTTAGGTACAAAGGTCATAGTTACAAAAATCCACTTCTTAGCAGCTATCTAAACCCACAGGTGTTCATATTTTTAGCTATCTCTCTTTTTAACCCTAACCTTACATGAGATATTTTACGCTTTTCCTGCATATATCCAGTAGCAACCTTATACTGATTAGGTTGAATGCTCTTTTACCCTTCTTAAAAAAATCTGAAGATGATCTATAAAGCAGCCTTCCTCCTTAAGTAAGTTTCTGGAAAGGTTTGAAAATGCCAATGTATTTGACCTCCAAAAAAAATTAAAGAAAATATTACTTACAGAGCACGTATAGATTCTCCCACTATGCCAAATATGCTAAATAGCAGAGAATTCTCATAAAATATTTAATAAATGGATTACAAGTAAATGAAATACCAACTGTTTTGGTTTAACTCTACTAGGCAGCTAAGCACCACGCAGACACTTGTTCACCTTGATGGGATAGGAAACTGAATCAGAAAGACAAAAGTGAGAAAACTCATTGGTTAAGATAATGGCAGTTTAATAAGTAAAGCAAAAGCTACTCATGCAAGCAAAAAAAAAAAATGTGTTAACTAATTTCCTTTGGCAGGCAAAGATTCAACCATTTCCAGAAAAGAAAGGCTTCATCACATGTAATGGTTACTTGGGAAGACAAATATCATCACTGAATAGCCACCCTTTCTCATTCCTTCTTTAGCTTTTATTGATGAGCAAAACATGATAGGGTATGGGGTATTTTTTTGTTGAATTGGGGTAGTCTGTCCTGGCTGTGTCCCCTCCCAGCTTCTTGTGTACCCTCAGTTGACTCACTGGTGGAGAAGGGTGAGAAACAGAAAATGCCTCGATGCTGTGTAAGCAATGTTTAGCAATAGCAAAAGCCTCGGTATGTTACCAACAATTTTTTTTGGTCACAGATCCAAACCATAGGTCCATAAAAGCTTCTATGAAGAAAATTAACATTATTCCATCCAGAACCAGTACACAAACATAACCCAAAGAGACCAGTAGCTTCCATTTCTAGCTGTGTTGTGACCCCAGATGGATGTGATAGACTAGAGTGGAGCTCCTGCAGAGACATGAGATTGGTGATCTGTGAGGGAATCATCTCCAAGCTTCTACTGAACTTTTATCAAATACTTAACTTTTATTTTTTGGGGAAGGATAAAAGATAGCAACAAAACAAAACATATCCTTATCCTTTAAAAAGTGTTAAAGCCTATTATGAAAATTTTTAAAGCCTCAAGAGGTACAATGAAGTAAAAAGAAATCTTATTGTGAAAAGTCTGAAAATAGTACTTTATATTCTCAACCATAATATTATATTCAGGTTTGTAGACAGAATATTCTCACTATAAAGAATATCATATTCAACAAGCTATGCTTCCACTTTCCCTTTTCTCTCCCCACACCAAATACCAGTGAACATCTTTGTAGGAATATTCAAGTCTTAATGTATTACTGTAGAAGTCATTGTACAAAAGGCTGACACACTTCAAATCAAAATCAAATCACATATAGGAGTTTCTTAGGACATAACATATGGTTGTTCACTACCAGAGAGTGATGAGAAATGGAGTTAGTGAAAGAAAGAAAAACAAAACAATTTCTCAAAGAAACAGCTATAAACTGACCTCTCTCCTCTATGGAGTGCAAACTCATTGCACAGGTTTTCAACAGAAGGGCATGTAGTGACAGAACAAGGGGGAATGGCTTCAGACTGAAAGAGGGCAGGTTTAGGTTAAATATTAGGAAGAAATTCTTTGCTGTAAGGGTGGAGAGGCACTGGAACAAGTTGTCTAGATAAGTTGTGGCATTGCTCTGGTTTTCAACAGCCTAAAGCACTGAAAAAGATCTCAAGTGTCACTTAACACTGTAAATGAGAGGAAGAAATCTATTTCCATTTCAATTAGAGCTAGAGAGACTACTCCGATTAACTTCAGTTGCCATTGTGTTCTTATTACAGACCTGTGACTCCTTGTGTATATTTATTATATAAGCTCAGTCATATTTTTTTTGGCAATTTCCTTTCTGAAGTGGGTTACACATTTAGAGTTATCAAAGCAGGGCATACACCATCTTCCTCTGGAAAAGTGCAGGAACACCTT
Organism: Pseudopipra pipra; assembly: GCF_036250125.1. Taxonomy (NCBI): domain Eukaryota; kingdom Metazoa; phylum Chordata; class Aves; order Passeriformes; family Pipridae; genus Pseudopipra; species Pseudopipra pipra. The sequence goes on from NC_087550.1 coordinate 52,098,817, forward strand.
TTTGCTTTTCCTGTCTCCAGATATCCAAAATGAAAGGTAGATTTCCCTCACTCATTGTACTCTAAATACTGTGTAAAAGTATTGGACTCTAAAAAACAGCAGCAACCTTTCCACATTTTTGCAGGTGTTTCTTCTCATTTCTTAAAGTGCAAGTGAGGAATACTGAAGACTAGACTGTGTCTTTAGTTTGCATTGTCAGCAAAAGACAGTCTATAACTACAGATGCAGAATGATGTAAATCCTTAACTATAGGAGCTACAGGTGACCTGGCTTTAAACTGACCTGCTCAAGGCCTGAAGAGCTGCACAGACATAGTCCAGTCAGGAACCTTTACCACAGAGGTTGTCAGAGATCACAAGACTCGCCCAGTCACATAACAATAATTATTAAGCTGTTATTCTTAAAAAAAATAATAAATTAGAGATGAGAAGAAGGAAAGTGCCATGTAACTCTCCCTCTCTACATTTCTATTGCCCAATATTTTCTATGGATTTTGAAGGACTTTCTTTTTCTTGTCCTCTATAGGACAATAATTATCCACTCATAGAATCATAGAATGGCTTGGGTTGGAAGGGACCTTAAGGATCATCTAGTTCCAACACATCTGCTGTGGGTAGGGACATTTTTCACTAGATCAGGTTTCTCAGAGCCCCATCCAACCTGACCTTGAACACTTCCAGGGATGGGGCTGCCACAACCTATCTAGACAACTTGTTCCAGTGCCTCTCCACCCTTACAGCAAAGAATTTCTTCCTAATATTTAATCTAAACCTGTCCTCTTTCAGTCTGAAGCCATTCCCCCTTGTTCTGTCACTACATGTCCTTTTAAAAAGTCCCTTTCCATCCTTCTTGTAGGCTCCCTTCAGGTACTGGGAAGTAGCAACTAGGTCACCCTGAAGCCTTCTTTTTTCCAGGCTGAACAACCACAATTCTCTCAGCCTTTCCTCATAGGAAAGGTGCTCCATCCCTCTAATCATCTTGATGGCCCTCCTCTGGACTCACTCCAACAGCTTGATGTCCTTCCTGTACTGAGGACCCCAGAGCTGGATGAGGTACTCCAGCCAGAGTCTCATGAAACTTCAGTAGAGGAGCAGAATCACCTCTCTTGATCTGCTGCCCATGCTTGTTGAACCACATGAGATTCCCATAGGCCCACATCTTGAACTTGTCAAGGTCATAGAATCATAGAATCATAGAATCAGCTGGGTTGGAAGGGACCTCTGAGATCATCAAGTCCAACCCTTGATCCACTAGCACTGTGGTTACTAGACCATGGCACTAAGTGCCACATCCAGTCTCATCTTAAAAACCTCCAGGAACGGAGAATCCACCACTTCCCTGGGCAGCGCATTCCAATGCCTGATTACTCTCTCTGTAAAGAATTTCTTCCTAATATCCAACCTAAACTTCCCCTGGCACAACTTAAGATGGTGCCCTCTTGTCTTACTGATAGGTGCCTGAGAGAAGAGACCAACCCCCACCTGGCTACAACCTCCTTTCAGGTAGTGGTAGAGAGTGATGAGGTCTCCCTTGAGCCTCCTTTTCTCCAGGCTGAACAACCCCAGCTCCCTCAGTCTCTCCTCACAGGACTTGTACTCAAGTCCCTTCACCAGTCTTGTTGCTCTTCTCTGGACCTGCTCCAGCACCTCCTTCCTGAACTGAGGGGCCCAGGTCCCTCTGGATGGCATCCTGTCCTTCGGGATATGTCATCTGCCCCACTCAGCTTGGTGTCATCTGCAAATTTGCTAAGAGTGTATCCAATTCCATGGTCTATGTCATTAACAAAGATATTAAATAACACTGGTCCCAGTATGGTCCCTGAGGAGCACCATTTGTCACTGATGTCCCTTGAGACTCTGAGCCATTGACCACTACTCTCTGGATGCAACCACAGAACCAATTTCTCATCCACCTACACTCATCAGGTTCATCTCTCACCAGTTTAGAGATAAGAATGTTGCAGAGGACGGAGTCAAAGGCTTTACAGAAGTCCAGATAAACACCATCTGTAGCCCTTCCCTTGTCCACTGATGGAGTCATTCCATTATAGTGTAGTCACCGGCAGAGGGCCCTTGTCAGCACCTTGTGCCTCTAACCTTTGCATCTGTTCCCACAGCTTGGCAGGGACATGACTGATGTTGTCCCCCTTCCTCATCACATCTAGTTTAAAATTGTGCTGTTGAGCACTGCTAGTTCCTGAGCTAAAATTCTCCTTCCTCACTGTGAAAGGTGAGTTCCCAGCATCAGCTGGCACTTCTGAGAACCACTCTGAAAGCTCTCACTATCTCTGCCATAGTATATTCTTTACTAACCTCAGCCTAAAGCAACATTCAGTAACCAATAGGTAATTTTAATCAGATTGGAATTTATTTTCATAATAGATTTCATGCTGGATGGCCTACTGCAAATAGATATGGCAGAAATTAGTCTAGCACTGAGTAAGATTACTTTTTCACAAGTATGTTCTGAATTTGGCCAATAATAATTTAAATTTTTAAACTTCATAAAAGTGCTAATTTATTTACTTAGGTGAATTCATTAGAACAGAAAATCAGCATTTCAGTCATTCTGTCCTTTTGCAAGGTTAGTGAGAGCTGATGATTTCACATACTAATAGATTCCTGCAAGTAATTAAAATATTCTTGTTTTATGAAGACAAGAGTTAAAAGAAAATTATTGAGTAATTACTTTTCCTGAAGAGTGCAGTCGGTGTTTTTCCATTGTAAAGAATGAATGGAGTTGATAACACATGAGTATACAGGATAACTCATATGTTAACAGTGACTATGTTTTCTATAAACAGAGCTTAAAACTTTTAGAGGACATTGCACTTGTTTTTCAACCCTCTCTTTAAGGAATATTAAATAGTATATAGGTTAATTTTAATGTATTTTAAAGAGGACAGATCTTGATTTTAACTAATGCAGCTACAGAGAGAAGCGAGTCCCACTTCTTTTTTTTCTGTGACTATTCAGTCTTGCATCCTGACCCCTTTGGGGAATAACTCTCGATGTTCTATGCAGACAGCACAGAATAAAGAGACGCAAAAATTGGGACTGTGCCCTGGCTGCTTATCCCCTAAGCCCTGAACAATCATAATGAAGTTGTTAAATTCTGTCTGAATAAAATTTCCTTTCTGCTCCTCTAGGACAGAAAGCGATTTTTACCACTATTTATGGTCGTATGAAAGTGAACTCCGTACATAGTAGTCAACATGTGTTTGTTTGACAGTTGCAATGAGCTCAGAAAAGAGAAAACACAGAGGTAAAACTGAGAAGGTTTTGGGCTATTAGACCACTGTAAAATAGAACACAGTGGAAACAGTACGAAGCAGAGAGGCCAGAGCAGCCCTTGCTACCAATTTAGCAATGTTTTTGTTCTAAAGTGTTCAAAGATTATGATTATGCCTGGTCTACGTATTTTTGTCATCTCCATTGTGCCTACTTAACAACCTTTTTAGCATTGAGATTGTGCCAAACGCAGCCAACCCCTTTGCAGTCAATATCTTTTTTGTCATGTATTTTCATAAAAAATAATGACAAAATGATAATAGCAATGCTAGGTTAAATACTGGTGGCATAAATCTTTTAGGTATGTGAAATCTACTTTAATAATTTTCTTATACTAGAAAGTGAAACTTCCATGTTTCCAATATTTTAAGTTCAAAAGATCAAACAAATACTACTCTGTTGAGTCATAATTCCATAAAATGAACACTTCTAGTGTTTGTTTATGATAATGTTTAAAAAATATATTTAACAAATGGCAGTCACTTATTGAGTTGGTCTCCCTGAAAAATTCTCATTGTGGGTCATAGTAGTAAAGAAATCTCTGAAGTACATGAGATGGAAACACTCCCAAATTAAAAAAAACAAAACAAAACAAAACACAAACCACAATGTAAAATATAATATCTTTGAATATTTATGTTATCTAATAGGAAAAATCTCATTAATTTTCCAATAAACTCTATTTTACAAAATAATCTAATGAATTTACTGAAAATATCTACTCAAAAAGGATGGATAAGAATTAAAAAAAAAACAATGTGGGCTTACGCTTACTGAATGCATGAAGTTCTGGCAGCAGCTAATAGACCTGCTCCTTCTCATCACCTTTTATATGATTTTGTTCTTCATTGAAATTCAAGACCTGATTTGCTTGGGAGTTTTTGTGGTTGGTTGGATTTGGGTTTGTTTTTTTTTTGGGTGGGGGTTTAGTTGTTTTTGTGTTTTGTTTTGTTTTTTTTTTTCACAGTAGCTGAAAGAGAAAGAAAAGGTTGAAATGTCTCCTTTTATGCCTGTTTTTTTGGGTTTGTTTTTGGTTTTTTTGTTTGTTTGTTTTGTTCTGTTCTGTTTTGGTTTGGTTTTGTTGTTTGCTTTTTTTTTAGTTTGAAGAAAAGAGTCATTAAGCTTTAATTATTAAATATCATGTTTGCTGGTTGATTTGTTCTGGGGTTTTTTAACTTGCTTGTATTTTTTTGTTTGTTTCAGTTTTTTAAGAGTTATCTATTTATTCTTATTCTTCTCAGACAGATGAAATAGCAGTTTTATGAGCTAGACATTTAATTTCCCAGTTTAACACACAGCTGAAAATACAATGAGTAGACATGTCTATTAAAACTCTTACAATATTTCCATCCTTTCTGATCGGCAAAAAAAGTGTTAAGGGAACCAAGTAAGGAAATCTTTTAATCCTTCACTGACATTTTTAAAGTTCACACCACTCAGGAGAGATTCTTAAGGATCGAAAAGCATCAAAAAGAACTTCATTATATTCCTTTAAATGGTCATGAGGGAAAACAGTGAGTTTATAATTTGCTGGGAGAAAATACATGAACTCTCATATGAAATGTCCCAAGTTAAGTAAACCCATGTAGTTTGATTAAGGATAGCTAACATGGATTCAGACAGGAGTGGTCATGCTTAAATAACCTGCTGGAGTTCTTTGAAGATATTACTGCCACAATAGATAAAGAAAATTCAGTAGATGGTAGTACATTTAGATTTTCAAAAGCACTTAACAAGGTTCCACATCAGAGACTAATGACTAAAGCAAAAGGGTCATAACATAGAAGGTAAAATGGAAGAGTAATGTAAATGTTTCCCTTGATACAAACTGTTTTTGAACTTGGAAGTAGCTTAGATTGGGGTAGACCAATAGGTCACTTTTCAGAACTTTTCTTCATAGTTTCTATTGGAGTCTTAGGTGGTGCAACTGGGAGCAAAATTCAAGCACAAGAGGTAATAGTCTGATTGGAAACAGAAGAAATATATGAGGAAAAGTGAAAGACAGTTAAACTAGACATAAAAAAAAATTTAAATATTTCAAATAATTTAATTTAGGGTGCTTCTGGCAGGGAACTATAATACAGTTTGCTGTGGAAAGGGTAAATAATGATTTATTCAGAATTTTGTTTTCTGGCCCAGGATATCATAATGAAAATGAAATTTTTTTCTTTCTAGTTGCATACCTCATGTAAGAACAATTGTAAATTCTGCTCAAGTTATTTGGCTTGAATAGCAAATTGAGGTATATGCTTGCTGCAGAAAGTTTGAGGGCCTCAATGAAACTTGCTACCTGATGAGGTAAAGACCAGCTGTTCTCTATTTTGTATAGCTATTTAAATCACTGTAGAGTAGTACTGCTAGCAACAAATTCCAACAAAATTGTACTTAAAATTGTCCTAGAAAAGACTGTGGAGAGAAGGTAAGAGAGGGAGAGAAAAAAGGGAAAGGGAAAAGGAAAGGGAAAGGGAAAAAGGGAAAAGGAAAAAGTGAAAGGGAAGGTTCGGGAAGGTTTGGGAAGGGAAGGTTTGGGAAGGGAGGGGAGGGGAAGGGAGGGGAAGGGAAGATTTGGGAAGGGAAGGTTTGGGAAGGGAAGGTTTGGGAAGGTTTGGGAAGGGAGGGGAGGGGAAGGGGAAGGGAAGGTAAGGGAAGGAAAAAGGAGGAAGGAAGGAAGTCTACATATCTGAGAAAATCCAGATCAAACTCCTATTCATTTATCTTGAAATTTTCCAGTGGCTTTCAAAGCACTGAATGAGTGCTTTCTAAAATATACCATTATGTACCTTACCAAACTCCAATTATGATTTCTTTTCTATTTTTTCTTTTCCTTCTTTCATTTATAACTAATTGGGCAGTACTTCAGTTCATAAAAAATATCACTGAAGTACACAAATTCATCTCCTATGCCTAACTACGTAGTGTTTGCAGTCAAAGATGATATTAGAGTTGCAATAATCTATTTGCTATTATGGTATTATGGAATATTATAAACAGAAAATATTTTTCAGTTTTGCAGTTCTGCCAGTAGGTGGTACTAGCAGTTTCTACATTTGATAATAAATGTCTTCAACTTGAGTATTACACTTTTCTGTCTCAGCAAGTAATGTGTTTCTACTCTACTGAAAATAACTTATTTATATTTGATGCACTTTCACTCGAGGGCAGATTTTAATTCAGTTATTATTTCTTTTAAAATGATGATGTCTGTAAAGTATCCTTTAAAATGTAGTTTAGAATTTGTTTGCCAATTGATTACACCTGTTAGTTACCTTTCAATTGAAAGATAATATTTAAAATATATTTTATAAATAGTTTCTCCAGTTTTACAGCAGTTGAACCTTCAGGATACAACTCAGAACTCAGCTTAAAAATTTTTTTTAGCAATATTTGCTGTCAAGATTCACTGAGGTGAGTCATTCAAGTAGTCTCACTACTTCTTTTTAATTCAATATACAGGTTGTTAGGTCTTGAAAAATTATGTGCTTTTTTGTGTGTAGGTCTTTTAAGCATATGGGTGCACCTGAAGTAAAATGCCATTTTTTCCTCCATACTTAGGGAACAATCATACTTAAATAACTGCAGCAACACAGAAATAATGCCTACAGAAAATATTCATGCAAGGCAAGAAAATTTCTACATAAGGTCAGAACTCTTGGTGTGTGGCAGTAGTGGAACTTCTGGATTTGCTAGTGGATGACAAATAAATGCAAGAAAAAAAATTTGTTGCAGGCTAATTGCCCTTAATGAACTGAGATAAATACCTGTATGAAACAAAAGAAATTAAAGCAGAATGTGAAGCTTCTTATGAGAAGTTATCTGATTCAAAAAAAATGAGGGGACATGGCTAATACTGGTGGGAATGAAAAATAGTTTCTCTTGGAAATGTCAGATAAAGATTTTAAAAAAACAATCAGAAGTCAATCTCCACAAATTTGATTTGAATCATAGATTTGTGGCCACCATGAAAGCTGTGGCCACAAAGTCAGTTGTTTTGTCACTATCATATTCATATAAACCATAACAATTACAACAAAAGAAAGTGATGTTATTAGCATGTACCCATAGCTGTGTGATTGGAATTCACTGTCACAATATGAAGAAATCATGGATTCCTAACTGGGAAGACGAAGACAAGCTTGTGTATTTCTGTCCCACTATCTATAATGTCTTGATCAGGAGATTTACTTCCAGTGTCAGACAGCTTTCTTAACAGTTGATGTCAGTTCTTGCTTATATACTTTATGCCTTTTATTGATAAAATCAAACAGATTGTGTTCAAGCTGTTAGTTTCTACAGATGTTTGACAAAATCTGGAAAGGATATGTGCTAAATTTTGTGTAATCTTATGAATTGCATGTAAAATTATCTATGATGGGCTACTTACTTGCCTGCAAACTATTGTTTGTCTGCAAGCAAAGAGGGTTTTTTGTTATTTTTATTTTAGTTTTCATCATTGCTGATTATTGAAGGAAAAGAATGACCTGTTCTCTCAAGGAACCTCATGAGACTTTACCTTCTCACCCGTTCACCCTTCACCTGTAGGTATTTGACAGGGGTAACTGCAAGGGCTGTGTTTTACATTCATATATGGTAACCACACTTCTCATTTTGTTTGTGAATGTTTCATGGCCTGAGTTACTAACTTTGGAGGATCTTGAGGTGTGAATGATAAAGTTTCCCTGATAAACTAGGTAATGAATGTAAGAGTTGAGATGAGCTTGGCTGTTGCAACCTTTCCTCTTGTCAGACTAAATATGCTGCAGAATTTCGCAGTGTAGGGGATTCTTATATTAAAAATATATTTGGCTGTAGCAGATAGGAGAATGTTTCATTAGAATGTGAACATGTATTTTATGTATTTGGTTTTCAAGTTTCCTGATTTATTGTCTTCAAGTAGTATAATAAGTAATAAGGCTTTTAGAGGCAGAAATCTCCCATTTTTACTTTCAGAGGAGCAACTTTGGTAATTAACTCAGTCAGAACCTGAAAAGGCACTGTTTGTGTTGTGATGCTGTAAGGATTTAAGTATGATAGTCACCTTTAAACAAGGTCCTTTCTATTAAGAGATTTGAAAAGGGCACGGCGATAAGGAAACACGTAAAATGGAACATCTGAAGGAACATGGATCAAGATCCTCCCCTGTTGGCTTCTTTCTCCCCACAGCCTAGCCCAGCCTTGGCCTGTCCCCATCCACATCCTCAGGGAGGTGCCTGATGCCTGGGGTTGCCTCCGTGTCCCTGGCTGTCCTGCTCCTGGATGGTGGGCAGGACAGGCCCTGGCTTCAAGACAGTACTCTGACAGACACTGGGGGAACTCCCGAGCTCCTGAACCCCAGGGAGATGCTGGCCCCTGCAGAACTCCAAGAAGCACTGAGGGAGGACACCAGAGTCTCCAGTCTTGGGACTTGGGCAGAACTGTTCTGAAGTGAAACTCGATTTTTCAGCATATGCTTTCTCTCCAAGTTTTTAATAGTGAATAAAATATAATTTGTTTAAACTGTAATTTGTTGTGGAAAAACGAACTCATTATTTGCTTTCATGGCTAAATAACTGAGGATCTCAATAATGTTTAGGTATTTTTGAGGCATTGAGGTTGATGTAATATCTGGATCCTGTTTCCAAGTCTCATGCTATTCCAAAGTCATGCCAAAGCTGACTAAATGAATCACCACTTAAAGATAGCTGGCAGCAACAGAAATTCAGGCAGCAAGATTCATTTAACACATTGATCTATAATAGCAATGCAGACTGAGTCATGCTGATTATTACATTACAGCAGAAAATTCAATTATCCATTTGGTTCCTTGCTGCTTTTCCACCAAAATTTGATATATCTATACCTACATATGTATAAATGTATATAATATCTATATGCCTGCATATATACATATATTTTCATTTATACATGTCTATGCACTGGTATGTAATAGCCTAATATATGTATTGATATATAGTAGCCTATACATCTAGATTATAGCTATAACTTAAAATGGTTTTGTTCTAAGTATGTAGGAGATTGTCTCTATGTTTATACGTAGAGATATACATCTGCAAGCGAGTCATTAAAAATATTGTGCATGTAAATTGTGCAAGTAAATCTAAGATATCAAGAATGTCATTGAGAATAAGGTCCCACCTCAAATAGTAAGATTCATCCACAGTTCCTTGCTTAATCTTTTATCAATACTTCTACTGTCTCTGAAGCCTAGATTTACTTAAAATGTTTCCAAAAATCCAGCCTTGGTATTTAAAAAACCTTTTACATGAAGAAAATAAAAGTCCTTTATACTTAAAACATTTTTAGTAGAGTTTTTTTGTCATTTATACTTTCTATAGTTCCGGCCTATGATTTTTTCTCTACAGATAGTTACCCTAAAATTTTATGTTCCCTTATTTTCTTTTATCACTCTGTTTTCTCTTTACCACCCTCTCTAAAAAAAGCAGAAACATTAATGTCTTACCTTGTTTTCTGTTAATGTATTCCTTGTTTGTCCTTTTCACCCCAACACTAATATTGTGTCAGTTGTTTAAGGTTACATTTTAGAAAAAGACATTAGATACGTATTGAGATAAAATTTAATGTATTAACAAGTTTTCGAAACTGGTTTTCAGAAAGAAAGGAGTGATGTTCCTCAGGGGTCAGTACTGGGACTGTTGCTGTTCAACAGCTTTGTGGATGACATGGACAGTGGGTTTGAGTGCACCCTCAGCAAGTTTGTCAATGACACTAAGCACCAACCTGTGTGGTGGGCATGTTGGAGGGAAAGTATGCCATCCAGAGGGACCTGGACAGACTTGAGAGATGGGCTGATGCAAACCTCATGAAGTTCAACAAGACCACGTGCAAGGTCCTGCACCTGTGTTGGGGCATTCTCAAGCACAAATCCAGGCTGGGTAGAGAATGGATTGAAAATAGTCCTGAGGAGGTGTTGGTGGGCAAGAAGCTCATCATGACCCAGCAAGGTGTGCTTGCAGCCCTGAAAGCCACCTGTGTCCTGGGCTATATCAAAACGTGCATGACCAGCAGGTCGAGGGAGGTGATTCTCTCACTATACTCCACTCTCGTGAGACCCCACATGTAGTACTGTGTTCAGCTCTGAGGCTTCCAACATAAAAAGGACATGGACCTCTTGAATTAAGTCCAGAGGAGAACCATGAAGATGGTCAGAGGGATGGAACACACCTTCTGTGAAGCCAGGCTGAGAGAGCTGGGGTTGTTCAGCCTGGCCTCAGGGGGACCTTACAGCAGCCTCCCAGTACCTAAAGAGGAGCTACAAGAAAGTTGGAGAGGGACTTTTCATAAGGAGGTATAGTGATAGGACAAGGGGGAGAAATTCATTACTGTGAGGGTGGTGAAGCACTGCAACATGTTGCACAGAAAAGCTGTGGATGTCCCAGCCCTACAAGTGTTCAAGGCCAATTGCATGGAAGTTTGAGCAACATGATGTAGTAGTTGAAGTTGTCCCTGGCCATGGCAGGAAGGTTGGAACTAGATGACCTTAAGGTCTGTTCCAAGCCTAACCTTCATATAATTCTATGATTCTATTACAAGAATATTCAAGTTAAAATCTACACAACTAATTTCTTATGCCTGGAAAAGGAAATAAAGGTGCAGTAGTGCAGCCCAACTTTGCAGCAGTTGTTTACATGTTAGGCTTACTTATGTAAGTAATATCCTTGAATAAAAGATATCTAATTATGAAAAAATGCAGCATGGATTTAATGTATAAAGAAAAGAAAGACAGCTTTAAATGATTTTTGGGTTGGTTTTTTATTTTCTCAGTGTCAATTACAATACTTTTTAATGTGTCTCAAAATATCATTTAGCATCAAATAGTTTCGCTACACTATAAGTGGTTTTCCTAAGCTGTAATATCATATTGTAGAGTACATTTAAATCCAGCAAAGTGTGTTAGCCTGCACTTAATTTTTAAGCATAGAAGAGGTCTATATAGTTTGGATTAGTGAACTCAAGAGGTCTAGTAAAATTTTTAAATTCTGAACATGAGCTTAGGTCTTTGCTACACATGGAATCATGTTTGTATTACACCTATTGTGAGGAGAACAAAATCTATTTTGATCATTTCTTCATAGCATTTCTCTATTTTATTTTAGCACATTCAAATTTTTTTCTTTCCCCCTTTTTTTTTAATAGGTTTTTTTGCTAGTAATTTTAATTTAGACACTCATTATAAGAAAATCTCAGTATATTCAAGAATTACTTAATGACACAATTTTTCACTTTCTTAGGTAAACATACTCTTGAAAATCTTGGACATAGTACTAAGTTATGAAAAATGGTTTTATTTCAATTTAAAGTTTATTTAACCCACTCAGTAATAAATTCCTTAGTACTAGAGTTAATTTTTTCCTACCTAATTATAAAGAGGTCACTAATATGTTGTGAATCACCAAGAGCAAATAGTGTACATTCACTGCTGATTACAATTAAAAATATTTCCCTTTTGTATTGGATTTTGGTCAATGACTAGAAAATTCTTCTTGCTAAAAAAAATTAAATGGTTTGGTCTTCTGTATGAAAAAATTAAGAAAGGGCATGGTAAACACATCTGACAGCTCTGGCAGCTCTAGAGCTTAGGAAAGCAGTTACATTTAAATCATCAATATAAATATTTGAACATATTAGAATCCCTTTACCATTCCTAAAAAGCCACCCAAGATCAATGGACTTAGAGTGCAAAAAAACCACTCAGCAAAGTAAAAGCATACTGGTTTTTGGATCTGAGTTATAGAAATTTTATGAGGTAAACATGTTTCATAATCTTGGCTCTGACAGTAGACAGTCTATTGCTGTCAATGACTACTAACTCGAAGAGGACAGAATGAAAATCTAATTATATAATATAAAGGATTTTTTTGACTTTTGCTCTTTGTAAGGTCAGAACTGTCAGTCTGGGTGTTTTCATCTTACCACTACTTAATCCCAAAGCCAAAATCCACTTTTAAATCAAAACTTCTGCAAACATCTTGCATAATGCTTTTCTGCTTGGACAAGGCAAAATAGGGGGTTTGGGGGGGATTATTTTGGATTTTTGTTTTATTTTTCTCAGGGCAGAATCACATCCAAATCTAGGTATTTTTACATTTGTAATGATTGTTACATGTTTTCTATTGAAATAATTAACAGGTTTTACTTGAAAAAATATATATAAGTACAACTGTGATCTTAGTTATTTCAGCAAGTAAGATTAGTAAGATTATAACCATGGACTGCAGGAGAGCTAACTTTAGCCTCTTTGGAGATCTTCTTGGAAGAATCCCATGAGAACAGGCTCTGCAGGGAAGAGAGGTCTAAGAAAGCTAGTTGATATTCAAGGATCACTTCCTCCAGGTTCCAGAACAATGCATCTCAATGAGCAAGAAATGGCAAAAGGGGCAAGAGACATGCATAGATGAATAAAGAACTCCTGTCATTACTCAAGCGTAAGCAAGAAATACACAGAAGACAGAAGCAGGGTCAGGCCATTTAGAACAAATATAGAGAGGAAGGTTGTCGAAGTAAGTAGAAATGAGAGAAGAAAGGCCAAGACCTTTCTGGAATTAAATCTGACCAAGGATGTCAAGGAGAACAAGAAGGGCTTTTTCAAATACATTAATAACAAGTGAAAAACAAAGGATAATGTGGGCCTGTTACTACATAGGGAGGGGATGGACCCTGGTAACAGAAGAGGCAGAGAAGTCAGAGTTACTGAACGCCTTCTTTACATCGGTCTTCACTGACAAGACCAGCCCTCAGGAATGTCTGACCCGAGAGACCAGGGTAAAGGAATGTTGGAAGAAGACTTGCCCTTGGTCAGAGAGGATTGGGTTAGAGAACACCTAGGCAAACTTGACATTCACAAATCCATGGGGCCTGATGGGATGCATCCATGAGTGCTGAGAGAGCTGGTGAACACCAAAGCTATACTGCTCACAATCATGATCATGGTGATCAGGAAAGGTGTCTAAGGACTGGAAGAAAGCAAACGTCACCCCAGTCTTCAAAAAGGGCAAAGCCACTCAGTCTCACCTCAATCTCTGGAAAGCTGATGAAGTAACTCATTCTGTAGACCATCTCTATCCACATGGATGACAAGAAGATGATCAGGAGAAGTCAACACAGGTTTATTAAAGGTAAATTATCTTTGACTAACCTGATCACCTTCTAGGATGAAAGAACTACCTGGATGGATGAGGGAAAGCAGTGGATATTGTCTGCCTTGAACTTTAGCAAGGCTTTCACGACTGTCTCTCACAGCATCCTCGTAGGCAAACTCAGGAAGTATGGACTGGTTGAGTGGACAGTGAGGTAGATTGAGAATTGGATAAAAGGCATGTAAAAACCCAGTCCCAAAGCCACAAGTTTAACTGGGAGAATTACTTGAAAAAATACAAAACTCCAAAAGTTTCACCCAATGAATTAATACAGAGCCTTTTGTTCTTAATACCTTGAGATAGCCTGAAGAGAAGAAGCTACACACTTTTCTCAGGAAACACTTTGAATTTGGCAAGTTCACTCAAGACACAAAGCTGGAGTAGTGGCCGATACCTCAGAGGGTTGTGCAGCCCTTCAGAAGGACCTCAACAGGCTGGAGAGATGAGTAGAGAAGAATTCTCTGAAATTCAACAAAGACAAATTCAAGGTCCTGCACTTGGGGAAGAATAACCTCCTGCACCAGTACAGGCTGGCAACTGACCTGCTGGGAAGCAGCTCTGTGGAGAAGGACCTGGGGGTCTTGGTGGACAACAATCTGTCCATGAGCCAGCAGTGTGCCCCTGGGGCCAAGAAGGCCAATAGTATCCTGGGGTGGATTAGGAAGAGCATTGCCAGCAGGTTGAGCCTCCCTACTCAGCCTTAGTGAGGCTGCACCTGGACTGCTGTGTCCAGTTCTGGGCTCCTCAGCACAAGAAAGACATGGAGCTCCTGGAGTGAGTCCAGTGGAGGGCTGCAGAGGTGATTAAGGGACTGAAGCATCTCCCTTGTGTGGAAGGGCTGAGGGAGCTGGGCCTGTTCAGCCTTGAGAAGAGATGACTGAGAGGAGACCTCATCAATGAATATAAGTATCTGAAGGGAGGGTGTCAAGAGGATGGTGAAGCCAGGTAACACCTGAAAAGCGAACTTAAGCAATATAAAGAGTTAAGCACAAAATGTAGAAGCAAGCTTTAGCAAGGCACATAGAATTCAGCATTATGAAAGCGGAGACAATAAATTCACTGAGGTACAGGTCGCGCTGACACAGGAGAACATAAACATGAACAGAAAATGCTAGTACACACAAAAAGAGACATATGGGGAGGAAACCAAAGAGATAAAGAGAGGGACATGCCAAGAAATTAGGTATTGGTGCCAAATACCGAAACTCTCTGCCAAATTCATAAGGAAGCTACCCAAATTAGGGAAGGTTCAAAAGTTTAGGAGGATGATGATGAAAAGGACACGAGGTTCATGATGAAGGAAGACCGGAACTCCCACCGAAGTTCTCCCCAAATTAAGGACCACGCCTCTAACTCCGCCTCAACTCCACCTGTTATGAATATTAAAAGTAGATGTTGCAATGTAATGAATATTCATAATATATGATGTAATTGCTTGGCAAAACGTGTATAAAAGTTGGATTGTGTGTTTCTCGAGTTGGAGCAGTTTGTCCAGGGCGACCTGGCTGCTCCCCGGCCGTGAAATAAATACCTCCTGCTTATAGACTGAAATTCTGTCTCTGAGCAGTTTCTCCGCGCCTTGTTTTGGGGCATAAAATTGGCATCAATTTGGCGAGCCAGGCAGGAGAGGGGGTCTTCCTGAGCCAGGACCCAAGGGGCCGGGACGCTCTCAGGGCCCCCCGACTGAATTTTTGTCGGCAGAGTCTCCCAGACCCCTTGGATCTGCGCAACGGTGGACAAGAACCTCCTGCTTCAAATTAAGAGGTATTTATGTTTTGAACTGCAGTTTATAAAAGAAAGTAATTAAGTTGGTGGGGATAGGACGCTATCGCCCAAAAGGGAGCTGGGGGACGCCTCAGCATTAGCCCTAAAGCTGGGTTAGAGTCCCAGGTATTGAAAGTTGCAGGTTAGAGTCCTGCCAAGAAAGGGTTAGAGTCCCTAAACGGGTTAGAGTCCCGGCACTGCAGTGTAAACAGAGAGCAGGTTAGAGTCCTGCCAAGAAAGGGTTAGAGTCCCTAAACGGGTTAGAGTCCCGGCACTGCAGTGTAAACAGAGAGCAGGTTAGAGTCCTGCCAAGAAAGGGTTAGAGTCCCTAAACGGGTTAGAGTCCCGGCACTGCAGTGTAAATTTGTCTTTTCTTTGTAATGCTGTGTTCACCCTTTATGTTTCTGTGTCTTGTTTGCAAATGTTCTTGCTCTAATTTACCCTGATCATTCTTTGTTTGTTTGTTTGTTTTGTGTAAGATATTGTCTGGTAATGCATTGGAAACTGTGCTCGATTCAGAAAATTAACCATTTTTAATTCTTCCGAGGCTGTTTGAGAGTTTCGAGGAGCTTTAGGACCCAGAAAGCTCCTTGTACTAGCAAAGAATTCTTGGAATGCGGTTTCTCTTGCTAAATGTTCTGGTTTTTGTCAACGAGTAAAACGAAACTAAAATAAGCTGTTTCATTGCTTGCAGCAGTTTGTTTGTCTGTTGTAAAAAATTAGATGTTGTGTTTTTCATATATGGTATAGTTCTTAAGACGTCTTTTTAACTCTATATGGGAAATGATTGCGATCTCAGTTCTATAAAAGTGAATAAGCTCTTGCCGGCACGTATAAATCCTAGGATTAAAATCTGTCCTTTCTGTTATTGTTCACTGTATGTTAGAGCTTTGTGTAACAATTGTGGTAAATATATTCTGGGTCCAAGAGGAACACAAGAAATAGCGCTCAATCGTACCCTTACCTTCTACTGTATACGCTGTTGGTCAAATCAAGATTTGGCAGAAACTAAGTGGGTGAGATTTTATTGCTGCCACACTCATAGACAGGTATTCGTAACATCTTGGTTGCATTTTCTGTAAGAAGTGTGTTTTATAGTTTGCAGCAACATCCTGTGAGTTTGTGGTAACATAAATCGGACAGCCGACAGCAAAGCCATATCTCTCGGTCTGCGGCGTCATTTCGCGACCTTGCTTGGTAACGATTGCTCAGATAGAAATCAGAAGGTAGGAAAGTTCTCGTATATCAAGTGTGCAAGTGTGAATGTGAGTGTGATTGAGACGCGGCTCTGCTGCGGGGCGAGTGGGAGTCCTGCTCTGCGGTTCCTGTTCTCCGCGAGGAGCCAGGCCAGAAACGGACGAAGCGATTGCAGAGCTAGAAACAGATAAAGTAGCTGGATGTTGTATGTATGAAGTACTGAGACAAAGTAAAAGGTATTTTAAGACAGTGAAATAAATTAAGAAAAGTGTAAGCTTGTTGTGATAGTGTAAAAGAATTTATCAGACAATCAATTTAGAGAAGAGACGAACTAGAGTACAACTTCTAGTGATTTAAAATATTTGCAACTGGAAACCAGTTCAGGAACACGACTCCTGGATCAGCTGGTATATTACTGATGCTCAAATAATTGAAAGGTCCAGGGAGAATCTGTCCTTGAAAGATTAACATTTGTCAGCAGTAACTAGTACTTTATAAATAGATATTCTGTGTATGACGCGGTGGGACAGATTGAGAAATCCCAGATAAGTGCATAATTAAACCCCTATAATAATAATGGGAGGCCAGCAAAGTAAAGAAAGCAGCCTGCCAGAAACCAGGAAGGGATGAAAGAAAAGAGGACAGAAAGCATAAAGATAAAACAGATACCGAAAGCTTAGAGAATGATCAAGAGGAAGGGATTGGCTATTCATATTGTACCAGGACTGCTGAACGGAGAACCAAGGACAAGGAGGGAGAGAAAGCAAAAATAATTAACTGGGCAGCTCTTTATAATGTTAGACAAGGGCGAGATGAGACGCCTTCGGAATTCTTAGACAGACTTAGAGCTGCCATGAGAAAATATACACCCTTAGATCCTGCGTCAAAAGCAGACAAACAACAATTATTAGCGTTATTGATGGGACAGAGTAACCCAGATATTGGAGAGAAGCTGCGGGAACTCCAGCATCTTGCAGATGAGAATTTGGAGACAGTGGTGAGTGAGGCTTGGAGAGTTGCAGTGGTACAGAGAAAGAGGAAAAAGGGAAAAGGAGGAAAGGGATGAGGAAGTTGCTAAAGTTGTAGTGGTAGCAGTAGCAGCCCAAAGCTCAAGGTTCCTGGAGATAAATACTAGAGGCAGAAGTCGTGGTTACCCTGCAAGGGGAAGAGGAGGTTTCCTTTCCCAACAAACCAGAATAAAGTCAAAACAGTGTTCCTATTGCTTGCAAATAGGTCACTGAAAACGAGACCGTCCTAAATTAAATAGGAAGTTTAAGAGTGCTACTGTCCCCTATCAGAGCAGTGACTGAGGAGGACCGGTGAATCATTCCCTAGCAGACCCACTAGTTAAAATGGAGCTAGGGGAGGGTGAAAAAGAATTAGAGTTTTTAATCAACACAGGAGTTATATTTTAGTTTTGAATCAGGAACTAATGCCAAAAGTGACAAATTTGTACAAGCTGTGGGAGCGACAGGCCAACCAGAAAAAAACCTTATTTTCTAAAACCTCTTAAGCATAAAATTGAGAAACAAATAAAAGATTATAGATTTTTATCTGCCCAATTTTCCAAGTTTTCTACTAGGTAAGGATTTACTTGTCGAATAATTCAACAAAAATAAACTTGAATTCCAAGTAAGCGAGGAACAACTGATAATAGCTTTGAGCCTGACTATCAGTTGTATAAAACTAGTAATCAGAAAATAATACCCACTGAAGCTAAAAGATAAGAAAGGGAATCAAACTGATAATAGAGAAATTTTTAGAATGAGAGTTACTCAATTAACCTGGACAGTTTTACCTCAAGGTCAAAGGCCACAGAGAGATGGTACTCTTCTACGATATGCAGATGATCTGCTAATAATAACTGGGACAGAAGAAGAATGTGTTAAATGGACTATTTCTCTGTTGAATTTCTTGGGTTTAAGTGGATATCGAGTCTCTCAACAGAAAGCGCAGCTGGTGCAAGAAAAAGTGGTGTACCTGGGATATGAAATTTCCAGAGGACAATGATCCCTAGGAACAGCAAGAAAAGAAACCATCTGCTAAATGCCTAAACCCGAAACGGTGAGAGATCTACGAGCCTTTCTGGGAATGACAGGTTGGTGTCGCTTATGGATCTACCAATATGGGGTACTCGCCAAGCCATTGTATGATTTATTAAAAGAAGCTAAGAGTATCCTGGTTTGGACTCCCGAAGCAGAGGGAGCCTTTAAGAGACTGAAGCACGAACTCATGAAGGCCCCAGCTTTGGGCCTCCCGGATGTAACAAAACCTTTTTGGTTGTTCTCTCATGAACGACAAGGGATGGCTTTAGGAGTCCTGGCACAGCAATTGGGACCACATAAAAGAGCTGTAGCTTATTTCTCCAAGCAGTTGGATGAAGTAAGCAAAGGATGGCCCAGCTGTCTAAAAGCGGTGGCCGCAGTAATCATAAACATAGAAGAGGCCAGAAAGCTCACAATGGGCCAGAAAATGACTGTATTAGTGTCCCACACTGTGTCTGCTGTACTAGAACAGAAAGGTGGCCATTGGTTGTCACCTTCCAGATTCCTAAAGTACCAAGCAATCCTAGCTGAATCAGATGACGTAACCATTCAAGTAACTAACATTGTGAATCCAGCCTCATTTCTAGAAGGAAGAATGTCAGCAGAACCAATAGAGCATGACTGCCTAGAAACCATCGAAGCAGTCTACTCCAGTCGCCCGGATCTCAAAGAAGAGCCATTTGAAGATGCAGACAACTGGTTCTCGGACGGCAGCAGCTTCGTGAAGCAAGGAGTAAGAATGGCAGGCTATGCAGTAACCACAACGGAAGAGGTAATCGAATCAAATCCTTTACCTGCAGGGACCTCAGCCCAAAAGGCAGAATTAATAGCTCTTACCCGAGCCCTGGAATTGGCAGAAGGCATACGAATTAATATTTGGACAGACTCTAAGTATGCCTTCTCCGTCGTACATGCTCATGGAGCAATTTGGAAAGAAAGGGGACTGCTAACCGCCCAAGGGAAAACAGTCAAACACGCAGAAGAAATTCTACGATTGTTAGAAGCAGTCCAACTCCCAGCACAAGTGGCCATAATGCATTGCAAAGGACACCTAAAAGGTAACACTGTTCCAGAGATAGGAAATAGGAAAGCTGATGCAGAAGCTAAATTAGCTGCTGCAAGAACCAAGGAAGTGGTTATAACAGCTCTAATACCAGAAGAGCTAAATACCGACTTCCAACCAGATTATCAGGACTCAGATCATAGATGGATTCAAAAGAACAAGGGCAAATTATTAGACAATGGATGGGGTCAATTAGAAACAGGACAATTAATAATACCAGAGAAGTTAATGTGGCAATTTGTGAAAACAGAACATGAGAAAACACATTGGAGTTTAGATCCACTTTATCAGTATTTACAAACTAGAATAGCAGGACCAAAATTATTCACTACTGTAAAACAAGTTACAACCCAATGCGAACGATGCTTGAAGAATAACCCAAATACAGGGACCAAGATACATCAGGGAGCAATACATCGAGGTAAATTCCCAGGTGAAGTATGGCAGATTGATTTCTCTGAACTCCCAAGAAAAGGGGGGTATAGGTACCTATTGGTACTAACTGATACATTTTCTGGGTGGCCTGAAGCATTTCCCTGCAGAACAAACAAGGAGAGGGAGGTAACTAAAGTTTTGCTAAACGAAATTATACCACGATTTGGAATACCAAGGAGTATATCCTCAGACAGAGGTACACATTTCTGTGCAAAAGTCGTGAGAGCAATAAGCAAAGCATTGCAAATTAAATGGCAATTGCATACGCCCTACAGGCCACAAGCCAGTGGGCAAGTGGAAAAGATGAATCATCTTATTAAACAACAAATTGCTAAAATATGTCAAGAAACTAACTTACAATGGTATCAAGCTCTGCCTATTGCTCTGATTAGATTGAGGGTCAAACCTCGATCGAAAGAAAAGTTGAGCCCGTTTGAAATTCTGTACGGTAGACCTTATGCTATGCAAGTTGTAAATAGTGATGCTGTAGACCAAATAGGCAATCAATATATATATGATTATGTAATTGCTGTTGGAAAACATTTTGATAAAAATGCTGCAGTAGTAATAGAACACCAGCCCAAGCAACCTGACTGTAAATTGCATCCATTTAACCCCGGTGATTGGGTGTATGTTAAGAATCTTTTAGGAAAACCCCTACAAGAAAAGTGGGAGGGACCTTTCCAAGTGCTGCTGACCACCTTCACCGCGGTTAGGATCAAGGAACGACCTACATGGATTCACTACTCTCGAGTCAAGAAAGCTCCAGAAGATAAGCAAGAAGACCTGGCATCATGAATCCGGCTCTTTCAACATTGATCATTGGACTTCTGATAAGTATAGTTTTATCTCAAAACTCTACCTCTGAAGGACCGTGGTCTAATGCTTACATAGAACTACCTTTCGAAGGTGATTTCCCGGAAATGGAGATTTATATTTTACATAACAAACAACCTTACACGCCAGACCCAGGCTATCTCATAGCACAAAAGGGAGACCAATTTCAAATAGGGTGTCGAGAAGTTGAGGGACTAATAGGAAAAACAGATAAACTAACACTGATGATTAAATTCTGGCCAGATGAATCTAAACAGGATTTAATCACTTATAGCCAAATAAAAAAAGGTCAGCCCATTGTTTGGACTCAACGGCCAGGACCAATCTCATGTCAGTGGGATAGTTTTGAAGGAGGCAGAGCACAATGTGAAATTCTATTCGAGTTAAATCATTCAGTGACATTCACCTGTAATAGGGAAGGAAACCCTCCAGGTGTTGACACCGTTAGAAAAAGAATTTCACTAGCTAAAGACCCATCTCGTGAAATCACTCCACAAGTAGAATGTAGAAGAATACATAATTTCACTTTGATAGGACCTCAAGTAATAAGACAGTCAAACGAGTTGAAGTTACTACTAAATCCTACATATTCTCTAAAGAAGGTACAGATGAACATTCAAACAGACATTACACACTTACAAGAAGATTGCCAGCCGTTCGTAAAGCAAAGTCTCAAAGGCTGGAATGCCTGGTTAGCGACTAGGTCACTTCACAAACGAACACAAAGAGATATAAGTGGATGGATTGGCACAGGGTTTGGTATAATGAACACCATAGACCAAGAGGTAATACTAAATAAGTTGAGTACCGTCACTTCCAATCTAGGTAAGCTTAAAGTACCTTTAAGCTCATCTATGCTAACTTTAGCAGAAACACAATCCTTAGTAGTTAAATTGATGGCTCTAATAGCTGACCACACCGCTGAAGATTTTGTCAAGATTGCTGATTACGCTGGAGATATTAGCAAAGAAGTTGCACTTGCTATCCAGTGCGTTCAAACACAACAATGGATACAGTCAGTAGCAGCGGGAATATTAAGAGAAGGAATGTCAGGCATACTGCCTCAAGAAATGAGAGAAACAATATTAAGAGATAGCTCCACTACACGATTTGAAATAGACCACCAGGCTTGGTGGCAATTAGTTAATTTTACCTATGATCCACAACAAGAACATGTTGAGGCCTATGTCCTCACCATCAGCGCTGCAGAAGAGAGAGCTATCTTCCCCATTCTAACATTAGGAACTATACATCAAGATGTCATTGTCAGACCTGTAGATCATAATGTCTGGGCAAACTATGACAACACTAAGAATAAGTGGCAATCAATTAGCACAGAAGCATGTATTCCTAAAGGACAATTAGGTTATATTTGCGAAAATGCCATAGTAGAAGCTGAAGACTTATGCTTAGATGCTGAAGACAGTATATGCACTTTTGAAATGCTTCCGCACAATAGAACCCGATCACAAGTATTCTATATAGGAAATGGATGCGCTTGTATTAGAACCCCTTGTGTTGATGTAGTAATAGATAATTGTCTTGAAGTGACTAATGATACTAACTTTTGTATATGTAACTTCACCAAAATTGTAGGTTGTGACTTTAGCTATACTGCACCCATAACCACACAGCAGTTAATCGAAGCTGAGTACACTTTGTATCATGAAGTACCCAAACTACAGATAGGCATGGATACTAAGCTTCTCAAAGAAATGCTTATGCATCCTGAAGTAAGAAAGTTAGCTCAAAAGGTGAATCAAACGACCCAACGCATGGTGTGGCAAGTAGAGCATAATTCAGAAGGTATAAAAAATATCTTGACGAAAGTTGCACAAGTAGGTCAACATCACTGGTGGGACATTTTCACAGGGTACTCTCCAACAGCAACTCAAGTCTTTCACTACCTAGTACACCCCATATTGATTATAGCTATAGGCATGCTCTTGTTAACCCTCATGAACATATGCCTGTGGTGTAAGTTAAGGTCCATGGTCAAGAGAACCCAAATGATCTGGGCAATGATAAAAGCATATCAGCGACCTTTAGGATTAGAACTTGACGAAGGAATTCGTAAGTTCTAAGAAAAGGGGGGAAATGAAGCCAGGTAACACCTGAAAAGCGAACTTAAGCAATATAAAGAGTTAAGCACAAAATGTAGAAGCAAGCTTTAGCAAGGCACATAGAATTCAGCATTATGAAAGCGGAGACAATAAATTCACTGAGGTACAGGTCGCGCTGACACAGGAGAACATAAACATGAACAGAAAATGCTAGTACACACAAAAAGAGACATATGGGGAGGAAACCAAAGAGATAAAGAGAGGGACATGCCAAGAAATTAGGTATTGGTGCCAAATACCGAAACTCTCTGCCAAATTCATAAGGAAGCTACCCAAATTAGGGAAGGTTCAAAAGTTTAGGAGGATGATGATGAAAAGGACACGAGGTTCATGATGAAGGAAGACCGGAACTCCCACCGAAGTTCTCCCCAAATTAAGGACCACGCCTCTAACTCCGCCTCAACTCCACCTGTTATGAATATTAAAAGTAGATGTTGCAATGTAATGAATATTCATAATATATGATGTAATTGCTTGGCAAAACGTGTATAAAAGTTGGATTGTGTGTTTCTCGAGTTGGAGCAGTTTGTCCAGGGCGACCTGGCTGCTCCCCGGCCGTGAAATAAATACCTCCTGCTTATAGACTGAAATTCTGTCTCTGAGCAGTTTCTCCGCGCCTTGTTTTGGGGCATAAAATTGGCATCAATGGATTCAGGCTCTTCCCAGTGGTGCCAAGTGATAGGACAAGAGGCAATGGGCAGAAACCGATCCCAGGAAGTTCCACCTGTATATGAGGAAGAACTTTACTGTAGAGCTGACCATGCACTGGAAAATATTGCCAGGAGGTTGTGGAGTGTCCCTCACTGGAGGTCTCCAAAAACTGTCTGGACACAATCCTGTACACTGTGCTCTAGGATGACCCTTCTTGACCAGGGAGATTGGACCAGATGACCCACTGTGGTTCCTTCCAACCTTATGCATTATATGATTCTATGATTCTGTGATTATTTTAGGAAAATTTCTCTCTATCTGCAGGATCAATGTACAGTAAAACAAAGTGTCTTCCAGTAGGTACTGTAAACACTTGGACATTATTTAAAAGTCTGTAAGTGTAGTAATCTATGTGTAATGAAAGTTATTGTTAAATTTAGGCAATGACAGAGACAACTTTCTCAAAAACATAAGTGACAAATTGTGCTGGTTTTAGCTGGACTTGGTCTGTTTTCTTTATAGTAGCTGGTATAGCCCTGTGGTTTGGATTTGTGCTGAAAATGGTGTAGAAAATTCAGGGATGTTTTAGACATTGCTGAGCAGTGCCCACACAGAGTCAAGGCCTTTTCTGCCCATCAGTGGGAGAGGTTGGGGATGCACGAGGAGTTGTGAGGGGCACAGCCAGGACAGCTGATCCCAAACTGACCCAAGGGATATTCCATACCACATGGCATCATGCTCAGCATATAAAGATGGGGGAAGAAGGGAGGAGGGGGCATTTGGAGTGATGATGTTTGTCTTCCCAAGTCACCATTATGTGTGATGGAGCCCTACTTTCCTGGAGATGGCTGCTCAGCTGCCTGGCCACAGGAAGTGGTGAATAAATTCCTTGTTTTGCTTTGCTTGCCTGCACAGCTTTTGCTTTACCTTGTAAACTGCCTTGATCTCAATCCCATTTTTACTCTTCTGATTCTCTCCCCTATCCAGCCAGGACAGTGAGGCCCTATGTGGGGCTTTATTTCTAGCTGGGGTTAAACCATGACAAAAACTAAGAAAAAAAATCACATATAAAATAAG
The DNA here is from genome assembly GCF_036250125.1 of Pseudopipra pipra. Taxonomy (NCBI): domain Eukaryota; kingdom Metazoa; phylum Chordata; class Aves; order Passeriformes; family Pipridae; genus Pseudopipra; species Pseudopipra pipra. Next base: position 52,123,450 of record NC_087550.1, read on the forward strand.
AAATTAATAAGAACAGGTAGCCCAATTATTATACACCGATGTTAAGCTTTTTATGGTATGCATACTTGTGCTGCCTGTGGTGAAGGGGAGGAAGTAAAGAAACCTGCATTTTTCTTCCTGGGAGGTATTACGGAAGAACAAGTGAAGCATAAAGTATTCGTACTGTAGGAGCCACATACTGTGGCAAGGCACAGAGAATTCTTAATTGATTGAAGTAAGGAGCAGGGTAAATCAGTTGAAAAGTACAGCTTTTTCCATTCAGTGCATGTTTTTCTGCCTTTTTCAAGGCACCTGAATTTTGTTTAAGTACATAACAAAAAACTGCCAACATCTCATTTCATGCTGCATTTGTAAATGACTTCTTTAGGGCCAGAAATAAGTAGTAACTTGTTAGCAGAAATCTCATTTAGCTGACAGTAAAAAGGTACCTTAAGAGCATCTAATAAAGTAATAGTATTGCATACAGAGCTTCTGCATGTAAAATAAGATTGAATCAGGCATAATGCTTAGCAATCACTCACTACCTATTCAGTTTACAAATGGGTTTAGAAGAAAAAAATCTAAGTACTCTATGAGCTTAAGAAAAAATACACAGACTATTATGAAATTATGGAGAGTAAAGATTTTCTCTGAAGTTATTTGCATTTTAGCAGAGACTTATTAAAGACGTATCCTTAAAGACTGAAGATGTATTTAGCATTGTATGTTATTCAAAAACACTCTTTCATCTGCAATATTTGAGTTATAACATACATATTATTAATTATTTTTTCATTATGGTTTTAAGGTATCAAAATTTTTTCTCTAGCACCAAAAATTTTGAAAGAAGTAATGTTACAACAGACATAACAGGAACATAGTTGATAGTTTTAGCTTTATTGACACAAGAAGATGATTTTACATCCAGCCTTATCATATACCAGTGGAGTTAAAGTGGAATCCAATTTCTGATCTCGTGAAATAAACATTTTCTTATTTAGTCCTTTTTTTAATAGATGGACACTATTAAAATATTTTTTCCTAATATTTTTCCTAGAGTATATTATTCCTCTCTATCATTTCCCCTCACCTCCTGTGATGTTTAATACAAGCATGGTTTCATTTTCAAAGCTCTTCAAAATTATCCTTGTATCATATACTGTCTATTATTGAGATTTCACCTCCTGTTCCCAGTTGACTTATCATGGCCAGCCTCTGACATCTACCAGTCAAATTATACAGTAAGAATCTATTAGATTTCTCTTTTGTTATTTACTTAAACTTATGAGGAGCTATCTCATTATCGTCCTTCAAATTTTGATCTAAAGCCTTCATTCTCTTGATGCTTGTAATAAACTTGTCACCATTCAGATTTCTAGTAAGCTGATGAGACTGACTTTCATAAATATCTTCTTTTACTATTTAACTTCCTGTTTCTATCTCTGACAGAGTCCCAAGCCAGAGTGTTGTCAGGTTTTGCTTTATATTTATAGAGGATTTTACATAAGAGATTGTGGGGCTTTTTTTTTTAAGGAGAGCAAGTGTCTTGGTTTAATCCCATCCAGCAACCAAGCCCCATGCAGCTGCTTGCTCACTCTCCCGTCAGTAAATTCGGGGAGATAATCAAAAGGATAAAAGGTATAGAACTCATGAGTTGAGATAAAGACAGATTAATAAGAAAAAACAAAAGATGTGCACACAAGCAAAACAAAACAAGGAATTAATTTACTGCTTCCCATGGGCAGGCAAGTGTTCATCCATCTCCAGGAGAGCAGGTCCCCATTATGTGTAATGGTGACTTGAGAAGACTAATGCCATCACTCCAGATATTCGCCCCCTTTCTCCTTCTTCTCCCCACTTTATATACTGAGTGTGATGCCATATGGTGTGGAATATCCCTTTGGTCAGTTTGGGTCACCTTTCCCAGCTGTGTCTCCTCCCAGCCTCTCTTGCTCCCCCAGCCTCCTAGCAGTATGAAAAGCAGAAAAGTAGAAAAGCCTAGGCTCCGTGTAAGCACTTCTCAGCAATAAAAAAAAATCTCTATTATCATCACTGTTTTCAGCACAAATTCAAAACACAGTCCCACACCAGTCACTGTGAAGAAAATTAACTCTAACTCAGCCAAAACCAGCACAGCAAGTCTAGTTCATAACAGTTTTCGCTTTCTTCTTCACTACCCTGCTTATCATTTGAAGATAAGTCATTAGATATAAAATTTATCCACATAGCATGTCTGCATTCCTGAGAAAAATGTCTTTGAAAAATTTTACTTTTCATCTTGAAAACTTTATGTGCAATATGTGTGTCAGTAACTCAGTTTACATAAAAAGAAAACTGAAAGAATTAGTAGTGTTTAACGTACTATAGGCAAAATGCCACTTATATGATTTTCATCATCATGTGACCCTCTTAGCTGAAAGCTGAGCTGAAATATTAAATATGTTAATAAATTGCTTGAATAAATATTTTCACAATATTTTGAGGTCTTTACCTTTCATAATCATAGGAATATCTGTGAATTTCTGTACCATTTTGTCATCTCTTTTCCCAGAATTTTTTTAAGCTGAAAAAACTCCAAACAAAATTTTTGTGTAATTACAGCATGTAAGTATGGGTCTGGATTTTTTTCAAGTTCAGACATGAGATGCCTCATGTTCTTTCTTAGCCTTGTTTTTTTTTGTTCTTCCTTGAATGTATTACACAGAAAAAGTCCAGGGGACATGGAAGGAGACAGTGGATCTTGTCTGCTTCTGTTATCAGGCATATATCCTTGTACAGAGAAAAACCTAAGCAATCCTGAGAAACAGGAAAGTAGGAAGATGCCTAGATTTTGTATGAATAGAAGAACCTTCAAGTTGTTTGGCAGACCACAATACCTCTTGGAACATTAGCTGAATTTCCTTGTTCAATCTAATGTGTGAATTAAACACAGAATCTTAGAATCAGAGAACGGTTCAGATTGGAAGGGACCTTGAAAGATCATCTGGTTCAAACTTTTGTGAGAAAGGAAGATGAAATGAGATTATCTAGCACCCTTTTCAATGACATCCTGAAAACCTACAGTGATGAGGACTCTACCATGTCCCTATGGAGCTTTTTTTCCATTTAATGGTGGTTCTCACTGCAAAAAATACTGTCTTATTTGAAGATAAAACCTCTCCTAGTGCAATTTATACCAATTGCCCCTTTTATTCTCTGTGATTCCTTGTGAAGAGAGAGCCTCTGTCCTCTTTGTACCCACCTTTTAAGTACTGGAATACTATGATTGGGTCCTCCCTGAACCTTCTAGAAGGAAAGACCTAATTCCTTCAGTCTTTGCCCATAGGGCAGATTCTCCAGCCCTTTGATTATCTTAGTGGAAACATGTGAAACTATTCACACTACTAAACTATTGACACCAATATACTTTCTGATCTCCCCAGGATTCTCCCTAAGTCACCAAAATAAAAGGGTGATTATCGCCCTGGGATCAGTTCAGAAGCTATGAGGTTCATATCCTAAACTGACTTTTGAAATTGCTGCTTTCTTGCTATATGCATGTACAAGGGAGATTCAATCTAAATTACCGTAATCTCCTAGATCCTCTCTTGCTCCTTTCCATGTTCTTTTATTAAATGCGCGTTAATGTTTGAATTCCTTGCTGTTATGCCAAAGACCCATCATAAAACTAACCTATGACACAGATGCCTCAGAAATTGCTGCCTGAGAAGGGAGTAAGGAACAGGAAATTAAATTATTTACAAGCACAGGAAGAAAAAAGTAAAAACTATAAATCATGGTGCTGCCAAAATGGTCACTGTAGCTGCAGCTCTCCAGAAATGATAAAGATATTGACAAGAGATTTAGGAAAAGATATTCCTTTTCATAAAGGCAACTGAAATTGCTGAATGGAAAGCTGCCTGATAGATATTTCTAGACATATATACATAAATATTTATGTATATGTATAAATATATATGTATGCATACGTACATATAAATAGAGAGTGAGGAGTTACGAGATTGTAGTAAAGGGAATTTGAAAGCAGTGCACTTGACGAAGTAAATCAATTTCATCTATACTTTTTTTTCAAGGAAAAGAAAAATTACTGAAACATTAGAACAAAAAAAGCTCTTAATCTGAGCAGATGATTTTGGAGGGCTTGTGGAACTCATGGCTCAATTCACCTCAGCACAACTATCCTGAATGTCAAAATATTGATTGTCTAGTCTAAACAAGCTGCATTAGATGTTCTTCTACTAGATGGAGAGAGGAACTTTAATGCAGATGGCACAACTCACATTTTAGAAATCTATATAAGAATGCCATCCCCAATTCAAAATTTTTTTTGTGGAGCGCTGGGATTTTAAAATCATTGCTTCAAGTCCAAGCTATTATCTACATTATATAATAGCATATATTAAAACTGTTAGTTGAAAAGCTCAATTCAGAATCGAGTTAAAATATCTAATACTACAAACTAGTACTACTAAATTATAGGATATTGCACGTTGCATTTAAATTGCTACCAGTTGAAAGCCTGATCAACACCAAGTTTACACACACAAAAAAAATAAACTATGCTAACAATGAAAATGGAACAATTTGTGAGTTCTGAAGTAAAAAAATGAAATAAAAATGTTATTAGATATTCAGGAGCAGTTAAAATATGTTGCAAAATGGTAAAACAATTACATTTTTGTGAGTAAAATACCATTATTTATGCATAATGGTGAAGTGTCATTGCAAAAGGCAGAAGTCTTTCATGAAGTTACTCCTACCTATGCAGTGTTTATGGCTCTGAACAGATGTAGAAAGCAAGGGACAAATAAGGCTTCCCCCATAAAAAGACAAAGAAAGATGAGATGGAAAATAATCCTCTAAATACTTAGAGAAGGGAAGGTTCCAAAGGACAAGACAGTAATCAGGAAAAGACTAAAACTGATATTTGAAAGATCTGGAATAGAAAAACTTAGTTGAGCTACTTCTAATGGCATGGTAAGAATGTTTGACTGGTGTTGTCTGCAGTTCTACTGTCATGGTTATGAGACTGCAGAACCTAGTTCAATATACCATCATTCACTTAATTTTCTGTCTCTTGTGTTTCTATATTTTAGTTTCCCTCCTGATAAGGGTACCAAGGCAAGGTTGGGCTGTAGACACCGAAGTTTTCATTTGAAATGTAAAAAGGAAATAACAAATGTGGTGTACGGGGACCTGAGAGGTACTCATGTCTTAAAATTGATTTTCCAGAAGTTAATTGGCCTCTGTGGAAAATAATACTTGGTACTGATATTTTTCATCTGTTCTTTTCTTAGGGTTTTTCTTTTGCAGACAAATAATTAATGAAAACTTGAATAGTTTTTCTAACTTTCAACCAAAATTTTGGGAAATTCAGATAAATTTGCTAACTAAAATTAATCTTTTTCAATACTCCAAAGATACCTAAGCTTCGTTCTTAAGCACCTTTCCCTGATCTACCTAACTTCGCTCTGATAACAAACTGCTGATACCACAAATACTGAGGCATTCAGTGAATCAGTTGTACACAATGTCAACAAAATGCAGAAATTCCTAAAGATCTATTTTGACTGTTGTAGTGAAATTCTACTGAACTCTATATGAGAAAAAAATAAATGTATTTTTTTATTAAAATGTATAAAAGTACTCCATAAGAAATTACTCACATGAACTGAATGATTAATTTTATAACATTAACCACATATTAAAAAAAAAAAAAAAGGAGAGAAAGAAAAAAAAGGAATGAGGCCATAAAACACATCCTGGTGAGTACAATAACAAAAATGTCCTGCAAATAAATTGGGGCACAGCAGGAATGACTCTGTGCATAAGCAGCAGGCTCCTAAAATTGATCATCTGTCTTGCTGAAAGTTAATGGAGCTCTCTCAATATAGAAACAATATAGTCAATCATGCTTTATAGTATAATTAACTACTGACTACAGTTGGACTGAGTAGAAAATATTTCATGGTATGGTAGAAAGGCTAGCAGAGTTGATGATCTTCCTGGATCTGTAATACCAGTGGGAGATGCTGAATATCTAACATCTAACACAGTATTGAGATACTGTGTACCTATGCAGGATACCATGTTAAATTATTTTTACACTGTTATGGAATCTGAAAATGTAACCCTGCCTTCTTCATATGCTGATACTACCAGAACTTCAAATCATATATTATGCCATGCATGTTTATAAAATCCATATCTGAATTTTAGTTGTGTTACTTAGTCATGATGAGAATATATAATCTGAGTGTCATTGAAATTATTGATAGTCTACCTCCTGATAATTTAGAAACACAGATGTCAGCATGTGTGCAGAAAATCAAACAACAGCTAATAATCATGAGCTGCACTTGAATTGCAAAACATTCTGAGTTAGAAGGGCTCCACAAGGATCATCAAGTCCAACTTTTCAACGAATGCCCCATACAGTGATTAAACCCATGATCTTGGTATTATTAGCACCATGCTCTAACCAAGTGAGCTAATCTCAGGGTCATGAATAAAAACAGAAGTAAATTTAAAAATAATCCCAGAAAGAGAATGATAAAGTATTTTAATGACATATGCAAAGCAATGGGACTTCGTCCTGGAGTCATAAGGTGCCACTGAAAGAAGCACCAAGTCCAGTAGGAGTGTAAAGTCACTACTTTCAGTAGGTGTAGGCACGTGTAGAAAAGATGTCTCAGTGTTGCTTAATGGATGAAAACCAGGATGAAACTGTTTATGTAAATCATACCTGTATTTTTCTAACTAAACTGTAGTTGAGTGTTAATCACTTGTGAGTCGCCTTTGATAATAGTTGTAGTGTTGGAAATTACGTAGCAGGTTTTCAGAGTTATCTCTTGTTTCCCATGGATTAGTTGGACTTTGTTTCCCAAGCACTATAAGTAAAGATTTATTATTTTATTTTATTTTTATTTTTAATTTTATTTTTAATGTTTATTTTAATTTTCAATAACATGGGACAAGGTTTGAAGATTCAGGGTCTTGAAATAGTGATTAAATTATTATCACTATTTTCATTATATTAAAAGAGTACAGGATGACGATAGCCAATAGATCAGAAAGCAGAAGCCTGTATCAGTTTTCTCAGTTTCCATGATTAACAGCAGAGATAATAACACAAATATCAGTTAAAAATACTGAGCATTAGGAAGAGTTAGAAAGTCCAGGCCACAGACGTTGCTGGTGATACACAGGCAGAATGTTAAGTTTTAATCAGGAGCCAGTACTGCTGTGCTTTTGATTTCACAGCATTAAGGTCTGACTTACATTATTCTGGCAAGAAGAAAAGAAAGACAGATCTATAAAATTCTACTGAAATGTGATGTTCCTGAGCCATACCTTCCTTGTAGTGGCACATAAACATAAGCTATATGTGAATCATCAACATTTCATAGTGTATTGGTTGATTAGCCATAAAAATGTGAGTGTTTGAAATTTACTGAAGTAGTTAAATGTCTTTTCTAAGATATTATTTCTTGTTATAGAAATAGTGAGTGATCTGATCTCCTCACTGAATATGCTTGTGGCTGAAGCAGGGAAACATTTGTTTTGTATTATCAACTAATTACAGATATGCATCATAGCTTTACAATAAGAAAGAAAAAGTGATGGGAGTAAAACCTTATCATCTAGCAGACTGCATTGCAGAAGACTTGAAAATCTCCAAAGCAAATATAGACTAAAGCTGAATAAGATATGATACAGAAGTGTGGTTTTGACATATAAAGATTACATAGTATACAGTCGTTTTTGTTTTGAGAACCAAATAGCTGAGGTTGGGATAATACCTTAAATTGTGGAACCCTCTGGACACAGGGCATGCATTTGCACCCCCGTGGTTGAAGGCCTTCTATTAAAACTGCCCTCTTATCTCTACTCATGATTGTCTGGTGAGTAATTTCTTGGCTCCTGATCTATGGCAACAATATATATATATATTTTAGTTACAGACACTTATGGATCCATAAAAGATGGTACAGAGCCCTAGAGTTCACATATTACAACTTAATAAAGCATTCTATTTCATACAACTTCAGAAAAACAGGGCATTAGATGAGAAAACCCTAAAAACCAATCCAATTTTTTGAATCTTAGAGAAATATTCTGGTATTCAACATTAAAGCAGATATTATTCTTAGAGTAAGGTTTATTTTATACATAGTTTATAGGCAATGGAAATATTATTATTGACAGGAAAAAAGTGCTTAATAATTTTTTCAAGAGGTGGTATGAGTTTTATTATGTAGAGTTAAGCAGAAATGAATATATTATAGTTCTTGGCAGTTTCCTTGTTCATCCATTCCTCCTAGTGATCTTGAAACAAGATCTTCTTCCAAGAACTTCTTGGATTTTTAATTCCTCTACGAACATGACATTGTAAATTAAAGGCCTTAAAAGTTACTGAAGGGCATAAGGAAGGTATAAATCTCTAGAGGATACATGGGAGAGACTTTTAAACTTTCCTTGACTTCAAAAAGAAAAGGAGAAAAAAACCCCAACAACTTTATGTACCAGTGCCATTAATAAACAGCACATTGTAAAATAAATCTGAAGGAAGCTTTGAATTTTTCAGACTAGCACAAAAAAATTTAGATTTCCAATTAAAAAAATTGTGTCTGAAAATGATAGGGATCTTTTCTGTCATTTTTCACTAATTTTCTTTATTATTAAAGTAAAAAGTTTAGGTCATGAGCCAGCAAGGTCAAAACCTGCAAACTGAAATGTTGCTTTCTTTTTCCCCCATAATGACTTTTGTTTCCTGTTTAAATGGCCTTGTATAGGACTTACTGAAATCACAGAGGGAGTTTTTGTTGACTTCTCTAAAGAATGTCTGGGCCTTGAATTAGAATAAAAAAGTAAATGTGACTGTATATTATAAGAACAACCATTGTATGAAAAAAAAAAGGAAAAGCTTTCTCTGTCAACGTAGAGCACAGAAAATTATAAAAATTCTTTTAGAAAAAAAGCAGTGCTTTATTTGCCTTTCATTTTCTTCTGTTCACAAAAGCGTACTGCATATATTCTCTAAGTCTGTATCGGTGCACTACAAGACTAATTATGTCCTTGCATTAAATAACCTAAAACACTGTATCATGACCTTAAACATATAAATACCAATATATATCTTATTATGAATGCTGTTTATGTAATAGTTTGTCCTGAAGTGTGGAACTTAATTTAAAATATGCCATTCTGTCAATAATTCTGAGTTCAGTTTCACCACCCTTGAGGCAGTGATTTCTTTCAATTCAACAACAACTTTTTTGTGTATTAAGGTACTGAATTTGTGTTAGAATTGTTGAAAGGGATTAGAAAATTATTCAAAAGTATATTAGGGACAGTATAATGTTTTTGAAGCCCTTCTATATCAAAGCCAACTAAAGCATGCAAAGCTTCAAAATTTGAGTGACAGTGCAGTCACAAATGTGAGATAGGTAATGGAAGGTCTCTTTCACAGAGAAGGGAGTGTTGGGAGTGTTATGGTTTAACCCTAGCCAGAAATTAAGCACCACACACCCACTTCCTCATTCTTCCCTGGTGGGGAGGAGGAGAGAATTGGAAAGGTAGATAAAAGGTAGGAAACGCATGTGTTGAGATAAAAACAATTCAACAGATTAAGCAAAAGCCACCCACACAAGCAAAGCAAGACAAGGAATTCATTCATCACTTCCCATGGGCAGGCATGTGTTCAGCAATCTCCAAGAGAGTAGGGCCCATCAAATGTGACAGTGACTTGGGAAGACAAACACCATCACTCTGAACATCCCCCTTTTATCATTCTGCCCCAGCTTTATATGCTGAGCGTGATGTCATATGGCCTGGGATATCCCTTGGGTCAGTCAGGGTCAGCTGTCTCTGCTGTGTCTCCTCCCAAATAATTGTGCATCCCCGCCTCCTCAGTGGTAGTGTGCCATGAGAGACAGAAAAGGCCTTGACTCTGTGTAAGCACTGATCAGCAATAGCTAAAGCATTCCTGAATTATCAACTCTATTTACAACACAAATTCAAAACATAGCCACATAACAGGTACTGTGAAGAAAAATAACTCTATACCAGCCAAGACCAGCATAGGATTTTCCTATGGAACTACTTTTTTCATCTTCTAGGAAATGCCACTGGAGAATAAATGAGCTCCAGAAGCAGATACGGATGCTTGAATCCACTTAAGTGCAAAAACAGCTTTATGTGCTAACAGCGGATTTACATGATTCATTTGAGGTGTTCAGGCAATATCTTTTAAAGATTAATATCACAGACAAATAAGGTCTACTATAAATAGCTGTCATTGCATAGCAAATTTAGACACAATAGACTTTGTGAAGTCAAATTAATAGATTAATTACTGTTCATTTGTAAGTGCATGAATACAGTATATAAAGCACACAGTTATAGCAGGAAATTCTGTCAAATGCCTTTTTAACTATAACAGTCTGCCTTCTTAATCATAAGCACCTATTTATGGAATTATCATAAGTTTCCTCCAAAATGTAGACTGACTATGCAATCTAGTCACATGTCTTAGCAGGAGGAACGAATATGGTCTTTGGCCTTCATATTTATTCTTTAGAGTACACCTATGACACCATAATTAATGTATCCCTCACCATGTCCTCACTTTAAATGTAAAAATAATTAATTTGGAAAAAAAAGTCAATTAGCACAAATGAAATTCAGACAAAACAGACTGTAGCCTATAGGTGGCAAATCACTGCAACTGTGAGGGAAATGAGAAAAGAAAAGTGATATACAGCTGTGCAAGACAGGTCATTTTGTAAAGAGATACGGCCAGAACTCAGCATCTTCTCTCCATTGCAACAGATGCTCTAACACTAGAAAAAGGCATTTAAGTATAACAATCTGTATTGACTCACAGTTGACTAGAAGAGTTCTAAGGGTTTGGGTTAGTTTTCAGACATGAGTCTCTGATCACAGCTGAGACATCCTACAGTATCCAAGATTTCTGTATGACTACCTGTAATGACACGGGACTGGAGGAAATCTGAGACTTTGCAAACTGGCAGCTAGAGGACACCCTGCAGCATCTGAAGTTTCATTAGACATCTAAGCTTAAGTGACTGAATCACACTGTGGTATCCAATTATCTGTGTGACAAGAGACTCTGTTTTCCTAGTAGAGGATAATAGGAGACAAGGTCTCTCCATGTGGTGTGAAACAGGTTTCATATGCCAGGAAAAGAAGAAACTGAACCCAGTGTGTGATTATTCACTCCACGGAACAAACCTCATCGCCTTGTCTTGAGCAAAGAATTTGTAAAGCAATAGGTTTGTTTACCCAAGGTGTTACCAGGGCTTCTGTGGTGTTTTATACTGTGCTGTGGATGTGAGAGAGAGAGCAGGTACACAAGAACTTCGCGCAGACACCAGAGCCTTGGCATACTCTTTCTCATAGTTGAAAGCTCTTTCTCAGCATAATTCTATTCAACAATGTTCTTATTCCTCTGTGGTCAAGAAAGTAGTTAAACCAGACTTGACATTCAGCCATTCCACTTGAACAGAAAATAAGTATCCTAACATGGAGGAGAACACTGTGTTTTTCAGTTCACATATATATACATGCATATATATATATATATATATATATATATATATAAAAATATATATACGATAATTTTCTCAATTTGAATGCTCTTTTTTTTTTCCCAAATCTACAATGTAAAATATAAATAATTCAAACCCATTGTCGATTGAAGTATGAGTATGATGTAGAATGTCTGGCAGCAAAATGTTATTAACATCTACAGAAAAATAAAACACCAAAACCTACTGTATTTAAGATCATCAATATAATATATTCCTTTACTTCCTCCTGTCCTACTTCCAAATTATGTTGTTACTTTCTGACATGTTATTCTGTCTTTATTTCAAATTTCTTCATTCTTATTCTTGCATTTACCTCATTTTCCTTTTGTCACGCATGTAGAGCTCTTCAAAACAGAGCAAAAGCATGCCTGTACTATGTTGCTGCCAACTGGCTGGGAAGGTTCAAAGACCAACTTCAAAAGACTAGGGAGGGTTTTTTGTTTCGAAGCACTTCCAGATTATTTTATTGGAACAGAAACACAGTAGGGTACCTCTACTTACAAAACAACCCGATACTGAATATACAGAATTGTGTCTGCAGACACAGTAGGCCTTACACCATTTTCATATGTATGTAGCTGTTGACTTCAGCAGAAATTTTCCTGACTTTGCCAAGTGTATCTAAAAGCATATTCTAGTCCAGTGAGCTTAGAAAACATTAAGGAAAGAAATGCAGGTATCTAATATTTTTGAGGCAAATAACTTCTTTCTTCTTTTTCTTCCTTTTCTCTCTTTTCTCCCTTTGTTTTCTTCTCTCCCCTCTCTGTGATCACTGTGATTAAGCAAAATTTTATTTAGGCTTTTCATTATTGCACCTTACCAACAGCATCTCCTTCCAATAAGACATTTTGTCTGGATTCAGCCTTCAATCTCGTACTACTGTGACAATAAGGATTATTAATGACATTTCTTCAGCAAGTCTTGACCTAAGACTGCCATCTTGAACAAACAATCATGACAGAAATATGTTAGTGGGAAATAAGTTCTGAATATACATTAATTTAAAAAGACTACTTTGATCAGTATTCAATTCAGACATTTCACATCGTAATCATATTATGGAAAAACAGATTTTGATATTTTTCTCCCAGAGAACTTTCATAGATCTGATACTTTAATATAACTGGCTGTGCAAAACCAAATTATTTGATCTGATAGCTAGATGCCGAGAAGAGTTTTAATAATAGCATAGATGGAGCCATTACTTCCAGCACCAATGAGTGACAGTTGGTTTTCCAACTTTCAAGTTTCTTTTAGACCATTGTACTTCACTGCAATTAATTTGTATTTTTTATATGAATTTCTTAGTCACTTCCTGAACCATTTTATATTTCTCAGTGTGAGACACTGGATTAATCATTGGGTCGGAATCAACTCAACTCTGTGTGTTTGAGGGGTGAAGGGATAGGCTGAATCTCAGAGAGGTGAGGTAATTCCTTATCCCACATGCCAGGCCCTGCAAGCCTGGGGCAACCATGGAGCAGCAGCCAAAGGCAGCCTGGAAGCACTGCTCCACACCACTGCTCCACACCACTGCTCCACCCTTGGAGCCCCTAAACCAGCCTCTAATTGGCTACACCACACCTCACTCTGGCTTGGAGCCCCAGAATGGTCAGTGGGCTGGAAGTCCTACCTGGGAGGGGTGGCCAGAGGGGGCCAGAGCACATAAAAACAGCAACAGGTGGCACCGTTTTTGGCTTGAGATCTGCCACCTCCCTTGTGGAAGGTGGACTTGCACGTGACTCTGATCTTATGTTAATCCCTTTTCTCTCTCTTTGCTCCTTCTTCTCTTAATCTCATTTCTTAATATTTTGAGTAATTTCAGTCCAGATGGGTTTGCTAAGTTATGTGGGTTAGCATGTGCTAAGTCATAGCTTTGTGGAATGCTTTGTTTTGGTTGTAGTTTATCCTTTTAAACTTCTGTTATGTTCTCTTCTTCTCTCCCTTATTTTCTAAAGTTATCAACAAAAGTATCTCCTGAGAAAACGTGCATCATATTCTCTTTATGCTACCTCAAGGTATTAAAGAACTGAAGGCTCTTCTAAATATTTACTGCGTGAATTTTTGGAACCTTGTATATTTCAAAAGTAAAACTCTTGGGTGAGCTTGTCCAGTCCTGCAGTCTTATACTCGGGAACCAAAAATCTCCTGTGACCATGAATTATACAATTTAATTATCCATTGTGAGAAAAAAAAGTATTTGTTTGCTCTCTTCTTTTAAAATTGCTCAGTTATTCTATCTGAATTCCTATTTTTCTTGCATCACGAAAAATAACAGTCGGTCATGCTATATTCACCTTTTCCATAGAATCCTATATCTGATAAATATGTCTGTAGTACATATGACTACTTGCGTCTTTTTCAGGTGAATATGTTCTAAAGTAACAAAAATTTTGATCGTGATTCATTACCTTGCAAAGCTACACAAAAGCCTTTGCCTCTATGATAGACAATCTATAGAACCAATTTTGTTTCCAGGAGCAGATCTGGACATAAATATACCTCAACAATCTTACATGATAATACTTAAGAACCATGTACGACAGTGGTTGGAATGATTAGTCAGGTACCAAATCAAACTTAAAACATCATTAAATATAGGAATGGTGTAAGACAGGGAACATATGTGATCACGTGGGGAACAATGAGAAAGATATTTTCATTTAATGGCAAAGCTGAGAGATAATATTAACACTTTATTTCAAATATCAGGTGTTTTTCTCATCTCTAATTCAAATAAGATTTGTGAGTATTTAATTAGTTTTATCTTGGGGAACTAGAGATAATTCAGTAAATTTCTTTAGAAGAGAGTAGTTACTAGTCTTGCAGACAATCTGATTATGACATTACCCTTATAGAGGCTCACTATAAAGCATCAATGCTTTACTCCATTGTCGTATTTTATATGTCTGACTTCAGGTAAAGTGTTGTTATTAGGGTTTAGATAGGCAATTTTTTTTGTTAGATTTAAAGTTTTTTTGTATTTTTTCCTTTAAAAATATGATTGTGAAACAGGTAATGTGTAGCCTAGTATGCCATTTCTCAGCAAAAGTAATTTTTGAAAAAAAAAAAACAAATCAGTGCATTTTGAAGATATTTCAGTAACTCTGTATTTTTGTAGTAGTCATAGTGGAAAATCATGTACTAAGTTTTGAAGGGAAATACAGAGAACTGGTGAATTTATTTTTAGTTCATCAAATTTATTCCTATGTATTTTTATTCCTATCTTAATGAAGTCTGTTTTTAATCATTTGAACTGCATCACAACTCCACAAACCTGAACACCACTTCAGAGCTGCTTTGCACTGAGGTAGTCAAAAACAGCCCCAACAGCCATATCATTAACCAGGTAAGGCATGATATCATGGCTCCACAATTATCTTTTCAGATACAAGTAGAGTTGGATGAGTCATCATAATGTATGTAACTCAGGACACATGCTGTCTTACAGACCCTGCATATGTGGAGATTTACCAGCTATGTGATCTACCCTTTTCTGTATTGTAAATACGATACAATAAAGCATTTCAGATCTCACAACTGTGTCTTGAAGGGCTGTTACAGATTTACTGCTTCTGATCATTGATTTACACAAGGAATAAACATCTTAAATATTCCTTCTCCCTGTGTACATAACTTGACATTCAGACTATATTGGCAGGTACATATATGTCCATATTAAAAATTGGTGACAGTTAGCTTTGGTGGAAGCATACGCTGACATCAGCTACAACAACCATAATTCACAGCTCAGCTACATTCCAGAACCTATAGGCAGATGCTTTTTTTTACACTTCACCTAACCTGACCCGTTTCAGTGATTTTATTGTGATACACACACAGACACACACACACATACACACACACGGGTTTCCATGGCAAGGGTTTTGCTAGTAGAGGGACTATAAGGGTGACTTCTGTGAGAAAACATCAAAAGCTCCTCTCACATCAGGCAAAGCCAGTTCCAGCTGGCTTCGGTGATGCTGATTATAGTGAGAGCTGAGACAATCTGTGACTTTGGTAGAACCTATGTGGCAACATATTTAAGTAAATGTAAAAACTGTCAGACAACAGCAGCTGGAGAGAAGACCAAGAATATGTGAAAGAAACAGCCCTGCAGACATGAAGGTCAGGGAAGCAGGAGGGGGAGAAGGTGCTCCAGGCACCAGAGCAGAGATTCCCTGCAGCCTGTGCTGAAGACCATGGTGAGGCAGCTCTGCCCCTGCAACACATGGAAGTTCATGGTGGGGCAAAATCCTACCCCGTCACTCTAGAGCAGGTGGATGTGCGTGAAGAAGGCTGTGACCCCATGGAGAGTGTGTGGTGAAGCAGGCTCCTGGCATGACCTGCTATTCTGTAGAGAGGCAATCATGCTGCAGCAGGTTTTCTGGCAGGACTTGTGATACTTGAGGGGGACCCATTCTGGATCAGTCCATTCCTGAAGAACTGCATCTTGTGAGAGGGACCCCACACTGGAGCAGTGGAAGAGTAGAAGGAGCAGAACAGAGACAAGATGTTATGAACTGACCACAACATCCATTCCCCAGCTTTCTGCACTGCTCCGAGGGAGGAGGCAGAAGAGTTGGGGGTGAGGCTGAGCTGGGAAGAAGGGAGGGAAGCATGGAGAGAGGTGTTTTGTATATTTTTTTTGCTTGTTTCTCATTATACTCCTTTCTTAATTAGTAATAATATAAATTAATTTCTACAAGTTGAATCTGATCACTGTTGAGTGATCTCTCTGTTCCTTATCTAAACCCACAAGCCTTTTTATTGTGTTTTTTCTCCCCCTATGGAAGTGGAGTGATACTTAGAAGTCAGCCAAGATCAATCATGGCCCACCCCCTTCCCTTGGAAAACTAAAATACTGCACACCTTCCTGTGCAGTATCTGCTGGTTCATTTTTATATGTTTACATATATACACATATATAAACAAAACATACTGAGATCCTTACCAAGGCTAGAACTGGGAAGCACTGTAGATAGTTTCTTTTGAATGAGGTAGGCTCATTGTTTACTTGCATTGCTGTATCAGACACAGACAATGTTACATTCAGTCAAACAAAAAGTGGTATTCATGAACAAAACAGCATCAGAATAAAAGAAAATTCTTCTATTGGGGGAATCTACATCTGTAAGTTATTGAGATGGTGCATCGGTTTTGAATCTCATTCCTTTTATTGCTACTAATATTACTGTTGTTGCCGCTG
The DNA here is from genome assembly GCF_036250125.1 of Pseudopipra pipra. Taxonomy (NCBI): domain Eukaryota; kingdom Metazoa; phylum Chordata; class Aves; order Passeriformes; family Pipridae; genus Pseudopipra; species Pseudopipra pipra. Next base: position 52,140,253 of record NC_087550.1, read on the forward strand.
TGGTTATTATTAATCTTAGTCAAAATTTGAATCCAGTCTGGACTGAAACAATAAAACTAATGGAATCTTGGTATCCAGGTTCAATCTTGGGAAAGATAAAGCCTAGGAGAATTACTAAATACCATGCTGTTGACTTCTTGTGTCTTCTTCTTTTAGGCTCTGTAGCTTCTGATGGAACCAGCTCACTTTCAGTGTACCTGAGCAATTCACAGGAAGTTGTTGTTACCACTGATATAAAACAATTTCTTTTGAGCTGGTCAGGAAGAGACATGAAGAAGGACAAAATGCTCTCATTTTTCTTCCCTATCTTTCTGTTAGAATTTAAAAATATTGAACAGTTTCATGCTGTTATTCCTCAGCAAGTCTCAAATTCAAATGATTGATTTTCAAAAACATAGGTTTTTCCTTCAAAAGACAAAGTGTTTTATTGGTAATCCTCAAAGATGCAAATAGCAAACTAATCAAGAATACAGATTTTCTATAAATTATCTATAAAATTCATTCTAGAAATATTTCTGATTTTTTCTCAATTGTTTGAAATTTAATTTTCTTCCTTTTTTCATTTTTTTTTTTACATTTCATTCTTATTCTTTAATTTTTCTGTTCTTGCTTTGATGGTTAATAGAAATGAGAATGTCTTGGATTTATTTTTCTTGTCATTGCTCACAATTTTTTTAAAGCTTGTTCTACATAATTTGCATAGCTTTTTAAAGTAGCAAAAATATACTTTCATTGTTGCTTTCATTTGCTTCTTATTCTAAACTGAACAGTTTTGAAAAGTCAGTGGTAAATAAGGGGAAAGAAAAATAGGAGGAAAAAGCACAAAATGCTCTTAAACAAGACTTAGGTTATAACGTTAAAGTGGGCAAAAGCAAACTGTAAGAATAAATATACAAATTATGATTAGCAACAAAAACATAGTAGGAAGAATAAGACAATCAATTTTATTTTTTATGAAATCCTGTGAAATTTGAAGTATTTTGAATGAAAGATTTTCAACAAGAAAAAACCCTGAAAGATATAAACCAATTCACAGTATGTTTGAATGTAAAATACCATTAACTATGTAACAGAAAGAGAACTGTATTGAATGTATTAATATCAAATGCAGATTTGGGAAGGCAAAGCATGAGAAAATGAAAAATTCTTAATTATCATTCAAATTAATAATTTGCTTTCTGTGTCTCATCATATTTTCTTTCAATATTGCCTATTCTCACAGTTTTATCATGCTGTAAATCTCCTTCCCAATAGCCTCGTGGGGTAGTAAAGTGCACAATGTCCATACTTGCTCAAAGCAAATCCATCTAATTCCACATTTAATCTCTGAAGTTGACAATACACAGATATCTGCAGAGGATACTTTGATGCTGAGAGACTGAGTTTGTTCATCCTTAAAGAAAAAGCTAATGGGAGATCTTATTGATGTCTTCATGCCATGGTACAAAAGGCACCTTTTCTGTAAGGCACAAAATAACAGGACAAAAAGCAGTGAACACAATTTGGAACATGGAAAATTCCAATCAGATAGAAATAAAAGGTTTCTTTGCTTCTTCATTGGTTTATTGACATTATTTAGTTCTCTTTCTTTCTTTGTTTTAATCATGAGGATGGCTAAACAGCAAGTAAAAGCTTGTCTGTAAAGACTGTGACAAATTCTTGGGTTATCTGGTCTATTAGGAACTACTTCAAGTGGAGGACTGGACCAGAGGATCTCTAGAAGTCCCCTTCACCCTAAATTATTCTATCAATCTACGAAGCTGTCATTATTCAAGAAATTCATCACTTAGTGATGAAGAACCACTTTTATTTCTTTTCAACCTTTCTCCTAACAGCTTCATCTCAAGCCCCTAGACTTGTTGCTGTAGTAAGCAATCCATAATGATATCTTCTGTAATTTCTAATATCCTTCTAAGTTAGTTTTTCTGAAGGTTGAAGTGCCCTGGCTTGCTCAGTTGTTTATCACACGGAAGGAAGTTCTCTTTGAACATTTTTTGCCATTGACTGATTTTTTTCCTTCTCATACGCCTTTTTTTTCAAGTAGAAGGTATTAGAGACAGAGACAATTTGCAAGGTGTAGGTATTACTCTGAGTCCACTCATTGCAATAAAGATGCCTCTGCATTGTCCATTCCTTCAGGGAGAGAGAACACACAATAGAAGATTTAACCACTTAGAGAGTGCTTTTGGTAAGACCTCCCTCTCCTATTTTGTTACTCTTGCTTCCCATCACCCACTCATCTTACGTTCATTTTTTTCTTCATTTCACCAGGATACCATTTTCTTACCCAGGTACTCAAAACCTATCCATATCCCAGCTGCAGCAAAAAGAGGCCTGGTTAATTCAGTCATTTTTTCCCCCTCTTTTTATCAATGAATCTAGACAGATCCTTTCCCTTGGAACCTCTGACTGTTCAGGGTGTTCAGGTAGAATAATGCCACTCTACTGAGAGATTTCAGCAGTAAAATATTCTAGTCCTCTTAAGTCTTCAGAGCACAGGATAACATTTGTTATGTTATCTGATAACTGCACTATCCTCAAAACACATGCATATGAAAGGACTACAAAGAGAGCCTGCTAATGTATCTGCCTCACTGAGCTTTTCTTTACCTTTTATTTTCTTTATTTTTAATTTGCACTACTTAAAATGAAAATAATATTGCATCACATATTTTATGTGCAATTTCTTATTTGGTTTCCATCCATCCTTAATTTTAATGCTACCTAAATCTGTCTTAATTTATTGATACCATTATTTCATCTATCAAAATTTTTCTGATGTTAAAATACTTTTCTTTCTTCTCTTTCTACAACTTTTAGAATGCATTGTGTAAACTCATGTACCCAGAGAAATGTGAGTACTGCTCTTGACATTCAACTCTGAAGGAAAAAAAATTGCTTTTCATTCGTCTTTTACTTGCATGTTAACACCCACACAACATTGTGGCAGCAAATGTTAGGTACATCTTAAGTTCAGTCTGTCTCTTTCTTTAGCTTACTTCTAAGTGTTTATTTTCAGCAGACTTCTATTATTCTGTCTTGACAGCCAGTTTCTTCTTGAACTTTTCTGTTAGTTTTATCAATGAAAATATCACCTTTATCATTTTGAAATGTATGTTACTTACTCACCTTTATACATCAATTTTTTTTTTCTTTTCCTGAGTGTTCTCTTATCTTTTGGTTCAAGTCAAGCTCTTTTTCAAGCCTAGTTAGGAGGTGGTTTAGATATCTGTATTTTATATATTAATAAACAAATACTAGAAAAAATATAAATCTGAAAGAAAATGTCCTCCTTTTATATGTTTTCAAGGTGAACCTGACCTCAAGAAATGTTCCTGCCTCTGCTGAAACCCTTTTATGAACTATGAATATGTTTGCGAAATGTATCCAACATTCTTTTTTATTTAGAATTTATTAGTCACATGGAAACATATCCAACACTTTTTTGGATATAACCAATTAAGAGTAGGTTCCTTTTGCTTTCTTATTGGAACAAGAATCAGTATCACGTGCAACTGTGTGCCAGATACCACAGATACTGAAACAGTAAGATCTTTGTATTGCACTAAACTATTAAGAATTGTGCAGCAATGGAAACGTGTGACTCTCAGTCAGACAGATTAACCACTCTGCTAAGGGAACTGTAGATCAATCACGTGATGCTGTCAGTGATTATGTCACATGCTGTATCTTTTTCATAGATTGTCTCTCATAATATAGATCTCTAGCTATATAAGTCTGAAAATAAGATTAATTATAAAGAAAAATTAAATTCATAAACACTTTTTTAAAACTTCTGAAAATAACAACAGTCCCAAGAATCAGTTGTTTCACTCATTCCAAAATGAAATAAAGAAATGTCAACAGACAAAGCTGTTGTTGATTGTTATGAAGACGACAGAATCATCTCGTATGAAGAAAGAGTATCAGAGAAGACAGAGGCTGAAGATGTTTCGATCAAGGTGAAAATTTAGTTCCCTTTCATTTTAAACCAGAAGATTGACACAAAACCTGTTACTCCAAAATCTCACAGTGTAAGTAGACAAAATAGGTCTAACAGCGGTGATTAATCAGATCTGATTTTAGATGTGGACACATTATAAATATCCAATCAGCTGGGGAAAACTAACACTTCGGAACAAGATGCACCTGCGTATTTTAGATCTTGGCTCAGATGTCTACATGAACAAGGTAGCGGTCTGCATCTGCTCAGACGAATCCCAACTAAAATGTTGATTATAATTTGACTGAATTTAGAATGAAATAGAATCACAGAATGGTTTGCGTTGGAAGGGACCTTAAAGACCACATAGTTCTAACCTCCCTGCCACAGACAGGGGTGTCACTCACTAGATCAGGTTGTTCAGGGTCCCATCTAACCTGGCCGTGATGACTTCCAGGGATAGGGCATCCACAAGCTCTCTGGGTAACTGCCTCACTAGCCCCTCAGTAAAGAATTTCTTTGTAATATCTAGTCTAAATCTGTCCTCTTTCAGTTAAAAACCATTCCCCCTTGTCCTCTCACTGTCTTCCACTATCTTCCCATATAAAACATCCCTCTCCCTCCTCTTTCTAATCCCCCTTCAGGTACTGGAAGGCCACAATGAGGTCTCCCTTAAGCCTTTTCTTCTCCAGGCTGAACAACCACAATTCTCTCAGCCTGTCTTCATAGGAGAGATGCATTGGCCCTCTGATCATCTTCATGGCCCTCCTCTGGACCCGCTCCAACAGGTTTCTGTGTTGGGGACCCCAGAGCTGGATGCAGAACTCCAGGTGGGGTCTCATGAGGGCAGAGTAGAGGGGAACAGTCATCAGCCTCTGCAATATAAGAAAGCTATTAAGCTCTTAGTGTCCAAAGGAGGGTAATGAAGATGGTGAAGGGCCTTCAGGGGAAGCCGTATGAGGAGTGGCTGAGGTCACTTGCTCTGCTCAGCCTGAAGGAGACTGAGGAGAGACCTCATTGCAGTCTACAGTTTCCTTGTGAGGGGAAGAGGAGGGGCAGGCACTGATCTCTCTGGTGACTAGTGACAGGATCTGAGGGAATGGCCTGAAGTTGTGTCAAAGGAGGTTTAGGTTGGATGTTAGAAAAAGGTTCATCACCCAGAGGGTGATTGGGTGCTGGAACAGGCACCCCAGGGAAGTGGTTGCAGAACCAAGCCTGGCAGAGTTCAAGAAGAATTTGGATGATAATCTCAGGCACGTGGTGTGGGGGTTGGACTTGATGATCCTTGTGGGTCCCTTCCAACTCAGTATGTTTCATGATTCTGTGATTCTTTTGATGCAATATCCTCTTGATATTGTAAGAGCAAATATTATCTCTGCTTATAGTAAATTATTATTAAATGTGTTGTTTTTGTCTCTATTCATAGTATTATAATTTGCTCTTATCTAAAGCACCTCTTCTCTTTAGAGAGCATCTAGATGGCACTCTTAGTCATATGGTTCAATTTTAGGTAGTCCTGCAAGGAACAGGGAATTGTGATTCTTATGGGTCCCTTCCAACTTGAGATATTTGATGATTTCTTTTCTCTGAAGTGTGCATCATATTACATCTAGAGAATGATCACACAGTAGTCTGTGATCAGGAAAATACGGTCTGACTAAAATTTTTCTAAAGAAAGTAACTATATTGCCAATATTTTTTCAGGTAAGGGAGCTCTCCAATTATGCACAGGCTTTTTCCATATAAAAAAATTCTGTTCCGTGTCTACATTGACAATGATTAAAGTTTCACCTCAAGGAGTGATACCTAATGCCAGACCAGGTTGTGAACTCTAGCTCCTATTCTATTAAATAACATCTGTAAGTGCAGGATGATACCCAGCAACTCTTAAGACATTTTTTTTTCAACACACTCATTTTACAGTTCAAAGTTTCTGAAAAGTTCTGCAGTTTACCTAAAAGTTTCCTGGTTTTGTTTGTTGTTGATATTTGTTTCTGTGTACTATGAAACAAGGAATTATAAAACCCGACTTAAAGCAAAAAAGGTGAAAATAGCACTGGGATACTGCTGGAGGATGTTACACAGAAGACAGATATATTCTTGGTTTTATTGCCAGTTAAATACTGTCCCTAGAGCATGCTCTTCATTGAACTGAATCTAGGATATGCTTCAAGAGGAAAAGGCTGGCATCCTCCTCACAGAAATGTAAGCCTGAATTATAATTAATGAAGTATTCCTGATGATAGAACTGAGATCAAAGACTGATTTGGAGTTTAAATTATATGAGAGTATAGGATACAAGGATAAAACAAAATTTTTTTACAATAATGATAGGGTTATTTTTTTTCTTTATCATCTGAAGATAATTAAAATAAAAATAATAACCCCCCCCCCCCCCAGGCCTAAAATATCCCTTGGCTTGCATAGAAAAGTATTTTAGTCTTGCATGTTAATGTTCTGTATTTGATTTTCTTATGGGTAACTTCATATTGTTAACCTGCTTAGTTGAAGAAAAAAAAAATCTGTACTAGTTTTTACTCTAAGATTTTACAATCAATCTGCATTCTTTAGTCCTTGTACCTCATCATCCATAAATAATGTTCTTGCTGATAGGACTACAATTGCATTTCTTCAAATTATACCCTAAAGCTATGATCCTCTAAAATGCCTTTGCTGTGAATTGAAGTCATCTTGCAGGAAGCACAGAGAAATACAGCAGGATGACTCCAAATAAATCATCTCAGAATCTTAAAATGCTTTTTCCTTTCCTGATTTTTTTTTCAAATGAACTGATTTCTGTATTATTAAATATTTCTTGAATAATATTCTTGAGTGATTTTCCATAGAAGGAATAATGAAAAAAGCTTGCTTTACTATTCACTAGCCAGTAGTTATGTGTATGTTGAAATTCCCCCGACTAAATGACTGAAAATATTCAAAAGAGAAGAAAAATGAATGTTGAGTAGCAACAATTTTGTCATGATTGTCCTTAATCCCCAATAAAAGTAAGATGGATAACCACACAAGCAACCGTTAAGGAACATGGGCAACTTGATAAAGCAACAGTCATCTGATGAATGTAAACAAATAACATTTCCGAAGATTTGATTAATACCCTATAGGTTTGAGTATTGAAATAGTCCAACATACAAGATTATGTAGGTGTAATAAGAGGTAGAACTAGTCCACTAGTGTAGCACCTGGTTGTGTATCCAGTTTAGACTGGATATCTGTAAAACAAATCGCCCCAAAGAAATGGCCTTATACCAAAATTTTCTCAGTGGGGCATGATTTGCAGAATGATCCTTTACACTATAGGACATCTAAACAGATGTGTGAACTCACAAAACCTTTGTCAATCTTTGTTACAAACTTCATCTGCTGTTGAAAAAAATACCAGTGAGAGCTATATTTTGTCTTTTTTTCTTAATCTTTGTTTTTGCTTCCAGACACTAACTTAATTCCTGACATTTTAGTGTTTCTGTATCTGCAAAATTAAGATAACACACCACCTGGAAAACTACTGTGAAGGTTGCTTGGATAATTTTCATACTTTGAAATTTCCATATGCTAATAAAAATTACCCCAGCTCATGAAAGGAATATTCTGTACCATATGACATCATGCTCAATAAAAAACAAAATGGAGAGAAGGAAGGTGAAATATTCAGAGTTATGGCTTTTGTTCTCCAAGTAACTATTAAGCACGATGGAGCCTTGCTTTCCTAGAGATAGCTGAACACTTGCCCACTGATTGAAAGTACTGACTGAATTCCTTCTTTTGCTTTGATTGCACATGCAAGTTTTTCTTTATCTATTAAATTTTCCTTGCCATTAGTTTCCTCAGTTTTATCCTTGCAGTTCCCACTGGAAGAGAGTGAACAAGCTTATCTGTAGTTAAGCCCCAACTATAAAAATGATTGCTGTTATTCTATTCTATCTTATTGGTACTGTAATGAGCAGATGACATTCAAAGAAAAACTTAAATGAAAACAAATGCAATTCCTTTTAGGGCTCTTGCAGAGTTTTCCTGGATATGAAATAGCTAGAATAGTCTGATCTAGTTTTCACTTAGATGGCTTAGGATTTCAGTGTTTAAGATTTGCTATACACATAATTTTAGCCTATATGTAACAAAACCTGTTGTAAAAGCAGTTGAAAAATCTCCAGTTTATAAATTGATCAAATGAACCTTTTTAAAAAATATTTTAGTTGTTCTGAGATAAAGCTTGGAAATTCTAGCTGTAGTAATTAATTGTTCTAAGAATATCCTGGAAGTAGATTTTGGAAGGGAATGGCTACAGAATTTAATTACTGAAAGTGATCGAGGGAGAGCTGTGGCTTGTGAGGTCAGTGAACAATGAAGCACGGAAAGGCTGATGTCCTTTCAGGTCTCTCTTCTTGCCCTTTCTTCCTTGTCTCATTTCACTTTCTCTTTCCCCAGCAATTTGCTTTTGTTCAGTGGTCTGTACTGACTGCATTGAAAATAATTAAACAAATTTGTGTTAAATCAAAACATAATCCTCCAGACAATATTTTCCTAAACATATCACATTCTCCATAATTGGGTGTTCAAATGGAATCCACAGATCTCAGTGAGAAATGATGACAAGGTGAAATCAAAGCAGTGTAATGTCATCCCCTCTCCAAACGAAAAATGCCCTCACTGTGAATTGAAGGATTGTGTATGCTCACTCCAACAGCCACTATGCCTACTGTTTCACAGAATCATGACAATCTCTCCGTGGTAGCAGAACTTGAGCAAAGTGATGAAATTTTTATTACTGAAGGTGAATTATATTTTCCTTATTCCTTTGGAGAATTTAACACTTGAGGAAATACCACTCCTGATTATAGCTTATAGACTGTCACACAATGAATTTCACAATATATGACTGGCTGCACTGCTGAGCTTTTACTGCTTTACATCCTATTTGTTTGAACTGTGAGTATGATTCAGAACTACTGAGGCATCTGTGTACATGTCAGCACCCACATATTTGTATTGTGTCCAAATGCAACTCATTTCCACCCTGATGCTCATGCAATGCTCAAATCAAATTGTCCTTTGCAGTCAGCTGAACTTCAATACATTTCATTTTTTTTAGGGAATCCTCAGTTTTAGGATTGAGGCATCACTATAGCCAAATTGATGACAGCTAAAATATGAAATCACTTTAGAACTGTCATATTCAACATATATTTTGAATGTGTTTATAGTTTATTACAATAATTGAAAACTTAATTTTGGCATTTGAAGGAAAGGAATAGCGGGGGGGAATTTAATTATACTGCTAGAATAGTTCTTCATAACACCAAACGAAAAATTTCAAAATGTTTAAATTGGTTTATAAGAGCAACATAAACTGTAGTGTAAAAGTTTATTCCAATAATGGGGACTGTATGCTAGACTTAGATGTTTTAGCAAAAAATGCCTTTTTTTTTTTTGTAAAATCATGCTGCAGTTCATTTTTAGCTTTATATAACATGATAATTTGATTGTACTATTATCTGCATTTAAAAATATTTCTGAAACTATCAAATTAGAAAGAGTCAATGTATAGAACCAAGCAATGTATTATCCAACTGATAAGTAAAAGACGAGAACAATAGTGAGTACAGCAAAACAAACTGGCTGAAAGTGATTGCCAGTTTGGGTTTGGTAAAATGTTTTCAGAAACATTTTTACAACAAATCCTTAGCTGCTTCTCACACCATTTCCTGTTCTTATTGGGCTTTCATATATAACTCCAAATGCTGAAAACATATGCCTTAAGTTTTTACATTCAAAGGAAAATTTGGAAGTCAAAGTACATGATGAATTTTATACTAATACATCTATATGCATATCACATAGTTTGTCTGGCAAATTAATCTCTCTGGTACTTCAAAAACGTTTTGGAAAGCCTTCAGGTGAGAACTGATTTTGAATGGGATAATTAACCTTGACAGTAATTTCTTCATATCCGAGCCAAATAGCGGTTGGAAAGATGTATTCACTTTTCACAGGGGGCCAGGTACTTATGGCCTGGAAAGAGGCTATAATGTGTTCAAAAACTGTGTATTTCAAGCAGGCATGGAAAAGTATTCCAACAGAGAGTCATCCATCAAAATCCTGGAGAAGGACATGATTCACACAGGAGGTAAAAGAGGCCCTGGCTGAATGTTTATAGTAGGTTATTTTCAGTTCTAAACCAGTGTAAGTGATTGTTTCCTGAGCTAATATGATCAAACAATATGATTACATTGTCTTAAACACTACTTTACAGATTATTGGAAAATTAATCTTAATGTATTTCCTCTTGAAAGGAAATTGTGAATAACCAGTTGTAGTTTTATCAGCTCTGTATCTAATTGTGTAGGTAAATCTGCTTACAATGCAATCTGACAGATACATTTTTATGGTTTTAGCAAGTCAGAAACAGGTCTAAAAGGCTCTTTCCATTGCACGTTTTTCACTAAGTAGTATTATTCACTGATTATATTAGTATTTCATTGGTCTGCATATGGTGTAACTCCTTAGGTTTCTAATATTCAAATTCAAGCTGTTTGTGTACTTCGAGGAGAAAACAGTTGTCTCACATGAATTTAACTGAGACTTTTTAAAATTACTTTTATAAATGCCAAAGGACACATTTCAAGTTTTCCACAGGGTGCTGCTGCTTAGAATTTTTTTTTGAGGCAACATGCAAATATGTAAAACAGAATTTGAAAGGAGCAGAGCTAGACCCATGGTTAAGTGTTATTGAAAATCTTAGCCATCATTTCAATGAAAATTTTTCTTTAAGTTATTCAGATTTCTCTATGTTTTCTTACTAACTGACTTTTCAGGCAAACAACGGGTGAGATTTCCTAAGATTATTAAGAAAGCTGATACAAATTAATTTTTAATCTACTTGCAAAGCCTAGCTAAGTAGAGGGAACGTGCAGAAGGTGCAAATTTCAAGTCTGTTTTGAAAAATATGTAACTTCAGTTTGACCTGAGCAACCTTATATTTCATGTTTGCCTACTGAATTCCAGTCACTGAAGTCTTGAGACCTACATTACCAGGAAAAGTCTTTGCAGTTCACATACAGCTGAATAGTTCTCTAAATTCTGATAAACGCATTACTTAGATCTTTATAAAATCATAAGGAGAGTTTAGAAGTTGCTTAGACAACAGTGTTTTAGATTCCTACTCTATAGAAGCTGAAAAGATTCAGTGAGCCTAAAAGATTCAGTGGAATACAGCAATTTTCAGGGGGTAAATTGTGTCAGTTAACTACAGTAGTAATTTTGGTTGTATCAATGGGAGTTATCCCAAAAGAATGAGATCTTTTTTGAAAAAAATTTTTAATGGATAAACGTAGTAGTCTTAAATAACTTGCTATATGTTGTAAACTCTCCTACTGATTTATTGTAATGCATGAATTGTCCTTGGAAACTAATGGAAAATTCATGCCAGTCTGTTGCTTGCAGTATGACATTTAAGGGAATACACTCTTCCATGTTTCTTTCAGCATTTCAGGGCCATATCTCTGAACTGGACAATTCAGGCACTTGAAAGAACTTGTGTTTACAGATATTCTTTTGTTGCAGGAAGATAATACTGCTTCTCAACTGGCCTGTAATGCACCCTTTTGCCTCTGTTTCCTTATGTATGTCAATGTCTAAGGAGATATGTTATTGTAAAGTATGTCACTATAAAGGAATTACCTGAACAAGCTTAATTTTCAACTTATTACATTTATTAGATATTGTGAGGGACAAGTTTTTATACTGTGAAGAATAAACACACTTAATACTAGGGAATAAAAAAGAAAAGTAGTCACTAATATTTATGCAAAACACAAGTTTCCCTGTTGTAATGCTGGTGATATCAGTGGGGGAATGCTAAGCACAGTTTCAAGACACTGTGTCTTAAAAAGAAAGAAAGACAGAATAGGAAAGATAAAGCTTTACTGGACTTAAACAGTGCCCTCTTTCTCATAGGATTCAGGTTTTCTGGTAGAATGCACACGCCCATTGTTAGGAAAATCGCAAATGTCCTCAAGGAGTGATAGCACTTCTACTAGAGGGGGAAAAAAAGACAAAGATTAGAATAAAAATAAGTAAGTAAACAAATTATGTGTTTAAAATTCCTCCTGCTTATGTGTAAGCACTCTATCTTGGAAATCATCTGTTCCAGACACTTATGAGCTTCTGTGGTTGACAAACAATAATTAGAGCAGTAATCTCTAAAGGTAATTCCAGGAAGGTAAATAAAAGATGTGGCACAAAATATGTCATACTGTTAAAGATTTTATGTTCTTACCAAATTTTTAACTTTAGCCTACAATTTTAGGATTATTTTCTCTGTAAATTTAAACTAGATATTTCAGATTTGTGCCACTCAATCAGCAACTAGATCTAGTCTCACCTATCATTCTTTAGAAGACTATATAATTGTCTGAATACTGTAATTCTAAATCATAACTCTGTTTTCTTTAATATATAAAGAAATAAACTAACCTGCAAGGAGGGAGCTGAGTGGTTGACAATTTTCCACTCTGAAATAGGATTGAATTTACTCTGCAGTTCAGTCTGTCACAGCAGGTCAAGGGAGGTGATCCTTCCCCTTTATTCGACACCGGTGATGTCACACCTGTAATACTGTGTCCAGTTCTGGTCTCAGCACAAGGGAGACAAGGACATACTGGAGAAAGTCCACAGAAAGGCCATGAGGATAATGGAGGGACTGGAGCAGCTCTCATATAAGGAAAGGCTGAGAGACAGACCTGGAACTGTGAAGCCTAGATTACCTCGGGGAGGTTCTCATTGCTATATATAAATACCCAAAGAGATGGTGCAATGAGGATGGGGCCAGACTCTTTTCAGCAGTGCCCAGTGAGAGGACCAGAGGCAATCAGCACCAGCTGAAATACAGGAGGTTCCATCTGAACACCAGGAAACACATTTTTATTGTGAGGATAACCAAGCCCTATCACGAATTGCCCAGTGAGTTTGTGATCTCCGTCCTTAGAGATGTTCATGGTCCTGGGCAACTGTCTGTAAACAGTTCTTCTTGAGAAAGGGGATTGGACCAGGTCACCTCCAGATGTCTCTTGCAACCTCATACATTCTGTGAATCTGTGATTCTGTGATCTGGCTTGATGTGGAGGATTCATATTCATATTTTAGAAACATGGATTAAAGTTTCTAACTATAGGACTTAATTTAAACATCTCATGCTTTTGAGAAGCTACTGAATACTGACTTAACTTCACAAAGTCATATTCTGTCTGCCAGGTCTGTGCAGATGTCTCAGATGCCATACAACATGTAAAATGCCATTCTGTGGGAGCACCTAAATCAAGAAAGCCCCTGTATCAAGACTGAGGCACATATATATGATAGGTGGGGGTTTTTTTAATTAGAAGAAATACAAAAATCTCTATTGAGACAGAGTTTGAAGACTCATTCTTCAATTCTTTAGTCTAGCTCTAACCCCTATTGATGCTTACCCTGCAAGGGACATTCATTTCACCAAGCAATGCCAGTTCTCCGCACTTCAGAGGTAATTTTTCTACTGAAAGTCATTATCTATTCTGTGTGCTCTTTGAGAACTTCCATAAATAACTTCAGAATTAGGGGGATTATGGCTTGTGTGAAACTTAAAAAATCTATACATGGTTGCTAACCAGGGTGACCAGAGTGGAGTTCAAATTAAACTTCACATATTTCTCAAGTTGCTCTAGATACTGTGCTAGGCCTTGGTATAAATTAGGCCGAACATGATGTCTTTCGATCTGATCATAATATGTTTTTCCACTGTTTCCCATGTCTTTATTTCCTGATTTTTTCCCCTCCATTTTCATCATGGGCTTTAGCCCCAGTTAATCCCATCCCAAATTTCAAGTCATTCTAATCACATCATTCTAGCTGTAGTCCCATATATATATAAAATATATTTCTGGATTATCAGAAAGATTAAACATAAGATGCTCAGATCAATTTAATAGAAAACCCTCTTGCCCTTTTAATATTTTTCATGATCATGCTGTTGAAAAACGTAGGTGTCTATTAGAACAAGTAAACACAGCCAGTAAATTAGTATGTCAAAACACAGAAAGAGTTGCAACAGAATCTAAATTTCCATCATATATTCCCACATGTTTATTTGAAACATAGGTAGGATAATCTGCTTTCTTTTTCTACATGCTGGAATCAGTAAAACACTTTTACACTCCAGAACACAGCATCACTTAAGCAAAGTATCATTTTGCCTGAGAAGTCAACTGGACATTTCAGAATGGAAATAGTCATGTGGTAACTTAAATACTGGCCACTGTAATTTTTAATTTTTGACTTGAAGAACCATGGTCACACAGAGCTACTTACTTGGGTCTATTATCTGAAATAAGTTGCTAATGGAAGAGAATAGAAACTCTGCCCTCTGAAGGACCAGTTCTAAGGTACACTCACACAATGAGTGTACCTTAATTTCTTGAAATTAAGTGGCTTCAAGAAATCATAACTTTTATCTATAGCAGCAAGGTAAGCACTTGAATATATCTTCTTACTAAAACACTAATAGAAGTGTCGTGCCTATTTTTTCAAGGACGAGAAAAAATACCTCAAACTTGAGGTCCCTCTTTTTGTTTTCTCCCTTTAAATGACTTTATGAACTACATTGCTCGGTGAAACCTTGGTTATGAAAAGAGTAAGTTTTCTCCATAATCTGACCACTTGAATAAAGGCACAATAAGAAATGAAATGTTCATATGCAGGTTATAGTAGATGCTGCATTAAAATATTTTTTTTAAAGAAAAATTAGTACACAGCATGTAAGAGCCAGTTATGGAAATGACAGCCCAAGGTTAGCATGCTGCAATACTTTTTAATTCAACAAATAGTGAAATCAACTTGTTCCTTCTGTAATAGATGGCTATGACAGAGCTAAAAAGCTCAAAATATTTTTGTAGTTCCCTGTCTAATTAACATTTCTCGTGTATGACCTACATTTCCCAGAACTGTAACTGCAGAGACCCCCAAAAGCCCACTTTTTGTCTGAAAAATCTTTTGTAACCTGTTTAAGACATCGAAGGCAGAGCAATCAATGTTTATACACCTTCTTCCATTGGAAAGAAGTGACAAAGTCATGTTGGAAGTAAGTGACAAAATAAAGTCATATTGCTGCAGCAATTTGCAGATGAAAACCTTTCCATACTAGTATATCTCGCTTGACTCTAATGGAAGTTTACAGATGTTGTGCTGTAATTACATATGTTTAGGCTATACAGAAAATATTCTGCATGAGTTACATCCCATTTATATTTTTTCCAGTTTCTTTTTCATTTTAACTATCTTTTTTTCTTTTAGAAAGAAAAATATAGAAAGAAAATAGACTGAGCGTTTTAATGCCAACGATGTCAGCTAAGTTTCAGATATAATCAGAATCTAACACATTCTAGATAGATTTACTGTCAGAATATGTTTATGGAAAATGCATTACTGCAGTCAATGAGAATATAAATATTTATTTTAAGGATAAATACTAAATCTACTTTACTAAATCTTTTTGAAATTACTTTTTATTTTTCATCTATGTTTTGACATTAAACTCTGTGCTGGATGAATTATATAAAAATGTACCTTTTGTGTTTTTTTCTCTAACCTGCTAATGGAGTGAAGCCTGAAACACTGATTCCAATGTCTAGGTCAGTCCAGTCTTGTCACTTTCTACTTAGTATAGTAATTTGTACTGAAAAAATGCTACAAATGTACCAATTACAAGCCAAAGGGAAAAAAAAGAAAATTAAGGAGAACTGCTGCAGAGATGTTTGAAATTTATACTTCATATAAATATATTGTTTCCCTAGTTATTCTGAAATTTTGTTTCCTCTAAGGAAGATGACCTTATATTTTTATTCTGGTTTTTATAAGCAACCCCAAAAAGCATATGGAATTGACTAGAGAATTGCAGAGAAAGAAAAAAAATCCATAAAACTAAAGGGAGACAAACTTCTGAATCTATAGAACACCAAGACCAATATTTCTTTATAAGTTTGGAGAAAAAAAAGTGTCTTTGAATTCTCTGAGCTTATGAGTAATAAAGAATATGCATGGACGACACTACATATTAAAAATAATTATATATCATACAAGTTTATTTTTAATGATGCAGTAGAATGGTAAACACCAGAATAATTTTTTTCTTTTTCCCACGATGAAACTGTTATGATTTTACCATGTTATATATACTCATGCAAAAAAGTGTGTCTATTCGTATATTGTAGAAATGAGTTACAGTTATACATAAAATTTTCACGCTTAATGAATTCAAGATAGGGACTTGAGGGACAGAGTTGAACGGAAACAAGTGTCTGCCTGGGACAGTGGGAGAACCTCCTCCTTGTGTACCCTGTCTTCCCAGGTGTCCTCACACAACCAGCTTGGACTCTGGAATTAAAAGAACAGGGACATCCATCTATGTTAGAGGAGTCACCAAAGTCAGACCAGTTTATCCTCTACATCATTGTCACCTCCAGCAAAGATGGTGAAATGTCTAGAGGACATAAATTATGAAGAGCGGCTGAGGATATGAGTTTTGTTGAGCTTAAAAAAGAGAAGACTGGTGCCCCCCACCAGTCTTGGGGGGTTGGGGAGTGATCCCATTACTGCCTGCGATTTCCTCATGAAGGGGAGCAGAGGCAGGTGCAGATCTATTCTCTCCGCTGATCAGTGATAGGACACGAAGGATTGACTTGGAGCTTTGACAGGGGAAGTTCAGATTAGATATTAGAAAAAACTTCTACAGTAAGGGACTGTCAAGTACCAGTACAAGCTCCCTAGGGAACTGATCATGGCCCGAACACTGTCAGTGTTCAAGAAACACTTTAGAAACATGATTTAACTTCTATTTTGCCCTGTGTGGAGTCAGGAGTTGGACTCCTTCTGGATCTCTTCCTAATCAGGACATTCTATGAAGCTATGAGCTCACATCTCATCTTGTCAACTTTTTAAACTGAGTAAGGGAGCCAGTAGAGCCACAATAGGTAATAATCACATTGCCTTTGCTTCCTTGATTGAAATCATGGCTGGAAAAGAAAAACTGGTCAGAGTTTAAAATGTTGTTCTTGTCTTTATCTGTGTAAAGCAAAACTGTTAATCTGGCCTCACAGGGTCACACTACTTGGTTGATAGATGTTGGTAATCTCATTTTAATGTCACTGTGAACAGGGATTATTTGCATCCCAAAATCTCTGTTTTTGAAACAGATGGAATAATTTGAAAAATAAATAAATAGAAAAAGATATGAACATTACCTTGAAAAATAGCCATAAACAATTTGCATTTCATTTTATATATCAGTAGGGGGAAACTATTCACAAACATGTACAGGATACCTGTATATTCTCTTTATTAGATTTTTTTCAGACTCTATTTTTATTTAACCTTTTAAGTAACAGTCCACCATCCCTTCTGTTTCCACCAGGCAAATAATATATATCCATGAGAGTGATTGTTTTTTTCTTTTTTATTAACCCAGATGATTTATCTCATCATTTCCATTACAGAGAGAACTGTCTTACACTGATGGTAAACTCATATTGAAATTCCTTCTTTCCCACAGCTTTCTAAAAAAAATATATAATTATCTTGCATTTTTCCTGTTTTCAGTTAGAGCTTCTTACAATAGAAAATATTTGAAAGATCTATTAACCTTCATGATTCATTGGAAAATCTGAACCAAAGCTAAGGTCAAAAAGATTTTTCTGGAAACGGTCTGACACTAACATTGACTAAATTATTATCTTTTGTTCATTAATCTTGCTCTGAAACATGTGATACAACACTTCAGGGGAAAAAAGATAACTATTCTAAGGTTTCTGAGTGATATTATTCCTTTCTAAATTATAGTGTAGGCTTCTGAATACATATATATTGATTAGCTTGTTAAGGGCAAGGACTCTTTATTTTATTCTTTTTGTAAGTCAAGTGTCAATTTTTTTTTAGTCTTCTTTCATTGCCTCCTAAGTTGGTGTAAGCTAACTTCTTTTTAATGTAGACAATCACTTTAAAGCAGAGGAACATCTGGTCAGATGAATCTAGCTAAGGCAAAAATGCAAGAAGTCTTTCCACACTAGAGACACTTGGGTGAGATATATAGAATCTGATCATAGCTTCCCCTTACTCCCTTTTAAGCAAAAGAGAAAATCATAATTTTAAAACGTTATTTATGTTTAAAAGGATTTTGATTTAGACTTTTAATACTTAATAAAGCACTGAAGTCTAGAGATATCTTTAGATCTCTACTGCAAGGATTGTAGAAATGACAAAGGCTTTTTAGAAAGGGTGCTCCAAAGTCCAGGAGGCAATTAACACAATTTGTGGCAAACACTTAACATGAATCATGGAGACTGATAGAAATCTTTGAACTACAGGCCAATCAGCTTCACTTCACTTCTTGGAAAAATCATCAAACAAGTCCTCTTGGAACATATTTCTGGGCACATGTAAGAGGTTTAGTAGCCTCAATCCTCAGATGTATTCTAAACCTTTTTTGAAAACATAGTTGTCAGCCTAGTATGGCCACATACTTGAGCCTGCTTTCAACAGGAAGTTGGCCTAAATGATCTGCATTCTGGTCTGAATTACCCTAGGAACCTATGATCCTACATTATGAATTGGAAGTAAAGAAAAGGAAACAACTCAGTGACCATGGCACAGTACCAGAATATTTTCCAGGCAGTCTTTCAAATCTGTATCATTGAATACTGGAGTGTTCATACAGATGGGCTGGTACTTTGATGTAATCTAATTATGAACAAATATGAGTTATTTTGAACAGTTTATAAGTAAATGTTTTCTCTGAGAACTTATACAGTCCATCAAAAAAAAACAAAACAAAACAATTTTATTTGTCAAAAGCAGATGGGAAGTGCAAAATTCATATATCTGCAAAAATTTTGATCCAAGTAAGGCTTTTCTGGGGAGGGAGTCTTGGCTTGAGGGTGAGGGGAGGATTGTCCTTTTTTATCCAGGTTATAAAACTTTGACTTAACCAGAAGTTAAAGTTTGATTCAATTAAAAAAAAACAACAACTCTTATAAAGCAACAATAATAACACTGATTTAATCTATAAGGTGCTGGTTTATTATCCTAGGTGAAAGACTAACTCCCATTCTTCCACTGTTTGCCTGTTTCCCTCTATTATAGTAGATCAGATATCCTCCTTATATTTTCCACTGTTTGCTGCTATTTTTATTACAGGACTATCAATTTACTCTTACTTTCATTCTAAAAGTATTTTGATATCCTTTTCCCAGATAAGCTTTCTCTAGCTTTGAAGAAATAGGAATCATCTCATCATGTAATTTAGTACACCCAAGATACATTCAAAACCTGTGATTGCATATAACCACGACTATTTTTTATTTAAAATACTCAAACTACTATACATGATTATCTTTAAACTAGCTATTTAAAGAAGATCTGATGGCATCTCAAGGTTATTATAAGAACAAAAATAACATAGGAAAGAAAGAATTCTTGCTTATTTGTTTTCCTACATTACAGATCATTTTTTGTCTCACTAGGAGTGTCAGTGGCATTTCTTTTCAATACCCTGTGCCTGTCTTATTCATTGGAGAAAAAAACAAACAGATTTTTCTTTATGTTTCAGTGTCTCCATGGGTGAATATTAAATTAAATGGATTTGATTGTCTTCTCAATAATATAGTCTTGCAAGACCAATCTTAAAATTAAAAGGGAAGAAGAACTTCCTAGAGGAACAATGCAATGATGAACTGGACAAAACTCTGATCAAAGAATAAAATTATTTGTCCCCAACAACACATTAAGATTAAATAAGATAAATAACCCTAAGGGCAAGGATTGTTCATAAGTAGTTAGAAAAATGTATTCAAAATCTGATCCATCCTCATTTTGCTTTTCAAGTCAAAATGCTATTTTTAAAAGCAAGTCAATATGATACAATGTCTGCTGTGTGTCAAAACAATAGCAGCAAAATGATAGATATCTATATCAAAAATGCACATAAAATGTTGATATAAACACATACATTCACGTGTGACAGAGTACAGGATGAAGTTCAAAGATGCTAATATATCTAAGATAGAAAACACAATTCACACAAATAAAGAGAATGGTGGTTTTCATGTACTGGGAAGGTTGCTCTTGATGACTCTGGAGGACAATTTTTGATGGAGAGACTAGGGAGAACAACTGATTATTGTTAGGAAAAAAAAAAAGAGCGCACAGAGGAGCTGTGAAAGTAACTGGGACCAGGGAGGGGGAGATAATTCCGCAGACTCTCTCAAGGACTAGACAGCAACAATGAGTGAATTTAAGAGAACCATTGTAAGAAGGGCTCCTAAAATAATGATTCATCATTACTAAAATAATTAATATCTATCTAAAAAGTACTACAGCATTTTATTCTGAGGCATTATAGCAAAGTCAGTACACAACCTGTACATGGGTATAAAGTTTCCTAACGCCTTTGAATGAAGGAGAGTAATCAAGATTCATTGGAAAGATCAGGTTTGATCTGAAGTGTTAGCCAAGAAGCAGGTTTTCCTCTGTACTATGGATATATTCAGAGGGACTTAATAAATTTTAAGCATATTATTCTAATTACTCTTATACACTTGTGAGCTCATGCGGTTTTACATCCTAGTCATTGCACAGTTTCATTAAAAAACATACATTGTACAAAGTCAATTAAATAATGCTACATGCACTTAAATCCCATATAGAAGTTTTAAATTCTGACTCTATTATCTTTGCAGGGGTAATTTTGTTTAAATACAGTAGAGAAATCTGTTGTTGAGTCTGCTCAGATTTCTGCAGATCTGTGATCACGTGCTGTTGTTACTGGTCACAGACACAAGCTTTTTATCAGTTTAATAACACTGACTTGCAGAACATAGCAAGCCTTTTTGGACTGTCTATTCTTAAGACAAAAAGTAATCTAATGAGATGGTAACAAATGCCTGTCTTGATTTTAGCCATACCTTAGCTGTGTGCAATTGCTTTTACCCTACAAATATGCCATGTGTGATAAAGCTTTAAAAAACAGTAATCATTGTACAATTAAACTCATGGACCGACAAGAAACATATGTCAGCAGCAGACAATTTGAAACAAGGAAAGTAACTCCAGGATGAGCTAAAATGGAGGGGAAAATAACTTTCACCATCAATGTCCTTCTTCTAGCAAAAAACTCAGGGCACTGATGTCTCAGTGTAACCACCCGTCTCGGGAAGACAGACCTTGACCTCAGCTTGAGAGTACTTGAAAGAGTGACCATAACACCACAGGAAAGGGCAGATATTAACAGGTTTGTGCATAATAATTGAAATTGTATTATTAATGAGAAATAATTGCAACAGGCAGAAAATTTGGACTACAGGTGTTAATGTAATTTTTAAATGAACTGGTAAAACCATTCAGATTTTATATTTGACCAATGTTAACTTCTCATCTCCATATATATAAAGCATTTTTCTTTCACTCACGTAAAGTACACTTGATGTATTTTGCTCAATACAGCAGTTCAGACTCATGCAACTTTTGAACCGGATATATTTCCTGCAAGATCATCATTGAAAAATAAGAAAATAAACTTGCAGACACGGATCTAGAATTTTAAGTGTTCCTCTCCTCTAGGTAAATCCTCTGGCATAATTTGTTATTTATTTGTTTCTCTGTTCCCAACTACCTCTAATTCTGTCATCCCAGGGCGCACTGGAAATATCTTTATTTATGATATTCATGATCTAATGGAGAAGATACCTGTAGGATAGGAAAGCTAAACTGTGTCTTTCTCAACCTCATACATTAGAAGGTAGATTCTTATTCCATGAGTGGATGCTTTCACTCTACAAGTATTTTGTAAAAACAGTCATACTTCTCCAGTCTGTGCCTGTCTCCTAGAAGGACCAAGATCCTAAGTGGATGCTTACATATAAGAGAGCTGGGATTGATTTTATAGCAGCCTTCCAGGACCTAGAGAGTAAAAAAAAGGGAGGAAAAAAAAAGGGAGAACAACTTTTTACACAGGCAGGTACTGATAAGACAAGAGGGAATGATTTTAAACTAAGAGTGAAGATTTACATTAGATGTTAGGAAGAAATTCTTCACTCAGCGGATAGTGTGGCACTGAACAGATTGCCCAGAGAAGTGGATTTCTGGAAGTGTTTAAGGCCAGGTTGGATGGGATCCTGAGCAACCTGATCTAGTGGATGGTATCCCTGCCCATGGCAGAGGGGTTGGAATCAACTGATCTTTAAGGTCCCTTCTAACCGAAGTCATTCTACAACTCTATAATTCTGTGATTTCCTGTGATCCTTTGTACTCTAAGAGGAAAAAGTAGAAAACAAATACAAACAACATCCTTTGAAGGCCTTGAAAGAAAAGATACATTAAGTGGAAAGGCAAAGCATCAAAATTATGTGGATTGATTTATTCATCCCTGCCTGTTCATTGACTGCATAGAGAATTTATTCAGTTAGATTCAACAGACTATACCAACTACAGTGGGACTGAAAGTCTAAAATGCTAATGGGGCATTCTTCTTCCTCTGAACAAAAGATACGATGTCCTGTATTACCTTTGTCCGAATGAACAGATTTGCATTACGAATCAGGATCTACATGGATCCAGAGTTGTTTAAACTTAATATTGTTTCTCATTCTCATTGCAGTCATGCAGAACCACAGTGTGCTGCTTTCTCACAGTTATAATAGTTGTCTCACAACTCATTTACAATAATTTTATTGCCTCATATGTTCTATGAATTATAACAGTGTACCTCTACATTGATCTTTACAGTATTCAGTTTTTTGACTGGCTGGACATTTAACTTATTTTCCTGTTTATTGCCTTAGCAACGTACTCATTAGACTCTGACCAGGTTCAGATAATGAGGGCAATAGAAACAGATACTAACTGCCTATATCAAATATATTAGAGCAGACAGAAGTAGAAAGCAAATAATTTCAATAGATTTCAAATCAGTTTATCCCCAGTTATCAACTTTCAAATTATTCTTAAACACTTCGGTCCTTCTCTAATGTATTCCTGAAATATGCTTCATTGTATTGAAAAAAGAAGAAACTTGTATGTTCACTGTGAAATTTTATTCATATGGGGCTACCTGAGAAAATGAACAAAAATTAAACAGAAAGTGAAAGTAATTATTGTTCTGTGTTTTAATATAGTCAAAATGAGAACAAAATTTTTTTTCCATCTAAAGTACTTGATTTTGTGTCTGATTTCAAAGCAGGAAGGCACACCACCTGAGTATGGTAAAATGGTAGCTTCTCTTGGCTGACCTTTTGGAAACAATTCCTTATGTAATTTTTAAAATTACTTAGACCATTTGGTATTTGCTTATCGATCTTATTTGTTTTAAATAAATCCCCAAATGAATCTTCTTTTTAATGTAAGAAGCATTCTTGTTATCTGAAATTGCACAGTCTATTCTTATGTGTATTTTTCTTATCATGAAAAAACCTACTCCTACAATTCATTAAAAACTCCAATCTATTTTTCTCCTAGCAGTATTATCATTACCTTTTTAATCATTACCTTTACTAATAATTACCTTTACTAATCATTACTTTTGTTATACAATTTTTGTTCATGCGTTCATTTTATTCATTTTTTGTTATTTCATTTTGTGATTCTGTAACCAAAAAATTTGATCATTTTTGAAGAACAAATTCTGTGCTAGAACAAATTTGAATTATCTCTTCATAGAAAAATTATTTAAGATGTATTAAAGAGTATGAAGTTAATTGTATATTATCCATATTTGTCTTAGAAAATATTTCTAGACGGTACTGTAATGAAATCTGAGGTTCAGCATATTCACAGGCTCAGCACAATAGTGTTTTTATATGAGCTGAGAAAACCAGTAATACAAAACATTTTCCGGAGTTGATGGTACTTTTAAGTCTTGCAGAAACACATGATAAGGAAAATACCAGGAATTTCTGATGAAGAGACTAATGACATACAATCCTTCTTATTAATAAAATTTTTATGTCTCTAGTCTCTTCTTCATTAAAAAGAAAAGTAGTTCCTTATACTTTCCTTACTGTGATCAACCAGAAAGAAAAACAACAAAAAATGACCAACACAGGAGCCATGCAATAACATGGAAAAGCCTGAAACAGATTTTCTAAAATTGTTCATGAGAGAACTCAAAAAGAATCTAAAGACAGTAAAAGAGGATGTGATGTAATTTTTTTGTTGGCCTAGTTTCTGGCATAGTCCACAAATGACAGAGACCGTGATGAAACAAAAGAGGGAGATTTGATGTCTGTACCTTATACTTTCACTGTTTAGGGTTTTCTTCAGGAATCTGCATGGAAGAAATGAGAGGTGCCCATTCAAATAATTTTCACAAAGTAAACATATGCAGTCTGTATATTTTAGTTGTTTGGTTTGCAGGGTATGTGTGTGAAATGTCTGTATTCTTATAAATATGTATATGTTTCTCCATGTTACTTATGGTACAAAAATCAAAAGGCCTTATTAGTATTCATATGTATTATGGTGTTATTTGATAACTACTATCAGAAATTTAAAATATTAGCTGCACCCTAAAAGAAGACATTTTACCTCAACATCACTTTGGAAAAAAGGCAGGTAGGACTGTGACTGCAAAGAATAAAATATTCCCAGAAAAAGAAGGAAACAAATGTTGACAAAGTTTCAACAGAGTCTTTAAAAGAGACTTCTTTGTTTGCTCAGAAAAGTCACTATCTAGCCAGTTAGAGTCTAAGTTTCCACCAGGTTCTCCCATACTCATAACTGTAAAGTTATGAGAGGAGCAATACTTCTTAAGGCACTTTGCACGACAGTATGCTTAATTTACATTTAGGATTAATATACTGGACATTAATAGAGATAGTTATTCATCTTGTGTCAGAGTGTTCTTGCACTGGCTAGATAACGGAAGTATAAGTGAGAGAGATGAAGTAGGAATCCAGCTATCATCCTTTAAGAACCTGTACAACTAAAGAACCAGGTGAAGAAGAAAGAGAGAAAAGCAATAATGAAGAGGTTTTAAAATTCAGAAATGAAGCCATAGATAAATGAGAGAAGAAAAGTGGAGTAATTCCTGTATTCCTCTCATCTTTGAATATGTACAGTAGGGGAAATTGAGGCACTGGCCTATGTACACTAATGATTTGTTGTTTTGCTATCTTCTCAAGCTACTTAAAAAATTTAAAAGAAGCTTGGGAGCACTTCTAAAAACACAATACAATTGTCTTCACTTTTTACAAGTAATTTTAAATTATATCTCATCATGCCAGCATTCTGGGACAGGATGTTTTTGGTTAACTTAGCATCTGTGAAGAGAGCTGCAAAAAGGATCTAAACCAGTTGATTGCAGTTCATGGATAGCCTCTGTGAGATTTATTTCACATAACTTTAGAACTTTGTGACATGGTCATCTGGATTCCCTCATAGCTCATTCACAGAAGATTTTCCAGCTTAAAATTACCTATTTTAATCATATCTCATTCATCTGTGCCTGGACAAAAGGACGAAGCCAAGGCAGGCAACACTTTACTGTAGGTCATGCTCTAGCTTGAAGGTTTTGGGCCCAGAGGATAAGACTCACATAGAGAAATTTACCATGTGTGGCTGACTGTAAGGTTTTCTCTGAGAGATTAAAGTTGTAAGCATCGCCTATAGTGCATTTAGTAGAGAGAGAATCTTGAGAAAAACACCGAGTCCTGTGCTGTAAACCCTACAACATCACCTCTATATGAAATAAGCTCTTTTGATAGAATGGTTCAGGAACGCTCATAGACACAATGTGGTTAGCATCTCATTTGAAACACAGATTTCAAAAGTAATTTATGCAGACAAAATACTTTACAGGATGTAGTTATAAGATTATTCAGTTTCATATTTTTTGTTATTTTTCTTTGAATGATGGTATTAAAGTAAATTAAGCTAAATGTCATTCTTGTACTACTGGGATTTATTTTTCTTTTTAACTAAGTCTTTGTAGCCAATGTCAGTGTTCTCAGAACAGTTTCAGAGGATTCAGTATCTTTTCAGATAATGTAACTCCCTATGCACTAGAAATGTCACACATACACACACATACAAAAAAAAGAAACTATTTTTTTCCTAATTTTTGCAGTGAGAGAGTGGCTGTTTCTCCAATTTCCTATTCTGTGATTCCTGACAAATCAGAAAGAGATATAACTGTGGGATACCAGAGGGAAAGAAAATTGATGATGAAAGCACTAATGTGCATCTGCTTGAGAATGTGGGATCAGGACATGGCCGGAGAGGACAGTATGAGCTCAAAAGCTTTTCTGTATCTGGCAGCTTGGATATGGTGTACAAGGTTCAGGCTACAGATATCTTGAATCTTTAACTACTGGCACAGGAAAGACACTGAGGTTTTAAAAGGGAAATAAAAGATTGCAGGTTACCGTAGAACATTTTCTTCATTTTAGATAATGCTTAGCATCCAAGTAGAGGGCGAAGGTGCACCAGTGTGCATGTGCTAGTGTTCTCATGTTAATATTCCAATAGAAATTTAATGGTATTTATTACAGCAGTCCAAAGCAACAAATCATTCACCCTTTAGAAGTAAATAGAGCCTATGGCTCCTGTGGTTTACTGTCACACAAGTTAGAAATTTAGAACCTAAACAAATATTGTTGTTAATATGTGACCCTGGGTGAAATGCATCATCTCATGATCAGACTAAACCATTTAATAGTCCCCCTGGCCTTAGATTCTACCATTATTCAAGTCCAAAGGAGGGCAACAAGATGGTGAAGGGCCTTGAGGAACAGCTGAGGTCTTTTGGTTTGTTCAGCCTGGAGGAGACTGAGGGGAAATCCATTGTAGTCTACAACTTCCTTGTGAGGGGAAGGGGAGGTGCAGGTACTGATCTCTTCTCTATGGTGACCACAGACAGGACATGAGGGAATGGCCTGAAGTTGTGTCAGGGGAAGTTTAGGTTGGATGTTAGAAGAAGGTTTTTCCCTCAGAGGGTGGTCAAGCACTGGAACAGGCTTCTCAGAGAAGTGGTCATGGCGCCAAAGATTATATGTGCACAATCAATTCTGTATATAACTTAACTAAGATTTCAAAGTTTATCACTAAGTGGGAATCTGTTGTGACAAGGAATCCCTCAACCTAGAGGAGTAACCTTGAGGGGCATCCCTACTCAAGAGGAGATCCTGGTATGCAGCTCACGGCTGTGCAGGACAGCTCAACAGGCCCTCAGCTGTCCACTATTTACAGAGTAATGAATGACTTATAGTCATACTTGCATATCATCAAGAGGTCTGGGTCACTGTTTCCAGACAGCCCTTGGCCACCATGTTGTCATCGGTTCCCCAAAATTTGGAGTAAGTTGAATGCAGACATTATAGACCCCACTGGCAGTCATGGCTTATTCCATGATCTTTTAAAGAACTCCACAGTGTTGCATTTCTTGTATATTGCATCCAAAGTTGTTTAAATTGTCTTTATATAATTTTTTTTTTTACTTGCTTACTATATTGGTCCTTTACAATATGTCATAGTGCTTCACTACAAAGAAAACACCACATACTTTGACTAAGTGAACACCGACAAAGATTAAGGATGAGTTAATGATATCTTTCTTCTCTTCACTTTTGTAGGCTCTCTCATCACTGGAACTCCGGGTGTTGTATAGGACTTGTTCATTCAGCCTGTGAGAGTGGTAAGTGTTGTTAACGTTCACCTACCACTGAAATGCAGCAAGGACTGAAGAACACACATAAGAAATTGAGGCAGAAAGTCTGGAAATATAGCACATCCAATTGAAACCCCAGGAAATATAGGTAGACAAAACCTATTCCCCCCAACTGGAATGAAGCCATAATAATAGGAACTAGTCTAATGAAGTGTATAATGGGATCTTTAGTTGCCTAATTCTCTGTTCTTATACAAATGAGGACATATCAAGAAGCACTAAACACCTTATCAACAAGGGATTGTGGACAAACTTGTGTCTGCTAACAAAATGCAAAATCAAGCATAGAAAAAAGAGCATTAGAATCCTATGGTTCTTGTCATAAGCAGCCCAGATTTTACTATTCCATTCTTATTAACTGTATCTCAGGACTTTTGAGTCATCTATAAATATTAAAATGTGTCAGGCACTACATTAAACTCTTCAGGATGGAATTCACCAGATCTAATTTCAGCCATTTAAAGTTTAGTCACCTAGATTTAACTCTATTCAGTAGAGGCATCTCTCTTCCTCTCTCCCCTTCATTCTTCATTAGAGTTGAACACCTCACTAGACACCTAACCTTTAGATGGCTAACATCAGAATAAAGGAACTACCTGCCGAGGGACTGACCTCTCCTGAAGGCCTTGCAATACAAATATTAAAATAAAAAGAAAAAAAAAACCACACCAAAACCAAAAGAAACATAAACCCAAGAAAGACAAATAATAAAAGGCAAGAGGTCTAGAGTACCAAATATCTTAATTCAAGTTATTTTTGTGATCTGTAGAAAAGGTTGGAATACACTTTACATTGCCAATACAGTGTTTTCATTTTGACTGCTTCAGTTTCATTGTGTAGGAATTGAGAGAAAGACGAGTTTTCATGGTTAATTCCATTTAAAAGGACAGCTTCTTTGTTCCTAATACCTTTATTTTTAATATTGCATCACAGTGGAAATAAAACATGCTCAGTGTGTTAGTGTCCTGGAAACCATAGTGTCAGGACCATGTTGCCTAATATTTTATGTAAAAAACCCAAGTCTGTCTCAATTCTGTGCTCACTGTGCTTGCTATACAGAAGTCCATATAAAAACAAAACCAAAAAAAAGCATGATTAAATCTAATGTTCATTCTTGTGACATGCAATATTTTTACAGGCAGAGATGTCAACAAATAAATAGGCATAGTACTTTATACCACTTGATACTCCTTCTTTGAAATATGATTCAAGACCAGAATGAAGATACATGTGCTGCTAATGCCAAGGCTGCATTTGCTGGTAAGGTTATTTTAGATTTCATGGCAAGTGAAATTATTTCAACATGTAATGTAAAATGAAACATGTGGGAAGAGGGATTTCCAATTTCATATTTAACTTTCATATTTGTTTAAAAAATATTAACTTTAAGTTACTACACAGTAGCAACATGTTGGGCTTATTGATAGTTACATGAAAATGCCATCTGGAAATGGATGGAGTCTAACATACATATATGAAAGTGTCATATATCCTTGCCCTCTTCTCCTTATGTTACTTAGATACTTGGTTTTGGCTGCCATGTCAAAAAACAAAATTATAGGCTAGATGGACCCTTAGTCTTACTCCTTTTTATACTAAGAACTTAAACCTATTCTGTATCAAAATCACTGCTCACATTCAGTTCTGAAAAATTTGTAAGTTAAATGAAACTATTTTTCTTGTACAAGTAGTCACAAAGCAAATGAAAATAAGTGCAGACATTTCACATACCTTTGGATTATATGTGAAGATTAAAAATTAATAAATATGACATTGATAACATTAAAACAAGAAGAAAAAAACCTAAAAAAATACCCCCCCTAAGGTAATAACCGGATTGATGCTAAATAAAAGTTAATTTTTGCCAAAAACCATGTCTACACTTCATATAAAAGTCATCCCATTAGTGATAATATACCTATACTAAACCTCTACTTGCAACGTAACTTCCCCATTTCAAGGGAACATTACTTTTGCTTTCAAAAGTTTTTATTGCAGTAAGATATTTTTGTCCAATTATCTAGAAGTATTCTAGAAATCTAGTTCTTCTGCCACTGTGACCTTGAACATTACAGAAGGTAGTGTTAGATAAATAGAGCAAGAATGGATAAACAATCTTTGCAATTATATAACAATAAATGAGGTATGACAGTTCAGTGTTATGATAAGAGACTCTGGGGCATTTCTTTATTTGCTTAGTTGTTTAATACAAACATCTGCATGATAAATTCCGTGTGCATGTCAACAGAATGTGTTCAAGGAGTTTCTATACTAGAGAGTTATTGACTATTTAAAACTCTTATGAACTAAAAGAACAGATTCAATAAAAGTGTTTTAATTATAAAATGTATAAAGATGTAAAATAAAGTGGTAATGAAAACGTGGAATTGATCCAATACCACAAAATGTAGTTTGCTGTAGTGTTAATCAACTAAACAGAGTTTTATAGGAAAGTGGGTCTGCAAAAAAGATAGGGTAAAATGTTTAACCATTATGATGACATTTAGATTCC
The DNA here is from genome assembly GCF_036250125.1 of Pseudopipra pipra. Taxonomy (NCBI): domain Eukaryota; kingdom Metazoa; phylum Chordata; class Aves; order Passeriformes; family Pipridae; genus Pseudopipra; species Pseudopipra pipra. The sequence continues at coordinate 52,170,463 of NC_087550.1, forward strand.
TCAGTAACAGTTTTGATATCTAAAGTTTCTTAATTTTTCAAATTGAATGCATTTAATGGGAGGCCAGATGTTCTCCATGTCATTTACAAAAAATGAAGATAGATAAACAGTCCAGAGGATATTTCAGCTCACTAAATTGTCCTTTTTAGGTTTCCACTGATTATAGAAAAATTCAGTGAGGGTTCAGCAGGGTGCATCTATAATTTTTTTCTGTGCTTGTCTTTAAGCATAGGTAACAGCACATTTTTAAAAGGCAAATTACTTTTTTCCTATGTGCTGAAATACCAAACAGTCTCAGAGAGAACAAAGATCCTTGAAATATGTATGGTTATAGCCTGAATCAAGTTCTGATGCCCTTTGACCCTCTACAGTTTTACAACTCCATTCCTGGTACAGAGATTTTGACTTTTTAGTAGGGACAGGACTTCATAATAAGCATTTTAAAATGATGGGTTACTGGAGGTTGGTGAACTGCTTATTCTATTATTACCAAGTTAAGAAGTTTTCTTCTTTGTTTTTTGTTTTGGGGGTTTTTTTGCCTTTTTTTTGTTGTTGTTTTGGTTTGGTTTTTTGTTTGGTTTTTGTTTGTTTGTTTAATTTGGCATTTCTGTTCTATTATTTCATGATATTTTCAGGATTCAGTAAGACATATTCCTATTCTTATGTACTATTTGACCTACTTACATAAGGGAAAATACTATAATCTAATTTTTTAAAATATTCTGTTATAAAGAGTTTAGTACAATAATCAATGCCAAATCCACATGTGTGTGAATAGACAGAACTCAAGCCTAAATTACTACTGAGAATGTAAGCTACTGACAACTCATATATTTTTGGTTTTCACCACAAATAGTAACAAGATTAATATAAAAAAGTATTATAACAAGTAATCACTGTAGTAACAGCACAGTAGAAAAGCAAAACATGGAATACAGAAAAACAGTAGGGTTAGCTATGTGAAAATCACATGCTGTTTCTTATAAGTTATATTGTTTGACCTAGAACATAAAACATGTTCTTGTTTAGAAGTCGTGTAACAGTAGCAGAAAAGAAGAATTAATTGCTCAGTTATCTTTTAATTGTCAATCATAAATAAATAAAAACTGCCAGATAATTTAAAAAAGGGGGGGGAAAAGGGGAAAAAAGGGAAGAAAATGAAAGAAAAAATATGATAAAGTACTGTGTGTTTAAGACAAATAGCTGGCAATAGAGCAACACAAGTATAAATGTTGGAATTTCAAATTAATTGGACATCTAAATGGCACATTTTGCCCTGACATGCGTCAGATGGGATGAAACCATGAGTGCTGAAGGACTTTGCTGACATCATTACAAAACTACTCTTTGTTGTCTTTGAAAGATAAAAGTATCCTGATGTCTTCAAAAATGAAAATGTCACATTCATCTCCAAGAGTGGAAACAAGGAGAAAGTAGGGAAAGGGATCAGTCTCATTTCAGTATCTGAAATGAGGACATCCTTTAGGCATTAATATTGGACCTGATTCTGTTTACAATCACTGTCAACAACCTGAGCATCAGATGAGAGTACATCAGCAGAACTGCATAAAACATTAAACTGGTAGGATAGAGAGAGACAGAGATTATGATCTCTGTTTAAACAGTGCTAAATTTCTCTTGAAGCATAAATACATGCATTAATGTGAAAGACACTTTCATGGGATAAGAGAGAGATAATTCTTTAATTGATGGAGAGAAAGAAAAATATCTGCCGAAGAAAAGGTTAAAGAACAGTTAGACAGTGGAAGAAAAGGAACACAGTAATGGAAACCAGAAAGGGCTATTATTTCAAACAGAGCATGTTTAATAGGGTTGAAGGCAGCTAGCCAGGAAAAGAGAGGATGAGGTACTTGAAATTAGAAAGTAATCACTAAACAAAAAATTACTTTGGACAGAGTAATTTGATTAAAGCATAAAGTATAGAATTTTCTTCTGGGAAGAAAGCGAGTATCATTGACCAAAAGAAACTCAATACAGACAGTATGACAAAGCATTCAGTAATGATAAAAAAAAATTGAAATGGAAAAAGATGTAAAATACAGTGATATCTTAAGGTTGCAAAGAATATAACGTTTTCAGTTTGACAAAAATTATATTGGAGCAAACAAGTGGTAAAGACAGCAGCAGCCTAGAACTAGTGAATAAAATAGTTCAGGCACAGAATCAGAAATGTGTTGCTGTCAAGGCAAGGAATCTCACTGTATCTGTGTTGTACAGTATTAGGTCAGCATATGGTGCATGGAAAAGAATTGCTATAATTCTAGTATTTGTTGTTCCTTCTTGAGGTCTTTGAGTACTACAATTAAACTTGACATTATAGATAAAATATTAATAATTTTAAAGATTAACTGACTTGAAACAAACTATCATAATTAGTTGAGAATGTGTTTCCTCTTTTCATAAGTAATTCTGGTACTAGATGGTTGTTACAGTTTTCCATCCCTAATTTCTCTTTTCAGAAATACCATCTGTGCTGTCACTTGCACACACCACATTTGGTATCTTTCAGTGCTTTCTGCTTAGAAGTCAGTGAGCTGGAAGGAGTTCAAACAGGCAAAACAAAGAATCCAAGGACAGAGATTAAAAAAGCAAGGAAGGCTAAGGGGGTGTTTATGTGGAAGAGTAAGAACTTTCTTAGAACAGTTGCAGTTGTAGAGCCTTTTCCCAGTAGCATCACAAGTGCTGCACAGATGCGGTTACGCAGCAAGGTGAATACAATAAAGCCAAGTTTCAATGGTAATGGCTGCATCACCCTAATAAATCCTAAGACCTTCAGACTCATACTCAGATAATGATGTTCCAGCTACAGTTATGGCTTATTTATTTAACCAAGGGCAAAGTTGTTCAGACACAGTTTCATTTTCAAGAAAGGCCTGACAAGGCAGATGGCAGTAATGGCACAGGACAAATGAACTTCTCTGCTAGCCAGCCAACACAAAACACAAAACAGCTCAGGAGGACAGAGTGTGTGCTCTTAAGAGGAAACATAAACCAATGAAATGAAATACCTACTGAGCATTAATAAACCCATTATTGAACATTAATAAAATAAAAAGGCTCACTCCTTTACAGCTCTGGGAGTCAGCAGCTCCAGTCTCTGTGAACAATTTAGTGGGGCTGGAAGAATGATTTGAGGGGGAGAGCTGGGAAAAGAGTAAATCAGTAGGTACATTTTAGTTAATGGGCAGGGACTGAATATAGCTAAGGGCTGAATCAGCTGAAGTGAAGGTTGGAATGAGTCTATGAGGAAATTAATAATTCTGTATACAGAGAGGGGTTTCAATAGCATGCAGTAAATAACACCAAGGGACACACACTGAACAGTGAGGATAAAACAAATCATTGAATAGGTGCAGTATCCTGAGTCACTGTCCTTTGGCCTGAATGAGGAGGGGGTAAGGTAGAAAAAAAAAAGGTCTGTAATTATTACCATATCAGAATGAGACGGTATTAAGGTTGCATTGTTTCCTTATTTGAAGTTCCCATCCCAGTCTACTTGTCTTCTCAATCCTGACTGGATTTCATTTTTCCATGACAGACTTAGTTATTTCTCTCTCCTGTATTTCTCCTTGACTATCTCGAGCCTCTTTCAAATACATCTCCTTTCCAAATCCTGCTGTATGCAGAGCTAAGGGACTGTATCCATATTTTCACTTACTTCTCCAACATCCCATCTATTCTCTGTTCAAGAGAGGGGCATAACAAGAAATTGCATGGAACTGATCTCATTCATTCAATGAATGAATTCTGTTCTTCTCTCTGTGACAACCTGTCATGATTCCTGTAGCAGAAAACAGGATATTAATGGTTTTACAAGCAGTACAATTTTTTATTGTACTCTTAAGATGTTGAGTCAAACATCAAGTTTTGGCAGGGTTGCCTTGTTTCTCCAAGATTCCAGTGATGACTATTCTGCCTTTAAAAAGTGAATGCAAGACAAAAATTCAGGATGAATCTGGGTACCTAGAGACATTTTGAATAACAAAGCTTTGAAAAATAAGTCAGGACAAATCAAGAAAACCAAGGTGTTTTTTATTTCCTTTCTGAATTTTGATTCTACACAGAATTTCCAAATTTTTGTGTAACAAGAAAAAAAGTATGGCACGAAAATATGTCTTTATTAAAAAAAATCTGGTGTGGGTTTTTTTCTTTTTTTGGTTTGTTTTGTTTTTCTCTGAGAGTCAAAGTAAATCATAAAAGGGTCCTTAAGATGAGACATAGCAAAAAGTCTTCAAACTCTGTGTATTTTGCAATGGCCCACTAAGTAATTAAAATCTATTAACAGGGTTGTTGTTTTTTCTGTAGACACAATTATTTCACTTATAATTCAACATAGTTTGTAAGTTGCCAGTGATTTTTTTAGCAGTAACAAAAAAAGTCTGTATGTTCATGGCTAGGCTTCGCGAACGAAGATTTGGGAAGGCTCTATCCACATTTGCTACAGGCACGCTGGTGGCTTATGAGGCCAATACGTGACAGACATATCCGATTGCAAGTCTATATGTATAGCTACAATATATATAGTTTTCAACCCTTAAAAATTTTACTCACTGCAATTATTTAATATACATATCTTATACCCATGTCTTCATTTTTTTTTTTTTTCAGTTGTTGGATGATCCAAACATGCTTTTATACCTACTAAATCAAGATTGGGTGTAATTAAGAGAAAATATTGTCTTGTAACTTCATTTTTTAAAGTCTCATTTTTATATGAATTTATTTTTACTAATAACATTCATTTGTTTTTATTTAATATAGAAGAATGCAAACATTGCCTTTATTTCTGTCCATAGTAATGTAAAATTTCAAGTGTGTATAAAATTACTTTCTTTAACATAGTTGGTGTCAAATTGCTAAAATCATGACACAAAGCTTCTGAATGTAAAAATCCCTGCTCCTTAGAATGAAACTAGGAAATAAAAGTCATTATCTACTGAGAAAGTAGATGTGATTCTCATTTTGCCTCCATAATTGTAAATAAAGTAAGTGTAGTTAGCATAAAGACTTTTATAAGAAAAGAAGATATTCTCACATATCTGTTGACATATATCACTGCAACAGAAACCTTCAAGAAAAAATACTTCATTAATATATTTTTTCCAAATAAAATCTTGCCTTAATTATTTAAATTTAAAATTATTTGCAGAACTGCTAGTTCTTACAAAGTCCATTTTTAGAAGTTAGTATTTCAGCAGTTTTTTCTTAGATTTCTGTTCTTTGATTTCTTATATAAAACAGATTTGTCTGTAACATTAGCTGAAATTCAAAATTATCTTGCCTAGCAAATATAAATTTTTTGTCATCCACTCAAGCTGAAAAAAAAAAGAAATTAATTCACTATACTACAGTGTTTTTATTCAGCCATTTGTATAGCAAAAATATAGGAAGGTACATAAACCCAAACACATATGTGAAACTATCTTAATCTCAGGAAATATTTTTAATAGCACTTATTTTCTCCTCTGGGCTAAAAATAGATAATTTCAAGGTTCTTTACATCACTATCTTATGTGAAGATCTTTGTCATAAATCCATATGTCACTCAGATTTTTAAATTTTAAGCTGAAGAGATGATTTTAAAAAGTCCCAACATGTCTTGTTTAAATGCACAAGCTGTGCAGACACCTACAAAAAAGGTTGGAGGACTTTTGCTATCATGAAACATTGGTAGCATAGCTAACCTTGATAAATTGATCTTTTTGAGACGTATCCTACTGCAATCAGACATTGCTGAAATCAGACATTCCATACAAGCCTTCCTTAACAGCTGGCCAGGAGCAATGAGTTCCTAGCTCATCTTTCTGGGTAGAGTGTTGAAAACACCTTCTCCAAGGAACCAGTTTTCTTCACCAGAAAATAATATGCTTGAAGTCTCACTCTTTTGTTACATCTAAAAAAGAATTCTAGAACTCAAAGTGATGAAATCACAGATATATGACAATTAGTGTAGGTGAAAAGTAATTGTACAAGGGGCCCAAACTACCAGATTTTGGTTATACAGCTTCTAATATTCGGATTGATAAAAACATTGTGTTGGGAATTTTATTTTTTTTCTTGGTCTGTTGGTTGGTTTGGGGTTTTTTTCTCCCTGCATTTTCTTTCATTTATGATTTTATTTTTTCCAATGATTACCTATTAAAAAAATAAAAGAGTTCTAGGAGCAGACCATCTTCTAGGTGACGCGTCGATAATGAGAACTATGATTAATTTTTATATTTATTTTGATGGGTCTTACAAAATTATACTTTAATGTGTTTGAGTTTTTTTTCATTAAAAGACTGTTAGTCCTCCACATCATTTTATTGATTTTTTTTTTTTGCAACTGTTTGAATTAATCTATCTTAATTATGACCAGAGATTTCTCTTATATACATTTAGCCAGTGAATATTAGGTATCTAAACTAGGCCAGTTGGTTACTTTTATGATTAAAATTTTATGATTTATTGATCTCAGACATCTACTTCCATGGGCTCCAGGAAGAACCTGGATGGTGCTTATACTATTGATATCCTTTTTCTGCAACTAAAACTACTTAAGAGCACACAACAGTGAAAACAGAATTGACTTGATGCTCCAGATGAGAACTCATTAACTTTTCATTAAACGTACTGTTTCTAGTAGAAATACATTTTCAGATACATTGTAGGATCTTTATTGTATATTTGTGTTAAACTGACAATTTTCTGTAGTCAGATAACCCTGGCCTCTCCTCCTCAGCTATTTTCTCATTTCCAGCTCTTCTATTACTCTCTAAAGGCATGAGTATGCCACTGCACTGTTAATTTTTTCATCTCATTTTTTGTCTCAAACAATCAGAAACATCTTGTACTATGGTATGTACTAAGAATTCTTGTCCTATGGTATCTTAAAGCTCTCCATCAGAGAAAGAACTTTATAACCAGACTGACTTTTTTTTTTTTGGTATGGGTTTTTTTGTATTTTTTTCCAAAAATCATTCTCCTTCTGTCTTATCGGAATTAAACTTGATCAACTTCACCACACTAAAAAACTTCAATTTAACTGAAAATATAATAATCCAGCGGTTTTATCTTTGACACATGTTTCAATATGAATGAACTTGTAGTTAATGGAATCTTTTTTCATCTTTATTTATGACATTAAACATGTGTTTTCTAAGAGAAACTTTGAGATATTTTGGTTTAACCCCAGGCTCTGCTTTTCCACCTCAGGCTGACCTTTGACAAAATTTTACATGACTTACTACAGAATTACAGAATTTGACCTTCATCATTCAGGAGCTACAGGAATTAGAAGTTTAAATTTTATCGAGGACATGAGGCATAGGCAGCATCCATCACCCAAATGCCAGTGAAAATTCCGTAATAAATGAGATAGAACTGCATATTAATCATAAAGTTAACATAAAACTGTTTAGGATTAAGACATTTCTTTCAGTGCATAGAATGACCCCCCTGCTGAGAGTAATAGAAAAACACTGCTGCTGTTGACTGCAGTGGTGATTAGTGTCACATGGTACATAAATACATATTCAGTAACATAGAATGAAGTCTGACTTGGTGAAACCTAAATTTCACACACAGAAAAATTAATCTTTCCATAGATTCTTCGAAGCAATACTTTTCAGTGTATAACATAGCATACTCAAAATCTGGTATTTGCAAAGGAGGTCAGGGGGTGGGAAATAAACACATGAAATTAAAAATTATTATCTTTTAAAAGGCACATATCTATGTACCTTCTATTGATAGGGAAATGGAATTCTGCTTTTGATGAATGTTTCAATGATTTTTTCATGCTGTTGCAGTTTTGAAAGTGATTTAAGTACTAACAATTGTAAATACTGTTTGCTTTGCTCATCACCTGCTTTTATTACAATTTCAATTAAATCTAATGATTAAAGAATATGGACCAAAACTGATTTCAAGACATGTGTAGAGGTTTGGGGGTTTTTTTGCCTTTTTGTTGTTGTTGTTGTTGTTTTTCCTTTAATGATGATTTTTGTCCATCTGCCAGAGCATATAATGCATGATGCTGCAGTTCAAAGTACTCACATTGTTGTTCATTATGTGTTCATTATCTTTTCCTTTATGGATTTTTCAGGGATGAGATTTCTTGTGATTCCTATCAGTCAACACAAAGTCATTCATTAGTTTCAAAAGCTATTAGAAGGAATGCATGAACTGTACAAAATGCAGTGGTTTCTTCTTTTGTCCTTGTGGAACTTTCTAAGGCTAAGGGTCACCTTGTCTACCAACATATGCTTATAAGTTAGAGATCTAGCCTGAGTCAAGTACATAGAACGGTATTATGAGTTATATATTCTATTATATGCATAGACTTTAGTATAGTTTTGCAGAGTTACTGATTTCTATTAGACATTTTCACATGTCCTCTATTTTCTCCACTTCACTGTCAGATAATATGAATAACTAGCTCAGACATAAACATCTTTAAGATGACTTTGGCAAAATTAATTACATTCCTCAATCTGTAATTTCTGTCCACAAAACTTTGATAAAATATTTACTATAAATAGTATTAAAGGGTAGATAGAGTATTTCATATTTTATTCCTTTAGCTTTCAGAAAGCACTAGCATATTGCTAATTATCTAATGGAAAGAAAATAAACAAAATACCAAACCTCAAAAAAAATTAACCAAACAATTTTTCTCATAGAGCACTACTTCCTCCTTAGGCAAAAGTCAGTTTTAGACAAAACATGGCACATTAAATAAAGCATAGCAAATGAGGCAATTTGAATAATATTCAGAAATATTTACTTTTCTCCATTTTATAACAGTGCTATAATAATTGATAGTCTATTAAAATGCATATAATGTTACAAAATTTATAATTTCTTTAATAATATTTTCTATTTCTTCACTCAGGTAAAATGCAAGAATGTTTATAATATGTATACCAGTACAAAGAAGCAAATACAGAACATCATCGAATGGTTTGGGTCGGAACAGACTTTTAAAGATCATCTAGTCCATACCACCTGCAATGGACACAAACACCTTCCAACAGATGACATTGATCAAAACGCCATTCAATCTCATCTTGAACACTGCTAGGGATAGGCTATCCACAACTTCTTCTTGAAAATCTATTCTAAATCAACCCTCTTTCAGTTTAAAGCCATTACCCCTTCTCATATTACTACAGGCCTTGAAAAAAGTTTCTTCTTTCTTATGAGCCCCCTTTAAATATTGAAAAGGCCACAACTGGACAACCTCCAGTCTCGCAGCCTTTCTTCATTTAAAGAGAGGGTCATGAGGGAATTGGCTAATGCAGTTGTCAAGCCATTTTCCACCATATTTGAAAAGTTATGGCAGTCAGGCAAAGTCTTCAGTAACAAAGAAGGGAAACATCATGATCATTTTTTAAAAGGATGAAGAAGAGGACCCTGGAAACTAATGACCAGTCAGCCTCATCTCTGTGCCCAGAAAGATCATGGAAACAGATCCTCCTGGAAGGAGGGAGTTGGTTAGAGACAGGCAATTTTACTTCACCAAGGGCAAATCATGCCTGATTTGTGTTCTATGATGGAGAGACAAAGGAAGAGCTATGGATGTCATGTATTTGGACTTCTATAAAGCCCTAGGTACTGCCTCCGTCAACATTTTTGCCACTGCATTGGAGATATATGGGTCATGAATGGATTGAGAGCAGCCCTGGAGAGGACTTGGGGATACAGGTGGATGAAAAATTGGACCTTAACTGGTAATGTGAGCTTTCAGATCAGAAAGCCAACTGTATCCTAGGCTGCATAAAAAGAGGTGTGACCAGCAGAGTGAGAGGTGATTCTCATCTGAAATTCTGCATCCAGCTGTGGGCCCCAGCATAAGAAAGACGTGGACCTGTTAGAGTGTGTGTAAAGAAGGGGCATGAAAATGATAAGAGGAGTGGAACAGCTCTCCTATGAGGACAGGCTGAGAAAGCTGGGATTGTTCAGCCTGGAGAAGGTTCTAGAGAGACCTTATTGTGGCTTTTCAGTATTTAAAGAGGCTCATAAGAAAGGTTAAGAGAGACTTTTTTACCAAGGCCTAGATTGATCCGTGATATAGATAGATGATCTTTAAAGGTCATTGTAATACACCAGGCTCTGAGCTCATTGAAGGGGTTTTACTTTAAAAATATACAAGGCTCCAAAAATTAGCCCAGCAAATTTACTAGAGGAGCCTTCAGTTCTTTTAAAACCCTAGGAGAGAGCGCAAAGGAGAAATGCTGCACACATTTTCTCAGGAGGTAAAATAACACACTTTTATGGGTAAACTTTAGAAAATGAAGGAACTTGGCAAACTTTAAAGAGCAACGTTCAACCAAAATAAAGCATTCCATAAAGCATTGACTTAGCACATACTAACCCATACAGCTCAGCAAAATCTAACCCATCCAGCTCTTAAGTTACTCAAGATATTAAGAAAGGAGATTAGGAGAAGAAGAAGTAAAGAAGGAGAGAGAAAAGAGAATTGTAGCTACCACCCCCAGATCCAGCAAACATCTAGCTACCAGGAGTCCAGAAAACAGATCGTTCAAACAAACATGGACAGCACATGTTGCTGCTTTTATTTGCTTCGGTCCCTTTTAGCCACATCCCCCACCTCCAGGCAAGACTTCCAGTGTGACAGCCATTCTGGGGATGGATTAGGGGCTCCAAGGAATATGGTATAGGCAGTGCTCCCTGGCTGCTTTTGACTGACAGCTGCCCTGGGGCTGCCCAAGGCGGCTCCAGGGGGCTGGGGTATGGGACAGGGCATCACCTCAGCTCTGTGAAATTCAACCTGTCCCTTGCCCCCCCACCTCATTGGTCTGAGCCAATAATTAATATAATAACCCAGTGTCTGACAGTTATCAAGAAGAGTGTGGCCAGCAGGTTGAGGGAGGTGATCCTCCCCCTCAGGCCTAGTGAGACCACATCTGGACACACTCTGTCCAATTCTGGGCTCTTCAGTACAAGAAAGAGAAGTAGCTCCTGGAGAGGGCTAAGTGAAGGGCCACAAAGATGATGAGGGGTCTGGAGCACCTCTCTTATGAGGAGATACTGAGGGACCTGAGCCTGTTTAGTCTAGAGAAGAGAAGACTGAGAGGAGATCTCATCAACATTTATAGATATCTCGAAGGTATGTGTCAAGAAGTGTAACCTGCTCTAGGTGATCCTTCCTTAGCAGGGTGGGTGGACTAGAGGATATCCAGAGGTTATCTGGATTCTGTGTCCCTTCCAACCAAGCGGTTTTTTGATTCCATGATTCTGTATTTAAGGAACATAACAAAACCACTGTAAAATACCACAATTTCAACATTAGCTCAATGGTTCTGTAACTACTGGTATAAAGGCAATGGATTCATTGCATTCATACTGTTACTAACAATAACTCCTTTCTTCTGTCATAATAAAGGTTTCATTTTCCCCAGGTGAGCATTACAGAGATTTTTCTCTGACCCTTTCATACTTTGATCTTGGCAAAGGTTTCAGAGAAGGCTGCCCTCAGCTTTTCAGGGATTGGCTTATGACTAAAATGTTTAAGGAAGCCAATTTTTCATTAAAAGAATGTGCTGTGATGGCACAGTGAAAAAAAGTGTTATCTAAGTGAACACACTGTGCAAAATGTGATACATCTTTCTGTATCTGTCAGCCAAAGAGAAAAATCCAAGAAATTTCAGTGGAATAGGATAGGTAGGCAAAAATTCAGTGAAAAGGTATGAGTATAGCAAAATTCCTTGGATACAGCATCCAAAAGAAGCAGAGCACATATAATCTAAATTGGGAAATTTTAATTTATTTAACTTACTGAGTACAAGTTCTGGAAAGTTACTGAAATATTTCACAGTAATGGAACTTAAAAAGACCTGCTTAGAAAGCCTACACAGCTACCTTTTTTCCCTAAAATTGTGGAACTCCTGTGTCTAAATGAGAAGTTTTATAAGTTAGTCCCCTTCTTTCTCTTTCTTCTTCAATCCAATGGCTTCTTAATTGTCAATGTAAAGAAAATAGCATGAGGAGTTAATGAAATATTTGCCCCACAATCCTAGGCACACCTATTCATAATGAAAGCCTTTTCTGGATTAGTACTGTCTCTAGCCATCTGTCTACCAGTCAACAGTCTGATTGCCTATCCTCTGTGAGTATGTAACGCAAATTCTCTACAATTTGCATCTGCTGCTTTTGCCAGACTTAGTAAACATCCCATGACAGATGCTGCAGAAATCAGCAGCTGTTTAGTTTTCCAGATCTCGCTTACTGCTCTTTCTCAGCCAAAACAAAGGGGAAGAGATGAGAAAACTTGATTTCATATGCCCATTGCATGTACATGCTTACTAAGAGAAAAATCCAAGGCAAAATATTGCTGAGCAGGATCTAGGCCTTGACTTCATCTTTATTATCTTTGTTACTAGCCAATTTCTTTGCTTCTTCTCCATTTTTGTGATATGATTTTAATGCTATTAGTAGTGTCAGTAAAAAAAAGTCAAGATAGGGGACCTGAACAACATTTGAGGATAAAATTGTGAATACACTTAAATTACAGAATGTGCTATTAAAAATGACTGTTAGAACACTGAATATACAAGTAGATTTCCACTGTCATAGGTACTGAAAGAGATCCAGTTTTTTAATGCAGCTGTTCTGATAGTCAGGTTTGCAAGAGTGTATAATGTAAACAGGTGTTTTATCATTATGTCACGCAGTTCTTCTTTGAGTGGAATGATGAGAGAGAGTAGTAAAATTTAAAAATGTAGTAATATTTAAGAACTGGTAAATTAAAAGTAAGCAATCTCACATCAGCAAGTGTTTCAAGGTAGACAATAAGATATGTCAGGGATTACTAACTCAAAAAACCAAGCTCAACTTATTTCTATTTGGTATTTTTCTTGCAGTAGTCTACCAGATTTTCTATACCGTGGAAAAAACCACATTTTTAAAAGAAGTATTTAGGAAGCTGATTAAACACAAACATTTCAGGTTGAACTGTCTCTTTGAGTAGATGGAGTCACCAGCAAAGCATGAGAAACAAGCTGCATTAACCAATGATCACTGCATAGGGAAACCTACGAGTCAATTAGATTAAGTTCCACTAATAGACAAAGTTTTGTTGTTTTAGATGTCCCATTGTATCCACTCTGGCCTGGATGTATCTGCCACTCCATAAAGTCAGGGGCTTTGAATCATAGTTAGTAACCTGATATAGAAGTCTCAGATAGTCTAAGGCATCTGAAAAGAAACTGGATGTCTAAGTTTGAATAACTGTATCACTTCCAGAGAGACAGATTTTTCCTTTTGATTATTGTCAGGACATGTACTTATTCTCTGCAGAATGTAAGAGGAAAAACACTCTGCAACACTTCTGTTATTAATAGAAAAAGATTGCAGTTCCCAAAGTAACTTTAAAGCATTTTTATAATAACCACAATGTATACAGTGCTGTAGCAATTCCTACATTATAATTATATTTAATGGGTTACAGTTATAGACTATCAATATAATATAAAATGCATTATGTATGCACCCTAAGCAGGCTTTCAGTACCATTACGCAACAGATGTCATGATATTTTCTGTCTATAATTGTTTAAAAGGATTAATATTTTCCCATTTGTTTCCTGTGGCCACAGTTTGTGCAAATTGTAACTCTCACCATTTTTTAACCGTGAAATAGTTACTATTTCCTGAATTATGTATTTCTGTTCTTCTAACCTATGGAAATTTTAACGTAATAGCCATACTTCTTAGCACCCATATAAGACTATGTACTGGTTTCCCTGGCAGAACTCCCTGGAAATGTGTTCAGAATTTCAGAGCAATACATTTGTGAATTACGTTATGCTCAGCTCTCAGCCAACACCTCCCAATTACCACTCACAGGTGGTGCTTTACCTTCAAATGAACTCTATGAAACCACTAGTAAAAAGGCAGTAGAAACTTAAGACATCAATTATCCAGCACTACAAAGTGCTTAAATGCAACTTTAATACCTAGATAGATCATTTAGAACCGAAATTTAAAGTACCGTGTGCCCAATTCAAACAAAATGTACTATAGATTGGTAAGAAAAGGAACTACAGATGATATTGAATGGTCAGAGATTTAGATTAGAAATAAAAGGCATATTTAACAGGTAGAGGACACATTTCTTCAGATGAAACTGCCTTTTTCAAGGCAAATGTTCTGGAAGAAACAAAGAGGCCTAAAAGTCCTATATATTGGCAGATATATGGCTACATAACACAAGGCTTTAGCAATAGTAAAGCAATTGAAGAAGCCAGATTATTCACACACTCAAATTCATTAGCTCTTCTGGGAACTCAGCAAACACCAAGAAATAATGTGAAAAATCCTTAGAAGAGCTAATGTAAAAGTTCTTCTGCAGCCTCAAGGAAGCAGCAGTCTTGTACCTCCTGCCTTTCTGCATTGCTGTTCTATAGGAGAAAGCCACAGGCACTCTCACTAAATGTTTCCTTTTCCTCACTGTGCAAGGCAATGCTGAGCACTGATGGCAAGCTTCCACCTCTTTGGAGGAAGACACAGAATCTAACTCCACTTGATCAGAATTGAACTAGTAATGAAAACAGAAACCAGGATTCATTATTTCATTAGTCAGAAAAAAGGTACTTCTCTGAACTTGACATTAAAGTTAGGTTCTACAGTCAGTTGACCAATAAATGTTAAATTCTAAGTTGTAGATACTTCATTGATATCAGTACTGATGACTTAGTTTCTTTCGTATTAATTTTTTTATCTTGCCATATCAGTGGTCACTGTTTCAGATATTCTTGGATAGTACTGTACCATTGTACTTAAAAGCACAAGGATTTTTATGGAAGTCAAACGAAACTGTTGATTAATTGAAAAAAAAGTTAAAAATACGCTATTCCATATCCAAACACATTCAATTTCTAAATGTGTACATCAGAAACACATTATGTTATTTTAAGTTTAAACTGCTAAGTATTATTGAGTTACCAAAATCTTTAAGGACAAAGTTACAGAAAAATGAAGATAAAAATAATGGAATACCACATTAAGAAGCATGAGATCAGAGAACTGATTTTTATATATGGCTCTTTATCTTTTTTCCCACAGAAGTCAGTAGGGAAGCCATTTACGTACCAAGGAGTAATGTACAGTTTTAACACAGAAAATGATCAAAAGATAGGAGACCAAATGGAATAAATGGAGTAACTAGCTAAGTGACAAAATTTTAAAATTGACCTCAGTCATGTAGATCAGTTAAAACTAATGAAGACTACAGAAAAAGTTTATAGATCTGAAGGGAGAAAAGTTGAATTAAGAACTTGTTATCTAGTCAAATATAATCTATGTAAGAGACAAAATATATTGACAGATATAATTTTTAACTACTGAGCTTAAATTCACTAGATTAGAAAAAAAAATAATCAATCAACAGCTGAAATCTGTCTTAGGCTTGCAGGCAAAATGTAGAGCTGGGGTAGGGAGAAACTCAGGTAGCAAGTCCTGGGACTGTGTTCACAGAATCACAAATCACAGGTTTGACTCGGCAGATCATCTGGTCAGACTCCCCTGCTCAAGCAAGGTTACCTGCATCCAGTTGTCCAGAACCATGCCCAGATGGCTTTTGAATGTCTCCAAAAATGGAGACTCCCTCCACAGGCTTTCTGGGCAGCATGTTCTTTCAAGGCATCTCTTTGTTCAATGATTCAATTCAAGTAATCAGTTTGTAGTCCCTTCTGTGGACTCTAAGGGCTTTTTATTACTTCTGAGGCCAAATTACCTGTTTCCACTCTTCTCAGTAGGCTTTCAAACCTGTCCACCTTCAATAAAGTATGGACACCTGACTTTCTACATTGTTTATATGTTAACTCTCTTCTTGGTCCTGTTTGGCCTAATCTAACTAAAACAAAGTGCTACTGTTATTCTGGGGAAAGTTCTTCAGAGGACCAGCTGCCAAAAGTCACTGTGAACAAGAATATGTATGGATGTTTCTCTCTATCCTATGAAATCCTCCAGTACTGGTATCTGATTCTTCATCCTCAAGGACAACCGAGGACCTTCCTGCCACACACCAAAGTGTGCAATATATGCCTTATGTTCGTGCTGCAGAAACACTGCAGCTACAGCAAAAAAAAGAGATAGTCCTAGGGACTCAGAGAAAATTGAGACCCAGGTGCTGTAGAGTTTATATGCAAACTCTCAGTTTCAGAAGGACTTGCTGCCAAGCAATCTCTCTCTGTGGGCTAATCTATACTCCTGGCTTTAGAACCATGTATTGGTCCCCAAGATGTCATTTAGCAATATAGATGAAGCAAGTAATTCCCCAGTCTGTAGCATCAATTTGAATCTGGAAATTTTTCAGCTCTACCCAAAGCATTTTGTTCTTTATTTCGTTGCATCTTATTCTTGGTTAGGTCATATATCGACAGCCTGTTTAATATGCACTACTGTGAAGATACAGTGAATTAAATGACTTACCTAAGATTGCATAGGATGACAGCTGGGAATCAAATTTATGTCTCCAGAGCTCCAATTTTCTCCTATTACCCATTCTCCCTCCCTAAATAAATAAATTAAAAATTTTTAAAAAAATCTAGATAATATTCATCCCTTGAAAGACAAATGAAGAGTACTAAAATATAATTTAGATGTCCTGCACAACTTCCAAAATAAAAACTGTGGCATAATAGAAACTAGTGTTCCCAACATCTATCCCCCCCAAAATCTTCTTTTGGTCTATGAAATAAAGTTTAAACATATTCTTTCTTTCCAGAATACTTGATAGTTTATTGTTTACCACGCTTTGTACCACAAAAGACATAGATTGGTTTAGTCACTTGTTTTGTTCATTTTGGACAAGAGAAGGCTTAGGGATGCCCTTATTGCAGTCTGCAGCTTCCTCAAGGGGGGCAGTGGAGGTGGAGGGGCTGATCTGTCTCTGGTGAGCAGCAACAGGACATAGGAAGATGTGTAATGGCAAGACTGGAGGAAAAAGTTCTTCACTGAGAGGTGGTCAATCACTGGAAGAGGCTCCTAAGGGAAGTGCTCATGGCACCAAGCCTGTTCATGTTCAAGTAGTGTCTGAATGATGCTATCAGTCACATGTTTTAGTTCCAGGTGGGTTTGTAAGGATCAAGGATTTGGACTCAATAATCCTTAAGGGTCCCTTCCAACTAGAGATATTCTATGATTCTATGATTCCAAACTCATAAGCATGGAGAATTTATACCCTGCCAAGTGCCCAGAAGTTCTTACATATGACATTCCGGCTGATTATAGACACTGAGATAAATAACAGGGAAGATGTTTTCTGTGAAACTGCTGAGTCTCAAACATTAGAAAACACAATAAACTCTGTAATTTTAAAGAAGAAATTGGAAAGGAACTGTAGCAGCTACAGTAGCCTTAACATGTTGAATACTCCATGAGAAAATAACAATCCTTTTATTAAGTATGTGAAGTGAAAATTTTAGATGTGTTTTATTTCATATACTAAACAAGTCATGATTTGATCTGGATCTACTGAAGGCTAGTTTACTATTCATTTGTGTCTCTTGGTTGATTGATTTCTTAACTGAATTGCATTATCATTTGCTGCATATACCCACAGTGTCTATCTGCAGTGTCTGTCAGATACATTCAGACTGCTGGGTTCAGCTGTGGAACCAGCAAGATCACAAGTTATTAGGGTTTTTTCCTCCTGCTGTAAAATTTCTGGAAATGTAAATATCTCAGAGACATTAATTATTCTGCCACATTAGAATGAAACTAGTCAATGGATCCAAAACCTGTGGTTAAGAATGAGATACTTGTATTCATATAATGAAAATAACTACATCAGCCCTGCTTTGCAGGAAACCACCACAATTGCTATTTTCCTTGTGTTTTCTGTAGTATTGATTTTGATGTAATCATATAGTGCGTAATCAGGATGTTGAATAGGACTCTCATCTAGGCCGAAATCTATTTTTATGAGACTTGTAGAAATGTTATATTTTTGAGACTTCTACATCTCTGTCTAATTCAGATGTCATACACAAAGATTAAAAACTACATCTGTACAACATAGCAATATCAATTGAAAAGATCTAAGTTACTTTTGTGCAAAATTTAAAAAGCTATTAATTACATGGACACACACATAAACAAATAAGAAGAGATTAAGTTGTTTCTGAAAGAAACTAAACTAAAAATACACAAATGTATATATACGTCCCTTAATTCGCGATTCCTGTTAAATTTTTACTAATCTTCTATTGGCTAAGTAAAGTCAACAGAAAACATGAACAATTAGTGAGTTGAATTAAAGATAATATTTTAGCTTACTGCAAAAGTAAGTTTCTTTAATAGTGTGTAGTATTTAAGACCATCATTTATTCATAACAGAGAAAAACATTGTACACAAGAAAAAAACAGATGAGGTAGATTACTAGGACAGAAATGAAGATTGCTGTTCTCTATGTAAACAAGTCTGTAAAACCAGGTGCACCTCACATACATTTATTTATTTATTCTAATGGAGAATTTTATTAATATCGTTCCTCTGAAGCTTCTGCAATTCTGATTGATGTGAAGCAAGACAAGGAGGTGTTATTTTTGACATGTATTTGTCAGCTTGGCAAGCTTTAATAATTCTTCGGTATCGTAAGATTTTTTTTACAAAAATGGTGTTTCCAGAAAGCAAGTAATTAACATAACAACAAAATAACATTCTCTCCAAAGTTAGAACATACACAAGACTCTAACCTTTGAAAAAATGTAGGCATGCTTGGCAAGAAGTCCCAATAGGGCACAAATGCCAACATTATAGCTGAATCCAAGCATTTAACAGATGGTAAACTGAAGAAGGTTCACCTGGAAGTATAGTTCTATGTAGGGAAAATGTACATGACAGAGTGTGCAAACACAAATTTAAAAGAGTAATTTTAACAAGGTATCTTGGAACAATACTGAAACAAGGTCAGCCTAAACCACACCATTCAGGTTCCCAGCTGCATAAAATAAAAGGACAAATAAAAAAAAAAAATTCTAACATTTATGATATTACCTTAGATACAAAATATGACATTTTACTGCATGATGTTTACGTGCATGATGTTTGCTTTTAGTTGAATATGTTCTGGTATAAATTATATGAAAATTATTTTTTCATGAATATTTATTTCACATTTCCTCATGCATAGTGTAAAAATTGCATGATAAGAAAACATAACATCTTCCCATTCCCTGTTTTTAAACTGAAGTAAGTAGAATTAGTCTCATGATTAAATATATAATATACATATATATATATATACATATATATGATTTGCAGCAGATTTTAAATTTTATCAACAATGAGAAACAACTTGATTTAATACACAAAACTTAAGCTGTCTTGGCCAACATTAGTGCTACAGGACCATGTTTCCTGTGTTTCCATTTGGGTCTAGAAATAATATTACATCTTCAGCTGTGAGCTCTTGCAGGTACTTCAGTAGCCATGAAATATGCCCTTTTTTATTTCTCACTCTATTTTTCTTGCTCTTACAGAAATCTCAGTATCATGTACTACCTGTAACAGTCATGTTAAGGAGTTAGGAGTGAGAATGGCTTGTAGGATAGGGTGTAAAGAATCAAACAGCAGCTATTCTCTGTGCTTCCTCATGAACTGGACTCAAAAGAATGACTCAGGCTATAAACTTACTCATGTGGTTTCCTATTGCCATAACAAACTACTAACTAAATGCAAGCTCTGCAAATAGCAGAGCATAACATGGAATCTGACCATTTTAGCAATGAGAAGGAGAGCCTTCAAGAAAAAGTCTCATCTTGTGCAACCTCATCTGAGTAGGTGGATTTCAGGACTCTTGCTCTGGATCTTTACACTGGCATGATGTTTGCCTGGCTGCAGATTTAATATGACTTGAGCACTTAAATAGCTCGGTATCATGCCCTTGAAACATGGTTATAATTTACACCCTGTACATCTAGGCAGCTTGCACAAACTATCACAATATGTCATTATGGTTATTTTTATTGTTATCCAAATGCCAAAAATGTGCCTAGAACCTTGCAAAAGAGAAGTACACAGGGTGTACACTCAGAGCTGTGCTTGCACAACCAAATAGCTAGAAGTGAAAATACACTAATGGCTTCAATTTTTTTTTCACTCTGGCTTGAACCATTGAGTCTACTTTTCTGAGAACACAGTAGTATGTGAATAAATGAGCGATTTTAAAGGAACATGTGATCTGTGGTAACAAACAGCAAAAGCACAGTAGCTTTTTGATACTTTTTAAATAGCTTTTAAAGCAATTGCTACAAATGCTATCTAATGTTAACAATAGCATTACCATCCTTTAATTTGCTTCTGTATCATGAGGTCCCAGACAAATCTGAGTCTTATCAGGCATCTCACAAGGCAAGAAACTGGCAGTCCCTGTCCTTTTAAAGATAGCTCTGTTAAAGATAAGATGGCACAAGTAAATGTACAAAACAAAATCACAGACTGCTCCAACATGGGTCCCCCGTGGGGCCACAAGTCCCACCACCAAACCTGCTGAAGTGTGGGGTACTCTTCCTGTGGGTCCACAGGTCCTGCTCAGGAGTGTGCTCCAGAGTGGGTTCCTCCACAGGCTGGAGGAATATCTCTGCTCCACTGTGGACCACCATGGGCTGCAGGGGGACAACCTGCCGCACGATGGTCTTCACCACATGCTACAGGGGAATATCTGCTCTGTTGCCTGAAGGACCTCCCCATCTTTCTTTTTCACTGACTTTGGTGTCTGCAGAGTTGCTGCAGATGTATTTCTCTCACATATTCTCACTCCTATTTCCAGTTGCATTTGCTGTCACACAGCAAATTTTCCTCCTTCTTAAATATATTAATCCAGAGGCACTACCACTATTACTGATAGGCTCACCCTTGTACACACAGTGAGTCTGTCTTAGAGCTGGCTGGCACTGGCTCTCTCAGACATAGGAGAAATTTCTGGTATCTTCTCACTGAGAGCCACTTCTGTAGTCTGTCTGCTACCAAAACCTTACCACATAAACCCAATATAGATCCATTCTCACAGCTATCTTGCTGAATAGGGTGAAGAGATCTGCTTTTCCACTTTGTTAAAAAGTGGAGTCAGAAATGGCATAAAACCAACTTTTAAGTATGTCAGTTTAGTTCCAGCAGTTTGTGAAGAACTGTTGTCTGTGGGATAGACTCACGACGAAGAGGTCCATCAAGGACTGTCTCCCATGGGAGGGACCCCACAGGATCAGGGGAAGGACTCCTCTCCTTGAGCAGCGGCAGAAACAACAACTGATCATAACCCCCATTCCCTGTCCTCACGGGGTGGGGAGGGGAGAACATGGAAGGAAGGAGGAGTGGGGGGAAGGTGTTTTTAAGATTATTTTACCTCTCACTCTTTGGCTCTGCCCCTATTAGTGATAAATTCACTTTGAGTTTGTTTTGCCCATGATGGTGATAAATAACTGACATTTGGGTCACTCCTCTATGGGGTGCAGTCCTTCACAAATGAGCTGCTCCACCTTGGGTCCCCCACAGGGGCCACAAGTCCTACCCAGGAAAAGCCTGCTCCAGCGTGGACTCCTCTCTCCCATGGGCTGCAGGTCCCTGGAAGGACCCTGCTCCGTCTTGGGCCTCCCATGGGGTCACAGCTTCCTTCATGCATCCACCTGTTCCATCATGGGCTTCTCCATGGGCTGCAGGTGGATCTCTGCACCCCGATGGTCCCCCATGGGATGCAGGGGCAGAGCTGCTCCACCGTGGTCTGTACCACAGGCTGCAGGGGCACAGCTCCAGTGTCTGGAGCACCTCCTGCCCCTCCTTCTTCACTGACCTTGGTGTCTACATTGTTATTCACATGTTCTCACTCAACTCTTCCCTAGCTGGAATTCTTTCTGTGCAATAACTTTCTGTTCTTAAACATGTTATCACAGAGGCATTACTATTACTCCAGATTGGCTTGGCCTTGGCCAGCAGCAGGAATCCCGTCCTGGAGCTGACTGGCATTGGCTCCATCAGACTGGGGAAACTTCTAGCAGCTTCTAACAGAAGCCACCCCTGTAGCCTTTCCTGCTATCAAAACCCAGCCACAGAAATCCACTACAGGTATGTTAATGTACATTCTATTGATTAATTTTTTGTGCACTCACATTTTTTCAGGGAGAAGATGTTTCACAAAAAAGCAATAGTTGAAGGAATCTTTTTTTTCCCTGAAACATAACTGGAGAGTTTGAATAGCCTATAGTCTAAATTAGATTATTATTACACCAGTTTCAAAGGGTTGTAGCATTTTTCCAGTGGCAATACTGGAAGCTGAAAAGAAATTAAGTTACTTATTTTAGAATACTTTTAAGGGAAAAAATTGTTGTGAATTTTAAATTGAAACATTTACTTCTTTTCTTCTTCAAATCTATTTTAAAATGTTTATTCAAGTGAAACTGTAATTATTTATTCATTTTTCCTAGTAAATCTCAGTTTGTACTCCTAAGGATTACTTTTGAAAAGACATTAGATATTTATTTGTGTCACACTCATGAACTACATGCAATGCATTTTCCCATATTTGACCACACAAGTATCTATCCTAAGAAATCAAATATTTTCCAAAATTTATATTATTCTGGATCATAAATCACCTTTTAGGTTTTGAAGTACATAGACTTTAAGGCTAAAAGTAATCAGTAGATTATCTCACCTTTTCCTTAGGAATATGAAGTAAAATTGAGTACAAAATGATAAGCCTGTCCAGAATGGCATGAGTGAACTCTAATTCTGTCTTTCTACTTCTGCTTTTTCCATTCTTATGGGAATACTTTAAGGACTACAGTCTATTTTAAAACATTCTTGACTGAATCAGGGCTTGATGTTTGTGGCTATCTTGTTAAAATGTCTTTAACTTAAATGAATTTTTACTTCTAATTCCCCAATACAGACAATGAATGAAAATTTTATAATAATTAAATTCTATGTCATTGAGCATGGCTGTAGAAATAAGTGCATATATTTAATGGTTTACACTTAATATTTTTGCATACATTTTTAAGTAATAAATAAGTTACATTAAAGATGTTTACTGCTTATTCAGAATTTCCATATTTTACTATGTGTTATTTTTTTTTATTAGCATCAGATAATATGACCTACAAGTAAGCACTGCTGTGTTTTGTGCTCAGCAAACAGAAAGCAAGCAAACAACACCATCAAAGTATCTATTACCAGAGTATCGTGAACTGAAATGTGAGAAGGAGATACAAAAAGGCAAACCAGTTTGTGAAAAGAGGAGGAAATGTTGATATAGTGTATATATAGTATACAGTAGACTGTAATAGGCAGTTCACTTACAATAAAATTTTTAAAAAAATCTTGGATTTCAAAGGACTGGGATAATTTTAGATGTTTACAGAGTGCTTCCTTCACTGTTAAGGGTAGCATAAAAAGAAAATCGTGTATGCTACTTAAAACTCTATGACAATGAAAGTTGTAATTACTGGCATAGGAAAAGTCAGTCAATATTTTTCTGACTCATGAAGGGGAGGATGGGAATAACAGCCTTGTATTAATTTTGATTTTATGTATTATATGAAGGGAAGCCAAAGGAGAGATCCACTGCTCTTGTTAGCTTTTGTTATTATATTGTCAATTTTCAACCTGTTTCCATAAATTCTGCTAGAAGCAAGAACTTCCATTCAAATTAATGAGATATTTTGTGTAATTGGGCATTATATCAGCTCTACCTTGCCATACCTCTGTTAAGGAAAACTGAATGAAACAGCCACAGAAACTTGTATTTTCTGGTCCTCCCACTGCTGGGACTGCTCAGCAAGAAAAAAAAAAAAAGTGAGGATGTCAGACCCATTTTCTCATTAGCCTACTGAGAAACAGATGTGGAAGGGTTCAATTGGCTAATTTTTCAGCCAGCAGGCATTGTTACAATTCTACTAGCAGGCATAGAAGATAACAATGAAAAAAATTAATAACTAGATATCAGCTCTGTTGGCTAGAAGGTTATCAGTGTGCTGTAGTGATCAGCAACATACTTTCATAGGAAACTGATGGAGTAAGTAATTTCGGGGTTATTTTATTACAGTAAATTCAACTTGAGAAGAATCAAATGAAAAGGAATAACTTGTTTCTACCAGATAGGCTTTTAAAAAAAAAGATTCAGAGATGCTAGATAGTGTCCTATGATAATTAATGGTGCTATTCAAATTTCTTACTCTCACGAAAGACAAAACACCCCCATATTCACAAAATAAGTCATTTCAATGGAGATGTAAGTATCTTTGTGTTTACTGATTTGTGAAGATCATGAAGAACACTTAGAAAATGGTTTCCAGTTCTTCTGTTTCAAATCTACACTAATTTCTATTGGAGTCACGTTTAAACATCTAAACCCAGAAATAGACTTTGTATTGAAGTGTATAATGATATTCTAAATATCAAGGTCTGACAAATGTTTTCAGGAGATATCTATGTTTGGACTTTTTTTTTTAAAGGAAGTGCACACACAGAAGAAACTGCAGAATATGACTGGTCTCTCCATATAGGGAGATAAAGTGGAGTCAGTGGTATACCTTGTCAGTTTTATAACCCCTAGTTTTTGTTATGCTTAATTAAAGACTTCAGAGGAGTCTTGCTGCATGTCTGTGTCTCACCGCAGTATTATCAGAACAAGGCCAAGACATGTATTCAGACCAAACCAGAGAACCTGAAGCTATTCCAAGACAGCAGTAGGGAAGTATCCTGTTTTTATCAGCTCCAAAGGTCAAGATGACTCTTTATTCACTTTCAAATTATTATATTTCTGTGCTAAAACTTTGAAGTCACAAATAAACCTGAAAACAGATTGTTCTTCTATGAAATTGGCTACAGCAATGAGCCTTTTCATAGCTTGAAAATGCAGAATGGTGAGACTAATAATATGCAGTAATTATGTAGGGCACTACTTCAAAGCATTTTATTAACATTTCATCAACTTCTAGAACTGCCTTTACATCCTCTATGATATGATAAAACCTGTACCTGTTAAATTATATGTTCACAATTTGCTCATCTATTAAATTAAATTAAAATACGTAATATAAAGGAAAAAAAAATTAAAACTAAACAGTCACAAAATTAAAATAAAACCAACTTCCTTAATCTGGCTACAATGAAGACTTGATGAACTATTTTGAAAGTCAAAAAACTCAGGTCTAGTAGACTAGCTAAATAAATGCACTGTAAAAATAAGGACCTGTTGTTCAAGAAAGGTGAACTATAAAATACATAATTCACTAAAGCACACTGTAATACATGCTGGGTAATTGATTCAAGGCAATTAGTTTGAGGTAACCAACTACAGAACCATAAGACTTCCAGATCTAAACTACGAATAAATCTCCAGAAGCTACATAATGAATAAATAATTTGTCTCTGAATATTACATGTGGTAGGATTTTTAAATGTTTCAAAAGACAAAGAGGAGCACAGGATATGCAGTTAACTTAAAGGTAAGTATTTCTTTTTCTTCTAGGTAAGAAAAGTTGTTCAGTACTACAGAGATTCAACTGGTGATTTCTTGCCAGTTTTAAATTTTCTAATTTGTACCTGAGAAAAAATAATTAAACAATATTTGCACACACATTCCTCTCTAAATATATCTAAGGCCCCATCCACGAGTGATATGATACAATGTGACTACACAGTTCAGTGGAGGAATACAAGCCTGGTTCTCAGCATCCTGTTCAAAATTCTGAGTTCACTGTTGTCTGAATTAAACACGGGAGTCTGTTTTAACCATCCCTTTCGTGGATTTCGTGACAATTTTTTCAAATTATTATAGGTTTCTGTTTGCCTCTAATCTTAATTGATTTTGTGATTGCTTTCCATAGCTGTAGTTGTTCTAATTAAATCTTTAGTCAAGTAATCATGATGATCTAATTAAAATGTTCTAGTTAATCTCTATCTGTAGTAGTTGTTTTCTTTATAAAGTTACTTTATGTAAGGAAGCTTTAATCATTTATTGTGTCCTGTGGATACTGATCTCCACTTGCTCCAATTTAATCTTTCTCTCATACTGTTTTTCCTTTTGATTTAGGATCTCAAAGTCCTAAAGTAAGTTGTAGGTTCTGTTCCTTGCTCTTCAAAGACCAGCTATTTTGTTCTTACAGCAAAATGCCCCCTCTGTTATGACAGAGATTCCTGGGGTTCTGTGACAGGAGCTTTGGTGAAAATTTAGCTAAGATTAAGTGTTTAATTATATTTTAAGTGTATATAAAGCAAACTGCAAAATTTCTTAGGTCTGAAATAGGCCTTAATTCACACTGGTGAATAAAAAAATTGCTTTTTAAAGTGGACATTAATATAATTTAAGTATTTTTTAATGTAGTATTTTTATTTTAAAAGAATGATTGTGACAACTGTGCAAAGTCTACGCTCCTATTTCCACACCAAAACCATCTTAGAATAAAAGAAGTGTATGACATTCAGTGGACTAATTTTTGAGAATTCCAAGTCTATATCACTGATAGCTTTTCAGTAGCAGGGAAGTATATTGAAAGGAACAGACAGACCTAACTGCTCAACATGTGACATAGAGGCTAGTTTCACCCTTGGAATTTGTGGTTTTTGAATCATGGGATGGTCTGTACAACACCATGTCTACTGAAACCCAATGGGATGCACCTTTCTCAGAAAGGGAAACGGGTTTTTCACAGAACTTATCAGGGCTAAACAATAGAGCTTTTAACCAGATTGAAAGAGGAAAAAGGACAAAACCAGGTTCACCAGGGATAAGCACTGGGATAGCATGCAAAAGTGCAATGATGTTTACCCTGTGGTAAACTGAGAAAAATGATATGAAAAGAACTATAACTTACTTTTGAAATCTATCATTCGCTACCCACTTTTTTTCCTTCACTGATTATGAAAATTAAACATTAGTATAAATTCTATTTCCCTTCCTAATTTACTCCTATGTGAGCTCTCCTACTAATATTATTCAGTCTAAAACTCAAATCAATAAGGAATATGAATGTATATGTCATCAAATCTAATGATTAGAATTCTCAGTTTATTAGTTCTACACATTAGCTGTATCCTCCTGTTTTCTGAGAAAGAAATAAATAATTTTGTTCATTTTACTTTCAGAAAAGCCATTTTTAACAAATATGGAGGAAAATTAAACCCCAGACTATATATATATGCTGAATACAGATATCTAAATGTGTCTCCACAGGTGCCCTAGAATATCAACTTAATCCTCCCAAAATGTTTTATATGGGGACTGGCCTTTTAGAAGTGCTTAGCCATAACTGTCAGTTCTGTTAGGATGATTCAGACACCAAGAGGCAAATAGAGTATATACTGAAGAAGTCATTACTCAAGTGCTGAAACCTAATACTCCTGAGAAGTCTTAAAATATACAATTCATGCTCCATGAGTCTGGAAGGTAGGGAACAGGACCTATGGAAGTCATGAACCTTTTAAAGAACCAGCTGTAGTTAAGTGGATTTGTCTAATGCTTTTAAAATAACACTAAGTTTCTAAGTTCAGGCAACTGAACAACACTTTATAATGTTTCAAACAGTGTCAGAAAACTGTCCAAGGGTAGGTAACTGAATTAACCCTCAGAGAATCTAAAGACCTCCTCAGCTGACTAAATGCGGGGACTTGTTTCAGCTTCTTAAACTTAGATATATATATAAAGTTTGAAATATATTAGGATGTCTGGACTGGTTTTCAGGTACTATGTACAAAATAATTAAAATCCATCAGATATTCCTTTTTTTCATTATAATACTGGAGTGTACATTGTTGTGTAATATAAAGACTTTGTACAAAGCTTTAAGAAAGCTGATATGGATAATTTCAATATATTAACAGTAGTGGCAAAGCCATGATCACATGTCTACTGAGAATGCTGTACCAATCTAGAAGTGATATAAAAATGCAAAAAAAATAGGAGGCAATAATTCTCAGGTCAAAAAGGCACAGTATTACATGGTGGTTTCTTCACTGGATAGATCATTCAGGTCATGTGATTCTGATGAACATTCTTATCTGAAGCCCTGTGCGGTGGGGCAAGATCTACTGAATGCCTTGGTTTTCAGAAAGTTTTACAGAAAATTCCTGTTTTACTAAAATGTACAGTCTGTCTCTGTTTTTAGATAGTAACAATTCAATAGGAGTGTGCTTTTCATCTGCATAAAATTATTCATTTTTGCTTCATCTTAAATAGATGTTATTCAGAAAGGAAATTATCTCAAATTCAGAAAGTATGTCTTGAATTTAATCTTCTAGACTTGCAAAAATGAGGTTTAAATCGATTATGAAAAAATGAAACATGGGTGAACATTAATTTAACATATATGCTATCAAATTACATCGTTGTTTCCATAAATCTCTTCTGCCTGGGAAAAAAAAAGGAAAAAAAGTAGAACTTTATGATATATGTTACTATCATTTTAATTATGTTAGTGTCAGCCTTCATATGATGTTAATAAACATTTTTATTTATACAGTACATTTATAAGAATCAATAAATTTACTAAGTTTTAGATCTAAATTCGATGTAAAAAACCCTCTCTTTTATATAATATGCAGGGCAAAAGAGGAAAAGTACCATATTAAATTACTTCAGCAATTTTACTTCTCTGTGCAATTATGTCAACATTTACACAGTACATTTTCCTAAAGTTTCACATGATCTCTAGCTGGGCTTTATCTGATTGATATATTAGACTGATACCCTGAAAGAAACGAGGTCAAAAGCATCTCAGTCACTGTATGGTATAGTCCCTTTGGCCAGCTGGGGTTAGCTCTGCCAGCCCTGTCTCTTTATAACTTCTTGCTCCCAGCCTATAAGATGAGCGTATAGAGTGGGATAAAGAGAAAGCCTGCTCAGCAATAGCCAAAACACTGGTCTGTTATCAACACTGCTTTAGACACAAATCCAAAACATGTGTTGCTCTGAGGAAGTTAACTCCATCCCAGCCAGAACTAGTACACTCATGATGAATTAAAATGAGAGGAAATAATAAGCATGAATTACAGAGGACAGAGCCAGAGAGTTGGCTGTGTGTGCTGGTTTTGGTTGGGATAGAGTGAATTTTCTTCATAATAGTTGTTATGTGGCTGCGTTTTGGATTTGTGCTGGAAACAGTGTTGGTAACACAGGGATTTTTTTTTTTTTTTTTTTTTTTTACTGCTGAACAGTGCTTACGCAAAGCCAAAGCCTTTTCTGCCTCTCACCCCACACCACCAGCACGGAGGCTGGGGATGCACAAGAAGTTGGAAGGGGACACAACTGGGACAGACAGGACAGACCCCAACTGATCAAAGGGATATTAGAGACCGTATGGCATCATATAAACCTTGGGGAAGAAGAAGAAAAAGGGGGAGGGGAGAGATGCCATTTTTATTTCTCAAGTCACCATTACACATGATAGAGCCCTGCTTTCCTGGAGGTGGCTGAACATCTGTCTTCCATGGGAAGTAGTGAATGAATTAATTGTTTTGCTTTGCTTGCATGTGTGGCTTTTGTTTGACCTATTAAATTGTCTTTATCTCAACCCACAAGTTTTCTCACTTTTACTCTTCTGATTCTCTCCCTCATCCTGCTGAGAGTGTTGAGCAAGTGATTATGTGGTGCTTAGTTGCCAGCTGGGGTTAAACCATGACAGTCCTTTTTGGCATCCATCACAGGGCTTGAAGGGCTCAAGATCACAACATATTTTATTGGAATGTGCTAAATCGTTGCTGTTTAGCTATCAATTGGCAGGCTCCTGCACTTGCCATAGGGCCTTACTATATATTAGAGTCTAGTGGCTGCTTTTTGCTTTTGCTGCTTACTGTACTGCTGTGCTGCTGATCACTTTGCTATGCCTGGGAACATTTTGATAACAGCAGTGATGATAAGCCTGGGCTGGCAAATGCCCAGAGCATCACTGCCGTTTTTGTGCTGCTGTACTGGACAGACTGGAACTCCAGTGTGAACTTAAGTCAGAGGAACTGTGACCTGTGGATAAGTCCACATGATAGTAGAACCCCTTGAAGCATCTGTGGCTATGAATATGTCCACACCAGAGTAGGAGCTCAAAGTCACTGTGGTTGTGGCTATGTTTGTGCTGCAGCAGATGTACTTAATTTCTGATAATCCTGCCTATCCTATGTGATCAGATCATAGAACCATAGAATTATTTGAGCTGGAAAATACCCATAAGATTATAAGTCCAAGTGCTAACCCTGCACTGTGAAGTCTACTACTAGACTGTGTCCCTAAGTATCACATTTATATGTCTTTCAAATATGTCCAGGTGAAAAAACCACCTACCTGGGCAGCCGATCCCAAAGTCTGACAACTCTTTTGCTGAATACTATTTTCTTAATATCCTAAACCTTCCCTGACACAACTTGAGGCCATTTCCTCTTGTCCTATAACCAGGTTCATAGGTGAGAGTAGCCATTGTCTTTTCTTCAGTTTTAGCAAGGCTTTTGACACTACACCACAACATCCTGGTTTTTAAAGTTAGCACATTATGAACTGGGTGGATAAACAAGCAGATAAACAATGAACTGTTTGGATGATCTGGCTCAGAAGGCTGTGGTTAAGAGATTGTTCTCCATACCTGGAGTCAACCACAGGAATAATGGGTCTGCACACATGTATCTGTACTGACAGGCTAGAGAATGAGTTGATGTTAAACTAATGAAATACTAAAGGACAAATGCAGAGTCTTTTACCCCTGAGAAAGGAGATTCTGGCATTGTTGCAGGCTGGAGTTTTGAGGGACTGGGGCACAGATCTGAGGAAAATGCTGAGTCCTTGGGGAAGGAGAGCTGAAAACTAGCAAGCAGTGCATCCTGTCAGCAGAGGTGGTCAACAGCATCTGGGATTGTGATAACCAGATAATAGCCAATAAATCAAGGGAGGTGATGATCATCCTCTACTCAGGACTCATTAGACCACATCTGTAATAAAGCTTCCAACTTTTAAGCCTGCTGAATACAAAAAGGTCATAAATTAACTGGAGCAAGTTTAGCAGAGGGCTACCAGTATAGTCAGGGCTGGAGCACTTGTCCAGAGGGTGACAGATGGGGCACCATTCAGCCCGGGAAAGAGACAGCTTCAAGGGGACCTAACAGCAGCTCCTCACTAACTACAGGGGATAGTGAAGTGATGGAGGTTCTCCGCAGCCACGTATGGTGGGAGAATTAGAGGCAACAAGTACAAGCTGAAACATGAGACAGTTAGACTGCATATAAGAAACCTTTTTCCTAAAAGGAGAGTCAGGCAATGGATCACGTAGCTCTCAGAAACTGCGAGCTCCAACTGTGGACATTTTCTAGACCCAAGTGGATAAAACCCTAGGTGCCTTACAGGTGAAAGTGCTTTAAGCAGGAGGTTGGCCTAGATTTCTCCCAACCCCAATTATCTTATTATCCTATGAAATACTTCTATTTGCTCCTTTAAGCACAGCTCTTAATAGTGCTTCTCTGGAGAATTTTAATAGCATCCAGAGGAAATGTTTATATGTGCATAATTACTAGTAATTTTCTACTTCTCCTTAGAGATAAAGACTGTAAAATTGTTATTGAGAGACAGAAGCTGTTACATCTTTCTATTGAGTAGATGTTATTACAATGAACATCATTATTCCTCTTCAAATGAATTACTTGCTAAACAGGTTACCCTTGAGATATCTGAGGGTTTGGGTTTTTTTACAATATTTGATGAAATGTTTGTATATTTTTACTTGTACTAGTCCTAAACTGTGCCAAACTACCAATGAAGCCATAAAATTCGCAAACTATGACTTTACATTAGTTTTCTGTAAATTTTAGTGCTGTGTTCTGAGTCATTGTACACCAGTTTTGGGGAAATGGAAGTGAGCTTGAGGATTCAATGTAAGGTAGATGATTACTTAGTACCTATATTTGAGGTAATTCACCTTAAGTATTACCAGCCTAATACATGTAATGTTGTAATCTAGCAACAAGGATATATATTTCAGATGCCTAAAATCAGCTGAGATGATCACAATATGAATGCTTTCTGAGTTTGAAATTTTAGTAGCATCAGAAAGCACACAACTCAGTGGCAAAATCAAGATTTTAGGATGAATTTCAGAATTCCTATTTCCATTAAAAGGTGGTATATTTTTTGTTGTGGTTTGATCTTTGGAAAGAAAGGAATTGTGTGGTTTGAATAAACTAACTGTACGTAGACATATTTGAAAAAGATAATTTAAAAGGTAACTTTTACTCAAGAATCTCCTCTGACACAAATCATCTTCTAATTTTCCTCACGGGAATTTTTTTGCGCCATTTGCTGCAATCCTGAAGTTAGAACTAAGCTGGGAGAATAGTTTCTCATAATGTTCACTATTCCATTCAATGATGCTTCGAATCAGTTTGTCCTCTTTGTGGCATGTAATGAATAATAGCATATGCAGTTACCAAAAATATTGAGAATAATCATTTATTGTCACTTAATCATAGGTATTCTGCAAGGTGTTTCACTGATGTTTCAATAAAATAAACAAATAAAAATAACTTTCTGCAGATTAGAAGCTCATAAAGTTAGAATGTTTGAGAAATATATATATGTAAAACGAAAATTAAAAAGATGAAAATACATTTTTGTCTCCAATTTCACTATTCATATTCATATTATAATATTTAAGACATGAAGAGCCAGACATAGATTTTATTGCTTCTGCTAGTATTCATTAAAATTTTAAAGTGTTAGCATACAGAAATATGTTTTTGCCGATCCTAATATGTGTGATAGAAATGCATCTGTATTTCTTGAGCTTAACATCATTAATGAAGGTAATAAAAACATTTCATGCATATCTACTGATTCTCTTTCATGCAGTATATTATACTGTTATTTAAAAGATAATTTTTTTTAAAAAATTAAGAAAAAAGAGCTTTGAGGAAGAAATATCTGTCGAATGTGTCTCACTAAAACTGTTTAAGAAATTTATTATAAAATCACTTGACATCACAGCTGACAGCTATGGAAAGCTTAAATGAGTTTTAAGCCTCATAAATCTGAGTAAGAAATAATGAGAAGTGATTGGTATAGCAGGAAATAAAAATAATTTATTTGAAAATCTATTTAAATCTCACTTTGATTACCTAATAGACTTGCATTTGGGTCTTAAATGCTGTGTCAATTTAATTGTCATTTCACTATATAGGAGGAATTTTCAATATACTAATTCCTTCTCTGTGTCTAAGATCCTTGTTCTTTGGAGATTTTTTATTCCTAAGATGAAAAGTCATCATTATATGCATATAGTCACAGCTGTGTATTATCGTTACTGCTTCTACTACTAAAAATCCCTAAAGCTAGGGATTTTTGTGTCCCTAGCTACATACTGAAAATTGAAATACAAGGTTAGTGTATGTTAAAAGGTAAAACAAGACAAACTTGTGGTCAAGGACTTTCGTCTTCTATAGGGTTTTGATTATATTTGTTTGTTTGGTTTTGGTATTTGGTTGGCCTTTTTTTTTGTTATTTATCTTGTTCATACTCCCTTTCCTTAAACTGTTTCTGTTAGTGTTGTTAGTATCTGTTAGGCAAGCTAACAGGAGTGAAGCTAGTGTTTCAAAAAAAATTATTGGAGAAACAGGGCATTGCAATTGTTTATCTGGGTTTTATCTTTTTGTTTGTTTGGTTGGTTGATTGGTTTGTTATTTTTATTTTTTCCCCCAATAATTTTGAGAGCAGACTCTTTAGACATTCTTGCAATCGGTACTGTACCCTTCATATTAATGAATTGACCTGACACTTGTAAGCATGTATTCTACACAATATTCCTTTATTTGAGACAGTGGTTGCAGTGAGCGTTGGTAATTAACTGAACAAGTGATTCTTTTGCCCAGATGGTTATTTATATGCACAGTCTCCTCACTGAATAATTTATAGTAGCTCATTTTGTTAATACAAAGATATTAATGATGCTTTCATACACTGAAAAAGGCAAAAGAGTTTAATAAATGATGGACTGTCAAATCATTTTCTCAGTCCTAATTACAGATCTAAGACTATATCTAATGTAATGAAAAAGTCCCAAGAGAAGGACTGAAGTGAAGCTGAGGTGTACAAAACTTTAATTCCTTTGAAATTTCCTTTGAAAACCTAAAAACTGAATCTGTTGGGGCATGATTCACAAAATCATCTTTAGTGTCAGAACTGGACAGATGTAAAGAGTTCTAGCTATGCCTAGATCTTCTAGAGGTCTTTGCAAATCATTGCTCACTTTCTTCCAGAGTAGAGTAAGGATGTAGGAACTAAGTAACCCTCTTACAAATACTCTTAGATTGACTTAACTATTGTCAGTTACTCTTAATTGGTGGACTCTTTTAGTAACTATAAGTTTAAAGGTAGTTGTTGTTATATCATATAATAGCTCAAGGAGATACAGAGGTGGCCAATAAGTGCAAAATCAAGCTACAGAGCTCTTCAGGCTGAAGTGTTTCCATATATGTCTGTACCATAAGAGCGTTTCAATCACAAGAAAACCCTGAAAATTCTGGAATTTTCTTGAATGTTGTATCATTAAAGTATAACTGAACTAGAGAGAGAAAGCATGTAATACTGATCAGGGTCTTCGAGTGAAAAAAAGCCATCCAATACTCTGGTCTTTGTTTCTAATATTGATGCTATTTTCTTGTGTTTAATGACTGTATAATGTAAAATACAAAACTAAAACTGGGAATAAGTAGAAACACAGAATCATAGTAACAAAAGGTTGCAATAAAAACCATACCTGCTGCTTTCTGGGTGAATGGCAATGGATAGAGGTGCACTGGTAAAATAGAAGCATAATCATTATGCTTGGATCTAATGTAGGAAATACTGGGAATACGGGAAAGCTATTCAGATTGGAGATGGGTATGCTTTTTCAAATTAAAACTGAAAAGCTGAAGGTCACTAAAATGTTTTAAACTTAAGACTCTTAGATATGTTCAGATAGGTGAATTGAATTATTTGTTCCTTTAATTTAGGAGCTTGATTCATGAAATGGAATTGAAAGACAAGAATTAAGCATCAGCATTTTTCAAAGTATATTTATTTACATAATCTAGACATCAATGAAATATTATGCAGGAATTATTTTTTTCAGATACAGATTAAAACATTTAGTATATGGTTCTTTCTGAGTGGAAAAGTATGATTCTCCAGTTTTCCTTGTGAAAGTCTCAATCATGTATACATTCTTCTTTCATTGTCCTCAGATTTGAGAAATTCAAGTTGGATAACAAAATCAAAAGCACAAGTGCATGCACACGTTACACAAACACCCACACACTCATAAATATATAGTTACCCTCCAGCTTCTGGTTAGTGACACCTATCTAATTGATATAATCAATAGCAATACCAAACTTCTATACCTGAATTTGCTGCACATCTGTATTTTCCTTTGTCCAAAAATAATATATGATATTGAAAATTCAGGTGATCATTCCCACAAGATTAAAAAAATAGACAAAAAATTAAATAACATATATACAGTTTGATTACTCTTACCTTTCATCATGACACATAATATACATTAAACTAGGATTGGATTTCTAATGGTAATCAAGTAACTGATTTTGTAGAAATATGTAAAAGAAAACAACCCTGATTTTCTATCCCTTATTAGCTCTTCCATTCACTTAATTTTAAGAAATGACACAATACTTTCTTGTTAAACAAGAAAAACTGAATTGAGTAAAAAAGTTTTGGACCATATCTTAGTTCTCCCTTATTTAAAATATTATTACCAAATCAGAATAATACTGTATTTTAAACACTTTCCATGACCATATTATTTCTTTATCCCCAGAACACCACAGGTATGATATCTGTAAGTAACTCTGAGGCAGATGCAGTTATGGTTGAGACTATAAAAGTAAATGGATATAACCCCATAACTGATTTTGCAAAATTGATGATGATGGTGGCTGCTGAATACAAATACTCCTGACACAGCTATCGAGTTTTAAAAGATTGAGCTCAGAAAACTGAATATGTAGAAACAGAAGTCACAGCATGTGGCTGTTTCTTTACAAATGGTGAAACTCATACAAGCAAGCTGCATTACTTATGAAGGGTAGTTTTACAAATGACTGTGCCATGTTATCACAAATCTACTCCCTGGTGTGACAATCAACATGACTTGTAGTTTAAATAGACTCTAAGGCTAAGTGAGTCTGATTTAACCATACTTATCTTTGAAAAATAATATGACTGTATTAAATGTGCTCTTCTTTTCCCTTGTGTTTGTACACTGGTTCCTCTGTGGATTTCAGAATGGAAAGAAGTCAGACAAAGGACAGTACTACATCATTTTTGGCCCACGTTTCAAGGAATAAAAGAAATGAACAGCTGTCACTTGCCATCAAGACTTGTACTTTTTTCTATTCATGTTCCTTGCCAAAGTCAAAGGCCAAAAACTGAAAATATATTTTTAATTGAATTTTAAAAGTATACAGCTTAATAAAGTCAGTGAAGTGCATACAAATCACGTTATGCAGTGCTTCTAGAAGCTTTTACTCATTTTGCCTTACAGCTAAAGAAAAATGTATGCTCATCGTAGGAGTAATAAACATGGGTAATTATGCATAATTATAGAGATTAAGTTCCAATTAAGGTTCAATTTCTGTAATAATCCTATCCAAAAGTCTTTTAAGGTTTTTGGTGGCACTAATGAAGACCAGGGTAACTGAAGGTAGTAAAGATCCTTATGAATATAGACACAAAGTGACTGTAGATCTGGGTGATTTTAATGCACTGACGTGTTTTAACAGCATTAAGTATTCAAATGTGTATTTCCTTTTGAGTTAGAACTTCTAATGTTTCCCTGTAGCATCATCCTAGATCAGAAGAATATTTTTATATTGTACAAAAACACTGATAGCCATATTGAACGAGGGTTTGGTTTTTGTTTTACATTTGATAGCAGAAAATGATGCATGTTTGCATTTCAGTCATTTGTATATTTGCCAGTTCTGCTATGCTAAAAACAAAATTCCAAATCTTGTTCCACCTAAATTGCTTTATGTTTTTGCATATTCATTACTTTATTAAGATTAAAATATTTCACATCTTACTTTGTTAATAAGGCAAATAAGCTTCATTTACAAAAACAGTAATCAATACAATTAACATATGCACGTGATATTCTGCAGAAACTGTTCCATAGCAATAAGAATCTATTTAGATCATAAATATCACTCAAATTCTTGTTATATAATTTTGCATACATTTAACTTTTTCTAATTTTGTTTGTTAAACAAGAAGCCTATTGTAGCAATATATTCGATGCCTTAAGTTAATAGTCTTATGCAAGAATAAGTAACTGTACAACTCCAAGTGAAATATTATCTTAACCTCTATTACTGAAG
Organism: Pseudopipra pipra; assembly: GCF_036250125.1. Classification (NCBI taxonomy): domain Eukaryota; kingdom Metazoa; phylum Chordata; class Aves; order Passeriformes; family Pipridae; genus Pseudopipra; species Pseudopipra pipra. Next base: position 52,207,837 of record NC_087550.1, read on the forward strand.
ACACTATCTCCATTAGAGTCAGGTTTTAAGAAGAGCTTGGGAGGTAGGCAGTGTTTTCAATTATTTGTATGCATCGCTTTTTCCATCTTTAGTTAAAATAAAACATGAATTTTCATATAAAAATGGAAATTTCTGGGGAAAAAATTGTTCAGTATAAATAAAAATATGTTTAAGTTTAGATTAATTAATGTGTTTAATTTTTTAATCTATGAATACATAAATGCATATCTATGTACAATTTTTTCAATTTTTGTGTATATGTATATATGCCTGTGTGTAATTTGGTGCATCTCATAAGTATCTAATACTTGATTTTATAGATGCATGTATTGGGGTCTTTGTATAATTAAAACATCTTTTAATTACATAAAATGCCGCATTCTTATTTAGCTCAGATCATCATTAAAAGAATAAATAATGAAATTTTCATCAATCTGTCTTTTTTGTATTAAATTCTTGTAGCAGTGTTAGTAGAGTTTCTTAAAGTTATATGACACAGATACAACCAATATCATACAGGATGATATGGTACAGATGAGATGAAATCCTTTATATATACAATTACAGCTATAGGAAGGTATTCTGCTTTTGCATCTCTGGGTATTGTCTGTATTTAGCAGTATGACACGGCATTGTCCAGTTATGTTTGAAGCTAAACCCAAAAAGAACTCCACACATGAAGACTTATGCCACTATAGAGCATCAGGGACATAATATATATGATAATGTAAATAAAGCCCATTACTGGTACCAATATGCATGAGGCATAATTAAAGATGTCATAGAATCAATACATTCACATTAGAATATACTTAATCTAGGCTAAATATCTGGTCTGAAACATTGAGAGTGATCTATTTTATACAAGTAAGGATGTATAATTCATGCTTTATTAATACGATCACTAATAAAATGAAGACTTTAAAAGAAAACATTTCTTGCTTATTTACCAGCAAAGTTCAGATTGAGAGGGAAATATTCCCCCCCCTCCCCATTCCCTTGCTGATTTTTCTTGATGCCACATTATTTCAAAAGAGATTTGTCACCAGGAGATTACAACTTCTTCCTAACCACTAAAAAAGGATAATTCAAATAAGGTCCCAGGTGGGATGTTTGTGCTCATCCTGAGTACAACTCATTCCTTGTATTTTTCAGCAGATGATTATGTCACTGTGCAGTGAATAATGAAATTTCCATGGTGAGTTTTTTGATGCTCCCTCTCCATAAGTAGGTCAAATTTTATCATATACATCAGTCAATCATTCTAGTTACTTACAATAAGAAGAATAATGATTATGACTACTTGAAATAAATTAATTTCATTCAAAGACATTATACTTTTACTTTGACCTTCAGGAATTATTTTACCCTCCATTGGCATAACTACGTTAATATTTTAAGGTGTTTACATGCAAATGTGTAACATAAAATGTCTTGAAAGTTATTACAAAGCAAATTAAATTTACTTAACTATATTCTCAATGTTAGCCAGGTGTAATTACCATCAGATGCATAATTTTTCTTTTTGGAATTGCCTATGCAAATTGCATATGCAGTAGTCATAAAGATAAGAGGAATATTAGATAAACATTGCTTTGCACTAGCAATAAAAAGTAATGGTGAGATTTGAAGTTTTCCATTTAGCCAAGTTATGGCTAGAAGCAGTGTTTTTTTACTGTGTGAAAATGAGTCTTTGTATTCTCCCTTCTCTTGCTTAATTCAAAGATAATTGGGATTCTTCCTACTTTGACTTTTCCAATATTAATAATGTCATTGTTTGAAATTATGGTTCAAATTTAAGGATGAAAAAAGCTTTGGCTGCATTGCTATTGGAAAAATGAAACTAAAATCCACACACCAGCAGCTGAAAACTTTATATAAATAGGTCTTGAAAGCGTGAAGCATGACAGACAGACAGATACAAACTAAAATGAACAAAAATTCACTGTTTGTATTGAGGCATAATATTGAATTTGCATATTTCTTTAAATACTAATTCATGGTGCACTGCCACAAAGAAAAAAAGAGAAGAACTGGTGAGAAAGACCACAAATGAAGGAAAGTAGAAAAATGCATTAAGATGACTTCAATTTACCCATAGTCGATGTTATACATTAGATAAATCTGTTAGGATTCAGTATCTTGTTAAGGAAAATCTTTGTTCCTTCTTTATAGAAGTAGTAGACACTTTTTAAATATGTAACAGAAATTCTTGTCACCATTGTGAGCCCCTCATGACAGAAAATGATTTTGTCATAGTGACACTCAGTGATGAAGCGAAGGAAGCATGAGAAATATTGTAAAAGTCTGAGTGTATTCAGCAGTTTTTTAATCAAACGCACCGTAGTCCTATGCAGGAATTAACCTTGACTGGTGCTACTGTTGCTGATGATTCATGTTAAAATGAATTTATTTTTCAGTTAAAACATTCTATTTCTGCTCAAAGGGTCCTGGGACTTTTTATCACTTTGGTGTCCTATCATTTCCTGTTTGCACCTAAGAGCTCAAGAGTTGATTGGCAAATTATGCTCAATTGTGCATGCCCTTGAGGTGCCCTTGAAGCACTTTCTTGAGTCATCATGAGTTTTTATACATTTCAGCTAAAAAGCACAGGCCCTTTTTTGTAAAGAATGTATCCTTCATCCATCCAAATCATCATTTCTATTAGTCTTGAGGGATGAGAAGCATAAAAAATGCTTTCACTATGGCCGGAAATATAACAATCCAGCTATTTTCGATCAGTGACAAATTCATGATCCCCAGGCTGGAGTTCTGTGGGGGATTCCATGAGCTACTGATAGCCAGCTTTTACAGGTAGCAATGTATATTTTAGAATGGACTGTGATAGGGCTAAACAGGAATCAAAAAAGCAGAGTGAAGACGTAGGAAAGTTCTACCTCTTCAGCCTGTAAAACAGAAGACTCATGGTGAAAATACCCCGTAAAGCAGTAAAAGTGAAATGATAGTGACTAGAGTTTGATTTTTCTTTTTTCAGAATTTATCTTTTTCTGTAAATGTATTCTGATCTAGTGATTCAGTCAACTCTATATGTCTTACCTATGTTGGTTATTTCAGCTTTTTGTCCTGTTGCATTACAGCTTTTTTTTAAATGCCTCTGATATCATTATAGTTTTATTACAAGCTTATTGTAGCTGAGTCTAATTACTGTATTTAGAATCAACAAAGTGGAAAGCCTGTAATATCTTATTAAGTCTTGCAAGAATGACTGTTAACAGCTCACTTATTGTTGTGAAGGAACACATGGATAAGTTATACTCTAGCTTGAGGTACAATGACATTTAATTTTGCCCAAAGAAAACTAGCCTGATTGTGCTATTAGATACTACCAAATAGCTATTTCTCTACATACTGTATCAATTTTAAAAAGTAGATATAAAATATTGTGAGTACAGGGATAGACAGGCTGATGAATATTGGATGAAAAATCTAGCATGGATATCATTTCCTGAAGTATCTCTTGCAGGAAGTTAGTCTCTGAGATCATATCAGGGCAGGTTTATGTTAGATTTCAGGAAAAGGTTCTTCACCCAGTATCGGTGGAGGGGCACGGAACAGATTGCTCACAGGCCAATTTGGTCGGCAAAATGTCGGTTTATTACAAGAAGAACACTCATTATATACTGCTGCTACACCCAGACGTGTGATTCTTCTTCACACAGCATTGGTTACATAAGAGAAATATACTTTGTTGTCCACTGCTAACTGGACCACAACAGGTGTCCATATGAGCTGAGGGCACACATTCACCCTCTTGAAACTTCCTTAAAAGTATAAAAAAAGAAAGGTTATTTTTAGATACAAAAATACCATTTATAGCTTTACAAAGGATTTATTCAGAGTGTATGAAATGCAACTGGAATTTTAAATACTTCTAATAATTTAGAAAGAAACAGAGTTGTTACAAATCTTTCCTAATAATCATTACTTATGTTTTACCTATAGCTCTCTATTTTGCAATTGACTGAATAATTCTAATTTGATGTGAATGTATTTAATAGATAAAAATGACAGCAAAATATGAACTGTGATTAATGGGGGATCATTAATTATAGATAAGCATCTAGAAATCTTGAAAAAAATAATAAAGAAGAATTTTTAATTTCCTTTATGTGCTTTTTGTTTTTCCTTGTCATATGTAGTGCAAGTCATTAGGGATGAAAAGTCACACAGTACTGGCTCAGTGACGAGTCAACATGCTCCTAAAACTCCTGAGGACTTTAGTGTTCCATAAAATGTCCTAGGGTGAAGCATGAGACAAGATTTTAAAATATTGCATTCCTCTCCCAATAGCAGTGATACTAAGTAAATATACAAAACCCTTCAATGCTTAGTTTATTTATTAAACCTATGCCAAATATACTGTAGACTTCAAACCAAAACAAACCTAAACCAAACCAAAACTCCTGAATGGCACCAAACTTCATTTTGGTATCTACTTGTCCTGAGTGAAATTTCAGCAGAGCCAGATCTAATTAAATCTTAATTACCAATATGGTATGAAATGGACAGCTTTGAATCTCCCCAAAAGCTATTACATCTGAATTTCCTTACTTATAACTACATCTATGAACTATGAGTTATTATCAAGCCAATCGTATTACAAAAAACCCATCATGAGTTACACACTCAGTCATCTAGTTCTAGGTCCTTCCATCCTTCAGCATTAAGCTATCAGTTATCTATCACTGAATATTTGCTATGAACATTGGATACTAATTTATTATTTAATTTCTATTAAAGGAGACATCATGGAACAAATAATTGAAAATACATTTTTAACTTCTAGTAAGTTCTAAAGACATAGAAAGTAGACTGGAAAAGTCTTTATTAGGAATTAGCAATTTCTTATTAAGATTGAATTACAGTAGAACTGTTTGTCTCCATGCTCTAACTTGTTCTTTTTTGGTTTCACTTATGAAGTCCCAAATATTGATGAATCTGCCTGAGGAAAGGAGATTACAGTTACTATTCTTGCAACATGCAAATTAATGCACTTGAAAATCTTGATGAAATGAAGATTTAGCCACATTAATTCTGTGTGTGTAGATGATACCACTATGACTAGGATTATAATGAGCGTAGGAAAAGACAGTAATAAGTTCTGCTTTCTTTCATATGAAATGTCATTTCAATTAAAAAAAATACAACTATATATAATGTACACTCAAATAAATATAAAATAAAATTCATTGTTACAATTATTTTTCATTAAAAAGCAGTTCTGAAAACAGTCCATATACAAATCACTATTTCTATTAGTTTAATTAAAAATGTACAGGTATGAATTTCTGAAAACATGAACAAGCCTGTATTTCCTCTGTATATTTATAAAAGCACTACTTATACTAGTTATGATGTTGTGATGTATATATATTAAGGATCTACTTTCTGAGTTTCAGTTTCTGTCTCAGCTCATAATGAGCTGGAATATTTACATAATTTACACCTCATATGGAAGGCATCTGAAAGTATTTAAATTATTTATCATTATCTTTCTATAAGCAGGTAGAATGGACATTGCCAGCAAACAGTGTGAACAACATAAAGTGTGAAGGTGCTGTTACTAAAAATGGAAAATCTGTAATACAGTAATATTTGGGAACCTTTTTGAAAGAGAAAAAAAAAAGAGAGGGGAAAAAAAGGAAGAAAAATGAAACAGCAAAAGGGTAGCAGAAAAAAAAAAAAGCAAGAGAATTGAAGATGCCATCCAATCAGTTTATGCATTAACAGCTATATGGCATTAACCTAGAACTGTTACCTCCAATTTCCTCACAGGCTAGCATGTACTGCTTCATAACTGGTCAAGATAATTTGGCCTGTATTTGTTCTGCTTCCCTTCACAGAACTTTGGCTCTGGTGGATAATTTACCAACTACTTGAGGTCCTGCTTTTACTGATATGAGAATTTAACCAGGTTTCAGGTTTCCTCAAGGAAAATACGAGAGTTTCTAGTTTTCAATGTTTATGTTTTATCAGAATTTTAATAGCTAAAAAATGAAAGGCGATGAGATTCCAGTAAGCAACAGAAGCCCACACTTGTGTAGATGTATAGTTCTTGTTTCAGTTTTTGTTGTGCATTGGTACTAATTTAGTCCTTCATAGATGTAATTTGAGCCAACTAAAATGCCAGAAAATTTAGCAGAAATCATTTTTCCTCCCCCCTTAAAAACAAAGAAAAGCAAAGATTTCAATAGAGTTATAGTATTTTGCTAACTATTTTTAATGCATCAGTGAATTACAAGTATCATAAAATGATCTGTATTATCTTGAACTCTGGGGCAAACTTGTCTGCAAGATCCTTGATCCTAGGCTTTTTTATAATTATTCTTAATTCTGTCCTGATTTCCCTTAGAAGTTTTCTTCACTCAACCTTTCATTTATGAGTTTATTTCTGTTGATATTACATAGCTGCGTCTGGAAGCCTGTTCTAGGTTAATTGGTCTAGGTAGATTCATTTAGCATCAAATTACACAGCTGTTTGTTTTTTTTTTGATACTGTGCTGAATTTTTTGGGGTCACACTGACTGAATTGCATTTGGATACTTTTAAAATAAGTCAGGAATACTTTTGCAATATTTATTTTCTTAATCTGATTCTAAACTCAATCTAAATCCGTTTGAAAATAGTGACTAAATTCTCATCTACTTGATTTGGTAAAGAATTGGGCCTGACACTCCATATAGACATATTTTACGTGGCACATCCTGGTGCATTAAAAAATGTGTGCTGCCTTTGGGCTGTTTGAAATACTTGCAGAGCAGTCACACTCCTTAGTTTCATTCTTTCTAAAAACATACGTAGATACCAACACTAAACATTTAGTTTCTACAATTTCAGTTGGGCACTGCTCTTCAAATACATATAAAGACATATTTTCTAACCTGTACGACCAATATTTATGTTTCTATACACGATATTCCTAGATTTTGTGAACCAATAGAAATTACAGGAATAAACTATGCATTGTAATATTGGTATTACCCTATTGGCATTGAAATATACTGATTCTCTCTGAGAGAGCTGGCACTGTTCAAGAGAAGGCTTAAGGGGATCTTATCATTGTGTATAAGTACCATGGGAGGGAATGAAGAAATGGTAACCAGACTGCTCTCAGTAGTGCCCACTGATGAGACAAGAGGCAATGGACGCAAATTAAAAAGGATGAAATTCTATCTGAACTTAGGAAAAAATCCTTTTTTACTGTGAGAGTGACCAACTGTAATAGGTTTTAGAGAGATACTGTAAAGATATTCAGAATGCAACAGGTCATGATCCTGAGCAACCTGGTTCAGTTAACTTTGCTTGTGCTTCTGTACAAGCATACTGTAATTCTCTGATTTTCTGATTTTGTGGTTCTTTGATTGCACTCACGGATTTTAATTGTCTGAGGGAGAAGCATGGGGAGAGGGGGAATTTTTGCATGTATCCTGTAAGAGTGCTTTGATCACTGATGTTTTCAGAGCATCACTTGCTTTTTCTATGACTATATTTATGCAATAAAAAAAGTGCTAACTCTAATAGCATATATTTACAGATGATTTAACAATGATTCCAAAATGCCTAACTATTAGGTCTTGGCTGGGTGACTATGAGATAAACTCCAACAGAATTAAAATTAGGATGCATTTGGCCATAAACTTAAGGTGTCAGGGTAACTGAAAATAGTAAATTGATATACCAATATAGCTGGTATCCAAAATTTAGTTACCAAAATAATCAGTCAGTTTAATAGCAGCTGCATAAGATCTTTCAGAATATCAGTTTGTATTTAGATTTCTATATTGCACCTGTGAACTTTGTGGTATATTTATTTTGTTTTCATTTACGCACCAAATTTCTTACATTATCAATAATGAACAACACAGAAGTTAATTGTATTTAACTGTTTGTACATTTCTAATATATTTGCAATAAAAAGTTGTAGTAATAAAAAGTGAAAGAGAAGTAGCATCCAGATCTAACTCACCTCATTGCCCCAGTTTAGAACATCTATACTAACCCTTAGTAGCAAATGACTGTTTAAATTTCTCTTGAAGTCCTCCAAAGGTGAAGATTTAATGCACTACCTTGGCAAATTAAATGAATTTGAAACTTAACTCTGACAGTTAATCTAAATCTTTGTCATAATAGTGGACATGGACAGCATCTCTCTGGTGTCCTATGTTATGTGTTTAAATCTCCAGCCTTCTTGTCTTTAAACAGTACAATTTGACATCTTTTCACCTTGCCTGGAAGTCATATTTTCTAAAAATGAAACTATTTATATGCTTCCTCTGTATTTTAGCAATAAATCCATGTTTTTTCCCTGAAATATGGTAATAATCTTGGATATTTTTCCTGTTAAGGTCTTACTGAGGATTCACAAAATGTAAAAATTACTCATTGTTTTAGACACAACTGTCCTATTAATTTTCTCTTGTATTTTTAATGTAAATTTATGTTTATTGAATTTATACATTTACGTACAATGCATATATTTGTTCCAGATACTTTGATAACAGATTTTTCAGGAAATTCAAGCAAATTATTTCAGTCCCATTTTGAAAACTGATATACATTGCAAAATTAAATTACTCTTAAAATAAAAAATCAGAAAAAGTGACTGAGTCAGAATAGATTAGAACCCCATTTTCATAACCATTTCAACTTTTTTTCAAAGTAGTATTAATACTTAGCAGAATGATACATAAGAAAACAGTTTCTTCTCTTTTTTTGCTTTAATTTTTGAAATACATCATCCTAATAGATCACCTCTAATAAAAATATTGTACAATTTTCACTTTCTTTTAAAAGTATGGAAGTAACAGCGTATAATCTATATCACTTAAGAATTTGAATTCAGACAAGATTCAAGGATAGACAAGATGTAAACTGCTATTATTATTGTTATTATTTTCAATGCGAAAAAAATAGAAATGCATGAAAACGTACCTTGAATTTCAAGAATATATATATTATGCAGACCAGAACACCTTAAAAATATTACAGAATTTGCAAACCATGTTTTCAGAAGATAGAGTATGAGTCGTCTATATGGAAATAAATCTGTTATCAATCATTCCTTTACTGTCCTATACTTCTGTTCCTATCTGTTTCCTGTCAACATTAGCAGTCTCTTGTTTTCAAACAGTGTCTCTTTCTGCCAAGATCTAGAGACTCATACAGAGCTTACATCTGGGTAATTCAAATTCTGTAATGATTAATACATTATGCTTTGCTGTAGTTTCATTTTGATTCTAAATTTATTTACAGTCTTAATTTGAAATGTTTAGTCAGAATATCAGGCATATTTTCCTTCTGAATTTGCATGTATATTCAAATTTCTTCCACATCACAAGTGCCAAGGTTAGTATCCTCTAACAAACAGAATATATCAATTTTTCAACAGTATTAAAATCTAAAATGTTTTCATGGCTAAATTTTATTACTAAAAAAAATTACAAAACAAGAGCTTCAGAGTCATGTTATGCTCTCCACTAATTGATTCTTCTTTAGTGATTCTACTTGTCTTAATAATAAATTTCCTTTCATACTTCTAAACAGTAAACCTTGAAAAACGTCTGCTTAGAAATAATTCTAAATACTAGTGGCGCCTTTAATTAAGAAAGTGTTACTTGTCATTTTAAAGTAAATTCTGCCAAAATGCTAGAAGAGGTTTTCTCATATGTTATATATAACAACACACATTGATTATAATCCTTCATTCTGCTTCAGGAATGCCATGCATGAATTTAAAATATATCTGATCTGTGTTGAAGAGAGGTGAACAGCTCTCCTCCCAGCCCACCCAAGTCCAGGCTTTCTTTTCTTAAACCACTCTTTAAATGTAATTTAAAAATAATTACCAAAATATTGCTATTTACTTTCTATGTTTTTTTTAAAGTATCTCTTTCACTTCTGACATCTCCACATTAATAAATTGCCAAACTGCAAACCCATGTTTCAGGACTACAGGAGGTAAATTAGGAGAATTTTGAACTGTGAACTACTGTTTCTGTGTGTGCCTTTACAGTGCTGTGTAAAGAAGGTATAATTATTCTTTTGAGAAGGAATATTTTTTTGGGAAATAAGTTCATATAAAGAATACTGTCAAACAATGCCAATGGCTCAGAAGAAAAAGATGTAAAATAAATAATTCCTTAATTAGCCAGGATACTGTAGGGATTGAAGGTGGTTCCTACTTTATCTTCATCTGGATTACAAATTGCTTAAAATCACTTCACATGTTCATGGTTGGCAATATATCTTTGAAAAATCTTAACTTTCATAAGATAACAAATTTTTTGAAAAATATTCTTTATCAATCTTTGACAGTTTTGGTTTTCCAGAAAACATGTAAGGAGTTCAGCCCCTTCGAGATCTACCATTTTTAACTCTACTGGAATCAAGCTAAACTTGAGTTTGGCTTACTTCAGGGTCTCTTAAGATTCTCAGAAATACTGGTAGTTTCTTAATGCGAAGTTCTATGAAACACAACATTTTCAGTTTCAGACCTCAAAATTTTGAGTCCTATGAATTTTTCCCAGCATTTCTGCCATTACATCTCCCAGTTGCATGTCTTGTGCTAGTCCGATGTGCATATATGCATGGTTTGGTTTGAAACAAGGCCTGAAAATGAATTTAGTGTGTTTAAAATGTTTGTACTAATTCAAATGCATATATCTTGCATGGTTGATCTGCATGTGTGGAAGAAAATCTGATTTTGTTGGACTTCCTACAAATATATGAAGGAATCTGCATTGCATGCAATATAAAGTGCCCACTCCGTGAGTCCATTAAGTTTTCAGTACCATCTTGGATATTGAAATCATCTTGTCCTTTTTCTTCTCAACCCTTTGTTTCTCAAGGCTGATAAACTGACTTAATAAGCTCAGCCTTTTAAAATTATCTGCTGTAAGCCCATAGGACTAAATGTTACAGATGAACAGTTCTGGCCTTTTCCAAGAAAAGTGTTTATTTAATGTTCATAATTAAGTGGAACATTTGTATCAATACTTTTTAGGGGCTAGTCTTCCACCTTTTGATTTTTGTCCTTTTTTTTAAGGCTAAGGCAAGGATATCATGGTGTTTTCCTTCTATTTCGTTTGCTCAAAGTTACTCTAAGGGGATCGTTGCTTCATTACCCACCAGCCATTCTTTGTAATGACTTATATTCCTTTTTCTAGCTGTTTTTTGGGGTTTTTTAGATCTGTTTGTTCAAATAAGTTGTACACTATAGTTTGTATTCTCTGACTGAGCAAAAAGAAAATATCTCTAATATTTCTGATGATATTGCTTGCACATCAGACAAATTTGGTTTCTCTGATAAGCTGTGCACATACACCTCAGTTGCTATGAACATCTATGGAAAAGAGAGAAAAAGCATGAAGCTAACCGAAAATGTATTTTTTAAAGAGTCAACAAATATTCGTATTTATTTAGGATTATTCTATCACGCCAGCTTTCCAATAATCTACTAGTACTTCCACTGATTCCAGCTGACATTGTTCAAAATAATTTCTAACACCGATATCCAACCCACTTCAGCCTGTTGAGCCAATAAAAATAATGTGCTAGTATGAATAAGAATTAATTCATTTTCATGTTTTGTGATTGCAACTTAAATATTCAGCATAAAGATATAAAAAGACACAAAAAGACACAAACTTACATCTGTTAGCAAATGCTTTGTTACTTATTTTTGGAACCACCATTCTTATGAGTATTTCTTTCAAAAATGCCAATTTGGAAAGAAATAGTAGATTCTTTGTCATTTAAATTTAATGATCTTTAGAATTCTGTGAATTTGAGATTCTTTTTGTTATTTTTTGTTATCTTGTCTTCTGGGTTTGAATTAAGCAGCTGGGTGGGGTTGTTTTTCTCTTTGGGTTTTTCTAACATACGTTTTTCAATTAAGTATGACACTGTGATATTAGGTATTAGAATGATCTCTTATTGAATCAGTGTGTAGGAAGAGCTGATAACATATTTCACCACTTGTTACTTTTTTGAATATTTATTCTTATAGCAAAAGCTAACTTCAATGGAGATTTGCGCCATTTAGAGTTTAGAGAAGGATGATTATAACGAAAATGTGTTTCTTAAGAGATGAATGCTGTATGTTGGGGAAAAAATAATAAAGAATCTACTAAATCTGAGTTAAGTGGATAATAAGGTTTACTATCTGGAGAAGTTTTTTTTCTGTTGATGGCAAAGGGATGAGTTTAGAGAATTAGTTATTATCTAACTTTTAATATGTCACTTAGTCTAGATATTTCATCCTTTGCTCTGCACAGTTTTTTATCAACTGAATCTGCCATAATGAAGAGTCACTGGGACACAGTAAATTAACCTTAATGGATAGCCTGGATAACAGCTTTCCAGCAGTGACTTCTTAGAAAGGACTTAATCAGACCAGGAAACAAATTACATTTGACATTGTTAAGGTAAGAGGTGTTATGTCATTCACTGTTGTTACCCAAAAAGCAAGATTAAAGGTAGCCCAGTTTCATCTGTACTCTTGCAATATTGTATCGAACCGAACTTATTACAATATTATGGAAAAAATCAAAATCAAACAAACAACCACAAAAAATCTTACAACTTTCTACAGAAAGTAAAATTTTCATAACATTTCACCATTTTTATTCTAAGTTCCCAATATTGTTAGATTGTTGGACATATCACTTTTCTTGTCATTGTTACTACACTGGATCATTGAATTGGAGGAGGGCTCTCAATAGCTAAAGAACATTCTAAATGTTATAGTATTTCATAATGACAGATTATTTCATGTGAAACATGCGAAACTGCTGTCAACTGATCTTCTAGGATATTAAGCTGCATTATCTCACACAAAGCAGACTTATAAAAGCAGCAAGGCGAATCTAGTGGGTAGTTGTGAGGAGATAATCACCCCCCTTGGGAATTACAGATATTCTGCTAAATCTCATATCTTTTACAGCCTTAGTGATATGATTATATTATGACAAAAATACCCCTGTTACATTACTTACATTTTTCAGTGAAGGACTACCTGCAATCATCTAGTTGAAATACCTCAAGAGAGCATTTCCTTATGCTATTAAATTTCAACTCTTAAATAACCACGAGAGAATATCCATCATTCAGCTACAGAATTTTTTACGTTCTTTTACTGGAAAGTATCAAAGTAAGAGGCTTCTGTAAGAATATTTATGTTAACATTACCAAAAAATCAAATGAGATCTATGCATGACATTAATCATAAAAATAATACATATAATACTGATAACAACAATGTAAAAGAAAAAAAAATTAGAAAAAGTATTAGAATCAGAAAAAGCACTAATTTTTTTTTCTGTTTTCAAAGCACTATGTATTAACTAATTCCAAGATCAACGCTAGCCATGCCTCTGAGCTGAGTAGAACACAGTGACATGAAAACTGAATTGTGGCATTGTGATATCTTTTTTTGACCATAGTTAGCTAAACAATATCCTTCATCCTGCAGTGATTTTAATTAAATTTAACCTTAAAAATAACCATGTATGAATTTGGCTTAATATATTTAATTAATATATTTATGAAAATTGTGGCATAATTTAGTTATTTCTTACTTCAGCAGCCAAACAGAACTTGGAAGAGTGGGGAAGGAGACTTTTTACTCTCTTTGTGGAAATGAAACACTGTTTTCTTCATTTTGCTTATATACAACAGTATTTTAAACTTAAAGAGCGTGTTTCTTTTGGGCATCTGTGAAACAACACATGGAGGAAAGTTTTCGAAATGAAGGTTACCAGTGGAGGAATAGACATCATCTATTCCACAGCCCATGGGGCATAGCAGCTAACCTCAAGGGCCTGAACCCACATTCCCTTTTTCCAAGAGTCAGGACTGAACCCTAAGACTACGTGTTATTGTGGCCTTGCTTCACAGTGTCTGTATGTCCAATTTTAATAATGAGCACCAGTTAAAAACACCTAAACTGGCTTTTAAAAAACTATCTTTTGTATCAGAGTTATGTGATAGCATAATGCTACAGGTAAGAAAATTTTTTCTGCTTATTGAAACATCTAAGACAAATTAGGAGTACAGACAGAATATTAAACAAAAAAAATTGAGCTAAACCTTGTTGGTCAAGGTATCTCATTGTGGTATTGAATTCAAAATGGTATAGACATGTCTTTAATATCAACTAAAAGTTTACTTGTATTTTTTAATTAAAGAGGCATTCCAACTAAAAGAAAATGTATTTACCATATAGTTTTGAGATTAGAACAGACTTTCTGAGTTCAAAGTCCGGGTTAAATTTAGGTAACATAACCATAGGCATTAAGGCAAATTTGTCTAAAAAGAAATACATCATTGTGAAACTAGATTTCTAGGATCACATGCATTCCATTATATTTACTAGAAAAACAGTGGAGAATTAATGCTTCATTCAGTTCCTTATGATTTGCTTTTCAGAGATGGTACCAAGGAAGTTAATCTGTGTCCTTTACATGACTGGAGAATATCTCACAAATACCTGAAAGGAACGTGAGTGCAATAATGGGCTTTAATGTCTGGGGGCCTCCCCCACTCTGCCCATGACTCAGGACACCATTTTAGTGCCCAGGACCCTCTGCCACTGCCCTGGCGATGCTGCAGCAGGGCCGGACTCTAGTTCCCCACAGCTGTGCCAAGACATGGGCCTTGCCAAGCTAGGCTCACTCACATTCCCACATCCCAACACAACCTCCGCTCAACTCTGAAGACCTGCCTGTCCTTTCCATTTTTGTGACTGACTCTGCTTCCCTTCACCAGGCCTGACCCTGATCCCCAACCGTGGGCCGATGTCTTGACCTGACCTTGTCCTGGTCACATCCTCACAGATACGACTCATGGCCTGGGCTGGGGACTTCTAGTCAAGTTGCTCAGCACAATATCCAAACAAATTTTGAATATCACCAAGTATGGAGGCTTCACAATCACTCTGGGCAATTTCTTCCAGTGCTTGACCATACTCACAGTGAAAAAGTGTTTTATTGTTCCACTGTACAACAATTTTATCTTGTCTTGTTAGTGAGCGTCAGTGAGAAGGGTCTGGTTGCATCTCTTTTAATGATCAAATTTTTGCACACATTTATAAGATCCCCTGGTGCCTTCTCCTGAATAATCACATTTGTTTCAGCCACTCCCCTTATATTGGATGTTACAGCTATTTAATCATCTTAACGACACTGAAGTCTGGTCTTAAGGCAAGTGTTTATGGGGTTGTAACAGGTTTCTGAATATATTCAGAAGTTTTAATTCCAAATGTGCTCATGACAGTTACAGGATTCTGGATTACATCCATTTTGATGAGCAAGTTTAATTCAGCATTAAGATCAAGAACTGCTTAAAAAAAAAAGACATCCAAATGGTGGAGCAGTTTTTCCCATAAAATATTTGTGCAGTATTTCGAACAGGATCTAATCTTCTTCAGGAATCTACAAAGCAATTGTCAGTAAACCTTATAAATTGATCAATATCTTGCCACTTCAGTTTTTGTGCTTCCTGTCCATATATCTGATAAAGAACTTGATTTTGGATTAGCAGCAAAATTCAGCCATCACAGAAAGCCTGAATAATTGTTTCTTTCTTGAAAATTATGGGATTGGCAAGAAATTTATCTTTACAATTTCTAATCAGGATTCTATCATTTTCTTTATCCAGCACTTCTATTCCAGTCTGTTGTAATAAACAGATCCTCAGATTATAAAACTTTAAGGAGACAGTGATTATCTAGTTTGACTCAGCATAACACGTCACAGATTAATTCTTTGAATTAACCTGATTCTACACTAGAAAAACATTTCCAGTAGAGCACACATTTTAGTGATGAACTCTCCACCATGGCTTGCGAGTACAGCAGATTATTATCACCAGCATTAAAATCATATTCTGTATTTCTGATATAAATAAAAATTTTGCCAGCATTCGGGCACAAGACCTTATTATACCTCAGCCTGTTAGTCTGAAATGGCAGGATACTGGTTACAGAATGTTTATTCCAGATCAGTGTAGCTCAAGCAGAGCCTCAGGTTTGAAAACGATGGTGTGATCAATTCTCATTGTAACTTTACTTATACTTGCTATTCTCTTTTCTGGAATTTTTGGAGTACTTTAGACCAATTGTCACAATATTGATCAGACTATATTCTTAGTTGGAATGTATGACTAAACATCTGGCCTCAATAAATGGTATTCATCACAGGCTAACACTAGCACAGGACAAGAATCAGGACTAGAATTAATCCCTGTTATACACATGCAGTCATTATCTATGGATAATCCTAATTTTGAAACTAGTGGTGAGTCAGTTTTCACTCCATTTAGTATTTACAACACTGATACATACCTTAAAGTATCTGCTTTCACTACATCCTCACTATTATCTATATTAAATTCTCATAGTATCTCATTTTAAAAGATAAGTCTGTTGTCCATACACCAACCTGAGCTGTCATTTTTTGAAGTCATCTTGATTTCAGCTTTCAAACTATTTTTTAAGTCCTCTCTAAAATTTCCTGATAGGAAACTGATTTTGTTCTGACTGTGAATATGGAAGAATCACAGTTGCTTACACTGAAATATTAACAACAAATCGTTTTTTAGCTTTCTCATTTAACAGAATTTTAGGCCTCTAAGCAACTTCAGGATGAATGGGAAGCTACTTTGGCTGTCATTCTTTTATTTTGACGTACTTCAGTGAGAAAATTAAGGTTTGAAGATTTACTCTTAAGAAACTAAAATAGAAGTTACTTGTCTGAGTCCTTCATAAGCCCCTTTGTAAATCAGCTCTTACAGCAATCATGTCAAGAGCACACGATGATATCCACTGCTACAGGTTTAATGGGAGGCACAGCTTCAGAGTTATAGCAGGCATAGCACCTCTGAATTTATCATTCTAAAGGGATTTGCATGGAACACTTAAACTACCATAGGACACAGATCAGACTGTAACGAGTAGCTTTTTTGCTTCATAGACGCTTTCCAGTCATGTATATATACAATGGAATTTTCATAACAGAAGTAGCATGATCAGAAACAAGCTCATACTTTATTTGCACAGTTCAGTGTACTACATTTTAAAAGAACAGTACAACCCTTTTGGAGTGAAGATCAGGACAATAGTAAAAGTGCTTATGTAGCTTTCCACTCAGAACTTGTGTGAAAACAAGTGCAGTAGCCAAGTTTCATGTGTTTTAAATTTATACTGTCTCTGTATCTTTACTAGTCTTATTTCAATGTTCTCTGGGTATTGAGGAAGACTGTTCCAACTCCAGACAAACCAATTTTGCAGCATTATTAATTTATAAAAGTCTGCAGCTTTTAACACCACATATAATTTAATACAGTTGCTATAGAAATCTCTATAGGAACACACAAAATAAAAAGAGGCAAAATTATTCTGCCTTATAGTCTAGTTACCTAGAGTGCACCCCCTATAGGGAGAGTGCAATGAGTAAGTCTTGTTTATTGTGAGTTAAATTAAACCTTTGTTGTTACCGATTAGATTATTATCTGATTAATTTGTCAGGTATGGAACACAATAAAGAACTAATTGCTTTAATCTTCACAATCAAAGATGTGCCTTGTGAGCGGCAACACAGAATCCTTCTTGAACAACTGGAGCCTTTCTACTCGCTCGTCATTTAGTTTCCCATTGTAACAGTGAACTGCTTTTGAGGTAGGGGATATTGCTTTTATCCACAGATTGGATTTGTGTGTGATCAATTTAATAGAGAGAATGAAAGGATTTGTTCTTAAATTAATATAATACTTCCATGTTATAAAGTAACAGCAGGAAAGAAAATGTTTTTCATCACCAGGAAATGTGTTTAAGGAAACTAGTGGGACAGTTTTTACACTGTATAAAATTTCAACTGGTAGTAAAAAATGAATCAAAGAAGATAAATGAATTTCACTATCTAGTTTATTGCTTCATTAGAAGAATTTTACTTACATGTTTACTTGAAGAAAAGGTATATATTCTATATCTCAGATATATCGGGGGGTTTTAATGCTCTGCTGTTATTTGCAATATGAACTTAATTACCAAATAAATATTTGATTCAGACACTAAGGGTGAATGTATTATCAGTTTATTTTAGGACATGGCACACTATTCTTAGGAAACTTGTACAAGGTATGAATATTGGAAATACCTGAAATGCAGATTTAACAAAAAGACAATACTATTTTCTGAAAGGTAATTATAGTTTGACTATTAGAAAACAGCACAGTGCAATGTTTTATTTAACCAAGCAAAGTCCGATATTGTGTACTATGTATTCTATAGGTAATACATTGCATTTTCTACTCTTCGGTAAACTTAATTATGCCATTCCACTACATATTAATGAGGAAAAGCATATGTGTGGCTGTGGGAGAGTCAGTTTATCAGATTATCACCTTGACATACTTGACCATAGGTGCACTTTAGGGTCAAGAATATGTTGTGGATTTTCACAGTAAGATCTTAAAAATTGCAATAATCAATTCCAGCATTTATTAAGGCAAAATTGCAACTAGTCACTCAGTCACAGCAAATAAATCTACAAGCAGTGGCAACTTAAAGGAAAATTACATTATAAGGTGCATGCATTAGAACACTTCAAAAGCTAAAACTGTGAATTCCAGCTTGAGCAGAGGTTATGTTTTTATTTCATAAGATCTCAATTTGGCAAAACCAGTATGGTACCTAAAGCTCATACTAAGAACTCCAATTCACAGTTTAGTCTCTTTTTCAAGAATATGCTCTTCATATTTGAAATCTTATGACCTTAATAATAGATTCCTAGGAAGAAGTCATTTGTGTTGATATTTCTTCAGAATCAAAAATAAATTTATCATAACTTTTCATGGCATATGTAGCAGCTTACAAGCATTTTATTTGCAAGCTTTTCAGATTAAGGGTTGGCTAAATGCCATGACTAGATATTGTAGTTTACCCTGGTAGGCAGCACAGCCCCATGTAGCCACTTGTTCATTCCAATCCAGTGATATGAGAGAGATAGTAAAAAGGTTAAGTGAGAAACAACTCTTGGGTTCAGATAAAGACAGTTTGGTAGGTAAAGCAAAAGCCAAAAATCAAAACAAGGAATTAATTCACCACTTCCCATGGGCAGGCAGGTGTTCAGCCATTTCCAGGAGAGCAGGGATACATCACACATAATGGTAATGTGGGAAGACAAATGCGATAACTTTGAAGGTCTCCCCCTTTTTCTTCCCCCACTTTTATATGTTGAGCATATCACCATAAAGTATGGGATATCTTTTTGGTCAGTTGGGGTCAGCTGTCCCAGCTGTATTCCCTCCCAATCTCCTGAGAAATTCCAGCCTCCTCGCTGGTGCGGTAGAGCGAGAAGCGAAAAAGGCTTTGACCCTGTGTCAGCACCTCTCAGCAATAATGAAAACATCTCTATGTTATCAAGGCTCTTCTTCAGGACAAATTCAAAACAGAACACTACACATGCTACTGTGAAGAAATTAACTCTATCCCAGCCAAACCCAGTGCACTAAAGAACCAGAAAAGATTGATTTTAAAATATATTTGAAATTTTGTTGTCTGTTCTTTTACCTCTAAAGAACACATCTCTTAAATAAATTTTTTTTTAAAAAAATAATTTTATGATACAACTTATTTTGTACTGTGTAACATTTAGGTTATGTAAAATGCATTTGGCAGCGGACATTAGACTTGACTAAAAAGATAAAAGTAAGATTTCTGACCTGAGATTCCAAATAACAACTTCGCTGATTACTTCAGGTTCTCTTATATCATGGAATTTTGTGTGTATTTTTCTATAAAACTACAGCACAATAGAGATTATAGTGAAATCAGACTGAAACAATATATGAAATTAGAGGTAGGAGACCTTAAGAGTCCAGAAGAATGGAAGAAGTTTGCTTATGTCAAAACATATTTGACACAAAGAATGATACATACTATACTGGATAATAGCAACAATGAAAATAATAACAATAATGGCTAAAAGCAAAGTGAACCTGACACAACTTGACATAATTTAATTCTTAACTGTAACATACTATACAAAACAAAATGCAAATTTCTTCTTAACAGTAAAATATGAAGATGTTTTTGCTTAAAAACTGGTTTGGTTTGCATTATTTTCTGCTCTGCAAATGCTAGGGGTCTTTTTTGCATAATGTAAGATCTACTCTTGAAACTTCTGTTCTTCAAAGAGCACTTTAACTGTGTGATGAACAATCAGCATGCCTCTAGTATTCTCATCAAGCCTTAAGTATTTTGTTATACTGTCACTGTTCTGATTTTTCAGTGTCCTCCATTTTTGTGCCAAGTTCACCAAAACACACTTTGTGGAAATGTTTTACAGATTTTGAAAGCTATAATTTCAAATATGCATCCCACAACACAGCTAAAACATTGACATTAGACTTTTATTATACTTTCCATGTGAGTCAATTTATAGCTCAACAGAGTATTAATTCTGTTTTTCTTTCTCTAAAAAATACATTCCACAAAATGCACTGGAGTAAATTACACATGAACTTTTTACTATTTGTTCAGATTGATTTTAAAAACACAAGGAAATATGAAAATGCAAATGAAATAAGCTGCTGGGCACTGATAAGTGACTCAGAGCAACTTCAAACATTTCTATTAAAGTAAAACACTGTACTTCTCACTGTTGACATGCGTTATCTATTCAGCCACTGCAACATGGTGCTCTTTTTGTTCCATGGCATGTAGTACCAGCCTGTAGATTTTTTTTGGTAGTAACAATAGAAACCAGGAGCTAAAAGTTGCCCTAGCAAGCAACTGTGTTATCTTCTGATAATGCAGAAGTGTTATACATACTCACTGTGACAATGAGCATTTGGTGTTTTTCAGCAATTCAAATTGCTCTGTGCATTATATTATTCTATATTTACTAATTAGAGATTAGTGCCTAAAAATGACCAGTACAAACCTCGAGGGACAAAAACACAGAAAGAAATTGTAAATTAATGGTATAAACTGAAACAGACAACAAATTATGAAAATTTTGACACTTTTCAGTGTATTCAGCTAAAACGAAACAAACAAATAAATAAAATTTGACCTACATTTCCTTTGTAAAAAATTATTGTATTATGTTGAATGTTGAAGTAACAGCTCTTCTGCTGTATAATCCAAACCCACTGACAAACAAGAAAAATGAACATTATGAATACGGAAGTGCTGTAGAAGCCTTATGCAGTATTACTGGAAGGTCAGCTTATTGAAGGTCCCTTTCTGAATAACACAGCTCTTACATTTCCAGAAGTTCTTCTGTCTGGTTTCCAACAAGTTTGCTGTCACTTTCCTGACAGTTAGAGTGTCCACCACATGATTGTTGAGATGTTGAGTTTGGGGCTAGGAATTAAAAATAATATATAAACTGTTAATGAGGCACTGTATTCATGCTTTACTAGTCTTGTGATTACAGAAATATAAATTTAATATCTACTTATTTAAAAGGTTTCCTGGTTTATATGGAAATGTATTAATCAGCTTCCAAGTTCAAATACTTGCATTATACACTGAAGATTAGAATGCTAATTTGACTATTTAAAGACAGCAACACTGTTACAGAAAACTTCAATGGAGTTTTTAGATGGAATACGTAAAGTGATATAAATACAGAAATCAAACACCATAAAGTTTGAAGAGGAACATTCAAGTGTAGGGGCCTGCTTGGACTTTGTTAAGTGGTGAATTTATTCTCTTCCTTGCACAGGAGTAGTTAATCTCAGAGTCTTCAAATGAAGAATCAGAATCAATTCCACTCTTCTAAACTAAAATCAACTTCCACATGGAAATAAGTTTTGTGTTATGACTACAGTGGCTACAATTATTTTCAGCCTGAGATACTTTTGCAGTTTTCATAAGTACAAAGAAAACCATCTAGATATTCTGATATAGCCTTGATTATTTCAGCAGTAAATTAAAGTTGAAGGGTAATTGTCATACTGCTTTTCATTTTCATGGCATATAACTAGCCTTCTCTTTCCTTGTTTCCTTCCCTTTCACTTTCCTATTTTCTTGGTTAATCTTGCATTCTCTCTCAAATGGTACACCTTAATTTCCAGGAGATCAGTGTGTGTATTAGTTAATTTCACTAAAACAGTATTTCATCTAGACTTACTTTTGTTTTTAAACTCACTTCCCTTTCCAGACTCCCTTTTATATCAGTAGCAAGCTTACAAGATCTTACTATAATCCCAATAACCCTAATCTCTTTTTCTTTATTTGCATTTGAGAGACAGATTTTTTTAAAATTTGTTCAAGGTATGACCCAACCTCCTTGTTGTTGTCACAATCATCATTAAATAACTCCATCACGTTAACTCATGTCAAAACTCATATTGATGAGGCAAAGTTCCTAGCAACTGGAAAAAGGGGAACATCACAATAATTTTTGAAAGGAGTAAAAAGGAGGACCTTGGAAACTACTAAAAGTCAGCTTCAACTTGTGAGCAGAAGATCGTGGAACAGATTGTCATGGAAGATACATCAAAACATATGGAAGACAGGGAAGTAGACATAGCAAACATGTCTTCGCCAAGGGCAAATTTTGCCTGACTAATCTAGTGCCCTTTATGATGGAGTAACTGCATCAGTGGGCAAGAGAAGATCTACTGATACTATCTACCTGAACTTCTGTAGGGTCCTTGATATGGCCTTCCACAACATGCTTCCTTTTAAATTGAAGAGGTATGAATGATGGACAGATTATTTAGATTGATAAGGAATTGGACAGAGAGCTGTGTCCAAGAAGTTACAGTCCTTTTACCTTGCCCAATGTCCAAGGGAAAATCAGTAACAGATGGTGTCAATCAGGGGTCTGAACTGGGACAAATACTATTCAATACTTTGGAATTTTAGAATCTAGGAAGGGTTTGGGTTGGAAGGGACCTTTAAAGATCATCTTGTTCACCCTCCTTGCCATGAGCACAGACATTTTTTACTAGATCAGGCTTCTCAAAGCCCCATCCAACCTGATCTTGAACACTTCCTTTGATGGGGAATCCTATGATTCTGTGATTAATTAAACACAAGTTTCTATCCAATACCATGAAGTTTACTTAGCCAGTATAAAAAGTGAACATCAGAAGTGAACATTAAATCACTCACAATATTTGCAATCTTCTCATTGTAAGTATTGTAATAAAATCATGTATACAAATTTGTATTTTAAAAAATTTCTGGACTTCTTTTTGTCTTGATTTAAGCCTTATTTTCTTCTCATATTGTTTCAATGTCCATTGACTGTTATTAATTTATTTACTCTGAGGAAATCTTGATCATATCAATTTATAAGCAATAGAGACAAAAATGTCAGAGGCAGGCTGAGAAGTAAAATCATTGAAGAAATCAAGATCATATTCAAATTTAGAACTATATCTAAATCTTTGAAAAATCAAAGTAGATATTAAACTAATAATGGCACACTTGAGAATGAGAAGTTTTTGAAGGATGTGCTACATTAGAAACCCGAAGAGGAAGAGGAAAAGAGGAGCATACTCCCCTGATAAAACAGAATCAATCACAATTACAGAAGAGATAGGAGAGAGAAGACCTGAAATTATATGAAAAAGATTTGAAGGAAAATTAACTGTCTAAATAATTCATGATTTTAAGGAAGAGTTAGACTAGTGAAGTAAAGATGGTTCGAAAAAACTTATTAGCCATGATCAATCAAGAGAGGAGAAAACAAATAAGAAATGTATTAAGATGGAGTTGTAGAAGAAGAAGTAATTTCAGGTAATAAATAAAAGTCACATATAAATGAACAAGATTACGAGGTGTTTTGTAAGGACTGATAAGACTTATCTATAAAACACATCTACTGCTTACTGTTAGCTACTTTGCTTCTTAATAGGTTTAGAATGATAAAGTAAGGGAAATGATAGATATGTTCGTACTGCAAATGGTTATGGAATAAGCTTACTTCTGAATAAAGAAAACTATGGGGTGCTGTTAAAATTCAGTAGTTAATATATTGATTTTTAAACAGTGAATGGTAAACAATAATCAGCAAACATTAATATTCATACCAAAGCTAACATTTTTGTAATATAAATAGTGATACTTAAACAAGCAAACAAACAAAACCCCCAACAAACTGTAGTAAAATAGAAGTGGTAGATGTTAAACAAAAGCTCCACTGAAGACAACATGATGTTTTTCTAGGGCCAATTACTCTTTTTCAGAATAAAATCGTTGCTATTAGAACTTATGTTCAATATTTGATGTCAATGAAATTACTTGATTTGAAAATTAATATTGCTCTTATTAAAAAAAATCAACATTAGCATGCATATCAGATCATCTTTTTCTTGTCAAGTGGTCAGTCCCAGTTTAGAATGACTTTTTGTCAGCCATGATCCTACTGGGTTGAGAAATTATCAACATTTCAATGACTAGAAACATTCCATTTTTTTCTAATTTAATATTACAGATGAACAACGTATAAACCAAACTTTCTTAATCAATTTAAAACTCTATGTCCCTGACCACTTTGGCTGTTCTTCCCTTCACATACTCCACATATTTCTTAGCTGTGGATGCACAGAATTTCAAATGAAATTCCATCTTTCTTTTTATACTGGCACTGATATTTCTCTAGCCCTACCAAAACAGAACATTTTTAAGTTTCCCTCTAGTGGTTTTTCTTATGTTTCTTTGGTGGTCTTTTCATAATCTGTGATTTTCAGATACACTCAGAAGAGAAATCATGACTTCAGTAATACTGGGTGGTTCGGCTAACCAACATCATATTTGATAGAATAATTCAAGGTTTCTAGTAAGATCTAGTTAATATTGACAATTGGGTCCAAAGTATGATTCTTCTCATTCTGAACTGACACGACCTTGACCCTGAAAATGTCTCTTTCTTGAGTACTGAAAGAGTCTAAACTAAAATACAGACTACTGTAACAGTCTACATTGCAGATGTCTGAAATAAGATTAATTGAATCTCACTTTTTGATGCAATATATTCTGTTGCTTAATTAGGTAGTTTGGTACTTTTAAATATTACACATTCTTTTGGTGGAATTTTGTCTTAAAAAAAAGGAGAAATATAGAAGTTTGAAGTATTTTTATTGTGGGTTATTTTCCTGCAGCATAGTTGGAGCTAGCCAAATTGTTTGATCTTCCTTTCCAAAATCATGTGAACACAGCAGATATAAAATTAATTAAATCAAATCAAACAAATATGACTTATTTTACACGATTTTGATTCCATCCAATTAAGATCCAGGAAGTACCAAAGCTTAACTTTTCTGATGGATCTTTAATACCTTATACAAATTAACAGTGATTATTCATTATGTTAGTTCTTAGACAAGGTCAAATGTGAATTCTGTGCAAATAGATAACAAAATGTGCAGGACTAGCTGTTTTGAATAAGCCCTTGAATGCAAACAGTGTCTGTTTTGATTATGCATTTTTAATTCAGCTAGAAAATGAAAGAAATATGTGACTTGTAGCTCAAGAAATGTTAACCTTGTTGGTCCTACTTTGATTTTATAGGAAATTTGTAGGAAAATTAATTGTATTTTACACCATAAGTTTAATAGTGTGGATATCTTAAATTGCTTTGGAATAATGTAA
The DNA here is from genome assembly GCF_036250125.1 of Pseudopipra pipra. Taxonomy (NCBI): domain Eukaryota; kingdom Metazoa; phylum Chordata; class Aves; order Passeriformes; family Pipridae; genus Pseudopipra; species Pseudopipra pipra. The sequence goes on from NC_087550.1 coordinate 52,233,470, forward strand.
TCTTATTACTGTATGTATTTACACATTTAGCAATTATGACATGCCTTTAGGTGTAGTGTGATGAATATATTCTATACCCTTAGTATAAACAGGTCCATAGCAGATTTATGCAACAAGATGTTTTGTTTAGGAGATTATATAATAATTCTGAATAATTTTTTTTAGTATACATGGTTTTACTCATGTGAATTGATTTTGCTTTTTCCATAAAGAAAGTAACAGTGGTTATATAGAATAAGATCTTTTCAGCAGATATGTACTCCCGTATGACATGTAGTCTTGTTCCATCCATACTTACAAATCAGATTATGAGAACAAGAGAGAGCTGGTTTGCCTTAGATCTTTTCTGTATATTCTGGATCTTTCTTTGTATGTTTTGGGGAGCACTACCTTCTTTGCAGGAAAGGGTCTAAAAATCTTCTATGGTATTCTCTGAAACGCTGTCCTAGTCTTAGTATGTAACTCACGTCTATTGAGAAATAAGCCCAATTATCCATAATTTCAAAGCAGATCCCTATTTATAATGCATGATATAGTCCATCAGGAAAACACTGGATACCTATAAGGAAATCATTGTGATATGGCTATGTCTCATTGATGGTGATAAGTCATTAAAGTAGGAGAGAGGGACACAGTATGAGGAGAACAATCTGGTGAGTCAGTGCTTTTGGAATATTGATAAAAGATTCACTTAAGTATGGAATGGTCAATGTTTTTTTTTAAGCAATCAATTTATTGCATTAACTTCATTTTTCAGTTTTTGCACTGGAGAATGTTTCTTGGATGCTGACAAATTAACAGAAGTTCTTTGAACCTCTTGAAAACAGGAAGCTGAAATATATGATTTAGATCCTGATATTACAGTATTAGGACCTCAGAGTAATTGGCACTTTGTCACATGCACCTTCACACCTTCCTAATGTGACACGCATGCAACAAATATCTGGCTTTTTCCTTCTTTTTAGGCCTACCCAAATTTTTATTCTGATATGTATTTTTCAACTTAGATTCATGAAAAGCTCATTAGGCTTGTGATAACTTTGAAATACTGCACAGAGGGAAAGGAATCAAGCCTCTTTCTGTTTTATTAATTATACTTAACAGAGGTTTCAAAAATTTTCTCGTTCTAGGCAGGTGTTTAAAACAATAATATATAATAATAATAATAATAATAATAATAATAATAATAATAATCTTACCATCAGCTTTTGCCTTGGTATATTCTAATGTATAGTAATGACTCCTGCTCTTCAGAAGACATATTTGGACTCTGGATCTAAGTGTGTATGTAGATACTTTCCTTTGATCTTGAGTTCTACCTCAAGATCCTTAAAACACTGCTACAAAGAGGACTCCAGACAACTTTCTGTAGCTGTCGAACATTTCTTACTGGCTAACTCTCGGAGCCTTCCTATTGCTAGTTTTGTACAGTTGTGACAAACACTTAAAATTTTCTCCATGGATAACTTGGCATTTAACTGTGAAATTTATCTCTAGACAGACATCTAAAAAATAGTTGTTTTGCTCTCAATATGGAAACAGCTGTATCCTATTTTGCATGTATTCTTTAGGCTTTTATTTGACCTCAAACAAAATCAAGAAGGAAGTTCAAGGTCAGATATCTTAATCCTAAAACTCTTTATCTCACTCTTTTACTACGCAAATTGAACTGGGTTCTGGGAGATAAATAATTTTCAATGCTAACTGGGAGATAAGTTTATCCTCAGTCTTTTTTCCAGACCTAGAATGCCTCTAAAGTAAAAAATTATTCCCAAATGAAATTTGCTTGTTTTGCAACAGTGTCACACCATCAGCACTTGTTTTGTGTATCAGACATGGCTACTGGTAGAACTCACCTCTGCTGTACTGATGCCTACTCAGATGTTCCCCATTAGTACCTATTCCCATTGAGACATAATGCATTTTAATTTTGTATAAGCTGAATTTCATCTTCCTGATTGCAGGTCCCGCACAAATTTGTCAGGACCATTTAGAAGTCTGAGCCTCGTTATCAAACTGACATTTCTTTTGGCTGGATGTCATCAGCAAATTTTAGAAGTTAAACTCACTTTTCTATAATACCATTAATGAAAAACTGACTTTAAGAGAGAGCCTTTTTCAGTTTAAGATGCTTCATAATTGTAAACAAAACCATTGATAACTATAATCAGAGAATCATTTTCCAACTAGACTTTAGTTTATTTATGGTTTTTGGGACAGAGTCAATCATTCTTCTGTGGTTTTGATATGTCACATCTATTCCTACAGTCCATAAAAAAAAGAATAAATCTCCATTCCCTGCCAAACATCATAGACAAATATATACAATTTTCCAGTCCTTTGTGACCCCCATCTATTCTCTTGAGTTCTTAAGAGATACTGAAGTGATCTTAAGTGACCTCCCCTAAGTCCTCTGGCATGCTTGTTGAATTATTTCATTGGTCCCTGAGGAACACAGCAGAGATGCCATACCAAGACCTCCTTTAATGTGATTTTTATATATACATTTTCTTTTTTCCCCTGAACTCCAGCTTGAATCCCTATCTCCTTGTGAAGCTTAACTGTATTATGCACCTTGTCACTTTCATGCTCACCTAATCCAAGAATGCAATGCAACACCCCCATAACTTTTCAAATTTGAAGTAGGTCTGTTTGTTTTTTTTTCCTGTATTAAGCACTTATCACTCTTTTCTTGCTGCTTTTCTGTCTCTTGCTACTTAAAACTGGGGGTTTTTTCTCCTGATTTTCCTCGTTTGCATTATTGGTTTGAAATTAGGGGAAAAGAGAAGTAAACAAAAAATATATTTCCAACTTAATTTGCTGCCTGAAATAGAAAGCAAAACAAAATCATTGCTGTGTCATTAAGGATCTTCCCTTGAGGTAAAAAGTTGGCTTTGTTTGCTAAGGAGCAGTACACTAGAATATAAAGTAAATGATGGAAGAAATGTTATGCTTCTCTAAGCCTAAAGAAATCAAAGGAGTTTTGAGTGATTTTTTCACAATCAGTTTAATTTTCCCTAATTTTTAGCTAATTAATTCTTGCTAGTTCATTAGAAAGTGTGCACAATATTTTGAAGATGAATATTCCCATATATGTTCACAGTTCAAGTAATCATTTGGTTGATTAAAATTTTTTCATGTTCTTTATTCTGTTAAATACACACAAAAGCCACTATCACTGAATGTCTCTCTAGGTATTTTTTATCAGATAATTAGCTGGAACACTGGAACATCATAATCCTGACTTCTAGACTTGGTTAAACTAGAGGTGTTTGTTTAGTTTGAAATTGTTATATAAATCTCTGTTCCACATTATGAGAAACAAGGCAGTTGTGGATTTTAGTTGGAAATTTTGCAATGTTCTTGAATATTGTTGGGTGTTCTTTTTGTGATAATTTAATGCTTAGTTTGAACATTCAGAATGAAATATAAATATAAGCAAGTTTTAAATTGTTACCTAAATTCTGAGTAAAACAATAAAGTGTGTTTTTGCTTAGTACATGTGTAAGTTTTTTTTATTCTGATGAAGTGATCCAAACTTTTATAAAAACATTAGAAAAATGCATTTGAGAGGAAATAAACAAATTCTATAATTCTTCAGGGCATTCTCTAAGTCGCAGCACAGTGACATAAAGAGGGTCATCGGAAGCTCAAATACAAATAAGATTTTCTCAACACGCTGGATGAACTTTCTTTCTAAAGCACTCAGAATATGAATGTAGTTAATTCACAATAACAATGTGTAAGGCTTAATAAGAATGCAGTGTCAGTAAGTATCTCTTACTAGGAGATTCTCAACTGAGATTGACTGAGGGAATCTGAGTGTGTAATAAAATTTATTCAGGCAAAGAAACAAGGAATTTCTATAACCATTTATAGTGGTTGAAAATCAGCAGGAAAGAACAACTGGTTAAGGTCATTCTTCAGCGCACAAAACTGCCAACAATTCCAAATCTCAAAAACAAGTTCTCTTAAAAATACATGAACTTTACATTTCCAAGTCACTTTCAGACATTTCTTGAACACTTCCAGGGATGGTCAGTCGACCACCTCCATGGGCGTTGCAATGCTTAACAACCCTTCCAGCAAAGAAATTCTTCCTGATGTCCAACCCAAACTGCCCCTGATGCAGCTTGAGGTCATTTCCTCTTGTACTGTCAGTTGTTACTTGGGAAAAGAGACCAACCCCCATGTCTATAAGCACTGAATTTTCTTGTCATGGTTTCTAAACTCTCCTGGGACTCTAAATGCCTGGGTATTCCTATTCATAAAAGGATATAATAGAAGAGTTTCTGTAATAGAGGATCAACTTTTCTAGACCCTCAAAAACAAATTATCAGGTGTTGCAAAATCTAAACATACTCCTTTCTTAAAATAAATAATATAAGGTACAGTACTGCTCCTAAAGATTTTGGGGAAATTTTTTAGGTATTTTGTTCAGTTTGGTGTGGGTTTTTTGTTTGTTTTTTTTTTTTTTTTTTGTGGGGGGGGGGCTGTTTGTTTGTTTCTCCAAAATGCAGCATGTATATACACATTAAAGAAGCTCCCCAAATATACACTGTGTTGAAAGGACATTCACAAAAACTAAAACTACTTGATCAGTATTTGAGTGTTACAAAAAGATAAAACCCAGTAATCTAGCAGTTGCAGCTGAAATACAGGTATTGAAGAACAGACAAATTTTCTGGAAAATTGAAATAAATTGAAAACTGAAGATCTGCATGCAAATGAATGGATGAAACATAAAGAAAGAAGGGAAAATATGCATAGTGAAAGGATTTTTAAATTTAGGAGAAGATTTATCAGGCTAGTTTTAGAGCCACAATGTTGGACAAAGAAACAGGACAAAGAAGAAGAACTGTCAGATTTAGATATTGATATAATTAATTTTTTTTTTTAATTACTGGAAACAGACATAGTACTAAAAATGTAACTTAAAAATGCAGATTAAGATATAGTATTAATAATTTTAAAAAATCTGTTTATTCCAGCATTAAGGGAATACTTCAAATAATGTTTTTCACTTGTATTTAGTAAACAGAAAAGATATTGTAAAATTATTTGCAGAAAACAAAATATTCTAGAGATCTGTGACTTGATTCATGTAAAAGGGCAGCCATAGCAAATGTAGGAATGCAACTGTAGTTCTTTAAAAGGGCAAATCTTCATAAATCTTCATAAATTAGATGTTTTAGTAAATACCATCTGCATAGTGAAGGCTGACCTTCATTTTGAGGGGGTTTTGCATTTTTGCTGGGGGGAGAAGAGGATTTGTTTTCTCCCATGGCTAAAAAAAATCAGTGGATTTAATCTATTTGAATTTAAGCCTGTGATATATGCTTGCACTACAGATTGTATGCAATAGAAACTATAATGTTAAGTGTCATAACTGTAGTTAGGAAAAGGATTGGTTAGAAGAGCAGCGAACAAATATAGGGATGAAGAAATACTAACAGTGAAGAAATACTAACATCAAAGATAGGTTTCAAATATATTTGACAATCTTTATTATTATTTTTGTTAATTAATCTGGGGAAAAAAACAGGGACATATTAAAAAATTTTTCTGATGACAAAAGATCAAAGCAATTTAAAATGAAAAGGAGAATAAGAGTATTACAGAGGAAGAATTTCTTGACTTTGTAGTAACTTACATTGTAGAAATGGGATTTAAGAAAGATCTAAAAAAATCAGGATCATTTGGCAATGGATTAATCAAGATCTTTTTCTTGTTTATTGAGAAGAACAAGGAGATATCTGAAGATACTGAAAGACAGGATTATGCATTATCATAATGTTTGTTTGATCTTTTGCATGTGGGCATGGGGAAACTTTGCATGTACTTCAATCACATCCGACTACAGGCTACTAATAATTACTGATACAAGGCACTTGTAATCAACAACCAGTTTTTTCTCTCAATGCAGACTGGAGCATGGAATAATGTGTTTCTCCCCACAGCAATTATTAGCTCAGGAAGTACATAGACATGCCTTTTTTTGTTATTGTTATTGTTTAGAGCTAGCTTGCATTTAGTAGGGCACAATGATACAGAGTGTTTTGGGGTTTTCTATATCTACCTTTGAAAGATTATAGGTGGTTTTGTCTTTTATAGAACAGCTGTAAATCATCCACATATTGTAGTCATAAAAATATATATGTAGTTCATGGTGCATCAGTCAACATTTTCAATAGCAATGAAAAAACATTAGTGATATTACAGAAGGCATTAAAATATTGCACATAATTTTGATTAACCACATTAAAGAAAGACAAATTCAAACTGGAACAAGGCTTAGATAATTGTCATAGAAATACAGAAGCTATACTGAAGTTGATCAGCAGATTTTAGGGCTTCTCACTTCTCACTATAATTTATATCATACTTAAGTATGACTGCAAGATTTCAGGTACTATTGTAATTTCAGGTACTATTGTAATTTCAAGTAATGTCTGTTTTGTATCTCTTCTTAGAACTGGTGCTCATAGAGAGATGTAAATATTTCTCATATCAATGATGTTTGATGTCGATATATTATGAACATGGTGGTTTTTTAGAGGTCAATTTAGCATATTCAAATAAATAGAAATGGATGTTAAAAAATTATGGTTGCTTTCCATGGGGAAAATTCAAAGGCTGTTATAAAGAAATAAAACAAAATATGTTTGGCATTTTTTTACAAAAAGATGTTTTCCATTTTCAGTTTACATGGTTTTCATTAGTTACAGAAGTTTCATCAAATAAAACCTTTGAGATTTGAAATGAATAGCAATTTCTCCACCATAAGCATCTGAAACAAGGAAGAATGCATCCTATCTGTTCTCAGACCAAGAAAATCAGAGAACTGGCTTTTCTATGGAAGATAAAGCTGAAGCAGAACATCAATTGATTCAGAAAGCAGAAAATTCAGTGCCTCCTTTAGAAGGGAAGACGTGCAGTATTGAAGGATGCTAAGGCTAGTGTTTGTGCTTGCCTGCAGGTACAGACAGCAGGAGAGTTCCTTCTGCTGAAGTAATGAATAATTAAACCATGCTTAGAACCTAGCATATGGAGTGGCAGGATGCTCTCAGATTAGCTGTTGGAGGTGACAAAAATGGCATCCTGTTGGCTGTTAATGTGGAGCATGAGTCATGTTGGATCTTAGTTCAAGAGAGCTGAGAGCACCAGAGTTGAGGACTTTATTTTCTGATGCTTATCAGAAGAGATTCAGAATAGCTAATGCTACCTTGAGAAAGAGATATAATAGATGATCTATTGTGGGTTTTTTCAGCCTCCTTTTAATTTTAATAATTTGATATTTTTTCCAGTAAGAATTGAAAACTTAAGATGACAGAAGACAATTTTTTTCTACCGTTATATTCCTGCTGATGCATGAGGCATATTAAAGCTTAGATAAACATATATATTTTGAATTAGTACACAGGGACTTTATTAAGCAGAATCAATAGCCAAACATCAACTAAGTGCAGCTCATTGCATTGCTTCTCTCATGAACCAGCAACATAATGTCCTGCTGAGCTCTAAAATACAGAACTTGCAATTTCTAGTTAATATTATATGAAACACATATAAGGCAGACATTGACCTATCATTTAACTTTTTCAGTTAACAAATTAGAGGAGTATAAAATTACATTAAACAGGATATTGGATCATATAATAGGACATGCAAGTACTTCCAGGAACCTTTAAAATTATTAAAACTGAGTGTAGTTTGTGTAGATGTTCTGGAGAACACCTTTTTCTCAGTTCTCTGGCTCAAAGTGATCAGTTCATGATTAAACTTAAAACTGAGGGACATTATGACAATCATGTAGCCTGTACTCATACCATTATTCTTGTATTACTGGAACAATGATAGTTCCCTGAACTTTATACAGATTTCAAGGATTTTCACAACAGAGGTGTGATTTTTACACCAAATTACTGACTGTGTATGGGAGAAATAACTTACTGAGTATGAGAGAATATATGTAAAAGTTCAGATTTCTTATAAACTTTGTGTTCAGTGAGAGGAAAGCATATCAGCTACCACTGTAAACAGGTTATTCTCTCACTTTCTCACCTTTGTCCTTGTCTTTGCTCTCTACATTTATATCTTTTTTTAACCTTCTTTTTTTCTTATTTTGCATATCTCTAATGCACAAATGCAAGCTTTTAAAGGCTTCATCAAAAAATATTCTAATAGACATTTGACAATCTGCCATGGGCTAAGGCATGTTTTTGTGATAGACCCTGTCTGTTTTCTGTGCTTGTAAAGAATTTAAATAGCTCCAGTATTCTCCACCTTCACTTTTCTCAATAATTAACAATAAAATAATGTATCTCAACATTTTACATACTTTTGCTTTATTTATGTTGTTGCATTTTACTGGTTTTTTTTATGATGGTGATATTTATCCCCTTTCTTGAAAAGTAGACATGAATCGAATTTCAGCTTCTACTTACTTATTATTTTTTCCATTGGATTCTCATTAAAACTTGACACAAAGAAATAAAATCAATTGGTAATACTGAAGATAGGTTTAAAAAATTCTCAAAACAACATACAGAAATGTGTACTAATTAGCTAAATATAATGGCAAAGAGAGGAATTGGTTTACTGCCTGATATATTTCTACTATTAAGGTGATTTTGAATACATTAAGCTAAGCCAAGGGTCAGCTTAATTCTAATTTACAACCTGTGAGATTTGCTTTTAATGTTGAGAAGGAGAGACCTGACCCTTAACTTTCAACATGAAATTAAATCTTCATTTTAAGGTTTTATTCTATGTACAGTGTGGGAATCCTAGGGCCTAAAAGTTCTTCAAAACTCCTCTTAGGATAAGGACTTCTTCCCCCTCCCCCCAAAAAATCCCTAATAACTAGGCATCTTTACTTTTACTATTTTGTGACTTGTATAAAATTGCAATAACACAGCCAAAGCACAAATTTGTTCCTGAGCCTGAGACTAAGGCTTTATCTTCACAAGTCTAACTTAAATACATTAATTAATATTTTAATTGTTAGCAATTTGTTTATTTGCATGGGATCATAGACAAAACATGTATCTGATTTATAAGTTATAGTGCATTACAGAAACTGACTGTTTAGATATTGAAGGACTGAAATTAATTAATGAGACTAATTCAGTATTACTGAAATTAATATTGTAACTGGGTACCTGTGTAATTGTAAATTAATATTGTAACTGTGGTGAGATGCTAATAAAAGAACTGCTACAAGGATCATCTCCATCATACTAGACTTCTCCTAATTTCTATGTGTGCGTATATAGATATAGATATATATATGTAAATATTAATGCACACTATTTAGTTGTTATTTTCATCATATTATCGTACTTCATACTGACAATATTTATCTCAAGTAATCAAAATTCAAAGATGCTGACTAGTCAAAAATATGTAACAAGGATGAATCAAGAATTTAGATCAAAGTTTTATTCTGTTATCTTTCCTTCAGTTTGATAATTGGGCCTGATAAACACAATCAGAAAATAGTTATTTATTTATAAACGTTTAGTCTAGTAGTACAACTGATTAACTTGGCAGCCTTTGTTAATTATTCAAGAATTTATGTAATAATTAAGAACAGTAAGGTATATTTTTAATGATCTATGAAAATAATCACTAACTAGTTATCTAAAAAATACATGTAGTGTACATGTGAAACTCCTTATTCTGATTAGCTATAATAGCATGTTCTCTTCTAAGTCCTTTCACTGAAAATTTCCAAGCTGTTTGTTAGTAAAAATAGATACTAGCTTTGTTCTTCAGTCTCCCAAGCTCAAAAAGATAAATTGTGAAGACTTAAAGTGAATTTGAAAAACATGTCAGAGAAAACAAAAATGTGAAGTCATATTAAAAAAAACATAAAATCAATGGAAAATCCTTTCTTCTCATTCCATTTCTTAATACAAATCTGTTTCCTCTGGTAGACCATTTACACATTAATATTTTCCTTACTTTGTTACACTTCTAATGAGAAAGGATGTATTGAGCAATTCTGATAAGAGTAACTTTGCTCAATTTCTTAGATGAAAGGGATTGAAGTACGAAAGAGAAAAAGAATGCAAAGAGACACCACACAAAGGATGTAGTGGAGAAAAGAGGAAGGGAAAAGTTTGTCAAAGGCACAATCATTTAACTTTAATCATGTCATCTGGGTCAGATTCTATGCCTGATAATTGGGAAAAAAAAAAGTTTGATGTAATTGTGAAAGAGTTAGAGCCATAAATGTTAAAGTCAGAAGAGATCCATATAGCAAGGCCACAAATTCTGGGGGATGAGAGCATTCATCAAGAAGAAAGCAACAGAGAGGAATGAGGAAAGACAGTGTGGTGGATTGACCTCAGCTGGCCACCAAGTGCTCACTAAGCTGCTCTATCACTCCCCGTTGTCAGCATGATGGGAGAAAAGGTTAAAAACTTTCGGGGCAAGATAAAGGCAGTTTAATGAAGAAAAGCAAAGACTGTGTGGAAGTAAAGCAAAGCAGGACAAAAAGATTATCCTCTACTTCCCATCAGCAGCTGATGTCCAGACACTTCTTGGGAAGTAGGGCCTCAGTAGGGCCTTCTGAAGCAGTTGCTTCAGAAGACAAGCACCTTAATAATGAATGCCCCTCATCCCTCACTTCTTCTTTCTCTGATCTTTTATTACTGAGCATGGTGTCAAATGATAGTGGTTGAGTATGTAGTGTCAGGTTTATGGTTGGACTTAATGATCTTAAGGGTCTTTTTTGATCTAAATGATTCTATGATTCTGTGATATGGAATATCCCTTTGGTCTGCTGGGGTCAGCTGTCCCAGTCATGTCCCCTTACAAACTCTTGCCCACTCCCAGCCTACTTCCTCTGGCAGAAGGTGGGGGAGAGATTGGTGGGAGAGAGAACCTTGACGCTATGCAGGCGCTGTTGAGCAATATCCAGAACACTGATGTGTTATCAATACCATTCTAGATACAAATAGAAACTAAAACACTGTTAAAGGCCACTATAGGGAAAGTTAACTCTATCTCGGCCAGACCCGATACAGACAGTTTGGTACTTTCAGCTGGCTGGGATTCCTGAAAATATAAAAGCACATTTCTTAATTTGGTCATAACAGCTTCTTCAGGATGTGTTAAGAAATAGTATCTTTCTGGATGATACACATTTGCTTCTCACATGTTTTCCATCCTAGGCACAATTCTTATAGAAAGTCTGAGAGGGAATCTCATAAGCAGAATGGCTCTTTGTAAAGCAAGGAACAGGATGATTATGTTACTCCAACCATTTGTTTTCCAAGATGAAGTGATGAAAGAATAAGAAGTCAAGCTGCTTAAAAGCTAAGTTTTAGGTTTTGCTTTTTATTTTTTTTTAATTCTACTTTTAATTCTGGATAAGGTAAAAACAAACTTTAAAAAAATAAAGTGTATATTTTGTTTGAAAAACAAGCATGCCCTGGTTTCTCCAAGATAAAAGTGGTCCTGTGGACTTTCAGCTGCTCCATGATGTTGATGCAATAAACATTTTTGTTCAGCAAATAGTCTATAGCATCAGTGAAAACCAAAAATATGCCAATATTTTTTGACAGCATCTTCCATTCTTATCTACTGCTTCTTATTATGCCATGGGTTGCATGAATCCAAGACCTGTTAGACAAAGAACTTTCAAATATTCAGCTCTACGAATATCCCAGGATTGTTGACTCTGAAATTGTCTCTTCACTTATAGATTCTGAAGTAATCTGCTGAGATACATCTGGAAAGTCTGGACAGTCCAGTTTTGAACATCCAGGTTCAGGTGAGAAATACCTTATTACTAAAGTTTGAGTCAGGTCGGCATTAGTTCAAGGAAAACTTCATGGAGAATCTTCACAGTGTTTGGTGAACATTTTGGGGGAAAAAGTTAATTCTGTTTTCAACAAATGGCTGTAAGATTTTGTATAAGGAAATATCTGAGCTGTTTCAATACAGATACAATTCTTAGTCTTAAAAGATTTAGTGTAGAAGCCAGTGTATCTCTTGCTGGCAAGTTGCCCTGGTTAATTACTTTCACTGTCATGGGTGGACTTTTACAGTATTATTTCTTTGGTTTACTGTTTGAATGTGTACCTCACAGTATAGAGTTTGTAGATTCTGTCTCTGAAATATGTTTCTCTGCTCATAAAATCTTCCTCAGTGTTTGTTTCCCATTAATATTTTGGCCTTACTGGTTATCAGTTTTGAGGTATGAGAGGGAAAGTCATCATATTCCAAGCAACCCCAAATTTAAAAGTTTTGCATACTGCAGTCTAGACAAATATGACAAATAAGAAATGCTATAGGCATATCTTCTAGTGTTGATCTAGAGAAGTGACTCTTGTTTTGAAATAATTTTGGGAAAAAAGGTATCTCTGGGAATATGAAAAAAGAAAAGCAATTGTTGTTGCTAACCAGGACTATTTTGCAGCTAAATATATAGGGTAAGGAGATGTTCAAAAAAGGAAGCCATATATATTAACAAAGTATTTAGTTTTTTGTCTCTTTGAGTAGTTCCCTTTGGATGTGGGAAACTATGTCCAAAAATTTGAATGTGGATGTGCAATTACTAGAGTGGATTTAATTTTGAAAAGTAAATACTATTCTTATAATTTGTGATTCCTTCCTCATATTGCCATAAAAAATGCGTTTCAGTATTTCACTTTCATAATCAAAATATTTTCATCTGTTACGGATGTCTTCTTGTTAGATAAGCTTTTTGATAGTTCATATCCTCAAAATAAGTCAGTGTCAGGCACAACGTGTCTTTTTCTTTGAGGAGACATGCCTGTTCATTGCATAACTCTTGTTCAAATGATTCTATCTTTGCAAACTGTCATAGATTTAGATTTACAACTTATAGCCAAAGACTTCTCTTGGAAGTATTCCGCAAAGTAAACAGAAATTCTTACAGACAATTAGAAAATCTCATATGTATTCTTTGAACTTTATCTTACAAGAAAAAGAATACCAGAAGTTAAAGCCAGGTAGAGGGAGGTTTCTATTAAATATGTATAAATGCACGTAGACAAGTCTAAGTTGATTTAATTTGACAGAAATCAGTAAGTGCTGGAAAAATAGCCTGAACATTAATTTAACTGACTTAGTTCATTTCAGAAGGAAATATAAAGTGTAACTTATAGAACTTAAATTTATAACAACTTACATTATAAAAATTAATTAGCCTTTTCCACAAATAACCATTTTCCCCATGAATTATGAAGTCCTCACCTTTTATGTTTTATTTTTCATGTTATTATAATAATCCAGAAAATAAGGACCAAATCAAGTCAATGTGAGTTATCTGAATAAATAATAACTTTCCTTCTGGATCAGGTTACTATCACGCTCTGTATATTAGTCTAACTGGCAAATTAAATAACTTAATTTAAAAAAAAATCACAAAAATATTTCTGTAGATGTGTTCTGAAAAAACTATTTCTCCTGAAAAATCTGACACTGAAACATTTCTATCGGCACCTCTACCTCTGCCTTATACTTTCCTTGAAAATGCTGCTTTTAAAAATGTTGAGGTCATGAAACCCCAGCAGATTTTTGTTATTGTAAGTGTCCTTTTATATTAACTGGGCCGGGGAGAGGGGTAGAGTCAGAACACTAAAATCCTAAAGAGGACAGATAATTTCGAAGATAGCTCGATTTAAAAACATATAAATCTCTGTTCCAAAGTGGAAATGAAAGCTTTCTCTAAGTGAGAAAGCTCTTTCTCTAAATGATCTTAGTCCTTGCTAGCTTTACTACTTAAAGGAAATTGTAAATCTAAATTGCATATGTACTGAACTGAATGCTTCTGGAAATACTTTAGATGACAGGAAGTAACTTGACTGTGTCTCGTTTATGAGTTTTTTTAACAAGAAAAAGTAGGAAGAGTAGCTATGGAAAAATAGGCAGTTTCTGGGTAGTATTAGATACATAAAATGTTTCTCTGTATTAAATGTATCTATCATGATTCTTGAGAATATTTCAGGGAAAAAAAAGTTTTGAATTGTAGCTCAGTTTTTGTGTAGTAAGTAAACCTGAATTCTGTAACATTATCTTTGAAATATTTAACTGTATTAAACTTAAATTTTCATTAGTAAATCTTGTATTATGAATGATGAATATATGAATGTGAGCATTACAGGCATAATTTCTTTCTAACTCCTGAGCTAAAACTGAACAGTGATTTCTCTGACATTTTTTGTGGCGCTGTTACTAAGGTATAAATGACATTGTGCAATACTGAAGAGTTGCGATTTTGGTTTTTATCTTTGGTTCAGTGCACTTAGATATTTATTTTCTTTGCAAGGCCAAATTTCTTCCCCGTTTACAAATATGCAGACACAGATCAGATATTATATGGAAACCAAAGGAGCAATAATAGTTGTTGACTTCTTTTACTTAGATAGTTACTGTGCTGCAATTGGAAAAAAAAAAAAGGAGCAAAAATGTTGTAGTGTTAAGAGGTGCTTTGGAAAACATAATGTTCATCTTATCCTTGCCACTCTATATAATCAACATATTTCAACCTGTGCAGAGTTCAATTTTCATTTCTCTCTGATTTAGAAACAAAGGACTTCAAACTGAACACTTTGTGATTTTATTCAATATATGGAAATAATTGATATTTGTCTTCCATGAACAATGAAAAATAATTTTCTACGTTCCTTGCTCTACCAAAACCCAGTGCCTTCAAAAAGAAGTCTTAAAAGGAGCAGATAGTCCATTCTGGATTAAGAATTCAGTGATAAAAAGTAATCCAGAATAAAAATATCTGAGCATTTTTTGGTTGGAGTCCCAGTGCTGAACTGAATACAAACTTAAGTGAAAAAAATGTTCAAGGAAATTGGACTGAAGTCAACAACACATATTCATATATATTACTCGAGATGTTAGCAGGGACCACAATGATAGAATCACAGAACCACAGATTCATAGAGTGATAAATTCATAGAATCATGGAATGGTTTGGATTGGAAGGAAATTTTAAAGATCATATAGTCTAACCTGTCTGCCTTGGTAGGGAAATATTGCAATAGATCAGGTTGCTCAAAGCCCCATTTAACCTGACCTTGAATACTTCCAGTGATGGGGTATTCACAATTTCTCTGGGCCCAGTCCAGCATCTCACCATCCCCATTGTAAAACAAAATTTTTCCTATGTCCAATCTAAATCTAATCTTTATCAATTTAAAACCATCCCCACTACCCTGTGTCTACAGGCTTTGCTAAAATGTCTTCCTGAATCTTTCTTAAAAGCTTCCTTTAAATACTGAATGATGTCATTGCTTAACCCCAGCCAGTACCTAAGCATGTGTATTTTCTTATTTCTTTCATTGCCATGTCCAAAAATATAATTTTTTTTCCATGCTTTTTCTCCTGTGACATTTCAAGGTAAACTAGGAGAAAGTAATAAAAAGTAATCAGGACAGACAGGATAATCTCTTCTCATATACAGTCATAACTGTATTGATCATTTACTGACAGGAATCTGTCTTCACTGACATATTCCAATTGTTTTTTGTAGCTTGATGTAGCAGCAGAGGGAAAAAAAGGCAAAGAAATAATATAAGGGAATTACAGATTGTTGTGGAAAAGTAGATTTAAACAAAAATCATTTTAAGATTTAGTTTAACCATAACTCAACTAGATTGCACCTGTCAGGATTATCACTAACTGTAAGCTTATTCTGACATAGAGTTAAGATGTGCAGTTGTTACCAGAAAAACCTGATCATGACACTTAAAGTCATGATCAGGTTTTTTGGAAACAATGACAATCTTAACTCTATGTCAGAATAAAGCTTACAGTTCAGTGATAATCCATGACAGGTGACAAATCTTGTCTGAGACAGTAAAAATCTTTCCAGTACTCATTACTTTTTTACTTCCATCCACATTGGTTTCCATTTTTCCTTTGTTTATTTATATCTATAAAGAGTAGTCTCTCTTTTTTCTCCCATTTGGCAAGCTGTGAATGTAATACACTTTTCTTTTAGGCAGCGTATAAGCCCACAACATGTTCAACTCTGAATGTTTGTGTCTCTGTTATCTATAATATAAGCATAAGTCTTAGGATGATAGTCTCTGAGTTGAGGTGGAAGAAATTATTTCTTCGAAACCATAAAATTGGGATACACTCTAACTTTTAAAATAGCAGAAATATATATTTAACATTCCTGGTTTTAATTTATGACAGTGAAAAACAGTGATGAAAGTACAGTACAGGTTCAAAAATGTGCTTTCATCATATTTCTCTTCGAGATGTATAAACAAAACTAGAAAAAGTGACAAAGACTGACAGAAAAAACACCAAACCAGACCAAAAAAACCCAATAACACCGCTTAGGGAAATAAATTTGTGACTGAACCGGTATCAAGTTTTTTAGAAAAAAAAATGATTTTTAAAGTTTTGTTATTTTTTTATGACTTAAAAAATGCTAATATGGTGTCTATTATAGCCTATAATTCTACCAGCACTGACTTATATAATTCCCACTAGTGCTCATAGTAGTTATGAACATAAATCTCTTCTGATCTGAAGGGAAAAAAGATCTCTCATTTTCGAACATGAATATGTTAAACACTACATTATAGGAAGTCTTAAGGAGTCATAACAGTTCATTGAGTAAATTCCTATTTAAGTATTTCATGGTGGTGAATTTTAACTAATCAAGCAAGAGCTCTCTTCTTAGGTTATAGTTTTGATTTCCATTTTTCTTCTGAACCATTATGATCATTACTAATCTGGTTCAGGTACACGATTACATAGTTCCTGAGCTAAAACTCTAAATGCAATTTTTCTAAAGTAAGGGCAAAGTTCTACAGACTCTTGGAAGCATTTTTATGTCTCTGTTTACTGAAATTCACCAAAGTAAAAATATCCTAGAAACAAGACTAATACCTTTTAATCACTTACAGCTAGCAGAACACCATTTTTAATACAAGTTAAGCACTTATAGTGAAGCATTTATAGTATCTCCTCAAAGTTTTTCCCTGATTATCTGATTTTGAATCTCGGTGGAGCAAAAAAAAAGAGGATAAAGATTTTGTGCTAAGAAAATTACATTGCTGGATATGTTCTTTGTTTTAATTTTTTCATTTTAATAAGCAATTTTCAGGTAAAATTTATTTTTTATTTCAACTAACATCTTACTAAAACTATTGGAAAATTTAAAGAAACTAATATCTAACATCAAGATTCGGTTACTCTTCCTTCCTAATTTCCCTGTATTAGGTTAGAGTGGCAAGGTTTTGGTAATGTGGGGACTAAAGGGCTTGCTTCTCTAACAAGCTGCTAGAAGGCTTCCCCTATGTCCAACAGAGCCAATGCTAGATACCTCTAGGAGAGAGCTGCTGCTGGCCAAGGCTTAGACCATGAGCAACAGAGGTAGTGTCTCACAGATATATATTTAAGAAGGGGGAAAAACTGCTGTGTGACAGCAGTCAGAAAGAGGAATAAGAATATATGAGAGAAACAGCCCCTCATACATCAAGTTCTGTGAAGAAGGAGGTGGAGGAGGTTCTCCAGGCACGGGTGCAAAGATTCCCCTGCAGCCTGTGGAGAAGACCGTGCTGGGGCAGGTCGATACCCAAAGAGGGGCTCTGACCTTGCAGGCTCCTGACAGAACCTGTGGCCTGCAGAGAGAGGAGCCCACACTGACAGGTTTGCTGGCAGGACCTGTGGCCACATGGAGGACCCACTCTGGAACTACCTTCTCCTGAAGGACTGTGCACTGTGAGAGGGATCCACGCTGGAGCAGATACTGAAAAAGCTCAGCCTGTCAGAAGGGCACATTTTAGAAGTTCATGGAGGACTTTTTCCCATGGGACAGACCCCACACTGGAGCAGGGGAAGAGTGCAAGGAGTCATCCCCTCAAGGAGGAAGGAGCAGCACAGCAGCAGAGGAAGGAGAAGCAGAGACATGATGAACTGACCTCAGCCCTCACTCCCTGTAACCCTGCAATGCTGTGGGGGAGGGGGCAGAGTAAATTGGGAGTGAAGCTGAGCCCAGGATGAAAGAAGGAGTAGAAGAAAGGTGGTTAAGATTTGGTTTTATTTCTCATTGCCCTACTCTGATTTGATTGTAATAAATTAATTTTCCCCAAGTCAGTTTTGCCCATGATGGTAATTGCTGAGTGATTTCTCCCAGTCCTTATCTCAGCCTATGAGCCTTTAGTTCAGCTAAGGCTCTCCCCTGTTCAGCTGAGAAGGGAAGTGATAGAGCAGCTTTGAGGGCACCTGTCGCCCAGCTGAGGTCAACCCACTACATAATCTCTTCCAGAATAACATCAATAGCTACCACTAGCATTATTTACAGGACTGCAGCTATATAAAACTGCAAATGCATATCTGACTACCTTTTGTAAAACATATCTTTCCTATAGAGATGTTTCCTTCTCAAATAAGAATTTCCTTTTCTTAATCTTTTTACATTAGCATGGTACTGATGCATGCTCAAAGACTTGGAAAGCTCCTTCAGTACTGTATTCCAGCAAATAATTGCATGAAAACAACAGTAAAAGACAAAACCTCAGATTCATGTTTTTGGCTTGGTACAATCTGACATAATTTAAATGAGAGTAATTTTTTGGGAATACATTACCTGACAATATAATGAACCCAATTTCTATATCTGTTCCTCTATTACCAAAACATCATATCTGGAGTAAATACAATAGAGATCTAAAATCTTTTTTAATGTTCATGATATCTTTTCTGATCTCTTTTAGGAGTGGAGAAAGCTCCTAAATAGAACAGCTGAAGAGCTTCTGAATTAGGGTTTTGGTCCCATAGAAAAAGGCCATAGATTTGACTGCCTGAAAATAGAAGTCCTCTCCGTTATTTCCAGGTGTTTAAAAGACTTCAGGAACCCATTAGAACTCAATGAAATATATAAACCATTCAAAGCTCTGGGCCTTGAGGGGCAGTGCTCCTGAAACTGAGTTGATCCATCTGAAGACAGGCTGTAATAATTGACATATTAGGGGCTTTCTCATCTCTTCTCTCTCCTTCAGAGGACACAAATATCCATTTCACATTAAAGGGAATAAGGGGACATTTCTGTGATAGAATGTATAGTGATGCCACCACAGTTGCATTCAGAATCAACAACCACTTCTCCAAGCAGATAATCACAACCAATGAAACCTTAAATCAAATGCAAAGAAACAATTCCCTTCAATAATAATAACTCCAAGGTATGTGGCACTACACCAGAGGGTATCAGAGAGAACAACACAGCACACCTGAATATGAAGCAGAGGCTACTGTGCAACTAGTTGTTTTGGTGGCAGTTACACATGCTTTAGAGACAGCTCTACTATGCTGTTAGTTAATGTAGCTTCATTAGGCTTTTTACATAACTGTAACATCAATCATTTGTTCATCAGTCCAGGTTTGTGTTCTCTGGTATTACCTTGGTGCTGTAATTTTAAGGCTCCTATTATCTTGCACTCCTGGGGACACATGCTACAGTCTTGTGACTGTTTGCTTATACGTTGGTATTCTAAAGCCACCAGTGGTTAAGGAAACAAAAAATATTTGAAAACAGAGAGAAACTGAGTGCACATACAGTAATTTCTCACCACACTGTTAGCATCTAATTACAGCAAAGTTATTGGTGTGGATTAGATTTCTTTTTTTTTTTTCCCCTTTGGGCTATAGCACTACTTTTTGTAAGGGTCTTAAGATTTGACATAAAGTGCTGCTTCTTAATGATGCAACTTATATTGACTTGCATAACAGCAACAACATAAATTAATTATGAGTTTCAGAGGAATTATTTGCAAACAACTACAATTAGTATGGGAAATCTAATAGTATGAAATCTTATAGTATGTGACCTAATAGCTAAGATGTTCAAAATTTTTCATTTATTTATCACCTTGGAAAGATCTGAGAGCAAAACTGAAAACACTGAAGATAATTTTTATGGAGCGGCTATGCCTGACACAAACACTCTTTACATCAAATAAGACAAATCTTCATTGAATTAATTTATTGAGGGTATTTAATAATGACAAAACTTAAAATCATTCACTCCAAAATCACCTCAGTTCTGTATCGATGAGGTAGTCTTCACACATTTATATGTTAAATTCTAACTCGCAGTAAAACCCCCCAAAATCTCCCCCCCAAAAAACTGCACTTTAGAATACCTTAGACCAGTTTTTCCTGACAAGTTATTCTTTAGTTCTTTTCTTTGCTTTGGTTCTTTCTGAGCAGCAGAAATAAAGTTTCTTGATTTGTTATTTGTACCATGCTGTTGATCAAAGTATTCAAAGTAACCAGAGTAACCAAAATTATGATTAATGCTCTAACTGATCTCTTCAGAAGACAGCTGTGGATGTTAGATTTTCTAAAGTGTTCTTTTACATAGTGTGATTTGTTTTGATTCTTTACTGCGATTAGCTCTGTTCCACTTTCTTCTTGTTCTAGACATCACTCTATTCTTTATAGTTACATTAATAAAAATACCTCATCATAACTTCACTAAATCACGGAGATATCCTGATTCAAATGGAGGTGGTTCCAGTAGCCATCTGGCCACAATCTTGTATGATCCTATGTAAGTGATGTCTAAACCATGACACTGCGGTTGAAGCTTGCTTTTCTTTTTTCTTTTCCATCCCCTATTCAAGCAAATGTAACAGTAATCTTCCCAGTAGCAGAAAAATACTGGCATTTCTATGACACACCAACATTTAGTATCACAGAATTTGTGGAATTGCATTATGCTTGAAGAAAAAGAGAATGTATAATGAGCTTGTTATCTTGAATCAGTTTCTGGATGACAGACATTTTTACTACAGAGACACCATAATGTCTGTCTTTAATTACCCCAGTTATTGGCAACTCTAGCGGAAAGGCTTATGACCAAAAGAATGCAGGAATCCAGCTATTTGAGGCAAGGCCTTCAGAAGAAAAAAACCTGAAGCTTGTTGGAACAATAGTGTGAAAGGAAATCTTATATCTTCTCTCTCAGATGAATTTATTACTTCTCTTCAAACCACTAGCTTTTAATGCGCAGGGTTTTTAACTCTGCTCTATATTTCTAGTGCCTGACGAAATATTTCTCATCCAGTACTTAAGAGAACAGAATTATATATTATTAATCCCAATTCTAATGTAAAAAAACGTATACCATGAATAGGAATCAAAAGCAGTTTATAATGGTGCTTTGTATTTGTTTGACCAAAATGTTTTTTAATAGAGTTCAATGAACACTAGTTAATCTGGGAATGTTGTCAAAATCTGATACACTTTTGTGTGCTTCCAAGGTTCAGATCTGCATTCTGATCCAAGCTGAGAACTCCACATTCTTTTCAAATGTATATTTGCAGCTATAGAACACTGCTATGGAAGCCTGGACAGTGTGAAGTATTTCTTGACATACAATATTCACTAAGCCTGAAAGCATTTGAAATGTCTTTGTTAATGGATCTGAAGATTGAAAACGTTCTTCCTGCAGAAAGTGATATACACATAAATAAGCACAAGATGTAGCTATGAAAACAGTCCAATTTCAAGGCAATCAAGAGGAAAATGGTTCGATATATATGACCCTCCTCTGAAAAAAAAGTGTTAGCTTTATTCAGTGTTTGTCAGCCTTTGCAGAGATGTTCCAGTTTCAATCAATGAATGATAACACCTATAAAAAAGCATCTCTAGGTTTATCAGGAACATAACCAGAAGGGTGAGTTAAAATGTAGTATTGAAAAATACCAAATTCCAAGAGCTAGATGCAGAGCTAGATGCAGTTCTGAGGTGCATAAAGATCCATCCTGGTTAGCAATAAAACATATGAAGGTTGTAGGCAAGTATAACAACATATAAACCATTGTTTTTATAATGGTTATGTTGTTATTATAATCACTTGAAAGCTATTAGTTAAAAAGACTAGTTTTAAAAACTATACTTACCTACCCATGATGTACATCTTGGCTCCGAGTATTAAATATCTATTTCCATTTTTCGTTTGAATTAAATGAAATAGATACTTACATTGTAATTTCAGCTTTTCCTTCTCATTTAAGTTCATTATGTATTTGCTGCTTAAACTATTTTTTCCAACAATAATTCCTTTATTTCAGAATTTATACAAGTTACACTACAAAGTATCTAACATGCAACTAACATATCTAACACTGTAGATGAAATAGTAGAAGAATTATATTCTGTGGGTATACATACTATATCACATGCCAGATAGCCTAGTCAAGACAGGGCTTTCTTACCAAAACAGAGTAAGAGGGGTATTTGATTTAAATGTCCGCATGTCTTGGACAGTTACTTTGACAATTTCATGATGCCCTTTCCATCCATGTTTGTAGACAAGCACCAATGATCACAGCAGCTGGTGAGCAGATTAGAAAGACCTGAAAGAAGGAAAACAGTGATATATTTATATCACTGGGGTTTTTTAATATATATTTGTGTTATTCAAGAAATACATACATTAGGAGTTATTTAACATTCTGTAGGATACTTCTTGACAATGAGGCAACACCATTAATGTCTTTTATTCCATTTCATTTTCACTTCCCTCTGTTAACACAAGGCAAAGACATTTCAGAGATTGAAGAACAGTTGAAAGTTTTGATTATGTCAGCATATAATAATGCCTCTCTTAAACCTCTCAAAACAGGGTATATGCGTATCTGACCCAGCTGGTCCACTTCATCCCCTTTCTGGACTGTCGCATGTACCAGAAATCTTCTTTCTTACAGTACTATTAAAAAAAATAAAGAATTTGTATTTCCTTGATTAAGCCAATAATACCCAAGAACTTCCCTTTCTAGTTCTACTTCTACAGAAAGAAATTGCACTCAGTTCTTTAAGTTAAACACGCATTTAAAAAACAATTTTCACCTTTTACTTAAAGCTAAATAATTTATTGGAAAAGATTTAATCATAGTTTTGTGTAACAGGCTTTTTCAAAGTGTTTCAGACTAGCCTATTCATGTAGACCTCTAAAATGTGTTCTTTTTAAATGCAAAACTAATGAGATGTACTATTTACAGCTACTCTAGTATGCTATTTTGTCAGGATAAATAGAAACAACTACTGTACATTATCCTTTTCATTGGTAGCTGCATAACTACTGTGATACCAAGAGCATTGTATCTGTGTTTCTAGGCTTGAAAATTAAATAGAAATAGCTTTGGCAAGTACTGTGTACTGAGTACTGTGAAGACGTTATTTCCATAAGGCTTGCTGCTTCATTACTTTGGAATATGGTACATAATTCAGACTTTACAGGATTTTTTTCTGTATAGGTGGTTAATGTTTAATGTTGAGGGCAAGCAACTCTCCTGCTCTGAGTCCTTTCATTTCAGTCAAATTGCAGCATCTAGACAGAGTTATCTGTCTGGCAAACTAATCCACCTGCCTTTTTCCCTTTTTGGAAATGTTTCAAGTGGTTATTTGACACACACTAAAATAACACACAGCTGTCGTAGTTTGAGACCCCCAAAATCCAATTCCTGAGTCCAAGCCCCCCTCCCACACCTCACCCCAGTGTGAGATGGGTTTTCCAAACACAACACAAGACTCAATATGGGGGGAAAAGGGAATTATATTACAATCACTGTACAAATAAATATTACAATATATCATATACATAACCTCAACTATCTCTCCTATGATAAGGCAGTATTTACAGTGGATCAGATCTCTTCTCCCTCCAATAAAAGTCCAGAAGGGAAAAGGAAAGATCCTTTCCACTCTCAGGGCAGCAGCCTCTCTTCTTCCATGCAGCAGCTGTAGCTGGACTGTTGTAGCTGGATCTCCTTCCATTACACACAAGGGTGGGGGGCTGTCTCCTCTCACCCCCTCTCTCTCCCATGGACTGCAATATCAAGGACAAGCTCACGTCACCACGTCATATCATGAAGTGCAGGAATCTTCATGGCGGTCCCTTTCCTCAGGGGATTCACCCCTGAGTTGGAACATCTCGGGCGGCTTTCAGCTGAGAGCCTTTGCCTCAAGAGTTCTATCAGAGCTCCTGTGCTCTGTCTCAGCTGCTGCCAGCTTGGCAGTAGCAGCAGGGGGGTCAAGGTCCTCCCCTCCGCATTCTGTCTGGCCGCCCTGGTCCAGCTCCTCCCTCTGTTGCATGCTGCACTCCAAGACTCCTCTCAAATAGGAGTCTATCTCCTCCTCCTCTCTAGGAGGTCTCAGAGGGGTTTGGGAGGTTTGTTTAAGTTCTTACCCCAAACTCTCTCTCTCTGTAGAGCTTAGTCCTGCTCTGTCTCTCTGTTAGAGATCTCTGTGTCTTCCTGCTTGGCTGCAGGCCGTCTCTGCTTCATCTTATCTCTTCTGGCTCTCTGCCACTGTTCTCCGGTCAGTGCTGTTTCTGCTGCTGCTCCTTCTGCCCACTCACAGCAAAGAAAACTCCCAGCTTCTCAGTTACAGACCTCAGTCCAGTTTAACACTGTTTCCAAGTTTCTATGACCCCAGCTGGGGGCTGGGAGTCCGTGTCCCCCCAGAGGGCTCCTACCCCTTTTCCTCGTGGCTTTACAACATGGCCACTTTCCTCCAACAACAACTACATCACCCGTCTTTTCTGGTCTGGTGTGATAGGTTTATATTTTGCAGGAGTGCTCATTGGCTCAACCCCAAGGGACACCACCCCCTCGGGGGTTACCATTTTTTTAACTCCAGGGGGAAAACCTTTATTTCCCCCACCACACACAGCTTAAGGAGAAGACTGGCTGAAAGCTGATCTTTATGGGACTGGAAATTCTGAAAATATATACAAGAGATCTCTGAAAAATGAATTTTTCCAAGTGCCATTTTGTTAGTTGGATCTGAGTAGTAAAACACATTTTTTTCTGCGTTTAGATATTTAGAATAGAAACAATGTTTCTTTGTGTGTGTAAAGAGAGTAGCATCCCAAGCAAGATTGGCTGTGATAAATTTATCTTCAAAGCAAGAAATATAAAGCATGTTTTTATATTTTCCTTCATATTTTGTTTGTAATCAAGATTTATGAGCATCTTTGACACTCTGACAGGGAAGGGGAATGGAACATGGTTTACTTTGAACTGCATTCAAAATATTTCTTGGTCAGAAATAAAAGGTTTCCTGTTGAAATACATGATAATGGCAAATTCTTTCTACAGTTCCATACATTTACACAGTGTTTATACAAATTAGAAAAGACATTTCCCTGACAAAGAATTACTTTCTCCACTGTCTCCGGATTGTCTACATTTAGACCATCCAGAAACACCCAGAGTAAGATGCTTGCTTTAGCTTTTATCACAAATACGAACTCTATAAAACCAGCTATTGGTGAACTTCACCTGCCTTTTTAACTAATTTTACCTACCTGGAGTATCCATGCTGCAAAACATACTTATGCATGGATTTATATTACTAGCTTCAAGAACATGTTTTAAGAGTGCCTTTCATGGTTTGTACTATTTGTAAAAAGATATATGAATCAAGGTAGACACGAATTACCTAAGACACAGGACCATCTGAGGAAGCCTAGGATGCTTAGTCTCTTAAATGAGGTGTCATGAATAGATATTTGGAATTATACTGGATGAGCCTGAGTCATATTTTGCAGTAACAGCTGGACATAATAAATTTCACTGACATGAGAGATGCAGTACAGGAGATGCTGTACCTGTACAGTTTTGCAGGTACAAATAAGACCTGAATATACATCCTGAAGCATTCCTATCTCCATGTAGGTGAATGCTTTCAATACTGCGAAGAATTGAACAAACTGTTCCTGGAAAGATGAAGTCAAGAGCACATCAGAAAGTAAAAGTGCTAAGGGTGGCTGACTGCAATCACAGGAGAACAGAAATTTCTTTTAAAGGGAGATATCAGAACACTAGTGCTAAACAACAAATGGCATTGACAAGTTATTTGAAATTATGGAGAGTTATCACATCAATAAATTAAGCCAATGCAAGGTTATTTGTAAAATCAGAATTTCACAGAAAGTCTGCCTAATATTAAGTTACGTCCTTAGAGCAATAGAAATCAAAATGTTAGTGAGACTATTTAAGGAAAAAGATTTAAATTATTTTTCAGTGAGCTACAGCTCTTGACTCAGTGCTCATCACCACACAAATTCCAGAACTATCACAAAGAAGGTGGCACTGACAATAGCTTTTAAACAGTTAAGCACAAAGATGCTAAGAAATATTTTATAGTTTAGCAGTAGTTCTCATCAAAGACACTGTTAATCTCCCTCTTCTAATCTAGTTTAAAGAATTTGTAATATTAAGTTAGAGACCTAATATTTTCTTTCTGTAGAGAAAATTTTAATGAGATAAGCAAATGATGTGTGTTGCATGGTACAACTGAAGCACTAAAATATCAGTAATAAATAATCACGTGTACTATATATTTTGAAAAATGAGCTTGAACAAGTCTTTAATGAAGTCATTATTTCTCTTATCATAAACCACTAAAGCTTATTTTTGCCCACTAGATATAAAGCAGTCAAAGACAACTGTTTTAAATTTGTCCTTGCTTGTAATTTACTCTATAAGACGTTTCTCATAACTTTTCTTTGACTAACACTGAACAGTGCTACCTGATATATTATTAAAATGTACAAAATATTTAGTTAAATGAACAGAACTTCCAATCTAAAAAGAGTTTTAAAAATACTAGCTAATATATAAAAAAGTGGTTGCAGGGATGGGTTTGAATTACCAGTATGGCGAGGCAGAATCAAACATTTTATAGTCATAGAAATACTTTATAAAAGTCGTATAATTTATCTATCAGCTTGAGCCAATGACCAAATATTCACTGCACTGCAAGAGTTTCATATTATTAGAGGGGCCAAGGATGCCATCTCTAGTGATTGTTACTGAAACATTTGTAACAACTAATGTTGTCTGAACCTTTAAGTCTTTTTCAGCCTGTTTTTGTCTTTAACTTCTTCCACACAAAAACAAAAAAGCCCCAACCAACAAACCAACCAAAAAAACAAAACAAAAAACACCTCTCAAAGCAACCGAATTAAAAGAAACCCCCCAAGCCCTCACAGAAACAATAAAAAGCCAGAATATATCCTACTTTTCTGTAGTACTACTCTGGAGAATAACTTAGCATTCTGAAGACAAGAAGAGTGAATTCAACACTTAATTTTTATCCCCATATTTTTCTGTAAATACATGGCGCCTATGTACAGCGCACAAGCATATAAGTACACACATCAGATCTACACAAGTATCAGTTTTATCTCTCTTAATCATAATACATTTGATTTTTGTCAGTTTATAAGAACCTAACATGCTTCTATTTTCAAAGACCACGGATAAATATCTTAATTTTATCTTCTTAATGAATAACATTGGACTAAGCTAAACTGTCAAGGCAAAAGTGTCTGCCCTGTAATTTTAAGGGCTCAAATTAGACTCTGTAGCCTTTTTTGAGCATTTAACAGCTTAACACCATTTTTCTAGAGAGCTTCAGATTCATTCTAAAAAAAAACTCTATAGTATTGGAACAAGGAACCATTGCTATAACCATTATATCACAGAATCAAAGAATATACTGAGCTTGAAGGGCCCCACAAGGAGCACTGAGTCCAACTCAGCCCTGCACCAGGACCATCCCCTAGAGTCACACCATGTGCCTGAAAGTATTGTCCAAATTTTATGTCAGGCTTGGTGCTGTAATCACTTCCATGGGGAGACTATTCCAGCACCCAACCACTCTCTGGATGAAAAACCTTTCTTAATATCCAACTTAAACCTCTCCTGACACAACTTCTGGCCATTCCCTTGGGTCCTGTCACCGGTCACCACAGAGAAGAGATCTGTGCCTGTCCTCTTCTTCCCCTCATAAGGAAGTTGTAGGCTGCAATGAAGTGTCCCCTCAGTTTCTCCAGGCTGAACAGACCAAGTGACCTCAGCTGCTTCTCATAAGGCTTCCCCTCAAGGCCCTTCACCAACTTGGCTGCCCTCCTTTGGACACTCTCTAAGAGCTCAATATCTTTCTTACATTGCAGTGCCCAAAACTGCACACAATATTCAAGGTGAGACCACACCAGTGCAGAGCAGAGTGGGACAATCACCTCTCTCGACCAGCTGGTGATGTTTTGCCTGAATTTTTAAAAATGAGGAATCATACAGGTCATCATAGAACTCCACTGTGAGTCACCTATCATTGTGCTATTACAGAGGAGGAGAGCAGCAAGTCATAAGCTTCGTAGGTCTTCTTTTCTCTTTACTGAAATAAATGCTGTTAAGGCATTAGATATTGTCTCACCAAACATATCAGATCCCAACTCTCAGGGATAAAACAAAAAAACCCAAATCAAACAAAAAACTATGGAAAACATACTGCATATTGTTAAACTTTATAATGGCTAACGATTCGTAGTTTTGTTGTATTGAGAGGGTTTTGTTGTTGTTCTGCTTGAAGCAGAGCTAGAGTATCTGTTACTGTACATTTTGTCCACTTACATGTGGAATATTGCAAAAAATAAGACTTCTGTCAATGCAAATTGATTGTATTCAAGCATCCATTCTTAGTGTTCAGTCATAATTACCTCAGGAAAAAAAAGGTTTTTTTTGTTAACAGCACTTAATTTTCTAACTAAAGAAAACTCCCACCCTTCCCTCACTCTCCCCCCACCCCCACCCTTTTAAATGTAGAATTGTACGACAAGCATCTGGAGTTTTCATCAGTTTGGACAAACCAGGAACAAGAAAGCCAAACCTGGAACGTTCCACCCTTTAGGTGACAACATTAAGTGTGTCACATAGGAAACTGTAGATCAGCACTTATGGATCAGAAAGCTATCCCCATTCCTTAATTTCATTTCATTTTATATCAGTAATTTGTACATTACGTTTAGGAAGTTCCTTTAACAGAGAACAGTAGCCACAGAAGCAGATCCTCTGTTTTTAACAGAAACAATCAAGACTACAGAGTTCCATCTACTTGAGATTCATAATACAGTCAGACCATCCTTGTCTCTTTCACCTATTGCATTTCTTATTTGGAAGAAGTGGTAAAAGTCTATACACACATACGTAATAATAATTTTTTATATATATACACACACATTCTGCACCTTCTTTATCCTATCTCTAATTCTACAGAAAGCATGGAGAGTATAGTCTGTAATTCTTAACTGAAGTGTTTACACAGAGCTAGCTTTTCTGGTGATAAGAACCATGAAACACACATTACAGAAATGCTTTATAACATAAGAGACTTGTCTGATGAAGGACTATTCCTCATACAGCTGCCACAAACAGCAAGACACTAATCATCCACTGCAAAAGTTTAACAAAACAGCTATGCTAAATGCTGATGTATTACTCTACTTCAGATATTGTTTAGCACTGAGGGAAGAAGAAAATACACTTGGTTTGAAGCTACTCCTCCCACAAGTTGTACTGAAGATTCAAAATTAAAATAACTGTACAGCCCAAGAGTTATGCTAATAAACTAATAAACCTTTGTTGTACACTTTAAATTAAAACATCAAAATACTATTCAAATAATGAGTACATTGTTACTTTTGTTTACTGAAATCATTAATAAAAAATACCTGTGAACAATAATTAAATAGCAAAAAACATAGATTAAAGAAAATACATAAATACGACCCCATTAATTTATTAAAACTCTGCTGTAGCACCATCTCCCAAGCTGTATTGTCTTTCCATCCATCTAGCAACCAAACTTTCAAAAAAAAGCAACCAAAACCCAACCAAACAAATAAAAATAATAAAAAAAATTTGCTACCTACAAGATGGCAAACCCTAAACACTAACAGTATCCTTAAACATCTACATATGTGCACTATGCTTACCAATTTATTTCTATTAGTTCTCATTTCTGTTCCTAATGCTTTAACACTCTTGCCTGAAGTGCATCTGCAATTTCTGCTGCAGACAAGTACTAGACCAGTGACTGGTATGGCCTCTCTTGATGACTGCACCTGAGACTCCTTAAGATCATTACAGCTGGGCAGGGTCTAGTGTAGTAGAAAGCAATCGTCAGGCAGAAGCTAACAATCTCACTCTGTCTCTCCTTCTATCTCATACATCAAATTAGAAACAGACAAAATTCTCTTTTCTGCCCTGGAGGTAGGAGTATCTACAGTTCTGATCTTAGTGTGAGATAAATAACTGAAATAAAATTTACTTTCTTTTAGAAAGCTTAAGTTTTCTTTCATCTGTAGGTAGACCTCTGGTATATTTTTTAACTCGATTAATCTGTTCAGCAGAGCTGATTCAAAGCCTTGCAACAAAGCAGGCAAAACTTATTTTTTCCATCCTTAATATAAGGTATTAGGTTCTATCTGCTACTGCAACTAATGAGGAAGATGGAGTATTGTTGAGTCAGAGGAGAGGAATACAAATTGTGTCTGGAAGAATGGATTTTGTTGTGCCTGTTGGGATTTTCCAGTTAGTTATTACTGCTGTTGTTGGAAGATCAGTTTGCTTAGCACAGCACAAACCGCTGTTCTGCATCCCTGAGCTATTCCTCCAGCAGGACTCACATCATTTGCTAGCTTAGTTTCCCAGCTGTTCTGGGAACTGTTCATTCTGTGAACTGTGATACTGTTAACACATCTCCCCTCAGTACTGAATTTTCTAGATTTCTAGATGTGGTTCCCAGGACTGCCTATTCATGAATCTGTAAATTCAGAAAGTATTGCCTTAGTGAAGAGAACTGTTGGAATAGTTGACAGTGTTTCTCCTTACACGGACAAAAGTGGAGTATTGGGATAGATATGTATATATTCTAACACAGTTCTAGGTACCTGTTGAAATAAACTGTGACAGATTAGTAATAAATATGTTTTCATTTTTACAGTTTTACAGTTAAAGCGGTCATTCAAAAAGGGAGAACACTGGGAACCCTCCTATGTTTCATTCAGTTCAAGATGAAGTACATTCATAAATGCTATACCTGGAGTGCTAAAACCACTAGCTTGTAGAGAAACTGGAATATGCTTATCTATGGGAGTTGAGCTGCAATTTAGATAGCAATTAGGGTCTTCTGTTTGGTGAAGCAACTTGCTGCATCTTGTCAGAAGAAAGTCTGAGCTCTGGGGGTTGTTCTTCCTGGTTCTGGGCTAGCAATTTGGCATTTAGGTTTGCTTTCTGTTTTATTTTTATTTGTGTGAAAGGGACACGATGGGGAGCTAATATAGTGATATTCTAACATGAAATGATTTTACATCTCAGAAGGAGTGCTAAAAGTCTATGCTGGGATGTATGACTTTTGATCACTAGAGCTGGCCCACTGCTTTGATCATTTGTTATCCTTAATGGGAAAGCCTTCAGATATGCAGAAAATATAGATTGTTTGCTTATACGTAGAGTTTAGATTGCCCAGATACTTCTTTTTTTCTGGATACTATTCAAATAATTTGATTTTATTGTAATGATATTGTCAACAAAGAGGTAAGGAAAGTAAACGGAAGTACTCATTATATACATTGATTTTCTGTAGTCATACAGAAGTGTTATTTAAGGATTTTGAATGGCCCACAACAGTTTTCCATTAGGTTAAAAATAAAAAAAAGGGGGAGTGGGGGGGTGAAGGAAAGAAAGTAATGTATTTATTCTATGTGTGCTGGATTGTCAAGAAAGATACACAAACCAAAATTTTGTTGATACAATTTAAGCAAACTGAGCTCCACGATCTTGAATTGACTTTCCTTTTTAGGCAAAGTTGCCTTTACAGTATCCAAATAATACTTGAGACAGTTATCAAGCTTCAAATCGGTTAGATGTAATATCTTTTTCTCCTTATCCGTAGAGTCTCCATTGTATGTATATGCATGAGCATATGCTTGATTTTCACTTTTGATGTAGCATACTAGACAAAGGCTGCTGTCGCTTCCCAGTCAGGCTGGCTGATAAAAGGAATACTTCCAGATTCCATCCACAAGCTGGCTCCCAAAAGAATAAGACAAGGCAGTGTGTGCAGTGAGGGCAAGTATTTATTCCAATGAACTCTGACACTTGTAACTACAAACAAATGGATTAGCCAGTCATGTAAAGGATGTTGCCTCTCAGAATATGCTAAATTTACTCTCCAGATCCTGCGAATAAGCAAAAATACTGTTAAGTGAGATTTGATCAGGTCAAGGTTCTTGTTTCTCAGATCTTTGTGTTGTTCCTTAGTGTTATCAGGTCAGGACCTTCTTTCTGTTATGCTGCTCCTTCCTCTGCTACACCCATCAGTCACTCTTTATAGGCTTTTAAGTGTTATGTGCAATGAATTTCTTCCATCTAGTCACAGTCTTTATTACATTTGCCACAGACAGCTGACCTTTGCTTTCCATTCACTTCCACATGTCTTCAAACTGCCTCAATCTAGTTTATGAGTTGGGTTAAATGCCAATAACATAGTTTCCTGTTACAAGGTCAGCTTTTCTCATTTTCTTGCTATTTTATCTGACTGGGTTGTTTTAGGGTCTACTTTCCTCTCGGAATAGCAATCCCTACTATAGCTTATGTAAAGTTTATTTATAACGTGATATGGTTAAAAAATCTGTTTTGTACTTTATTTCTTCTCTTTGATTTCAGATTCATTTTCCAATTTACTTATTTAAAATACTCCTCTTCTTGTTAATGCATTTAATCTTTTGACTTCCACGTTGAGACATGAGAAAATTTTTAATTGTATGGATCATTCACATTTTTGGTGATTACATCAATCATAAGTCAAATTACTCCCTTAACATTGTGCTTAAAATATCATTTCAGTTTGATGGGGAATTGCTAGCAATGACACTTTGAAAGCTGATGAAGTCTTTTTTTATTTTGTTGTTGTTGTTGGTGGTGGTGGTTTTTTTGGTGTCTGTTTTGTTGGGTTTTATATATATACATATATAATTAACAGAGTTTCTGCCTTAGCCATTTATTCTGAATATATTTTTCTATATTTTATGGAAGAAACATGAAAAAGGTATTCTGAAGTTAAATCAAGTTATTTTACAGGAACACTGCCTGTTTTTCACTATTTCTATTGACAACTTCATATCATATTCCTTGTGTGTGAACTCTTAAATGCTTTACGTGCACAAAAGCCAGGTGACCTAAATGAAACCGTAATTTCACTCCTAGTTGTGAGTTGCACCAGGTCAAAATGGCTTCCCTTATTTGATATAAGCTCCTATTAAGTATAAAATACATAATGTGGGAATAAAATGTATTTCTTAATTAGGAAATTCCATTATAATTTTTGTTATTAGGACTCTCGTAAAAGAAAAAAAAACCAAAAAAAACCCCAAAACCCCCCAAAAACCCAAAAACAAAATTAAAAAACAAAAACAAAAATGAAGAAACCTTTGCCAAAAATCCAAACCTCTCATTGAAGCTGTTTCTTTCATAGCTGATTTAGTTTAAATTAAATTGAAAGAAAAAATAATCCTAAAAAAGGAATCAGGCTCCCTAACTGCAAATGGAGCCACTGAAACAAGAAAGGAGAACTTATATGATCCTTGTGGATATTTTTTATTTCTTACTACAATTTATTCTGTCACCGTTGAACTAGCTGTTGCTTGATGAGGCACTCTGTTAGCTATGCTTTGTCACTACATTACTAGGTCCTTGGTAGACTCCAACTTGCTGAGATAGCAATCAAAAGGTTTTTTTTTCCACTTGCCCAGACAACTAATTTTCCTCAGTTTTTCAATTTTTAATATTTGAGGAAAATATAAATAGTCTTTTCCCAGATTCATTGATGCTCTAGCTAAAAGAAAATCAGAAGCAAAAAAATATAGTAAGTAGATTTAATAATAATAAAATAATTAAAGATTTATAATTTTATACAAAGTTTTTTAAAATCAATTACTGTATTAATCTTTATATAAAATTATGATTTTTCTAAGAAAACCTATTTGAAGGGTAGAAAGGGAAGAAAATCATCTATCAGGAATGGCATAAGTAGAGGAGGGTATGCCTCAGGCTGAGACTTAAACTACTCCTGTCTTTTCCTGTTGTTCTGAGCAACTAAGAGTGGACAATCTAACTAAGAAAATAGTAATTCAAATAATTATAAAATGAACACATTGAAAGTTAAACAGTAAACAAGTTATTTCCTGCATCTGTACATCACATATATTGAGTAAAGTTCTTTTCCTTAAGACTACCCTCATATTTTTAAAAAATGTTTTACCGATTAGTATATTAGTACTGAGTGGTTTTTGACTTTGAATACAATCTTTAGCACAAAAATGATGACAAGCATGTTATCAAAAAAAAATGTCATACTCTTGAAACCACTGTCCTGGAGTTCAGCATTTTTGTTGATGGATACATCTGTCTTGCTATGTTATGGTGAGGTAGCCCTTTTGTGTGTAGTAAACTTCTAAGTGTATTTTGTTTTGGAAAGCAATTTAATGTTTGCTGATAACGTTGATTGGTACTCTGTCAGTGTTAGCTTTTAAGCTTCTGTTCTGGTCTGCTTAATTTTTTGAAATAACTTATTTGATTAAGTGATGCTTTACTCCCAACAGTTCAGCTGGCTTTCCGCTGATAGCTGGATTTTCTTTCTTCTGCGCTATATTGCACTTGCTGAGTCTCTTTATCATTAGAATATAAAAGTGTAGGTTAGATTCAGACCTCTTCTCCCCCACTCTGCTCTTCTTTTTCCAGATATATCCTATCAAACTGGGACAGAGAGTACCCTCAGCAAGTTTGCTAATGACACAAAACTGGGAGTAGTAGTGGCTGATATACCAGTGTCATGCTGCCATCCAGAGGGACCTCAACAGGCTGGAAAAACGGACTGACAGGAACCTCATGAAGTTCAACAACAAGAAGTGCAAAGCCCTGCACATGCGAAGGAAAAAGCCCTGCCACCAGTACATGCTGAGGGTCACCCAGTTGGAAAACAGCTTGGCAGAAAATGATCTGGGGTTCAAGTTAAACATGAGCCCGCAGAGTGTCCTTGCAGCAAAGACTAATCCTATCATGGGCTGCATAAAAAGAAGTATTGCCAGCAGGTCAAGGGAGGTGAATCCTTCCTTCTACTCAGCAGTGGTGATGTCACACCTGGAATACCGTGTCTAGTTCTGGACTCCTGGACATACTGGGGAGAGTACAATGAAGGGCCACAACGCTGGTGGGGGTGGGGAAAGAGGTAGGAGGAATAGGCAGAGGAGGGAACTTATTAATGACTATGAATACTTAAAGAGATGAGGCCAAGTGGATAGAAACAAGTTCTTCAGAAGGTTCTATCTGATCACCAGGAAACACTTTTTCCGTTTGAGGGTACTTGAGTACTGGCACAAGTTGCCTAGAGAGGTTGTGGAATCTTCCTTCTTGGAGATATTCAAAATGCTGTGCAGACGTGGTCCTGGGAAACTGGCTCTAGGTGTCCCTGCATGAGAAGGGGGTTGGACCAGATGACCTCCAAAACTCCCTTCCAATCTTAACCATGTGATTCTGTGATTGGGTAGACTCAATAGTTGCAAGAGCAGATCTATCTTTCTAGATGAAGGTATATTTGTTGGAATGGTGGGTTGTTTTCCCAATACACATTTTATCTTTACTATAAAGTCACCTGCTCTAGTAATCTCCATCCCATTCCCTCCTCTCCCAGTAGAAAAGGAAGTCTGATTTTGCTGGAAAATCATTACTCATCACAGAAGGCAATAATTCCTTCTATATCTTTCTGATAGATATTTGCTAGAAATCCATCAAAATCTCATATTTTTTACTATCTTCTCTAGAAGATACGTTCTTTTACAAAGTCTTTTATAGGAACACACTACAAGGCAAAAACTCTGATCTACTGCTACTTCAATGGTATAATGAATAAAAAAATATCACTGTGATAAGGACAGTTTAAATAAAGTGTTGTACAACAAGATTAAATAAATTATCCTTGAAATCAGACATATTCTATTTATGAACTTTGTATTTATCTCGTAATCAGTAACTTAAATAATTTTATTGGATTTGAAAGAATAACTATGAACAAGGGAAGATTTATTAGCCTAAAGACTTCAAAAGCATGGTAGCAAGGAGGTATTTTTTTATTAGGTGAAACACATACCATATTTATATTCGTAAATATTTCTTAGAGATAAAGATTGAATATCAGGAAGAAAATTTTAATATATGAAAGAAGTTTATTCTCAACTGTTAGTAACAATGTCACTGAAGTATTCCAAAGTATATCAATATATTTCCCTAAAGTAGGGAATGTGCATCTGCTGTGAAACATAGTCCAGCAAACATCCTGGAAATTTGACAAGAAAGGTCTACTTCTTTTAGCAAGAGAGTAATTTTTCAGCTAAAGAGAAAAAAAAAAATCTGTGCAGATAGGGAAATATATTCACAGAGAAAATAGTTAAAGGTTATTTGGCAATAAAATGCATTTATAGAAGGCTGTTACGATAAAAGGTATGCTTAACGTTTCAGAAATAGTAATCACAAGCGAGCACACAAGGCTTCTACAAATACCAACGTTTCAACCACTGACCCTTTCAAGTGCAATGGCTTGAAATTGTAATCGTTTGAACAACTACCATTTCATGTTTATGTACCATTAAAAAAAAAGTCAAGAATATTGTTCATAGCTTTGAACCTGCCAAATAACAAATGTAGAAACTTGGTATTTCAGACATGTGATTTTTCTGAAAATAAGTACCCAATCATATTTTATTTTTTTCAAAAAGACTGTACTTGGTCTCTGAACATCTCAAGACTAGTAATAAACAGTAAGTCTGGAAATTATGTGAGTTTTTTTTTTTCTGATCATAACCTGTTTCTGATTAGCTGTGGTTGGACAGTTTGGAACAAATAATTTCAGTTGAGCAGGAGAGACTAGCACAGCAATTTCTGACTGCACTACAGTCGAAGGGTTTGTTTTGCTCTGCTCTGTTAAACAGTTCCCCTGAAATTACTGTGTCAACAGTAAACCATTTCATAAGATCTACAAGAGATGTCTAGTGTTCTACACTGGTCAGGAGTCATCCTTCTCTTTTAAAAGCTTTGTCTTCTAAGGCTGTCAGTAATTAGAAAGAGAAATGTACACTGCCAATATGTGATTCAGCCCACAAGCTATGATGCTCCTAAAAGCAGTTATGACCTTGGTAGTTAAACTCAGTTGATGTGAAGCTTAGCCCTGTCCATACTGCTTTTGAACTGTTGAGCTCTTTGCTATTCGTGGCAAGTATGAAATCAAATAAGCTTCTGCACAGATGGGGTGCTTTTTTCCTCTCTTGCTCTTTTAAAATAGCTTGTACATTTCCTTTCTTCATCTATTTCAGAAAAGACTCAGGATTACTTCCAGTGCTAATCCCTTGAGAAAATGATTATGTGGGGTTTTTTCATGAAATTATTAAAAAATAGTTCTTTCCTTATAGGTGTGACTTCTGTGAGTTTTATTCAGTGATAAGAGCGCTATATATCAGCAATAATAACACTATATACTATACAGTATACAACTTTATACTGTAAATTGTAATATAGGTTTTCTCAAGCAACAATGCACATATACTTATCATGTTCATACACACTGTATTCTAATGTTGTCATTTCTGTGTCAAAAAAGATCTGAATAATCAGACTCATCACTTATTTGTATATAGTGTTCATAGAGTTCCTTTGGATCACCAAAAAAAGTCATAATAGTCTATCAGAACAAATACAGCTCACTTTAGTAACATGCTATGAAACACCTGCAGTATCTAAGATGAACAAAGCTTATTAATTTGTTTGAGCAAGCAAGCCATGTTAAATTCTATTTGGAAAGGTGCTTTTCTTTTTTTATCCTACTGTGAAGAATTTGTGTATCTTTCTTATCAATAAGTTATTGGTAGGAAGCCAATTAAACTTATCAGTAAAAAATTGTGAAATTAATAATTATATCATTAATAATTATAGTAATTGATAACTATATATTTATTGAAACTTTTGGTTAAAATATATGTAAATTGTTCCATTTTGTATAGACTTAATGTTATTCATGAGTGCACTACAGCCTAAAAACAGCTGTAAAAAGAACTTTTCAAACTATCACCATGTTTAATTGGGATCATAAGTATACAAGTCTGTAATGATTTTTCCTCCAAATTATTGCAGTCCATAGATAATGATTCAAAAGCAGTATACACTCTGCAGTTCCCTAATTAAGATAAGAATTTTCTATTTTAAGAAGATTTTCATTCTCTTTTTTGTAGAACTTTTATATAGCCTGGAATGTTTTAACTTTAATTTTACTCTTTCTGCTGAGCCAGAGTAGTAATTTAAGAAAGTAACAGATTATTGGTTTTCTTTATTCCCCCCAGAGGACATTTGCCAAGAGCTTATACTAATGCAGGTCAAACTTTGAGCTAAAATAACTTAATAGTATCCTCTTAAGGAAGGATGGTAGTCATACTTTTGTTTTGTTAATGACATTATATAGTAGCATATCAGTGCAAGGTAAGAAAATCAGCAGAGATTAAGAGTGTTATTCATTTTCACATTTCACTATAAAATCAGGTCTTCTCTTTAAGCACAAATCTTTGTGCCAATCTTCTCTATTTCAATGCTTGGGGGAAAAACTATATCTGTCAAGTAACTTTTCCAACACAGCTTAAATCAAATGTCAGGATAAAATTTGTACTCGTTTTCTTTATGGACATATCTTTATGAGCATGTTTAATACTCAGAGGAGACTTAGAAATAAATAGTTAAAAGAAAATTGTATCTGTTTTGCTCAGCCAGCAGTTTGAAACTCAGAAAGTGTCCCTCAGTGTGAATAAAATGTATTTGAAAATAAAATTTTACTTTATAATTGGAATATCTCAGATTCCTTGCAGCAGCCATCTTGCTGACAAAATACTGGTGGAATGATGCCCTGTGTAATATTCTATTGAAAAAAACCCTGGTTTTAGTATTGCACTGGCATATTGGTACATGTTAGGTTTGTATTTTCTTCTCTGGATAGCTTACTGGGAGGAAAACTACAGTTTTATGGGCACAGAACAAAGGGACACATTTTAATTGTGACAGATAAAGGATATATGGAAATAATTTATACTAAAATATGAGGAATAGTTAGAAAAGATAAATTTTTAATAATAATAATAATATTTGTAAATAATATAACTTTGACCCTTGTTTTAGCTGGTTTTGACGTAATTACCCAAAACTACCACCTTCCAAAGCTGAAGTATAAGAAATAAACCCTAATTTATAGTGCTAATATTAGCCCTAAGACATTGATTATCATACAGACCTAAATAGCCAGAGTTATAAACTACTTGACACACATCTCTAGACAAAATTCAGCAGAATTACTCTAATAGGATACATTCTAACATTATATGTCAGTATGCATTTAAAATAGGAAAAAGAAGGGCCAAAGTTTACCTGGACAAAGTATGATAATACAGTATTTCAGAACATGTGAGCTTTCTCTTCCTTTATGGCAACATACTGATTCACTTCTGCTTATAAGCAAAAATAGCAGTTTATATATCATTATATCCTTATCATTATATAGCAGTATATACTGCAATATAATCATTGGGAAAACTCTGACTAGTATTTGTTTGTTCTAGCAAACCAAATATTAATAAGAATATTTTTGGGCCTGGAGGCCAGCTAATATGGGATAACCCCTACACAGGCTGGTTAACAAGGCCTCAGAAACAGGCTGCCTGCTAAACATGTCACTAGTCTTTCAATTTCTGAGCAGTCCTGTGAATAGTTTGGGAATGGGGTAACAGCCACAAGCCTACCAACGAGCCTTCCAGCACTGCTGCAATATGGATGATTGAGCTCTTTAGTGATATTGACTTTATTACATAACCTGGGAAACCTTGGAATTCCTGTATTCTGCTACGATTGATAGTATGTTTACCTCAGTGCTTATTTTGTGCTTTTTGTTCTCCTACTGCCTAACCCAGATGTCTGGTGGATTTTCTTTTTTTGATTATTAGAAAGACTTTTATTTGTACCTTCATAAAGACAAATAAACAGAAAACAGCCATGTCCCACTCAGCGACATAAAACCCAGCAGATTCATAGGTCAGCTATAGATGTTGAATTGTTTCTGATATTCAGTAGATTATACATCTGCTGGTAAGAATCAGGCAAATACAGAAGATGTAGTAGTTTCAGCATTACTTTTGTTTTTCCTAACCAGTGCATTTGAAACAAAAATATTCACTCCTGTTTAACTATAAAACTGCAAGTCACACATGCCTAATTTCATAGTATGCTTCAGAGTTGTGAGTTTCAAGCAGACAAAATTAAATCTTTCCACAGCCTATATTGGGAGCCTGCCTTTTCTGGAAAGCTGTCCTCCATTCTTACCTTTGAGCATAGCAAGTATGACTTCCCACACAGTGTCTAGGCCTGGTGAATACCATTCTTGAAAACCAACAAATACTCCAATAAACTCCATTTTGGTTGGTATCACAAATTACTCAAAACTGCAAACTGCCTGAAACTTAAACACAGCTTAAAGTTAAACAGCCTTATAGGACCAAATTTGACCTTGTACATCTAACCTGTTTTTAATTCAGTGAAAGATTTGTAGCGCCCTCAGTATTTATCCTGGTTTTGTACCTACAAACTTCAGTGAGAAATATACCAATAGTTTCAGCTGGAACATTTTCAGACCTATAATATACATTTCAAAATTAGTACCTTTAGCTCATTTGCAGTAGATATTCTAATGAAATTATATCGATAATTATATAGTAGTAGATAATGATGTAAAATTGCATTCAGTATTACATGTCATCACATGGACCATCAGCAGCATGATGTTTCCTTTTTAAAAAAAATATTTTCAAATAAAAAAGCTTTATTTCTGCTGTTATTGAGTTCTTGGATCTGATCCTGCAATCAGAGTGTATACAAAAATAGACCCTGCATGATGCTGTGCACAAGAATCATCACAACTTCAGCTATCCAGAAGGCAGATCACCACATCTGAGTTGATCATTCTATGCTTCCTTTGTCATAAAGGAAGAAATTAGGCACTTCCTAAACGTGCTTTCTCTAATCTGTTTTGGACTTCCGATTCAGAATGAAATTAATCATATCCTGTGAGTGCTAATTTGTCTCTATTACAAAAGGTGTCAAGGCAGATAAGTCAAACTATCTGTCATATAGATATTTATGTTTGGTCAAAGGTATCCCACCCCAGATTTCCAAAATAATGCTTGTGTTTGAATCTTAGGTCACTGTAGTACCAAGAAAAGACAGATTCCTATTGTGTGTTAAATCTCACCATTGACATTGCTTTGCGTCCTTAAATAGTATTAAAACTTTTTGACGGTTTTAATTAGTGTGTAGATAATTCCTGCTCTTTAAAATAAGCAAGGTCTAAATAATTAGTGAGCTATAAATAATTCAGGTAGAAGAGACATTGGGAGCCTCCTAGAGACCGTAATCTATCAACAATTGGGAACATTAACATCAGGCATTCCAGCCATCTTTCTGATAAGAGTATTAAATATGCAGCCAGATTCAAAAGATGAAAGTAGAAATCTGACCTCCATTCAGCAACATAAATAATTAATCCATCTGTCTATCTACCTATCATTAATCTATTAAACTCAATGCTTTAGCTTGTTCTGTAAGTTTTGTAGAGAGGACTTGACTAGGGGAATGAAAGAAGTTTGTAACTACCCATGCAGCTTGAATAAACCTTCCTTGATTGCACTTCATCTTTTCAGGAGAGTCATAGATTATTTTGTACTTGTTATTCAGGTGAATTCCACTCTTAAATTTAGGTTGTCAAGGTTGAAAACATAGTTTCTGATCCTGAGGGTTTTGTTTGCTCCAGTGTTATATACAAATGCTTTGTTTTGCTTCCATTGTCTCCATGTTAGAAACGACATTCAGCAAGAACAGCACATTCCATGTAAGGTCCTGCACAGATATTCATAGACAGGGTTTGCTTAAAAAAAATCTAATTTATTGGCATCTTTGGTTAGGTAAAGCTCACGTAAGGAATCAAATCCTCTTCAATTAAGAGGATAGCTGGTTGCTATTTGGATGGTGAAGGGGGTCCCTGTTACAAGGGCCCTTTCAACAGTATCTTCACCTGAACCAGCTGAAACTTTCAAACTGTTCTGATGAATTCTTATAATCAAGATGGCCCTATATGACCACTTCAGAAAATGCATAATCCTTCTCATTGTAGTATCTTAAACTGAGTACAAAACATCTCGTCTGTCTTTGCTATATGCAACAGACTGCTATGTGACCAAACCTGTATAAACATAAAGAGTTATTTTATATTATTTATATATCTTTTGGTCAATTCTACATCAGGTATGGTCTCTGATACTGCCAGATTTCCCACCCAAGAGAACCAACATAATTAAGTGCACAAATAGCATTTACCAGCTTTATGCATAGCCTGGGGAAATGTCTGGGACTGTCCAAAACTCCCACTTTCTGCACAAGTAAATCAAGTGCTTTGTTTGACAGCAGATAGGAGTCTGGTCAATCATCTTGTCTCAATTCAGTCTGCTGTTTCAAATCAGTTTGTTGCCTCATCTATGCAGAGGCTACCCAGAGTTTCTAGACAACATAGGGAACTGATGGCTAAGAGCACTGTGAATGCATGCAAGAATACCCCTCATACCCAGCCAAACAACCGTTAAAGCTGGAGGGCAAACTTGAATTTCATGCTTATATCGCTGTTATAACTTAAATTCCATGCCAACAGAAGTACAAAAATTACTTGGACAAGTAAATTTGTAAAACACGGAGGAGATAAAAATACTGTTCAGGGCTCATTCTTCGAAAGGGAATGAGAGTCTTTCAGTGCTTTGCAATCCTCATTCTGCTTTCTGTACTAGACAAAATAGATGAAAATCATTAAGCTATTAAAATCATAAATCCAGAAATTGCTATTCAACCACATGTGTTTATCACTATGCCAGTCTACTTTAGGAGTTTATTTATATTTGTGTTTTAAAACATGAAGAGTAACTTTGTACCTTTTTATATATGTCTTAATACTTTATATATACTCTTAGAGAGCTTGTCAGCTAAGATCCTGTCTAGACTGCAGATTGCAGTAGTACTTCTACTCCCATTACCATGGCCACTTTTTCTAAATACGAATTTAAAAAAAAAAAAAAAAAAGGCAGCCAGCTTTATCTCATTTGTATTAATTATATTCTGTATACCATTTGTTTGGTGTGTAATTAAATACATTTGGGAAAAGACTCATTTTTATTGTTCCTACACGTTTTTTCATTATAATTGTTTCTAATGCAAAACTAATTAAACATCGTTCTAAAGTTCCCTCCTTTAAATGTAATTACCTTTTAATGAAATGTATACATATTTCTTACTATGAGTGGTTAACACTTAGTTACTTTTTCTATTTTTCTCTTCCACTTATTGCTGCAGTTACACTTTGCACTTAAATAATGCTATTAACATTGGAATTTTTACAGAGACAAAAAAGTACCATCTAGCTTACACAGATTGGATAATCACAGGGTATTACATTCTAGACTTCAAGAGATAGGTCTCAGATTCTTTTACCCTCATATTCTGAAGCTTGGCTTAGCACATTTCACCCTTATTTACCTGAGTATTTACATGTCCTGCACTTCTCTGGAAATACTAATTTAATAATCAGTCCAAGGAAGTGTCTTAAAAGAGGAGGAATCTAGAAGAGTCTTCTAAGGTCAGGCATCTGACTTTCTTACAGACCTGTTTCCCTTCACCGCAAACAAGCATCTAAACTTACCATAACAAAGTTGCATAGTTGAATATTGTAAAATGCATGAAACAAAGTGTCTTGAAAATACAAACCTCTGTGGCTTCACTTTGGAAGTGAGTATAAGACATTAGTTTCCTGACTGACAGAACTTTCTTTCTGATCATTCATGTGAGCACTGTTCCATGGGGTTATTAACAATTACTCTGTCAAGCCTAAAAATGGATATGAATTCTAGCTGTAATTTATTAAAAAAAGTTTTTTCTGTAGCTGCTTCTCTAAACCATGAAGACCTAAAACATCAGGGCAGTCAGAACCCACAATGTCACAAGAAGAAAAAAGAAAAAAAATTATAGAGACAATTCAAGAGGATAGACAAGTAGGGGAGCAATTAAGTGGACAATGACTATGTGAGCCACGTGTTCTTAGCTTAGTTTTCTAGAAGTCTTTGTCATTCCATGAGTCCATTAGACATGTTACATAGATGATAGATAAACAGAATAGACATAGTGCTCTCAGAGACCAGCTCAACTTCCACCCAAAGCCACTTATGAATAAATTAACAAAGATATATTTAATAAGATACATTTATTTATACATGGCAACATAGCAGGCTACTAAACTATGCTGAAGTTTCTCAATAAATAAACTGATCATAATTGTGTGCAATCATTTGTACCAATTTGGTTTTACATCCCTCAACTGGTGTGGTTGGCAGTGATGGCAGTGGTAAGTTCTGTGCCTGAGTGCTACTTCGAAGGGTACAACAGAGTTGCTGAAGCCAAGGAAACATCAGCGAAAGCAGAGACCTCACAAGTCAGGAACTCTTTAAGAGCAACTGCAGCATATTTAAATGGCCCAAGGGACTGCTAGCACTCAGGAGCACTGCCAACAGAACGGGCAAAGAGAGTGTGGTGCATCAGCCAGGGCATGGCATGGCAGCTTGCACAGGAGAGTGTGCAGTGGGGGCCCTCACTGCTGTGTGCACCCTTCTTTTAGATCCACATCCCAGGGAAGTGCACTAGGTCTTTTCCATAATGGTGGATACTCCCCTCAGAGTTAAAACTGGTGTTTCTACTGAGAAAGTCCATGAGATGTCTGATGCTTCCACGCAGACAGAATCGGTAAGGAAGGAGACTGCTGGATGCAGCTGTAAACATCCA
The DNA here is from genome assembly GCF_036250125.1 of Pseudopipra pipra. Taxonomy (NCBI): domain Eukaryota; kingdom Metazoa; phylum Chordata; class Aves; order Passeriformes; family Pipridae; genus Pseudopipra; species Pseudopipra pipra. The sequence goes on from NC_087550.1 coordinate 52,278,289, forward strand.
CAAGCAAGGTTTGATATGAGAAACTGTACCAGCAGCATACAGAGGACACCGTAAAAAGAAATGATGAGTGCTCACAGTGGATGTCTCTCTGCTAAGGGATACTGTAGAGCCCACCTACCAACCTGACAGGGAGTTACATGAGTTATGCTGTCATCCAGGAGCTAAGCTCCAAGATGTCGGTGAGAGGGCACCACAACTCATCAAGAGCACAGACTGCTATCCACTGCTACTCTTTCATGTGGGCGTGAATGAACTGCAAATTACTGCATGTGTGTGAAACATGAATTCAATCTAATGTTTTGTGTTCATTTTACAGTCCCTTTGTACAGATGCTAGTAGAAAAATATAGAAGAAATTTCTCAAGTTCCTTCTAAGAAATGAAAAGGGGTGTTCTCAAATCTGTCTGTCTCTCCCAAAATCATGTCACCTACAAATCTGTATAAAAAGTAACTGACTTTTGCCCATGCTTTGTATAGACATGTTAGCTCCTCTACTGTTTGAATATTCAATTATTTATCATTAGTAGCACATGGATGTTGGATAATAATTTAACATACAAGATGCTCAAATACTAATCCTTATAGAAGAAGTGTGCAAATGGGTTGAAGAGTGAGTGACAGCTTACACATGCAAAATCTGTGAGGGGAATTAGCAATCTTAAAATTATGTGTGATTGATTACTGTGCATAAATTTTTCATTATTAATGTGAAAGATGTGCATGAATTTAGTCTTTGTCATCTACACATTGTAGTTTGAAATTCTACATGCAATCAAAAAATTCCATAATTTATGCAGTAGTGTTGTTTTATGGGTGTTGGCTCCTGCACATTCTTTTCACCTCCTGCACCTTTGAAAATGAGAACCTTGATTGGTTTTGGTAACCAGCCAGACTTATCTGCCAAATAATGGTTTCCAAATAGAGACTTCTGAGTGCAGGTTATACTGTGTTTGAAAGGGTGTGGGAGGCATGAACTACCTCATTTAATAATAAGATAATAATTACTTCATTAAGCTATAAAGATAATAGCACAGCTTAATAACTGCTTTTATATGCATGGCTGGAAAGCATACTGGTTTTGAAAACTAATGTGATGGCAAAAGGGAGAAGCATTTATTCATGCTCAGAGGTACTTGGTATAGCATAAAACACAATCTTAGGGTGGACTGCATCACTCCCCACTAGAAACAAACTTTGTGTTTCTAATTTGGCTGAATACAACAGAGGAAGAAAAATCTCAGTCTTTTTCAGCAGTGATAGAGAATTATATTAATTCTTTATGTCTCATACTGTCAGACTGTTTAAAATTTAATAACCAGAAATGTAGATGAGCAGTTGAAGTCTATTATTCCTGGACAGTAATGCTGAACAGCCAATAAAATATACTCTGAAGTCACCAAGAGATTATTTTCTGTCTTCTTACTAAAGAAATACTTGTTATTTCCCAGTCTGTACTGAAACCAGTTCAAATCATTAAATAATCATAATCAGAATAATCTCAAACTGGACTTTTCTTGCCAGGCAAATGTCAAGGCCAAAACCAAATTACTGAAGCCTTCTATTTTAAAATGTATGCACAGTGAGGGATGATCACATACAAAATGCAGAAACCATGTTTGAAAGTGTAAACATTACTCCACACTAGTTTTCTATGTGCTTAAAGTAGATTATTCTAAAACTTCATCATCTCTTTTAGGCATGTATACCAGTACAGGTATCAGCGGACTTACTGTTGCCAAGATCTGGAATAATGCTTCAACCAGATAATTTTCTCTTTTGACAAGTATATTAAATGTGCATCGTGTTCATAAAAGCTCTTTGTAGGGCTCTTTTCATTGTAATTCTAATGTGGACTGAGGACATGGAATGTTACCTTGGCAGAAGCACAAGTTATACACCCACAACATCAACTAAAATAGGGTAGAAAAGCTATAGTTTACAACTCAGCAAGAGCATGATAAATTAAGTTGTTTGTGTCTATACACAGAGAGTAAATAAGTTTAGTAGCTCATTCTCCTGCTAATATCCAACAAGTTATATGGTCATTTCCTCTACTGTATTAGGAACTGCAGCATACACTTAACCAAAAGAGAAATAGTTCCCAACATTCAATGTACAAAATTTTGTGCAAAATTTCTTCCTCTTTAAAAGCTCTCCAAGGGAAAAAAGATACTTGTAATTTATTTTTATTGAAGCAGATCTCCCTTGGGAGTAAACATATGTGAGAAGGACAACTGAAGATAGAGAAGATCTCTGTGCCTCCAATTTTTGAATCCAAAGAAAACATCAATGATGAAAATTTTCATGCTGTGCCCCTCTAATTTGTACAGTTGCATACATTTAAGACATACTTTCATAGAACCATAGAATACTCCCTTGACTGCCAAGTCAAACTGCAAACCTAACACTGCCAAATCCAGCACTAAACTCTGTCTCTAGGTGCCACATCTACATGTCTTTTAAATAGCTCCAAGGATGGTGGTTCAACCACTTCCCTAGGATGCCTTTTCAAAGAGCTTTTTCTAAAGAGTAGAGATGCTGGACCTGTTTTGGACTGTGTCACATTATGCAGACTGTGCTAGGACATCTATCATGAACACATCCTTCATGACAAAAGCCATCTGAGGATGTAAGTGAGGAAATCTGGAGGAAAGGCAATGGTGATGTGTATGCAGATCATGTTGTCACACTCGGTGTTGATACAGCTCTCTTATTTTTGCCATGGACAGGGACACCTTCCACCAGGTTAATCAAAGCCCAATCCAACCTGGCCTTGAACATGTTCAGGGATGAGGTATCCACAACTTCTCTGGGTAACCTGTTCCAGTGTCTCACTGCCATATTGAAGAATTTCTCTTAGGCCTCCTTTAGATACTGGAAGGCTGATAGAAGGTCTCCTTGAAGCCTTCTCTTCTCTAGGCTGAACAACCCTAACTCTCTTAGCCTGTCTTCATAGGAGAGGTGCTCCAGCCCTCTAATTATCTTTATGACCTTTGTCTGGACCTGCTACAATGGGTCCATGTCTTTCTTACGTTGGGTGCCCCAGAGTTGGACTCCAGGTGTGGTCTCATAAGGGCAGAGTACAGGGGAAAAATCACCTCCCTCAAGCTGCTGGTCACTCTTCCTTTGATGTAGCCCAGGATACAGCTGGCCTTCTTGACTGCAGACACACATTGATAGGTCATGTATAGCTTCTTGTCCACCAACATACTCAAGTCCTTCTTCCTTGGGCTGGTCTCTGCCCAGCCTGTAATTGTGCTTGGGATTGCCCCAGTCCATGTGCAGGACCTTACACTTGGCCTTGTTCAACTTCATGAGGTTCACACGGGCCCACCTCTTAAGCCTGTCAAGGTCCCTCTAAGATGGCATCCCTTCCCTCCAGCATGTCAACGGTATCATTCAGCTTGGTGTCATTGGTAAACTTGTTGAGGGTGCACCACTGTCCATGTCACTGGCAAAGATGTTAAGCAGCACTTGTCCCAGTACTGACTGCTGAGGAATGCCACTGGTCATTGATCTCCACATGAATGCAAGTGTGCACGATAAAAACATTTAAAGCAACCTTCATCTTTCTTACGTTTTAACACCTGGTACAAAGAAAACATCTCTGCCACTGAAAGTAATGCCATTGTGAAATCCTAAAACTTCAACTAGAACAGAACTTGCATTTTTCTTACAGAAGGTCAAGAGCCTATTATTCCTGGCATCACTCCTCAGGCAAATATTTTTTTCCATGCTCCCAGTAAGATCCAGGATCCAAGATGCCTCACACCCTTCACTCTGATTCAGCACTAGGAAATATCAGATTTAACTTTACTTTGACAATTACAGAAGGGGTTGACAGGTTTCACAAGCGATAACAATGCATGGCTGCCTTGCTAAAGGCCAGTAAGTTCGGTAGTTCACTTCAAACAACATCCACCACAGCTCCAACAGAACATTTTGAGATTTCAGGCCTGTTCTAGCTTTTTGGTTTCAAGTTTTGAATCCTTTCAGCACAGAGATTGCATAAAGACCCCTGTACCTCAAAAACTCTATTCTTGCAATTTAGAGTCTGATCCTGACACTTGAGCCCAGGAATGCTGCTGAGCCATACATTGCTGTGCTAGTCTGGAAGGCCTCCCACTCAAGATCCCTGCTGTCACCTTCTCTCTAAAACCACTCTGTCATGACAAGGCATGCCTATTGTGTTTCCCAAAATGCCACAAAGAAAATAAAAAAGTGAATCCCTCTGTTAATATAACTGCTGTTAGTATAACTATTGTTGGAATAACTTTGGATACAACATGAAATTTTTCTAAAGTGACTGAATTCACCTGCAAGAGAGCTAATATATGCGTTATCCACTTAATTTCTCTACACAAACAGACTTTCTTCACTAAAATCACTCTGATATTAGGAAAAAAATGAGAAGGTAGGGCTGTACGTGTAAAGCCCCAGACTCACTCAACAAGTGAGAGGCTTAGCTTCTTTACTACCCTGAGTCAGGAACACGGGAGAAATGTGACAACATTTTCAGGAGGTTTAACAGGAAACTTCTACTGGGAAAATTTAGAAGATCGGGAACTCTGCAAATTTTAAAGCAAGCACTCAATCAAAATAAAGCATTACACAGGGCACTGACTTAGCAAACTCTAACCTATCCAACCTTAAGTGACCCAGATTTTGAGAAGAGGAAATTAGGAGAAGAAAAAGAGAGAGAGAAAGAGAAAGACAAAATAAGAAAGAAATAGCTACTGCCTTGGTTTGGTTCCAACATGGTCTCAGCTACTATAAAATCCAAGACACGCAACACATGCATGCCTCATGCTATTGCTTTTATCTGCTCTGGTCTCTCGGGACCTTCCCCTAGGTGGGGTTTCTGGTGTGCCAGTGGCTAATAGCCAATCTGGGGATGGCCTAGGGGCTCCAGAGGGTGTGGTGTAGAGCAATGCACTGTCCCACTTTTGCAGAACTTGCCCTGCTCCTTCCCCACCTTCCCCCCATACTTTAGTTGTTTTGAGTCAGTAATCATTTTCTCCAGTCTCTTACAGTACAAATACCTGTTTTCACTCCTGGTCTTAAGGAAAAATAATAACTTTGATATTGTTTATTAGATATTTGACCAGGTTTATTTTAAAATGAAGATGTTCATTGTGCACACAAATAGCATTTTATTTTTATCAAGTAGAAGAGTTATATTTACACTCTTAGCCCAAAGTAAAATTCTACCTTTTGTTCAATAACTTAGAACATTAAGACTTCTTATTCAGACCTGATTTTTTTTCTATCTCTAGGATCAGTGTAGCACTTAAAGTTTTGCTCTAAGTTTACAAGTAGTATGTGTGTACCTGTAACATAAAGAGTTGTTTATTTTGAGTATTTTTGTTTCTCAGTGACAATAAGTTTATTTTCAATTTTCTCATATTCCTACTGACACTTGCACATTTTCTCAGCAACAACTATTCTCAGCTGCAACAGTACTCAGCTTCTATTTCACAACCTGTCAAATGGCTACTCAGGCAGAAAAAATATCAACCCCTGTGTAGACTCTGTAGACTGAAAATTAGCCTACTTATAGTTATGTCTCCCCATAGAAATTACCAATTCACTGATTGCTGCAAAGGCTGCCAGCACTAACAGGAATCATCAGTGATCACTAAAAAACCCCAAAAAGTAATGCCAGAAACCTCTATTTTATATGAACTCAGTAAATTTTGCCTACATTCATACTCACCCCCACTGGCTGCACAGTCACTTATCTTCTTAATCTACTTATGAAACCAGTAAATGAGTGCATAAGCCCTGTAGTTTAAAGCCACAAGACAGGATTGCTTTCACCTAACTTTCGACATTTAGCCTTTCAACATGATGTAGCCTTCTACATATGAGGTACCTAAGTTTCCTTTTTACTGGAGGCAGTTAATCATTTACTGATATGATTCATCTGATCTATGTTAGACATCAGTTTTAGGATAAATCTACAGCTGTTCAGATTAATCCTATCTAATGTGACTTTATTATAGAGCAGTAAGACTATTAGAGACTTAAAAATAAATGTAAATATTCGGGTTTTTTTTCTGCAAGCATCCTTTGATGAAATACAAAAAATTAGAACTTTTAATGTCTTTTCTGACACAATATGCTAATATCAGAAAACTGCATAGATCAGACTCTCTGGGTTAATCAGGGTTCTCCATGCAGTGTGTGAGCCGGTAACTATTCAAGATTTTTAATTTCTTCTCAACTCACTCCTAATGATAGATATAAAAATATTATTCAGATGAATTTATTTCCTGGATTACTTTAAACGACAGATTCAATACAGATGAGTAGGAACATTCAGTTATATTTAATGTCTCTTATGAGTGGTTTGACTGGATGATCTGACCTCTTAATCAAGGATTTTATGATTCTGATGAGTTGATGCCTCTATTTCTTAAATATTAATGTTGACAATTTATAGAACTGAAGGATTTCTTTCACCAATGTCTTAAAATGGTAATTCTGATGCTTCAATAAAATACCTGTATTAATATGGCAGCAATATTTCCCTGCAGCTCTGCACTAAATCTAAGATTTCTTTTTAGTAAACATAATGATATCACATATCAACTCAATTTTTAAAAAAATGGAAGCAAATCATTAAATTGGTATTTGGCTAGACAGCAATTCAGTTTGTGTAAGATTAGGTAACAACTGAAATTTGTTATGATACAACACACGCAATTTATCCAACCCTTGTTTTCCAACAGTAGTTGACATAACTACTAAAATATTTTTTCTATAAGTTTCCTGATTCAGTTTTATACACAGCAGGCAGAAATACCTGTTATATGTGAAAACTTATGAGCTGCTACAAATGATGGAAAAAGCTACATGATGCTATATTTTTTTCCAGCACGTAGTAAAGGAGAGATGAGCACAGGTGAGTGAATGCTATCACTTATTTAAGGCTCACATGCTGAGAGAGTTTTAAATGGATGTCCTGCCTACTGTAGTCAATCCATGTTAAAAGTCAGGCCATCTACTTTTTAACCCCAGGACATTAATGTCTAAAGACAATAGTGTTCCCCAGCACTATTTGTCTAATGGTCTGTTCTGTGTCAGTTTGTATGCAGCTGGTCCTGGAAGGATTTAGGGGGTCCCCACTTCAGCCTCTTCTTCAACCGTTCCTGTAACTGCTCTAGCACTTTCATTGTGCAATTATCTTGGAAATAATTGAAGACAAGATCTTGCCAATAAGTCCTAAAATAAAAAAAAGTCTACAGAAATTACTATTACTCATCTGTCTCTAGATGGGACAGGGAGAGGCAGCTGACCTACATGTAAAATTCCAAAGTAAATATCAAGGATGTGATTCTTTGGAAATTCATCTCCAACACAGTGTAAGATGACTGGGAGAAGTGGACCCTAAGGTATAATTTTTTCCAACATAATTGCTGTTGGGCTATTTTTTTGTGCTTATTACCCAGAATGACAGATTTTGCAGACCTCCTGTTGAATATTTAGCTAATATAACTACATAAGGAAGCCAGACATTCTGCTCAGGGTTCCAAGTCTTATTAGGTACCTATATGTATATAAATTATATGACACACATGTTGATTTTTTTTTCTATCTTTTGGTAGAAATTGTCTTGCTTAGCCTAACTCTTCGAGATTCTACTGACTTTCTTCAGCTTTCTGTTGAAAGTATATGATTCTGTTGGGGAAGAAAAACATGCTACATGATTATAATACTAATATTTGTTTATATAAGAGTTAAGAGAGTTATGTTTGTGCAGGAAGTCTTAACAGCAGAACTTTTTTAACTTGTGTATTTGAATTTGTAAATTAAAGTTTATTAACAGGAAAACACTTCAAAATAAAGCATCAAAATAATTTGCCATATGGGGTAGAAAAACCAGGGTTAAAAATAAAGCCCATATAAAGATGGAAAAGGATAACAAAAGGTTTTGAGATGCATTCAGCAGGGTATCTACTTCATCTTTTCTTCATTGCTTACCACCCAGCGTGTTCTTCTAAATCACAAATACGCACAGTTTATAAATTACTGTTAATTTAGTCAGCTATAAACTGCATAACTTCCCAAGCTCTGTAGGGTTTATGTAGATATTACCCATTCAGTATTTTGGCAGTGTGATTTCTGTAGGGGCTTTGTTATTGGTTGGGCAGTAGGGAGTCAAAGGTCTTTCCTGGAAAGCAGTTTATCCTGAAGGTGTTTTGTCTGAGGTACATGATTTTCTGTATGCAAGGAAGAAAGCCCCAACCAAAAACTATGGAGAGGTCACAGAAACTTAGATAAATCTAACATTTAGTTCTCATTCCATGGTAGAAAATAGAATGCAGCTTTATGAAAGTAATTTCTCACTGTTTCTTCCCTCACTGAAGACTATGGCTGTAAAGTTCTGTGATAAAAGGGTTAAAGGATTTTTTGAAATTTTTAAAATGTCAGCATGTTCTATATTTCTCCCTCCCACAGAAGAGAAAAGTAGTTCTGTAGACTGAGTCAAATTTTATTTGAACATTCAGCAAAGTAAATGATTACTTTGGATAACATTTTATAGTGATAAGATAGCTAATAGACTTGATTGGAACTGAGTCAGCAAATAGTTTTGCTTTTTCCTTTATAGGACTTGAGTAATAGAAATGACTATAAAATGCTGAGAATGGACAGCAAAAATATGTCTATTTTTATCAATGTGTAAAATTCCAAGTCAGGAAGAAGTCCATCTTGCCTTATGGGTTGAGTTGTTATAATTGCTTATAATGAGATAAAAAGGTTGTTTCAAAAAAACCACTTCTGTCTCATAAATAGCAAAAAATTTCTAAATATGTGTGGCTAGTCTCAAACTAACCCTGCCTTCTTTCCCCCCAAAAGAAAAGGGTAAAATATTTCTGCATCTATATGTATTTGGGGTGATTGTATTTGTGTTTGTGAGATAATTGAAAGTCTGATATTTTTCCTGCTAATGAAATGCAGTTATTTGAATATCAGATTTAACCGAACTTCTGTATTTTTTATTTTTTCTCTATAAACACATGAGAAATCATTACAACTGAAATAAAAATCCAAATACGCAGGAAGCATAACGACTTCAGGCAAGAGGAGCTTTCTTTTGTTTATTTATCATTGTTCTCCAAGATCCCAATCTAGACTAGACTCCTCAGTACCTGCAATAATGTGCTTTTTCCATTGTTCTTATTTCCAAAGATATATCCACTATGCTTTCTAATGCATTGTTTCATATGTACTACTGTTTTTATGTATTATAATGTTTTATTGCACTTGTAATGCCTTTTCTTTCTTCCCACACAATTAGCTTTGCAAGTGAAGCAAGAATTGAAAAGAAAAGGTGTCTTCTGATCACAGATGTTTTTGCCTCTACTGGACCAAACGAAATTAGTATTAAAATTTATTGTGAATAAGGGAAATATTCCATTCTAAGTTATGCCATATCCAGAATAAATAAGCTCATTTTACATTACCTAGAACAAGGACTCCACATGTAGTTTGATAGATTTTTTCACAGCAAGAAGCAAAAATTTCGCAAGTGGAACATGCAGAAAGAAGGAAGTAGCAAGGAGTTAGGTTGTTTGCAAATAATTTGTATTTTAGCTGAAACTACAGAATCTTTATATCATACTTCTAATAAAGGTACTTTTTTAAAGAACTAGAGGATCCCCCTACACTTACAAAAATTTATGAAACCTCTTGGTTATGTGTATAGAATCTAGGGTCAAATCATCCTCCGTTAATGATTGTTTTGGTTTCTTCATTTGCATGCACTGGACATTTGACTCAATCGTCTGAAATTGTTTCAACTAATTGTTAAAATGGAATTGTACATTCAACTCCATGGTGTAAAATTAGTTTGCTGTTTCACTCTTTTCATAAAAACAAGGGTTAAAATTATAAATGGAAAATCTTATCTGTCACAGTAGGCACTGATTTATAGGAAAAAAGTTATTTGGTCCCTTTTCAGTAATTTTAGCAGATGCTGAAAACATTTCAGGAAAGAAATTAAGTTTATGACATCCAAATACAGAGGTTAAAACCCTGGCCTCCTCCTCCTCAATAGATTTTTTCTTAGGTATATTTTATTTTCCTCTGGTTTATAAAGGTTTTGCAAGTTAGGAGAGAAAATGTCAAAGTAGAATAAATGAAAAAATTAATAATTGGTTTGCATGATTCAAAACATAAACAGGTATAGAAATAAAATACTATTAATAAAAAAAATTATTTTATCTAAGCAGTCTTAAGCTGTAAGTATTGCCAAGTCTGCTAGAAAGGCCAGATGTTGCATGGTGCTCAATTTGCTCTTAAGGCACACTCTTATAAACAAACAAATCAATTAACACAAACTCTTATTTGTTGTTGTTGTAATTCCTGCTCAATAGCTACTGGTGGTTTTAACTATCAGATCAAAAACTACCTCCCTGCTGTCACACAGAGAAAGGATGGTGTTTTCAAGCATAAAAGTGGGTATCTGTAAATGTTGCTATGTCATAAAGAGTTTCTTATATGGATTTTTCATACCTCACAAAAGGATCTGTTGCCATATTAGCTATTTTGGCAAAACCCATCTAATGATAGCATGATCTATGTTAACAGAAAACAAACAAAAAAAGACCTGAAAATTAAGTCAGCAAGAATATGCTTTTTTTTTTTTTTTTTAATTGGCTACAGATATCCTAGTAAGCATGCTTGAGATTGCTCCTGGGCAGAGGCTAGTTGGCACAGAACAGTCCACACCTAAGGTAATAAATTTTGCTTCCACATTGTGATGGCTGTATACAAAGCGCCATTGGAGATGGTCCCTGTATGTTTTAAATAATTCCTGGGAATTTTCGGAGGAGTGGTAGTTGATATAGGATAACTACATCTTAGGAAAGGGTCAAAACATTAGTTATATTTCAGTGTTGGTCAGGACTTACTGCACCAATTACAACTTCTGTACCTCAACAAAGAATTTCTCCATCAAGGCAGTATTATTGTGTTTATCAATGAACATGTAGGATTATTTTTTTTCATACACCTAACTGGTGTATGTATGCTGACAGAAAATTTTAACTTAGACTGTGTTACATCTAATAGCAAAGATAGTACATGGAAAACCTACTCTGCAAAAACAAATCTAAAACACTTGCTCTGGAGAGATCATAAATGGTAATGTGCCTTTTCTGTGGATTTTTTTGGAAATGTTTACTTCTCCCATGTACTATTGGAAATTTTCAGACTAGCAGCCTGAGAGGAAGCAGTGTGGGGCAGTACCAGCGATTACAACAAAAGAAAATCAAGGCCAGAAACTAGCAGACAGTGTGAGAAATTTCCTGCCAAGCAGAGAATCTGGCAAAGTAAACTCACAGCTGGCTTCCTACTTATCTGGCACCGGAGGATATCAATGACCAAGACTGATGCAACTTTCATGTATAAGCATGAAAAACACAGTTAACATGGCAGTCAGTGCACTGGTAAAGTAAAAGGGATCCAAAGACGGGTGCTGTTTCACAGGAAAAAGCCTACAGTGGTGACCATCCACCAAAAGACATGACCGCCAGCCCTAGTTGGTGTTGACATATCAAGTCCTTTGATAGTGACTACTAACAAGGGTCTTCTGATGCTGGATGCCACCACCCAAGCCTCATACTGTAGGAAATGTCTGGTCCTCCTCCCTGATGCTGAAAAAAATGGTGATGATGTCACCTGCAGGATATGTCCTCTGATACCAATGGTACTCCTGGCACTGCATTAGACAAGAAAGAGATCAGCATTCATTGCACCTGAGATGACAAACAGGAGATGAACTAGAATTGCATAAATAACAGACTAAATTCCTGACAAATGTGAGAAAGGATATGGCTAACGCAAAGAACTCTCTGGAATATGGGTAATTATGATTTCTTCTGGCAGAAGAAAAGCTGTCTGCAGATTTGAACTGTTTGTTTGTCTAGGTTTACATGATTAAAACCTCACCTAAGTAAACACAAGGAGCACAGAGGAATAATGACAGCTGAAGGAAACCAGTAAACCACATGGAGCCACCTGAACAATCTGGCCCAGGCCCTCCCAGGGCTAGCATCAGCCCATTGGACAGGCATCAGCCCATTGTCCAGCTGTGAAAGACATTAATATGCATCAATGAAAGCTGGGGGCTCTTCTGCAGATCACTTTACAGATTGAGGGAGGTTACTACCTAAGGAGTGTGTACTTCTTATGGGATGCTGGGGAACATGCTGTGGAAGACAGCCTTGGGGTTTTTCCAACACTTATTAAGGGTTGTTTAAGGAAAAGGACCAAAGGCAGGAAAAGAAAAGGAACAAAGTGGCTTGGAGAGGAGCCAGTATGGGAAAACAGAGGTAAAAGAAGGTAAAAGGGGCCAGTCACATGTAAAAAGCTTGCTGATCAGTAAGCTTGTCTGACTACCACAGTCTGTCCTTTGTTCGCACTAAACTCCATTTCTGGCTACTTTCCTTGGTGAAAGGAAACCTAGAGACAAGATCAAGGCCCTTAGAATTGAATGGGAAGAATGAGTTCCATTTAGAAAAGTTTCTTGGATGCATAGCGCAGGTGTTTGGATGGGAAGTACCTAGGTGTTCCACCCAAATTTAAACACATATTAACCAATTAAACTCTATGTTTCATGGGCTTTCCCCACCCCTGACAGAACAAGACAGTGGCCATCACTTTGACCAATGGACATCGAAATGACAACAATCAAGTCTTTTTGCTGGATCCACGGGTGGTGATATCTTTCTACTTTTATCCTTTCTTTCTCTTTAGTTCTTTCTCTTCTACATTTTCTTGAGTGTTATTTTTATGCTTTTATATTGTTATATTTCTAGAGATAATAACAGAAATGGCCTCATACATCCTTACCATTGCCACCAAACTGTTCTAAAATTAACCCTATGTTTACAAACACAGTGTTGTTTTCACTCTAATTCACCCAAGGGGCACTATTAACAAGAACCTGAGTTACTCCTGCCTTCAGGGACAGGTCTTAACACCCTGTGATAAATTATTTCAAGAAGAACAATAAGAAGCTGGAGACACGCCACTGTGAGTCTCCCAAGATACCTAGTAATTTGCAGGTAAATGACCTATAAGAAAAGGTGAAAAAATTTAGTCTTGTTTGGTCTGGTGAAAAGAAGGATAAAAAGAATTTTAACAGCTTGAAGAGAAGTTATAAATATGGAACCAAATTTCATTTTTCAGTAACAGGTGGAAAAAAAGCCCCAGTGACCTCAAATCTCTTGGGAGATTGATTCTGGACATTAGGACGAAATCCTTCCCCAGGCAAGTAGTGCACTATTAAATCAGATTACCTAGAGAGGTGTTGGAATCTCTATCCTTGAAGGTTTTTCAGGCTTTAGCTGGACATGGCCTTCTCTAATCCAATCTAGCATTGGCATTACCCTGCTCCCAAAAGATATAATCTCCAATAAATGATTCATAAAGAAGGAAAATCTAGTCTCTATTTGTAAGTTCTCTAACTCTTTCAGTCCTTCAACTATCCATTCCTTTTCAGAGAAATGTGAACATCACATCAAACCTTGAAGATATGTTCTCATGTATATAAGGATGATTCCAGTGTTTCAGCTAAAATAACTTGTCAAGGAGATGCATTTGTAAAAACCTCAGTTTTCCAATACACATTCTCTGTGAAATAAAAGAGATTAAAATGCATTATTCTTTTGGAATGTGTTTAACAACCACAAGTTTTCTTCTAGTTCAACTCAATTCAAAAGACCACAAACATCTAATGTACATTTTCCATGCTCCTCAGGTATCATCACAAAACTCTATTTAAGTAGTCTCTGATTTTAAAGAACTTCCATAAAACCCTTGAAATGTAAATATATCCTTATGCTTTATGAAAATTTCTTATAGGTTGAAACCTGACAGAGAAAGCAAAATATTGTGGCTACCTAATGCTCTAAATGTTTTATAAAGCAATCCCCTTCTGAGAGTTAAGTATGTGACCAGGGAAAGGAAATGAACTTCTGTGTTTATGCTCACAGCTGATGCACACTAGAAAGGTCATTGGAGGTTGTAAAAAAATTAAACATACTATGTATAAAGAAGATTCATGTTAGTTCTGCAGCAGGACTAGAGTAGAGCAAAGACATCTTACATTTTCTTTCTTTTCTGAGATACAGGCCAAGGCCCAGAATAAGATTTTCATTAAAATGTGTGAATTTGTCTCTCCAAAGGTACATAAACTACTGTGTGAAACTTAGGAAATTAACGTTCTGCTAACCTTGTCTTCCTGTAAACAGAAACTTAGCACTTTTAAACTATTCATACTATTTCTGACTTAATCTTAAAAACAAAGGTTTAGGGTTTTTTACAATGCTCACTGCTACAAATGTACAAACGTGCATTAATGTTAAGCAAAAAAGAGGAAATACCATTCTGCTTATTCAGGTAGGAAATAGACGGGGTCATCTTGGACTAGGGCCAGTGACTTCAGTTAATTATCCCTGCTGTTAATGCTAATGTTAGAGTGGTAATTATCATGTAACATCCATTGAAATTATTCCATGAAAACAATTTCATACCAGCTTGATTACCACCTGGGTTCTCCTGATTGAAATTTTTTAAGTGGTAAGCAAGGAAAAGTATTTAAAAACAAAACCAAAGCAAACAACAACTCAAACCCCAAAACTACAAAATAGACAGCATTCAATTAAGGACTCCTTGAGGGATCAGTCATTAAGTGACAAAAAAACAAAAATAAAGTTATACCTCATGTATGATTATGTCCCTCTGGTCATCGTTGTTTTATTCTGTTTTATTCAGAATATAGTAATAGTCTGGGGCAGATGAAGAGTGAAGACTTGATATGGTATGAATCCTTTAGAGTCTGAGTCTTCATTATTTACACTGAGGAATAAATTATATTCTGATAATACCTTAGTTTTTAGAGGGTTGGTCAGTAGCCAAAATAAGGTGGTTTTTTTTACAGATATGTAGAATATAGGGCAGAAAACAAGAGTCAGCAGTAATAAATCTTGCTTCAGAACTGAACATATTACCTTGCTAATCTATCAGGCTGCCTGAACAAACAAATCCTGGTAGAAAACCAGCATGTCAAGGCTTTTAAACAAAGAACATAATCTTTCCACAATCATTAGGACAGAACTACTATTCTTATGTGAAGTTCAGCACCAACTGACAGGTCTTCTGTATTCAGGTGGTGTTAATTCAATTGCATGCTGAAGACCCAACCTAAGGGAAATTTTTAAGCTGTGGTTGAAGCCACAAAGGAGTGGAAACCAGTGGGTCTGTAGGTATAAGTAAATGTTTCTGAACCCTTTCCTTCTTCACAGCTGTAGTTTAACCAAGGCTACAAAAGATAATTTAGAAGGAATCAGTGAGTTCTCAGAGCCTTGTTTGGTAGCTCAGGTAATTTAAATTCTGTAAAGACTCCAAAGTCCAGAGAATATGGCTTAAAAAGAAAAAAGTCATACAAATCATAAAAAAGCATACATATAATAACAAAAAAACCCCAAACTCCTTCTCCCTTATTCCAGGTCTAAATAAGATATAGAAAACCAGAATTTAAAATACATTTTGTGCACGCCCAAAATAAACTGGCAACTATAGGCCTGTCAGCCTGACCTCGGTGCCTGGCAGGGTTATGGAACAGATCATCCTGAGTGCAATCACACAGCACCTTCAGGATGGACAAGGGATTAGACCCAGCCAGCATGGGTTTAGGAGGGGCAGGTCCTGTCTGACCAACCTGATCTCTTTTTACGATCAGGTGACCCACCTGGTGGATGAGGGGAAGGCTGTGGATGTGGTCTATCTAGACTTCAGCAAGGCCTTTGACACTGTCTCCCATAATATACTCCTGGAAAAGCTGGTAGCCCATGGCTTGGACAAGTATACCCTCTCCTGGATTAGGAGCTGGCTGGAGGGTCGGGCCCAGAGAGTGCTGGTGAATGGAGCTGCATCCAGCTGGCGGCCGGTCACCAGTGGTGTTCCCCAGGGATCAGTGTTGGGCCCAGTCCTGTTTAACATCTTTATAGATGATTTAGATGAGGGGATTGAGTGTATCATCAGCAAATTTGCTGATGACACTAAATTGGGAGGGAGTGTTGACCTGCTGGAAGGCAGGAGGGCTCTGCAGAGGGATCTGGATAGACTTGAGAGATGGGCTGATTCCAATGGGATGAAGTTCAATAAAGCCAAGTGCCGGGTCCTGCACTTTGGCCACAACAACCCCATGCAGCGCTACAGGCTGGGCACAGAGTGGCTGAAGAGCAGCCAGGCAGAAAGGGACCTGGGGGTACTAATTGACAGGAAGCTCAACATGAGCCAACAGTGTGCCCAGGTGGCCAAGAAGGCCAATGGGATCTTGTCCTGTATCAAAAATAGCGTGGCCAGCAGGAGCAGGGAAGTGATCCTACCCCTGTACTCTGCGTTGGTGAGGCCACACCTTGAGTATTGTGTTCAGTTCTGGGCCCCTCAGTTCAGAAAGGATATTGAGGTGCTGGAGCGGGTCCAGAGAAGAGCAACAAGGCTGGTGAAGGGACTGGAGCATAAGTCCTATGGGGAGAGGCTGAGGGAGCTGGGGTTGTTTAGCCTGGAGAAGAGGAGGCTCAGAGGTGACCTCATCACCGTCTATAACTACCTGAAGGGAAGTTCTAGCCAGGTGGGGTTTGGTCTCTTCTCTCAGGCACTCAGCAATAGGACAAGGGGGCACGGGCTTAAGCTCCGCCAGGGGAAATTTAAGTTGGATATCAGGAGAAAATTCTTTACAGAGAGAGTGATCAGGCATTGGAATGGGCTGCCCAGAGAGGTGGTGGATTCACCATCCCTGGAGATTTTTAAACGCAGATTGGACGTGGCACTGAGTGCCATGATCTAGTAAATGGACTGGATTTGGACCAAGGGTTGGACTCGATGATCTCGGAGGTCTTTTCCAACCCAATCGATTCTATGATTCTATGATTCTATGATTCTATAAACATTTGTTCAACATATATTGGTAATCAAAAAGCAGATAGATGTAAAGGAAAACGGTAGAAAACATAACTAAGGATTATAAAACTAAATTTTATGCACTCACAATGACTAGTGTATTAATTTCTAGCTAGCATATTTCAGAAAGCTGTGAGACAACACATGGTTTGCAAAGTGGATGACAAAAGCTAAAGCAAATATTAGGTTACATTTATGATAAATGAAACTGAAAGGCTGATATTTAAACTAGTTTAAAGGAAAGATGAATAACAGAGGATATGACAATGCACAAAAAATAGTTAAACAAAGACAATTCTAGTATTCCAGTCTATATTTTTTACATTCTACAGGAAGAAAATATAAAATCTGGCTAACAGCAAACTGCCTTTACTAGCTGGATAAAAGACAGCAGCTTCCTTTACAATCTTCAGCTCAGCAAAACCCAGATTCTGCAACCCAAGACAAGTGTAGTTAAGGTACATGCACACGTAACTGTCCTACTTACCTAGCAACAGCCCCTGGGAAAATTCTACCTATACTCAAATTGTGCAAGAGCAGAGCAGGAGATTTGGTAAATATGTAAGTGGCTGAAGAGTGCTAATACTGCCCTGGGGCTCCAGTTCAGTCTGCCTATCCTGAGGTAAGTAGCTGAGGAAGTCAGGACTGTAAGTAAGTATCCTAACCTCCTCTGTAACCAATGATGAGACATAGGTACATGAAATATACTGCTAATAACTTTTGCTAAGATCTCTGTTAGGTGTCTAAGGTAGCAAGTATTTGGGCACTTGTGCTTGTTCAGGTGCACAGGCCCTTGAGCACAACTTTAATTAAATGATTAAGAGAGAATTGCATATGTATTTTTATTGTTAATATTGTGAAAAAATCCATATATTTACATATATATTTGCCTAAAGTCATATAAAATTTTTGCTAATTAGAAATTACTAATAATATATATATTTGAAAAAAGAGTAACACTGAAGACCTATGTGTGATTCTTATGCCAACTTCCGCTGTCGTGCACAATATGTTAGTGTATTATAAGAAATGTATTTGGAATTGTCTATGACTATAGAAGTCTATTGACTGATTATAGAAGCACAGCTGAAAACAATGGTCTATGTCACCAAATATTAACAATTGTTTATTGGCTGTTGCAATAATTTGAAACACATATGTAAAGATCGGGGGGGGGTTCTTACTCTGCTTTTTCTGTCTGATTACTGCTAAGGCATATACCTCAGAAATACTTCTGTTCTTTCTTCCTCAGTAAGTTTTTTGGTTTAAAAATATTCTGAAGTCCTTAATTCTCTACTCACTAAGCTTTGATTTTCACTGAGCAAAAGGGTACTTTGAAGAAATCCTGATTACAACAATTTTATTATTTAGTTATTTAATTTTTAAAATTTACAGGATTTGATATATACACAAGATTTAGACTTGTGGGGTTTTTTTGCCTTATTTGCCAAATTACATGAAAACAAGACACATTCTTTCTTCTGTCTAATCTTTTTTGGCAAATAAGCATTCAGCAGGTACCAGTCTAACAAACTAAATACTTCCTGTGGCACTTTCAATATGCCTTTCCAGAAAATAAAGTGGTTGCCATACTTAAAGACCATCAGAATGCTTACAAAGGAAGTTGATAAAACTGCCAATAGTTTTGCATAGATTTTTGTGGGGGAGGGATAGGAGGAGGGGACTGTATTTTTGAAGAGACCCCTTTTTTTTGTGTTTTCAGATAACACTATATGCCCTATTCAGAAATTATATTGAGAGAACACATGAAGGTGCCTAATTTGAAAGGTACCAAATAATACAGTCTTGGTTGGCATGAAGAGCAGCTCCTCAGTAGTGACTGAGAAAGTCTGAATCCTCTTTAGGGCTACTACTGCTAACCAATATAACATTTTGAACGTCAATGATTGCAGCAGTAAGTCTCTTACAAATTCTGTCTTTGCATGCAGCCGGCAATTGAAAATGTTGCTGAATCACTGGGCAGTGCTCTGCTTAGTCTTTTAACAGCTCATTTATCATAATCCTACAGAGACATAACCTGAAGTTTTCAAAAGCCTCAGACTGGATTTTGTTTCTGGCAATTTTGATGCTTGATCATTAACACCTGGAACATGGAGTCAAGGAGAATTGTGATAATCATCGAACATTAGTTGAATATCATAGGCATTCCCCATTGTAAAATGCCAAAAATAAGCCAAAAATAAAACTAAGCAACCAAACCAAACAAAAAAAACCCACTAGTCACTAAACCCCCCACCTTAAACCACTATTTTCTTATAAAGGACATCTTCCAAACTTCATCAGTCTCCTTCCTGAGCTTTAATGTAATATGAATTAATTTGTATAAACACTCTAGAGTTTTCAGTCCTTTCTGTAAGCTGGATGCTAAGTATTTTGAATTGAGCATCCAAAATCAATATTTACAAAATTAGTGCTTCTGAAGAAACTGATGTTCACACTGGTATTGGTCATGACCCACTGTTTTGAAAAATCCATATTACAGTGCCCTTGTAAAGATCACACAGAAACCAGCAACCAAGTACAGAAATAATAAAACCAAGTGTCTGAATTTCCATCTCTGTTGTCCTGCTGAAATCTGCATAAGTATTATTGATATCACTTGTAATTTCAGAAGTATAACAATAAATTAATTCATCTGTTTCTAGAGAATTTTCCCTTATGGAAAATCTTAGTAAAAACCTGGTGCAAACACAGCCGCTTGTATTGTACTTCTTTTTTGCTGTTTGCGGCAAAGACCAACATTTGAAAAAATACTCAGTTATGGATTTTTTTAATATTTTTTTCCTTTTTCTATGATAAAATATTACACCGTTTAATGTAGAAAAGCTTCAACTTCCTTTTGAATGTACTCAGACTCAATTGCTTCCCCATGAGGTAGAGAAAACTGCTGGATACTTTGGTTTCCAAAGTAACAAAGCATGCATATTCCTAATAAGATCATAATTGTATTATTATTTTAGTGCTGTCATAACTGCTAGGAGTTTTCTTCATCATGTTTAAGATCATGGCAGTGTTGTCATGACAGTTACTGAACAAACAGTTCAATACGAATCACAGAAAATATTGTAGCTCACCAAAAATTTTAAAATTAATTTTTATGTATTTTGCTGAAAAATCATTTTTTTTGCATTTTTGGATGTAAGTATTTATTGTTCAAAGTTTTTTCTGATAGTCTCCATGCCTCTTCAGCTGCCAGAAAGCATTATATGCCTTTGCTAACCTGTTGTCTATCTCTCCGTCAATCTTACCATCTGAGGAGATGAGGCTACCTAGGTAATTAAACTGCTGGACTGATTTGAGCTCTGATTCGCCAGTGGTGATATGGGGATGATGGGGGACTTCCTGAGGTACCGGTTGATAGAACTTCTGTCTTCTTTAAGCTGACTTCCAGCCCAAAGAGCTCAGTAGCAACAAGGGCAGCGTCATCAGCATAAAGCAGCTCCCGGACAAGGTGGTTTAAGGTCTTATCATGGGCCTTCAGTCGCTTTAGGTTGAAAAGGCTTCCATCAGTACGGTATTGAATGTAGATACCGTCCTGATCCTCGAGGTCTGCCGTGGCCCTTTGGAACATCATGCTGAAAAAGACTGTGAATAGGGTTGGTGCGAGAACGCAGCCTTGTTTCACACCATTAGTTATTAGAAAGGGCTCAGAAAGTGCATTGCCATATTTGACTTGCCCGTGCTGATCCTCATGGAGTGAGATGATCATTTTAAGGAACTTAGGGGGACAACCTAAACGTTCCAAAATCTGCCATAGACATTTTCTGCTCACAGTATCGAAAGCCTTGGTGAGGTATCGATACCCTTGTTGCCCACACAGAAGCAGCTCCGCAGCGTTTAATATCCTGCTTCGCAGACGCTGCCAGAATACTCAAAATACATTAAATCTGAAAGTTAGCTCAGTTGGTTAAAACTTGGTGCTAATAATGCCAAGGTCATGGGTTCAATCTCCTGTATGGGCCATTCACTTAAGAGTTGGACTCAATGATCCTTGTAAATCCCTTCCAACTCAGAATATTCTGTGATTCAAAAAGTTCTCGTTATAGCCATTATAATTCATGACGTAAATTACTGATTTTTCAGCCACATCTGGAAGTCACTAGGAATGTTTTATATCAGATATCAAGTAAATAAGAAAAATGGAAAACACTTGTAATGGAAAAAATCAATAAAAATGAGTAATATGAATAATGATCTCAAAATGAATTATCTCAGGAAAAAATATATAGAACTCATAATATCTCTAATTTTTGTTTCAAGCTTGATTAATGGAAGATTTTATATGCTGAAATAAGTATTGAGTTCTATATTTGGAATGGCACAGTTATCATGAATATCTATATTTTCTAAGATAAATAATTGAATCATTTAGCTTGGAAAAGACCCCTAATATCATCAAGTCCAACCATCAATGCAGCACAGCCAAGTCCACCACTAAGTCATCCTCAAGCAGCACATCTGCATGTCTTTTAAATACCTGAAGGGATGTTAACTCACCCACTTCTCTGCGAAGCCTGTTTCAGTGCTTGACAACCCTTCCGGTGAAGAAATTTTTCCTAATATCCAACCTCAACCTCCCTTCGTGCAGCTTAAGGCTGTTTCCTCTTGTCCTATGGCTTGTTATCTGCAAGAAGAGACTGACACACACTTCATTACAACCTCCTTTCAGATTGTTGCAGAGAGCAATAACGTCTCACCTGAGCCTCCTTTTCTCCAGGCTAAAAAATTGCAACTCCCTCAGTTGTTCCTCATTAGACTTGTGCTCTAGACTTGTGGTGAGTTGACCTTGTCTGATTGACAGATGTCCACCAAGCCACTCTATCACTGCCCTTCTCAACCAGGAGAAAATAAGATGGAAAAGTAACTTTTATGTCAAGACAAGGCGGCTTACTAAAGCAAAAGTGAAAAGTCGCATATAGAAGCAAAGACAAGAAACACCAAAGATTTCATTCTCTACTTCCTATCATCAAGTGATGCCCATCCATTTCCTGGAAAGCAGGGCTTCAGCATGCATAGCAGTTGCTCTGGAAGCCAAAAACTGTAAATAGCAAATGCCCCGACTTCCTCTTCCTTTTTCTTGGTTTTTATGTCTAGGCAGATGTCATATAGCATGGAATATCCTTTTGGTTGATTTGGTTATGCCCCCTCACAAAATCTTGCCCACTTCCAGCCACTGGTGGGGTGGCAAAATGTAGAGACAGTCCTGACGCTGTGCCAGCACTGCCAAAACACTGGTGTGTTATAAATACCTTTGTAGCTACCAGTACACAGCACAGCACTGTGAGGACTGCTGTGGAGAAGTTGACTCCGTCTCAGCTAGACTCAGTACAAGAGCCTTCACCAGCTTCACTGTCTTTCTCTGGACATGCTCCAGCACCTCAGTGTCTTTTTTGTAGACAGGGGCCCAGAACTGAACACAGGATTCGAGACAATCACTGCCCTAATCCTGCTGGACACACTATCTTTGATACAAGCCAGGAAGCCATAAGTCTTCCTGGCCAGTCATGAAGTAGATAATTGGAAACATTTTGTGCTCAGTCTCAGAACGGTTTTTGGTTCCAGACTTTTCAAAAGAAAAAGAAAACAGTTTGATTTATTAATGTATATGCTGAAGTTATGAAACATATTTATATATAACATCATTGTATTTATCTAAGTGGTGGTTACCTGAACACATCCAGTAGCATCTGTAGAATTTTGTAAATAGCTAACTTTTACGTGATATACTTTTAATTTGAAGGTGTGTGCTCCTGTGTGAGAAGCCACCCTCTCATGACCAGAATCAAACCACACAATAGCCTCTTTGCAGCTTCACTAATCAAGTCAATTCTAAACTGCATTTGAGGTGAGTTCAATATTCATAAAATGAATAATTGTTGCAGGATTACAGTCTCAAGTGATACACTGTACCAGTATTAGTCAGAATTAGGTATACTGCAAGAAACAATGAACAAGTATCCCCAGAGTCCTCTGTCAATTCACCTCTGTCTTGACCTGCAAACCCCCTGATATTTCATTCCTGGCCTTCCCTTTAGCAAAGACTGACAACTGTGCCAAATTGTGACAGATTGTGTTGCTGATACATAATATGGACATTTTTCCCTAAGGGACTATATAATTATGAGCATAAAATATAAAAAAACCCAACTTAATCTAAAACTAAAGCTTAAAAAAAAGGACAGAGGTTTTATCAGGGACCTGAGAGAAAGGAACACTTCAGAGATATAAAATATTTCATATATATTGTATATATGCAGTATATCTGCATACATCAGGTAATATTACCTAATGTTTATTTGGAATCATATACAGTTTTGCTCTCTTAAAAATTCTATGTTGGCAATGATTTCTCAGTATTTTAGCTGTTCATCTTGGTGCCCAATTTTTTATGCACTCTAGTATTTGCTCTTGCAGATTTTTCTCACTAAGACTATTTTTAGTGTCCATTAATAAAGATGATCCATCTTTTCACGTGCCATTTGGTTGCTGTTTTTATTTTTGTTTCTTTTCTTCTCTCTGTATCTTTTTTCTTTTCTGTAGTTTTAAGCTTCTTTCTTTCCTAATGTCTTCGTCTTTAAATTTCTTCACTTTATGTCCTGATGTGCTATTGGTCCGTGTATATCTTTCTACTTGTACAGATATTTCTTTTTCCTCTTTATTTTTCTGCTATCTTTTAATCAACTCTTTCCAACATCTTTTTCCTTTTCACTTCTTTTAATTATTGCTATTAATACACAGTCCTTCAGAACATGACATTCGTTTTCATTCTAGATTATATTTGGGGTTTTTTCCTGCATGGAAAACAGTTAACTGCACAGAAACATCTTGATGTTGAAGAGAAAAAAAATGTGGCTCATTGAAATATTTTCTGATCTATTTCAGTTTTGTCAGAACAGGAAGCAAAATTTTCATCTGGTGGGTGAGAAAGGGCATGAACTGCCATAATCCCATTAAGTCATTTATATTTTAGGGGCAGTGATACTTGAATGTTTATGTGATAATGAAATCAAATCTGTGGCTGAGTTATACTGGAGGACTGCCTATTCAAAAGTTCTATGCATATGGAGGAACCTAACAACAGGACTATTGTTCATTCAGGCAAGCCAGACACACTTCACACAGTCTTTCAGCAGTTTTCTGACTATGAAAGATAAAATCTACATATGTCACCACCTTGAAGTGCACCACAGCATAGATGAAGGTTCTAATCCCTTGCATGAGGTGTCTTATTGAAGCATCTTCAGTCACTGTAGCTCATCTGAGAAGAAGGATATCTGGATCCAGAAACTGGAAAGTATTTCTGACTCCCATCATATGTACTTCACTGATTCAAACTTTGACACCTTCACCACCTCCAATGTGTTATTCAGGGACAGGTCACTGGAGAAAATTGAATATGGTCTAGATGTGGCATGTAACTTGTAAATATCTGTGTAAGAACAGGTGGAATGTTTCTGAAAGAGGATTGAAATAAATAAATAAATTTGCAAATTTGTCACAATGGAGAAATAAATCCTAATTTGCCCCTGTGTGCAGTTAACTTTATGCATCACAGTATGTATTAACCAAAGGAATAGTATTTCAGACTGCCTTAGTATGTTAGGAAGAGAAACTAGAAGATCTATGTAGCTACCTTCATGCAAAAACAATTCTGACAGTGAGATGCGATATAAAATAGTTCAACTTTTAACTGTGTGGATGAAATTAATGCAGAAAAGGTGAGCAGAATGTATACTTGTGGAAATGAAGGAATGGCTTGGCAGATTTGAATACCGATTTAAATAGCAAACCCACTCTATTATGTAAGCAGGAATTTTGGAGTGGTTCTTTCAACTAGGACAAAAGTAAAAAATATGCAAAATGATGAAAAGCTACAAATTGTACTGAGGGGAGAAAAGGGAAGGAAATAAAGATGCCAGTAATAATCATCCTGATTCCTGGATGAGCTCTCTGAGACCATTTTAGTCTGATTTGCCCCTTTACAACTTACAGTGATACTACCTTTACTTAGGGTTGCCTACAGGTAAATGTAAGAAGTAGAAGAAAAGAAGGGACAGAGAAGAAGAGTAAGCACAAACAGGGTATGGGGAGAGCAGAAACCATCAAGAACAAGTACTGTGTTTATCCTTGGACGCAAAGCAGCTTGTGGTGGCCACATACTCAAGAGCTTATTGTTTTTTAGCAATGCATTTTCTGAAAAGCAGCTTTTATGTCTTCTGCAGTATTGTTCAAGATATTTTTCTTTCTTTTGAGATACAAGGAAATAATATCTAGGAAAAACCATTGCCCTTACGTAACTTACAAATATAACAAAAATTGTCCATATATTGCTTTCATTGAAAGTGTTGACACTCACAGTGATTCATGACATTTATTTATTGCTACTTATATAGGCTAGTAAATGCAAACCTAGATTTCGGTAAATAAGCCTTCTCAAGTAGGAAGCAAGCTGAACATATTCCAAGGAACTAATATCAAATTATTTGATTTCAGCTGAGATAGAGCTGCTTCCTCAAATGCAGTAGGTATGTACCTTTTTCATCTTTATCCAGTTGCTTTTAGAATTTCTAAAACAGGTTCTCTGTACGATTGCAATGGCCATTCCACAGAAGAATCTAAATCTTCTAATCCAAGTCTTTGTTTAGTCCTTACCAGTTTAATGTACATGTATAGAACACAAATTCAACTTCCTATTGAGGTCTTCCCATGCAGAAAAGTTACTGTGTTTTCATGAAAAGAAAAAAAAAAGGCAATAAAAAAAATCACCGAACTCTGTGATGTAAAAACAGGATGTGAAAATTTCTCAGTCCAAAGAACTTCTTTCTTTCTCCCATATGACATTCTCTTACTTAATGATTCTATATTTCTGCAGAAAAGGCATCTGGTAAAAAAACATTCAGTAATAGGCAGCACAAAGGATTATATTAGCTTTTTCAAACAAATTTTGTGGAAACACAGCCTGCTTTATTCTTTGGGGTTTTTTTTATTTCTTCTAGATATACTTCGATGTAGATGTCTAAACAGAGCAGATGAACAGAAAAAGATAAAATAAATTTCCAGCCAAAAACTTTCACATCTGCAGTGAGAACCTTTAAATAAACTGAAATCAAAACAATTTCATGCAAACTAGACTCTTTTTTTTTTTTTTAGGATTAAGTAAAATCACCACAAGATGGCTCCCCAGCCTCTCCAAACATCTCTTTTTTTTTCCTTTTTTTTTTTTTAATCAAGCTACTCTCCAGTGAAGGCATTGATTATCTTATAGAAGTCTGGAGTACAGCTGAACAGACTGTGGATTAGAGTCTTGTCTAAAAAAATAATAGCTATTTTTACATTAAAGCCCTGGAGATCTCTTTGAAAGGTAATTCTGTTACTTTAATTTCTGTACCCCATAAAAGGCTGTTATCTAGTTTGTGCCTCTGTTCATTTTTTTCTAACGGACAAAGATTGGCTCAGAGAATTCAAACTGATTTGGAGTTTAAGCCTTCTGCTTTTAAAGGCTAAAGCAGCTTATGCTTCTAAGATTTCTAAGTTTCTAGAAGTCTTAAGAATTTTAATTCTACATATATATTTTTTATTATTATTTTTTGGCCATTATTTTTAAGAAGTAGAAATAAAATAAAAGATATGAAGTTATTAGTAGGGTTTGTTCCCCCCCAAAACTGAAATCACATTAGATTAAACACTAGTCTCAAAGGAAATACAGGATATGGGGTATTTTTGTAGTTTTTAAAATCAAAAGAAATTAAAGGTACACTATCTGGTTCAGTCAGTCGTAACAGTATGCATATTTTTTAGAATAACACTTCTGGGATAAATAGGCTTTTGATTTTACTGAAATGATTGCACTGATACAGACTTCCTAATACAAAGCAGAGACATGAAAATAAAAAAAAGTACAGAAGAACCTTGGTGTGATAAGGAGGGGGAAATTTAACATCAGAAATGTAGCTGATAGCAGCAGCAATCTTTCCAGTTTGTGTATAACAGGAATAAAAATTTGTGTTTATGCAGAACAAGAATCTATTTTCTTTGTAAGAACCACACTCTAAGTTTGGAGAGTCTCTCACAGAAACAGTATGGTAGAGACAGAATTTACTGCAGTCTGAGTACTATAAAGCTAAAAAATTTCACTTCTGCAAGGTCAGAAATGCAAGTTATGTCCATTCTCTCTTGTAAGCCTATTTGTGAATCCTTTCTTAAGGTCAAAGTCACTGATCAATCACACTGTCTCTAAACTTTCACTCAGTCATAGGGTGACATTTACTGGCAAAATTTAATCTTTATACTTAATGCAGAGAAAACACAAGACGAGAAGGGGTTCCTTGTCAGTTGTGGAGAGATCACAAGCAAGAACATACCTTTAGGAAAACAAAGCCGCTCTTCTCAAAAAAATCTGGGGTATAACTAAGGCAGAGCATGAAGGGAATTAGAATTAGGCAAAAATTTCTAAAACTGAATGAAGCTTTCATAAAGGTTCAGAGAACAATTGGAAAATTGGGTGCTAGAAGTCTGATCTTGTGTATAACTATGTTATGAATGTATCCAATACTGATTGAATCTATAACTGCCCATGACACCCCTTTTCTTTTTTCTTTTACTTCTTTCTAGTCTCTCTTACACAATGACAAGAGTCCAAGAGCAAACCTCACCTTATTAAACTAAAAAGCAACCCCTGTCAGCTGCATCTCCTGTCCACACAGTTTTTGTTCTCAGTCTACCTATTCTACTTAGGTCTCACACAATCTTTTTTCCATTGATGATAAGCCATTATATGCCAATTAACTGTATACATAAGCATTTATACAATTAGATGTATACATTATACATCGGTAAGTCAGACACATTCTACCTGCTTTCATCTGGGAGAATGACAGAAAGCTTTTCCAGTTATGATTCATGCTCAAGGACGTAAAATTGCAGCTTATTTAGTGGCTGCAGAAACCGGTATGCCCAGCATACCCAGACATTATGAACAAGCTGGAATGTGAAAGTCCTAGCAAAAATGGAAGTTTAAGTATGGGGAACCAGAATCTTATCAATTCACACTGAATTCTGCACTGTATTTTCAATGTGCTATTGCTCCATTTAGTGTGTTCAGATGACATGCTACCCTTCAACCTGTGAATATAATTTTTGAGCAAATTTTTACACTTCCATTTTCTCTTGTTCTAAATCAGAAAGTCTATTGGAAAAGTAGTCACACTTATTCTAAAAATTATTTTATCTTTCTGGATCTCAGCCCTAAATTGCAAATGCAGAAGTAAATTGCAATCAGGGAAATCATTGACTTACTGAGATATTGAAACCAAGCCTGTGCATTATTTCACCCTTATTGTGGTTCTGTCAGAAAGAAATATTTCTTCAGCTGTGTTGAGAGTGCCAGCATTTCCTTACAATGTGACAGAGTAAACTTCTGCCTCAAGAGAAAACAGTAATGTATTCTGGGTTTTATTTATTTATTCACTTACTTACTTATTTTTGAAAGGGGATATTTTTAATTGGATGCTAACAAAGTTGTATTAACTTCCCATATCATTGATTTAATGGTCTCTATTCATAAAGTAGGTACAGTAAGACCAACTATATAACTACAAATAAGCTAATTAAAGAATGTTTGTGAAAGATTATAAGGGGCTACCTTTCACTTGCGTGTCATCCTGACAAAATGTCTTTCAGTCATTGCAGTAAGATTAAGCCCAGAAGGAAAATTCTAGCTCAAATGAGTTGGTGCCATCCCATATCCTGTAAACGCTGTCCTACTGGAGCAGATTTGACACATCTACTAACTTAGATAAAAAGAAAAAAAATTTACAAACACTTTTAAAACACACCATATCACAAGAAACATTAGTAAATCTCTTGAATTATCTATTAATCTTATTTATATAATATATATTAGAATACCAGTCTATGGAGTAGGCTTAGCTTCTCAGAAAGCAGATATGGAGCTGCTGTTTTGTTATGAATAGTAACAGACATTTCTGGAAAGGAACATTTCTTTACATTTCTTGAGTAAAGTATTATCCCAAGAGAAACCAAGGTAAGTTCTTTCAGTGATTTTATTAGGTACAATTTCACCTCTCATTTTTATTTATGTTTATACCATTGTATATAACATTCCCTTTACAGTGTTTCTGGATATTTACACAAATGAAAGCTATAAATTTAATTTACCTAACTCAGAAAAATGCTATTTTTTTCACAATTAAAATATTAGCCAATTACAGAGAAACAAGAAAAAAAATAAACCCTTATCTAATCTTTTCACAGGATTCAACACAGATGGACTCTCAATCACACATATCTGCTTTCAATTTCATCTGCAAATCAGTATGCATTGAACACTTTTATATGTAACATAGCTACATACATTTCTGTTTACTATATATCGCTACAGAGAGAGTTGAAAAATAGAACAGACTTTTGTACAAAATAAAAGATTGAAAATGATAGATTTTTCTAATGACAATGTAATAAATTTTTTCTTTTAATATTTTAGTGAGTTGTATTTTAAAGCCACTTTCTCATCACGATTTTTTTTTTTAAATAAGTGAACACGTTTATCTTGATGAACAGATTGCTGGTGGATGAGACGCTGGATATGAGACAGCAATGTGCACTTGAAGCCCAGAAAGCCAATCATACCCTGAGCTTCATCAACAGCAGTGGTCAGCAGGTCGAGGGAGGTGATTCTGTCCCTCTACTGGGGCAGACCCCACCCAGAGCACTGCATCCAGCTTGGGGGTCCCCAGCACAGGAAGGACATGGACCAGTTGGATTGAGTTCAGAGGAGGGCCACCAAGATGATTACAGGGATGGAGCACCTCTCCTAGGACAAAAAGTTAAGAGAATTGGAATCTCTCAGCATGGAAAGAGAAGACTTTGGGGTGACTTAATTGTTACTTTCCAGTACCTGAAGGGAACTTACAGGAAAGACGGAGAAAGACTTTTTACAAGGGCATGTAGTGACAGGACAAGGGGGAATGGCTTTAAACTGAAAGAGAGGAGGTTTAGATAAGATACTAAGAAAAAGTTCTTTACTGCAAGGGTGACGAGGCACTGGAACAGGCTGCCCAGAGAGGTTGTGGATATCCCATGCCAGGAATTGTTCAAGGCCACACTGGATAAGGCCTTGAGCAATCTAATCTGATGGGTGGCATCCCTGCCCCTGGATGACTAGATGATCTTCAAGGACTCTTGCAACTGAAGTCATTCTATGATTCTATGATATTGTTGCATTAAATCATACTAAAAGTGGGCAGTAATGAAGCATGTCAAATCCTTGTGGGTAGTTCTAGTTCAGCACTGGAGGGAGTTGAGCTTGTTAATACTCATCAATGTGAGTTTTTCTACTGATCTCAGTGAATTTCAGATCAGAAAGGAGTAACACTTGAATGTAATATTTAACTACAGAAAAACTGCAGCCATGTTTCGATTCATGCATCTTTAGCCCACTGAGTGTATTGTACTACAAATACACTAATAAAATTAAATAAACTCTTCAAACAAATAAATTTTTCTATTTGATCTAAAAAGATAAAAATCAACCTCTTTCTCTTACATGTATACTTATATATTTAACTGAAACCATATTTTTATTTTCTCTTTTGAATGCTGGAAATCAAAACCACTACTGCCTAATTTGAGGGATGTTGAGATGGTATGTAAGAATTTTTAGTGCACTGTGCTAGAAAAGGTGGATTTTAGTCACTACATCTTGTGTAACTAATTGATTTCCTGAAGAAAGAAAATTGGAAGCTTCTTTACAGGGTTAAGCCAGATGTTTTTTATGCCTTTTATTTTTAATTCTAAATGAAACATGCCCCAAATTATTGTACTTTGTATAGTACTAGGTGAAAATTAATGGACAATAAACTCTCCAGAGCACCACAGTGAAAAAATTTCTTCATCCTTTTCAAATAATTTATGAGCAAAAACTTTTTAACCATTACATATAGGATTCAAATTGATTTTCTCTTTCTGCTCAAAATAGAATTCTTTAGGTTTAGTCACCAAGTTGAACAAGAGTTCCTAGTACTCAACTATTACTTTTTTTCTGTTTCCATAGAAACGCATGTCAGCAAGATGAATATGGAAAATGGTACTTTGAAATAATCTCCATTTTGAACATAAAAGGAAAACAGGGTGGTGAACAGTAGCAATTATGTTAAAGCATCTTATCCCATTTTTCAGTTAGTACAACAGCAGTTTCCATGAAAATGGGAATGTGAGTAGCAACAAGGAGCAAGACAACCAAACTTCTGAAATTCAGTTATTCAAATTAATTAAGGGGAGATTTAGCTCCCCAGGCTTTCCTAAAAAAAAAAAAAAATTACAAAAATTTTCTAAATTTTCAGACCTCTTACTATTTTGTTCTATAGCACAGTTGCTGTAGCGAGGAGATTTGATGATCTTCTGAACATCCAGAAATCTACTGGAACACTGTCTCCTCTTTCTGATACATTCTGTATGTGACTAGAACAGAAAGTTAGTGCCTGTGAATCCATCTTTTATAGCGCATTCAAACATTTAGTTTTTAAAAATTGTGGGAAAAATAATAATAATAAAATAATCACACCATTTGACATCTGCTTTGTTTTTTGCATTGCAGAAACTACTTGAATCTATTTAATTATTACAGTGTGATCATTATCTTTGAGCAGATAATATGAATGGTGACAGTTGATGGCTAAGAAGACATCAGTAGAAAGACATAAGAAGACATAAGTAGAAACTTATGCCTTTGTACTACATGAGTAGTCTAAATTTTAGATCTACATCTAATGGAGGATCTGTTCTTTCATGCTGTCTGCACATTGTTTTCTGCATACACTATTTGAATAACATAGTATGTATACCTTACATGGATTTTACCCATTAATAGCATGCTATCTAACATTCATTTATATCCTCATGAGGCAAATACATTGAGTGGATTTATTTAGTCTACGTATCTGGTTGCTAATTGCCAATATAATGTTGAAATCACTTGTTTGTTTATCTATAACAGGCTTGGTAGAGTCAAGCTTTGTATCTTTGCGCTTAACTTTCTCCAGGAGCAGTGCTTTTGAAAGCAGTCTTTACAAGAGTTTGTGTTTTAAATCAATATATTACTCTGAGTTTTGTGACAGAAATAAAATCAAAATCAGATCATGTCTTTGTCTCATTTACAATTATATCAGTTTTAGGCTATCTTTTATAAGAAAAAAAAAGCTCAATGTACTCCAAATTTACTCTTACATTGCTGAAAGCAATAGATATCTATATTTTTGTCATATTTATCTTTCTTTTTATGTCTAATTTTTATTTTATGTCTTTGAAATGCTACATGAACATGTCATGCTCTGAGAAACCTATCAGCTAATATTTAAGTTTGTTTAATTTTGATTATGAGCTTGGAAAGATGCTATTCTGTCTACTTGGCGAATGGGAGACCGTAAATGACATTTCTATGCAATTAAAGGCTGAGGTGTTTGACAACCAGGAAAGGACATGTATTGAATTATAATATATTTCTAATATTTTTCCTCCCACATGATTCTACAAGTTCTCAAAAACCCATGATATTTTAAGAAATAGATTAGCACAGATTTTTCTTTAATGGTTTGAAATTTCACTGTTATTTTATCCTGTTCATCAGGATCACCTTTTAGGTATGGTAAGAATAGTCTCCTGACAAACGAAAAAATCACTCTTAGACTGTCACTGAGTTGGTGGACTTAAAAAAGCAGCAATTCCTAGCAGGAATGATTATTTTAAATGGCAAAAGTGTGGACATATTGTCCTAATGTCTAATACAGTCAGTTTCAGTGACATGGTGAGACAATCAGCTTGCATTAAGTTAAGTGTAGGAAAATGAATCTTTGGGGTTTCTTTAGTTTAGAGATTGCATTATATCCCAAATAATATCTTGCAAAATCTTTAATAAATGGAACAAATCATATCACATTTAGTATTGATAGAAGTTTGATTTTCATTATTTTAAATAAAAGGAGCCTGCACATAAGGCACATTCAGTTCTAGTTTACTTAGAGAAAAGTCAGGGAAGCAGAGAGTGTGAGTAGGTAACATGAATGATTATTCATCAGTGACAGCAAAAACAAAATAAATAGTCTATCAGACACAGATACACAAAAAATCTGCAAATTTTTTTCACTAGCCTCTTGGATTTACACAGTCCTATCTAAATAAAAGAAAGATATGACAGTTCATGCTGTTCAGGTTATAAGCTCAGAAATATAGCCTTGCTTATTAGAGAAGCTCTTAAACTATCAGCACCCTTGCTGAGAAAAAGATTTATGGGTAACCTTTGCTAGGTCAGTGACAATAAGACTGGAAAGTGGTTTTTAGAGAAAAAGCAGTCAGGTAGTTCAACATGAAATTAGATATGTTGCCAGACTCAGCAGGTACCTGATAATATGATTGAAATTCAGGATACCTATAAATAGAAAATAGTGCCTAGCATGCAGTCTGGGTCATGGGGAAGATGCTTTATCCTGTGATGTTTTCACTGTCCTGCATTTTTTTTTTTCAATGTCATACTACACATGTTGTTTTTTACCCACTAAAGCACGGAGACTGTTTCACTGTCCAGCATTTCTAGTCACAGTTTTTCTAGTGTGCTTTGTTGGAATAATTTGTCTTGTTCCCTGTATCAGTGTTGAATAGTGTTAGTACACTCACTCTATTTCTATTAAAAGAAAGATCTGATGATGCTGTGCAACCTGATTTAATGGAAAGTGTCCCTGCCCACGGCAGGGAGGTTGGAACTAGATGATCTTTAAGGTCCCTTTCAACCCAAATTGTTCTCTGATTATATGATTCTGAAGAAGAAATTTAAAAATCAACACTACAATATCCCCAAAGTAAAGGAAAGCTTTACTGGATTAAAGTTAGGGTTGTGGAAACTTCCTAACTATCCTCACAAATATGCAAGAAATTTGAATGAAAGATTTGAGAATGCAGTAATTGCTAAAATGCCAGAAGGAGAAATGAAAAGTATACAAATGTAAACTGTTGCTACATTTTATACTTTCTTCTTAAGTGACCATTACTAGATGCAAATGGATACTGATCTAAACAAAGATTTAAATGAAACTCTGGAATGCCATTTTTATATTCTTAATTGTGGTCATAGAATATGTGGCCCAAAATATCGTGCCCGCTAGCACTGATTGTGGATATACAAAATGAAAATATTTAGATGCACACCAATATGGAGAGTAAGATATGATTTCTGTCTGTATAACTCGTTCAGAATTGTTGCTTGTAGCTAGTGTGGAAATCACAGCCACGTGGACTACATCCTTTAAGTTAAACACACTCATACCTACTCTCCAACACCATAGTCGTACAGAATGGCACACACATACACTGTTAAATTCTTCTTTTACTCTCCGGAAATCTTAGTTCATATTAAATTGCTTAGTAGAAATGATCTTTGACTTGTACTTACAAACCACCTGTACTAAGAAAATGCTGGCTGGCCAAGGTTCAAACTAAGACAGGAACTATTCTGAGAGTTTACAATTTATCAGGACTGCAGAGAACAGACTTCCTGACAGAAGCATCTGGGAAATGAGTTCATCTGATCAAACACAGGCATCTGTGGTGCAGATCTCCCCATCTGATTTAGATGTTTAGACAGTCTTTATAATCAGTGGAGAGAAACAGGCTCATCTAGGGGAATGATTCACTCCATCATAAAGCAGACACTTAACATTTTCAGATTAATTGTTCCATGCAAGTGCCTATTTTTCTCTCTTCACTTTAAAGAGAATCCAGGAAGACAAATATACATGTCTCTATTGTAAATATTTAAAGATAAGACAAATGAATCCCAGACAAAATGCATGAAGATGTGCTGACTGAATCTGTGTCTTAATGCCTCCACAGGCATCTATCCATGATTTAAATTCAGATGTTGTAAAGCTCAGACTAATAGAGGACAAGAATTGATTTCCATACATCTGAGGGAAAAGTTCTTTCACAGATCTCTCTTGGTTTAATATCCCCGGTAAGTCTATAAACTTCTGATTCTACAGTGGAAAAGCAGAATTTGACTATACGTCTATCTACTTTAAAGAACCTGTTTATTGCCATTTTACTGGCTTATTTTCAGGCATTGATTTTATTTTTTCATAAATAATTAGGAATGGAAAATAGAAGCAGAAAGAATAGTTTTCTATTCATGGGGAAAGCAGAAATGAATCAAACATTTTACAATCCCTGTAACTTTACAAACAAAGTACAAAGGCTAGAAGATAGTTTTTATGCAAGGAGATAGTGTCTTTTCAAACTGTCCAAGGTTATGTTTGTTACAAACATAAACCAGCCAAAAATACACATGCTAAAGCCAAAGTCCCCCATAAGTCAAGATTTATTTAAGTGAATAGTGGTTGCAGGAATGAACTGTGAATGAGTCAGACACCACAATGAGTCCATCATGCTCTAAACCACTGAAAATTAATCAATAAATAACACATCTCTTAATGAAAAGGAAAAAAAATCAAAAACCAAACAAACCAAACCAAAGCAAAACAACAACAAAAACCAAAACAAACAAGCAAACCCCTGCAAAAAAAGAAAACACAACAGCCCTTTGATAACTTGTGGTTAAAGCACTAAATGAAATCATTGATTCCTGATTCTTCCACAAGCTTCTAGTGTAATACTTGATTGGTGGCTTTCAAGTATAGTTGATGAGTTGTCACTCTGTCCAACATGAATAATACTTATTTATAATTTTAGTTTTATTTATCAATGGAAATACCTTCTCAAATAACAAAAATAAAAATATCAGGGAAAATTAAACTATTCCAAATCATGTAATTAGTTCCACTTTCTACAGGACTTTCTTATCTCTTAACTTCTGTCAAAATGAAAAATTAGATAAGGATGAGGAAGAGTTCAGGTTGAAGCCATAGCTAAGATAGCTGAAGACAACATCTAGATTTAGATATTTAGTTTGTAATTTTTCAGATCTGCCAAATACCTAGGTACTTATTTAAATACAAAGAGCTATGGAAATCCAGTATTCTTCAATTAAAGATTATATAAATTCTCTTTCCTGATCAGGATGCTTTCCTGAGTCATGATGACATTGTAGGTTAAAGACTCCATTTTATTTTATGCACTAAGAAGGCAGTGCTTTTGGCTCAATGGCTTCTAAAGGACATTTTTTTCAGATCTTTGATATTATGTTTCCCATAGCTTCAACTTCTTCTAATTTCCTGCTTCAGGGAATATGAATGACTCATCTACTGAAAACTCCTGTAAAGAGAGCTGAGATTTTACACATGTTAGTTCATTGAAGTTTGGCAGGATGAGCTGAACTTCTAATAAATGCATGATATAAATCAACTACCATACAAATTGTCCAGGAACTTCTGTCAGTTTTCCTCCAATTTTCACTGACTTTGGACTGACTTGTGTGCTAAACAATTATCACTTCACTCACATTCTCTTGGATAAGGGTTTTAGACTAAAATTCTAGGACTCAGGTTTTAAAATATTTATTTGCATATTGC
Source organism: Pseudopipra pipra (assembly GCF_036250125.1). Taxonomy (NCBI): domain Eukaryota; kingdom Metazoa; phylum Chordata; class Aves; order Passeriformes; family Pipridae; genus Pseudopipra; species Pseudopipra pipra. The sequence goes on from NC_087550.1 coordinate 52,314,818, forward strand.
CAAACATGTTTTCACAAAGGTGGGACATTCTACGTTATTACGAAAGTCAACTTCTTTCACTGTTCTCTGAGTTACCTAAAAGTTTTCAGGTCTCAATGAGGAAAGTTATATGCCAAAGAACTGCTACTTCTTTTCCTTTCACAGTTCACTAGCGGTTGTAGAGTTTATTACAACAATTCGAGTGTTTCACATATACCAAGTGTAGGTTCCTCCTAATTCCTTCTCACATGTGTGTTGAAAAAGATTAAGAAAATGAAACATTTTCTCTCCTAACAGAAGTTAAAGTACATTAAATGGCCTTAGCTAAATCTCATGACAAAGCAAATATTTTATTTACTGTGTATAAAAATATATTCGGGTTTTTTAGTCACCCATGCAGTGGGATTCCTAATGTGAAATATTTCACTTTACCAACACAGAAGTAGTACTTTATAAGTTTATAAGTATATGTTAATATTTTATAAGGATATAAATAAACTTCTTCCCACATGACCTGCTATTTCAACAATTGTCATTCAGCCAATCAGAGTTGTGTGAGTAGAGACTGAGCAGAGTTTGGATAGTTCTCTAGACATTTTTCAACAAGTAGCTAATGTCTTATTTTTGCAAAATTATGCATTATAAGCATAATGCCAAAAATAATGATGTGCCATCTCAGACCTTAATTGTCCTTATTTCACTAGTAATGCAAGACCTTTGCATATTGCAGCAGGCATACAAGATTCAGGTAAGGATGGAGGAGGTATGCAAACACTGGGGAATTTCTAGGTTATATCAGATGCATTTCAAAGTTTTTCTCTTAAAGTCACAGAGAATTACCACAAACATATTTTCTATATCTTCCTGAACTTTCCTTTAGAAGCAGCTCATCAGATAATTCAGCATTTTGACTTCTTATTTTTTCTGTTTTTCTTCCAGGTGTGCAGTATTTATCTCTCTCTGTAAAGCATTGTCTAAATTGGTAAAAGGAAAATGACATATTGAAAAAGTGTTATGTGAAAACTATGAAATCATGCTTTAATAATATAATATTAACAGGGGCATCTATTTCAGTACTTCATTTACTCCCACCATTCCAGTACCTGAAGTTAGAATTCTCATGTATCTTCATCACAATCTACTTCTAACAGATATAAATTCTTTTTATTAATATTGCTACTTTTCCAAAAGAAGTTATGTTTTTGGAGTGCACAGTCATGCTTCTGAAAAACTTCAAACTATTGTCTAATATCACATTTCTAATCATATTCAAACCTTTAAGAGTTTACTTGCAGTTTTGAAATCTTGCAGAGGTAAATTTAGATGCAGATGTTTGCTTGCATTTTGAATTTTTTGATTGTGGATTGGCTAGAAGGTTTTCAAATACAGTATTCATCCAACATGTTTTATCATATCTTAAGTGGAGAATGGTTATGTTCAGTTATTATAAACCACTGAAGGTGAAAGTGAATCCACAGAGAAAGATACGACAACAAAACACAGATTGGATTATTTAATTATGCTTTGTTTTTATAAAATATAAATGGAAGTCTGCAGTGAAGCTGCACTAAGTTAAGATAGCAGAGGAAGTGTGACTTTGATAGCAAATAGTTAAGTGAAAATTCAGTTACATAAATAAAACACAACAGAATTAGACAATGTAACTGATTTATAATTTTAAAAGGAGCTTTCATACATTAATTCTATATTTGTTAACTTTGGAAAAAACCCTTCTTTTTCTTAAAAGTAAACATTATGTATTAGTAATATTTTGATGTAGCCTATACTGTAATAATGAGTTCCTTATGTCCATTTTTGCCATCCCTCTCAGTCTTCTTTTCATTCTCTGGTTTTACTGGGTAACATTTTATTTTTAGTGAGTGAGTTTTTACATGTTCTAGTCCTCTGAGAACAGAAAGGACAAGTAACTGAGAGAAGATGCTCAGGGTATGTCTAAGCTATTAAGTTAAAAAGGGACAGAAATTAAAACAACCCAGTCTGCAGCTGAGCTAGATATTAGGGCAAGTCTTTGCTAGAACCTAGACTGTCTTGGAATGAGATAGCCAGAGTGGTCCAAAAGAAAGCCAGGAGCTGGGTAAGGAGTAATCTACAGTGTGAAAACTCATCCCTTTATCTTCTTTTATTTAGTAACATAAAGTCTCAGATTTGTGATGATACTTATCAATATAAGGATAGAAATGAATACAACTAATTGCAACTTTATCATTATTCCTTTGAAAACCTGAAATTTACTGAAATAGATTGTAGAATAAAATTGCATATGCATTACTATCACAGTACAAAGAATGTAACAAACTAATTTTAACAGAATTACAACAAATACCTTATTTTAGACTGTCTTTAGAAATTTTACTTAGTAAGCTGTACTTCTCTCATTTGACACATAATATATGAATGTAACCCTGTTGCCTGTTCTCCATAACCAAATATTATGAATTCAGTTAAGAAACAATATTAGCAGTAAAACAACAAATAAGAGAATACGGCATATCTTGCACAGTACTGTTAAAGTAGTGTATACTTTTGTCTAATTAGACAACATGAAATTGAATCTTGTTTAAACGATGATCTGTTTAAACAATATCATTTTCCAGCCAGAGTTGCTTTCTTAAGAGCAGTCTCCAAGATGGTCATAAATACTGTTATCAAAAAACCCACCAAATAATGTTAACAGGAAAGTTGCTTGCTAATTTATTTCAGAGATAAGATATTTCAGTATTATTTCTGACAGATCAGAAAATAAGCACTTCAATATGCATAATGGGCAGTGAGATTTTATGGTGGAAAAGGTTCTTTTACTTTCTGCATAATAAATATTAATTTTTAGACACATTGAAAGTCAAAATTCTATACCTTCCTAAAATACAGATAAGTTCTGAAGAGTCATATGACACCTAGTAAGTACTTTCTGTCTTGTATTGTTTATAAGCATATTAGTGAGAAGTATAAATTAAGTATAATTGTCCTACTTTCTTTTAACTTAACTGATGTACTTTCTATGTATAATTTTTGACATATTTCTTAGTCGTAATATTGGTATACTTTTTAAGGAAAATGACCAAGTTTTGTAACAATATACTTGCAAAGACTGAACAGTGTGAAGAATAATGCTTAATGTGCGAATGTGGGTGTTTTGATTTCACTATTTTTTGAAGAGGGATATCTCTTTGGTTTATCGTTCCTGCAGCTTAGTTTCATTTTGCCATGGCCTTTCTTGACAGTCTAGAAAAAACTAGAACAGGGGGAGAAGTGTTTAAGTGTTTTTGTTCTTTTCCTCTGCCTCCCTTCTCTGTTTTATTTCATTATGCTAATGTAAAAATATTTTTATTTTTACTTTTTGTAAGTTTTTGGTTATTTTTTTTTTTTTTTTTTAAGAACAAGTATTGCTTAGTTTGGTCTACATAATCAAAATTTTCGGCTTGGTGGGGGAGTGGGGGAATTTTCTCTTTAGCTATTAAAGTGCTTTATAAAGTTTGGAGATCAAAGACTGCAGTGAAACTGAAATCTACATTGTTTAGTCACATTATGGCTTCCACATCAGAAAGTCCAGCCTACTAGGAAACAGCTCTTTTTAACTTTCTCTTCTGAGAGGAAAATATACATGAGAATTAAAATTACTTCCCCCTTCCATGGAGACTTCTGATGTTTTATGTAGATGTTTCATTAGAATGATACATGGTTAGAGTGATACATGGTTCACTAGGCTCAACCTGAAAGTACAGATATTTAAGTCACAAGTCTCAGATAATGAGATGATGTAATCTAGTGACAATGCTGATACATGTGTCAACCCTCTGAAGTTACTCAGTGGGAGTTAGAAGTTTCCAGGAGTTTGAACAATAGCTTTCTGGGATGACTGTTCTTGCAGCTGTTAGATTCCAAGTAAAATCGATTCTGTCACTTAATAAAGAGCATATAACTGATAGCAGAACACGAGGGTTTTCTTAGATAACATGACTGATTACTGCCTGAACTGGCCTTCAGATAGGTGTTACTGTTGTAGCTATTCTTATCTCTTACAGAATGAAGGAAAATCAAATAGAAGATAGGACAGTAGCTGACTGTGTGTTTCTTCTTAAGACAATAGAAGAAAAGTTAATTATCAGTGTCTGAAGGAAAAGCCTCCAGGAACACTTTTCATCTTGACCTGGGCACCTCTTCTGAGTGCCCAGCAGCTTGAGATCAGGTGCACACTCTACCTCCATCCCCTTCATGGATGACAGTGCATAAAGGAAAGAAGAGAGTGCTCACCTGCTCTCAGGATGAGAGCATGCACCAGCCCAATGCCAAAACATCAGCTGCTCTGAGTGCTATCGATGGATATACTATATGTGCCAGAGAATGTGTCTGTCTACAACTTAGATGTCACCTTTTCCTACTAAAACAAAGTGACAAGAAAACTTGTGTGAAGAATGGAAGTAGAAAAGAAACAGCTCTTCATTTAACCCAATGATTTAATAAAAAAATAGGAAAAAAAATCCTTAGTATTATTCCTCACCTTAACACCTCATTTGATGAAGAAAGAAGTGCTTTTGATAGAAATCCATAATGGTTCAAAACAATACAAAAGTAATACAATTCAGTGTCTTTATAATCAGGAAATATAAGAGAACAAATTTTATATGGGAGAGTTAGAAAATTAATAGACCAGAATAGACCAATAAATAGAGAAGCTTCTGAAACTGTGTAAAAATTAATTCTTCCTAAACAATATTATTTTAAAAGGGCAAGTTTATAATCCATCAAAGCTTGCTAAAAGATGCCAAAACTTATTTACGAACATGTCAGTGTTTTGTGGAGTATTTTTAATGAGGAAATTAAAATGGACTCATTATTTGGAGAACAAATATAACAAAGAAGAATAAGACAATGTGAGGTAAGGTAATTTAAAACTATCTTAGAGGAGAAAATACAACTGTTGCAGAGAATTATACAAATTAGATAATGAGAGAATAAATAGCTTGTCATTAATTCTTTCATGAGACTTCAGTATCAAGTGGTTTCTTTCATGATAGTCAGTTTCAACAGATTTTCCAATTCAAATACATTTTGAAATAACCTAATCTTCTTGATAATTTCAAAATGAAAAGTTGTTATTTCTCTGTTCAAAAAAATAGTGATGATGGAATTCAGCTCCAGGTTTTAGGCGCTTAGTGTGGGATTTTAATTTTTTTTCCTAAACATAAAGGTCTACCCACAGACTTCTAATGCTTCTGCATCATGCATATAACAGGCTCCAGAGAACATCTTTGCCCTCTTGAAAAAGCAACTGGAAGCCAGGTGAAATCTACTAAGAAATCTCAAGTGCCACAGAACACCATCTGCACTCAACATAATTGAGGCCCTGAATTGAATGTACATACATAAAAATAGCTAAATTCATCTAAATTATTATGCTGGTTAGTGGAGATCCAAGAACTAATTTGTCTAAACATAATTGGTAATGGGATTTGACATGTCAGACACTGTTGAAGACATCTGTGTAGAGTTGTTATACTTGACACAGAAGCACTACTAATATCCTTCTGTAACAGTAACTGAAACTACTCAAGATAGTCTAGCACATCTCAATGCCATTAGACATCCCTGTGTCAGCAAATGAATCATGCCATAAGTCAGTAAAATCAGTGGAAACTGAAGAGATAGACAATCAACCAGGTGTAAGTGTCTGCACGAGGATAAACTGATCCCTATCACCATGATATAGACTAGAGCTAGCACCATTTACAAAGCACCTGAGGGAGATGAGGGTTTTTTTTCTACCCGGATTAGCAGCTAGAGCATTATGAATGCAGCTAGTCTCTTTTGATTTGGAAACTGAACAAGCATCACATGAGACATCAGGAGAAATCAATTTGGGCTACAGTGAGTAATAGAAGATAACACTGATGAACAGTTTTATGAGTTGTTACACTGGAAATATTTAATAATAATATATGGAACTTTAGAGGTAGTTTACAGTGAAGTTAAAGCGGGAACTCTAAGAATAAAAATAAGAATAAGGGAATTTTAAGTACTGTTTGTGGAAGGTGTAGGTATGTAGCTGATGTGGAAGGTGTAGGTATGTAGCTGATTTTGAATCATAATATATAGTAATTTTTCATTCAGCAATGGACTAATTCACTGGACATTTTAGGTATGTTCTGCATTATCCTTAGTTTCTTCAATATACGGAAGATGAAGGAGATGAAGACTATATTGCAGGACAGAGATGTTAATTGGGTAATTGAGAAAGCTAAGAATAATGAGAAAAATATGAGTTATTCCCTATTGCACCTGAAGATATTTTTGAAACTTTCCTCTAAACTAACACACAAACTATTATTATATAGATCAAAATAATAAATTAATTCATAAACACAGTATTCAAAATATACCGTAGAAAGAATGAAGAATAAATGAGTGGGAAATCCATTGCTACTAGGTGATCAGCAAGATGGTAAGTACTTGTCACAATGAGAAAGGAAGAAAAGATGGCACACTGCACTCTAACATGAGACCTTTGACCTCTGTAAGTATGTGGGAGGACACTAATTTTACAGACTTACAAACTTGGTAGCTTTTATGTTTGTGGGGTTTTGTTTGTTTTTTTGTTTGTGGTTTTTTTAATTTTTTTTTTCCCAAGTAAAAGAATCAGCAACTTTTTTGGAGGCAAAAAAACCAGAATAGCATTTTCAAAAATTAAATGCTACTTCTGGACAAGATAGACAATCATCTTTACGGATTAAATAATATGTCTGAATGCTCCAGGGAAGTATTCTGTAAGAAATGTACTTCTATATCTGTGAAGAAAGATAAAGAATAAAGATGGAATGAAACAATCTAACTGGTAAAATCTAAGTCATATTTGTAAGGTAAAAATCTTTTCTAAATTCTTATAATAGCACCTATCACGAAAATATATGACTGAATTGCAAGAGATAATATCTAGTTACAGAAGGTATAGCGGAAGTAGTATATTCAGTTACCTTTAAATGTTTATATAGGCTTCACTGCCATAAATACTGTAAGAAGAAACCAAAATCAATGTCTGAACCCCACTGAATTTAGAAGGCAAATAAAAGTCCTCTAGCGTTGAGGGCTTAGGACAGCAGAGATGAAGCAATTTAATTTGAGTTTTCTCTAGTGCCCACGAGAAGCTAAATCAGGAAGAACTTATTTGCATTCTCCTCTGTGGCGAGCTGCAAACATTTGTGATAAGTGATACAAATAATTCTCATCACAACCTCACACTCAGATTCCATTTTTCACCCTGAACTGTCTTCTCATATGCCAGTTGCATTGGATCAAGGAACACTGACATTGTAATTTTAGATAGTTCCTTTGAATGTTTGCAGTAAGGAAATTGTCAACCTTTGCCACCCCAACCTTCTTGGCACTCTGCAAGACCCATAACTATTTGCATCTAAAGGTAATTTCAGGAGAACACAAAAAAAATCATCTAATGGAAATCATAGTTTAGTCTCTTACAGACTAAAAAGCTTTACTAATAGCCAAAAGCTTTTGAAAACGCATATTTCTGAATTAAATGAATAGTCATTTTATAGAAAAGAAACTATAATGAGAAACCAGTGATCTGTTCTAGACTTAAACTTCATTAAATTACCACAGTTTAATCTCTTTGTAAATATCAATGAGAAGAATTACATAAGACTACATGAATATGGTGGTAAACCTGGTGACAGTGAAAAGTTATGAGTGAAATGCGGGCAAAGATATATTCAAAGGCAAATGATGGAAATGGACCAACTCAAAACTTTATTTAAAAACACAGAGGCATCTTTCTGATCCTTGCTGTATACCTTCTGCTACGTTTGTCCAAGCCTTCGCTTTACTAAATTCTGCTTACAGTCCTATTTCTATCTCTTTCCATTTTTCTTCACTTTTTTCTTACCATTTTGCATTCATCTGCTAGGTTCTTCTTTCCTCAGAAATAACTACATATGTTACTAAACAGAAGGGATAGAGTGGGATTCTCCCAATGAGGCTAGGAAGAAGTAGATAGAAATCTTACAATTCTTGTGAGAACAAGAACCTTGTTGACCTGCTTGCACAAGATAAAGATTAAGATGGGGAGGAGTATGCTTATGGAAATAGGCGTAATCCAGTGAATTAATCCTTTAATAAAGTTTTCCTTTAAAATGCTTGACAGCTCCATTTTATTTGATTTTTGGAATATTTTATTCCATACTTTCATATAAATTTTAGAGATTTTCTACATCTTTTGCAGAGAAAGAGAAGCTGAGACTGCATCTTTGTTGCTGGTAAACAGCTCGAACATCCTGAACTATTGAGAAATAACTGTACAGTGATTATGCAAATCAGATAAGCTCAACCAACCAGTATGCAGAGAAAAGCATAGCTAAGGAAAAACCTATGCAGGTAGGCATCAATAGCTGTTCAGTGACTCTGTATTCTGATTGGCTTGAGCTTGTCTATTTCTGTGTGTTATTCTTGTATTGGTGAAAAGCTGAGACATACAAGACTGATTCTCAAAATATTTGGAGAATTATCTTGATTGCCTAAAGAATTTGGCTCTTTAAATGCATAAGAGATAAATTTAGCCACCAAATTTAACCTTTTCCATGGACTAGAGTAATGCCTTTTCATTTATTACTGCTTACAGCTGCAGTTCAATTGAAGAGGTGCACAATTAATAGCACAAAATATATTTGGAAAAAAATACACCAATTCAAGAGGAAGTTATTGTTCATGACTATGCTACAAGGTTTACAAATTTGTTATTTAAATTATTTGAATATACTTTATGATTAAATTTTCACCTAAGGACGTCTGTAGGATATAAGTTTTACTTCATTTTAACGTCTTAGATTATTTATTTTATACACTAACTGGTTTGAAGCAAGACTGAAATTATCCAAAGAACTCATATACCAAACACTGTGAAATATGGTATCTCCAAAAAGAATCTTCGCAATATTTCTGAAATATCAGAAGTTCCCAAATCCCACAGCAACACATTGAAACTAAATTCTTGTTAGAAATAGCAATAAACTTGTAGTTCCATACCAGCACTCCCATGCCATTTTACCCTCAATCACATATTTTCAGGCACAGGCCTTTCAGTTTTGAATTCCAGGTCTTCAGAGAGTAAAGTGACCTGAAGTGAATTTGCCAGCCATGAACTTTGTGCTGATTTGTTAAAATATGAAATATTTCAGATTTTTAATCATACAATAATTATATGCTTTGGCTGGGTCAACTGCTTTGTGGCAAGAAGAGAGCTCCACCACTAATATCAATAGCCTTAGGAATATATTAACACCTCATTATTTCCCATTATTATTCATTATTTTTATACTGTCAAATACTTAGGGTGGGACTAAGGATCCTTTTCCTGTGGCCTTATGCACAGGGGTTGTAAAAGAGTAGTACTAAGGAAAAGCTATTGCAGGAAAGTTAAAATTAGCAGTAAAAGTATAACCCAAAAAAACAACAGGGAGTCCTTAAAAAAGCATTAGGATTCTGAAAAGTTCTGAGTTCGTTGCTAGATGCTATTAATAAATTTGCACATAATTACATTAGTTAGGTTGAAATTATCTACTTTTATTTTTAGAGTTTTTGGTTTGGTTTGGGTTTTTTTGGCCAACAGCCACAACTGGAAGTAGGGGAAGTAGGTAGGGGAAGTGCCCTCAGCTTCCAGAGTGCTGTCCTATGACAGCTGAAGAAGGTGAGCAAGCTGAGGTTTTGTTGGCAGTCTGATGATCGTCAAATACATCAAGACAGATCTGAGGTGAGGCCAGAAGTCCAGTCAGTTCATTGGTGCTCTTGGGGCCTTGACACAAAGAACTAATTGAAACAGAGTGTTAGCCCCTTCTGTCTTGGTCTTGCTCTTCAGAGTGACATATTGATTAAAGCAAAGTTCTCTTTTGTGTCTATGGTGATTGGACACTACTTTATAGATTTTTATTTTTCCCTCCAAGAAAGGGATATATTTTCTTACTGAATTGCAGAAATTTAACAGTGTGATGAACAAAATATCACACCAAAATACAAAATATGCATACCTGGTGTTGTTAATTTCTGTGAGTTTTGTACGTGGCTCTGGAGGGGTGCATTATCAGAATGTAAAAAGTTGCAATCACAGCTGCTTTTCCATGGATTAATAACATAGATTAACATGTTCTAGAGGATGGAAAATCAGTAGACAGACCATTTAATTTCAATTGATTATGAATTGGAAATGATTCCATATATGCCTTTGGATCTGCTACTAAGATTGTTTAAAATGTCTGGATGTTGTGTTATTTAGTGTAACCACTTTACTATCTCCCATTGACCTATAATAAATTTCCATGGCCAGCTTGTAACACCTGGCTTTTAACTTTTCACATTGAAGTAGATTATCACAGGCTTACTACTGTACTTTAGCTTTGTTTGTTCTCTTGTACTAAAATTTGTCAAAGAAAAAGAAGCATAATCTCAAGAAACTTTATAAATTTTTTTATTTAATTCTAAATCACTTCCATTGCAGTGATACAGTCAGTATTTCTCTTGTGCTAGACATATACTACCAAAAATAATTGCATGTTATAATTTTATGTAAACAAGATTAATTGCTTAGGTGTCTACAAAGGATTTTACTGATTTCCAACCTTATTTGAATGCATAATCTTGTGATGGTGACATTGTAGCTAATTTCTCTCAAAATTATTTGGGTGACCTAAAAGAAAAAAAATCTAAAGCAAGGGAAGCTGTCTGGTTTATAGCGACCACAATACTGTTTCCTATTAGTACCTGTTCTGGAAAGATGGCAAAAATACATGGATCACTTCCAGGTGGCAGATGTCTTTCTTCTGAGGAAAGTAAACCAGAAATTGAAGGATACTGCATATTAATTGATCATAAAACAGAACTGAGAGTGGCATGAAGCACTAGAAAGGCTTCTAGTTTTGCAGAATGCACACTCCTTCTAATGTCTTTCGATTTTAAAATCTTCACTAGTGCTCTCCAGTGCTTGGAGAAAGTCACTGATGAAAAGACTCCATGGAAATGAGCAGGTTAATGAAGAAAAATCAATATATAAATTAATGGATTTGTGAATTTCTGTATTAAATGGAGATTTAGCCAATATAGTCACAACTCTTGCAGGCTATTTCTTATCTCTTCAAGTAAATATTTACACAACTGGATAGCAATCTAGATTTTACTGAAAGTTAAAGGCAAGTCAGGTTCTGAATATAGTTATCACTGCCATTTGATAAAGCCTAGATAGGGCCTCCCCTGGTCATGGGTGTCTCCCAGCCCTACCTTAAAGGGTTAGCCTCAGAGAGTCTACTAGCAAGAATAGTCACAAGGACTGCACTGTGTTCCAGAGACATTCATTCTCTTCCGGTATGTCAGCTCAGATAAAGACAACTATGTTTGGCCAGAAATATTCCACTCATTACATGTACAGTACCTGTCACATACAAAAGAAGGAGAGGGTCAGACGGTGTTCTGGTATACGAAAGATTGATTTGAACTCCTACTTTTTTTGCCTGACTAATTATCAGCTATTACATGTCCCATATGCTCTCTTGGTTGAAAGATATTAAGAATTAGATCTTTCTCAAACTGTCTTATTCAACTTCTTCCAAGTTTTGTACAATATTTAAATTCACACAAGCAAGAGAAGAGAAAGACTCCATAACCTCGTGAAAACCTGCTGGAATAGACTCAGAGTGCATCTAAACCAGGAAATTAATCAGACTTATAACCTTCTATCAGTAAAATTATGAACAGTTACAGAACAGTCTAAATCTATGATTTTAAATTTTCTTCTTTTCCGTTACTAGGTAGCCACATCCAAACTATGCAATAGGTTGTTCTTCCGTAACTGGCAATGAGTCAGGACATTATTTGAGACTGCTGACTGGCTTAGGACAAAACCAGACCTGAACTCTTATAATTTAATAGGTATGGATGGACAGGTTTGTGTATCGAGGAAGCTACTTACATTTTCTGACAGACGTTTAATTTACTAATAATGAAACAGTCTCATGTTACATTCCATATTTTAGTGAAGAATAAAGTATGTTGTATTAAGTTTATCTTGTACAAACTAGAAAATGCCTAATTTTTATGTTCCTACATTCACTTCTCTCCTTCTTTCAAGGAAATTATCTAATTATCTAATATGGTAGGTTGGACTTTGAATTTTTGAACTTCAGAAAGAGACTGGTGCAAAAAGGAAAAAGTAATACCACACAGGGAAAGAGGCCTTCCCAGGAAAGAACATGCTTTGGGATTGTGCACAAACAAAACCAGCAAAACCTAATTTTTGAATGCTTGAACACATTCAGGAAGGTCTTGATCTGGATGCCACCTAGCATCATGCTTCTCAAAGCAAAAAGGGGCAGCAGTGTGACAGTGGGGGTTTAGAGAGTGGCAGTCCCTGTAGAGCAGCCTTGGGGCATAGAAGCCTGTCACAGTCACCTAGAAGCTCCTGGGAGCTGCAGCTGAAGCTAGGTCTGAACAACTGCTAGACAAGCAGTGCCAGTGTTGTGCTTTTTGGTCCAGACTCCTTGTGTTTTCAGCTCAAGTGCAGTTTTATAACCAGCTTGCACTATGAAGCTGCATGTTACCAACACAATCCTCACTCAAACATTTCTCCCAGAGAGGTTTTTAGCACAGTAGCTTCTGCGCTTCACTCACAAGTATTTTTTGCTGTTAAAGTAAAAAATGCAGTACTGTCTTTCCTTATAACACTTTTTCTATGCAGTTATAGAACACTAAACAATTTCATTAAGTGACAATAGGGAATAATAAACCATTGATGTAGATGTGTGGAGTGTTAGCATCTCAAAGTTATTCCACTGAGAATCTGACAAAGACTTTCATGTGAAGACTCATTAGATAAGATAATCACTGGTTTAAGAATGAAAGAAAAGGGCAAGATAAAACACATCCAGTCTGATTCTTTGCAGAGGGCAGACAGAACATATGGCACAAATGAAGAATCATCAGAAATACTTTTTTCTTCATACACTGAATTAATTTGAAATTTTTGCTAATGGAATGGTGAACCTACCTTACTGAAACTCTGGTTTTCATTCAAGGCAACTCATCTTCAACAACCAGCAGAATCTTTCTAATTAGTAGAAACTTTTAAAGAGAGTCATTTTTGCATTGCTTTATGCTTGATAACACAACATTTTGTGTATTTTATCACATGTTTATAACGGTAGTTTTTCCTGTTGTCCTTATAACACTGGACTTGAATCACATAGCATGGACTCCAATAGTGAACTAAATATACAGTGATGATGCCAACCAGCTAACCACATCTGGATGAAGTTCAGGGAGTTGGAATTATGAGGACACACTGTGCAGACGTGGGTCACAATTTTGCAGAGTTCTTATCCTCTAAATGGCTGAAACACTCTAATTTCTGGATACATTTAGTCATGCTCATAATATTATTCCTACTAATAATTATTTTTATGTGCTGTTGTAGAAAATTGTTCAGAAAATATTTAAGTTTTGAAAAAAAAGTGAGCAAATAAACAGCAGAGGCATATACAATGAAAATCCCTGTAAGATCTAAGAAGATTTGAGTGAATAATTTGCAAGATGAAAACTAGATGAACGTATAAAATGTGCATCCAAAAGTGTTAATATTGCAACAAGGAGAACAATGTATTCTTATTGGAATAAAATACACAACTAGTATTTTTAGGTATATATATGTATATATAATTGTTATAAGGAAATATATCGATGATAACTAGACACACACCTATTGATGTAGGAATAAATTCATATACTTTACATTAGTTAAGAATTGTTGTATAATGTCTCTTTGCAGCATCAGCAAACATAAAAGCAACCCATACAACCTACAGTAGAATTATAGCTTCAACTGCTTGACAGTTCTCATCTTAACTTCCTTGCTTTTGTCATTATTTTAATTTCAAATGGGCCGATCAGGAGAAAATATGGTCTAACCAGATGGTTGTCAGAAATGCGCTTACCACTGTAATGCAATTGAGAGTTAGACAGCAAGCATTTGTGGCTCTGTACAATGTAAAATATTCCCACATTAACATGCCAAAAGAAATCAGAGTTGGAGAATATTCTATAGTTGTAATTCACCCTTTACTTTTTACATTTTAGAAATATCAAGAGCAGGAAAAAAACCTGCTAAGGACTATGCCAGAACCCGGAACTGACAAAGACACCGAGATGAAATAGACACGGAAGCTTCAGATCGTACCTGAACTTTCCAATTAGCTTTCTAAACAACCTGAAACAATTGATTCTGCTGAATCAAAAGCAGTAAGATTAATTAGATTAAAAATAAGTGAATATTAAGACAAACACCTGGCAAATTGATGATTTATTTGTAAATGCTTTCTGCCAACAAACTGCAGTCTTTTCTTGTGACATTTACAGTGTTATTGTTATTGAGTGATTCAATTATCAAACAAACAAATCTGAATTTATATGGATTAGCATATTTTGAACTCAGATGAAGTAGTCATGCACACTTGTATAAATTCAGGGAGGAGAAAAAAAAACACAAAAAAAAGAATAAGGAACTATCATTATTATTTCAAAAGGATATAAGTCTAAATCTATTCAAACAGGACTAACGAGCATATTCTAAAGTCCTCATAGTAAGTCTCCAATAGATCAGAAGATGTTTGCTTCTATTCTCTTACCTTAGAAGTGCAAAGGGTGGTTAAGGGAATGGTGAATGTATAATAAACAGGTATTTGTGCTTGCTACACAGTAAACACTTTTTCACTTGTTACCTTTCTAAATTTTCTTGTTTGGTGGACCTAGCCACAAGTACTGCTCATATATAGAAAACCTTTTCTACCCATTATAATGCTTACAGAGTTACTCAGTGCTTTTCAGTATTTCTGACTAGGCTGAATTTTACAGAAGAGACCGATGAGTGGGAATGATCATGATGGAAAGGTGAGGATCAGACTTTGAGTAGAAAAAAAGCTTTTGGAAGATAAATGGCATTTCAAGATTCTTCTAATAGGGCTTTAACATGTAGTTTTGGATATGTATGGAAATGAAGGATGTCAGTGATTATGAGTTTCTTTTCCAAATGTCCTTGCAGAGTTTTCTTTCTCTTTTCATCCTTCTCTCTACTCTCCTTTGTAGATTTTTTCAATGCCAGAAACAACCCTGACATATTGTTGTGAGTACCATGGCAGAGAGATTCGTGCTGCTTCTAATTCTACTTCACAGAAAGGAAACAGAAACCAGGAGAGAGGGTCTAAGAGGCTTCAGGATTTTCTACTTTGCTCTCTACGGTGTTGAAGGTGACATTGGTAAGGAGAAATGGAGAACACATACAAACACAAAATCCTTTCCTTCTCCCTCAGGAGAAAGAGCAATGGCCTGAGCACATAGGAGGTGAAGAAGGAAGAGGGTTCAGTCTAAGCAGAGTCAATCTTGTGAGCCAAAGATGAAATAGGTAGCTGCTTGCCTTAAAAAATGGGATACTTTGGTCCTGGTTTGAGTCAGATATACTTATTTCTCATATATCATGACCCCCTTCTCAGTATCCCTCCTCCCTCACCTTACTATTTATTTCCAAAGCAAGTAAGTCAATGTTACTAACTTATTTCTAAAAGTAGTCTCTTCCCAGAAAATAGCTGTTATGCAAGCCTCAGCTAATGTATTTATTAATTATTCTTGTTATCACCATCTGAGTCTTTCTGCTGTGCCTTCTGCAACTGGACATGCCTGTCTCGTATTGGCCTTTTCAGCCACCAACATGCTTGCAACAAACGTGGGTAAAGCCCTTCCCAAATCTTTGTTCGCGAAGCCCAGCCATGATGATGATGTTATCACTTGGTTGTTTCTTCTGGTGACAGGTTCCTAGAACAATATTCAGTTGTTAGCTTTAGGATACCACTAGTACTTTTTCAACCTAAATTTCAATCAGTAACATTGGCAGAAGGAAGGTTCTTGGGTTTGGCTTTATTACTCTGTGTGGAAAGAAATAGCGTACTCAAGGACTTCTTGTGCCTGAAAGTCTTGAAAACATAGAATGATTGTGATTTGAGGTTGGAGGTTTTTTTTTTGTTTGTTTTTTTTGTTTTTTTTTTCTCACTATTCTAGAGATTCCAGACACAGAGAAACTGGTTACAGAGACTAAGATTTTAGAGGAAGAAACCCTCTAGAGCAGAATTGTTAAAGCTAGAATTAGGACTGGTGACCAACTGTGTAGAAGTTTAGGATAAAAGTATGGATTCAGTCTGGTAATTAAGAGCTATATGAAAATTTTTTGAGCATTCCTGCTGTTGGCATGATGAAGAGTGTTTTGCAATTAATGAGGGAACAGTAATATAGAATATTCACATATTATGAGACCTTGCATACTATCACTCTCCTGGAGATGAGTACAAAGTACTTCTAAGAAAGATGAATGTCATTACCATGACTTGTCTATGGTTTAGTTTGGCTTTTTATCCTACTTGTGCTTTTCAGCTACAAAATTTATGATTGCCATTTCTATTTCAGTGTACTAAAATCTTCGTACTTGAGCATAATCCCATTGTCCTACATGCTTTGATGAGAAAAAGGTGATACTTTATTTTTAGGTTTTTGCTGACTAAAGGCCAGATTGCCTCTATGAATGAGGCTAGTAATAAGCAAATTCAAAGTCAATAGTAATGGAAAAATTTGGATCAGAAAGGCATAAAGAGTGTGGATGTTTTAATTTCTTCTCCCACTGTGTGGAGTTTATTTCTGTGGATGGTTACCTACGTAATGGTTGTAGCATGGAATTTGTTTACCTGTATTGTCAGACTGATTGTCAGAGTTTTGAGCTGGGTTATAAGTATTGGATGTGCTCCTGATGATATTAACAATATCAAAGAAGCTATAGTGGAAAGAACTTTTATTCATTTAATTTTAAATTTTTTTCTTGGGAATCAGTTGCATGGCTTATCTTGAGTAAGTGGGAAAATATTTTCAATAAAATAATACTGCAGCATGAAAGAATACCTTGTGATTCATCTAAGTCTGTTGAACATTTGTACCCTGTAATTTCTTCCTCTTGCAGATACTTATCTAAAGGGTCTATGTGTGTGCTTGTAGTTGAAAGTCCCATGTCAGTGCTTGCAGTCCATTCTGCCCATCAATTAACTTATGAATAGATAATCTGTCCCACATTCCTCATTTATGGTCTTTTATTTTCCAGAGATATTACAAAATCCAACTTTTTAAACATATTGCCCTCTACAGTGCTTCTATAACCCCTTTCTTATTTTGTAGCCTGTAATTCTCATGGAACAGAATCTTTCTGGCTTACCTTTTCTATAGATATCTTTCCAGGCTTGTTGTCATTAACAATTATTAAACATATTTTGAATATCAAAGGTCAATTTCTTACCAGTTTTTCACTGTTTGGTAATCATTCATACCTGTATAGTGTGAGTATAAGCCACCAGCATAAACTGGAATCATTTTATAACCACTTAACACAGGAATAATTGGCAGTAAATAGTGCAAGGTAGTGGAAATATAGGTGATAGACATGCAATTATATTAAAAAAATCAATAAAAGCTCTTCCAAATAACAACCATGGCATAAACAAAATAGAACAAAATCAATAAACTTAAAAATACCCTTCATTGTCCTTTCAAGCGCTAAGAAAAAAAAAAAGTCTACATCATCACTTTAATGCCAGAAAATCTGAGCTATATTACACAGAATCACAGAATATGCTGAGTTGGAAAGGACACACAAGAATCATCGAGTCCAACCCTTAGCCCTGCACGGGACCATCCTCAACAGTCACAGCATGTGCCCAAACACTTCTTGAACTCTGTCAGGCTTGGTGCTATGACCACTTCCCTGGGGTGCCTGTTCCAGCACCCAGCCATCCTCTGGGTGAGGAACCTTTTTCTCATAGCCAACCTAAACCTCCCCTGACACCACTTCAGGCCATTCCCTTGGGTTCTGTCATTGTTTATCACAGAGTCTGCCCCTCAAAGGTCTCCCCTCAGTCTCTTGTTCTCCAGGCTGAACAGGCCAAGTGACCAACTGAGATGATAGTGATTTCTAGAACTATTCATTAAAAAAAAAACAACAAAACTCCTAGCTACTTTGGACATTAAAGCTTAAGCAAAATAACCACAAAATAGAGGTTTATTTCCCAAAACTAAAACTATGATAGATCATTGCATAAAAAGGGAAAAAAAGGGGGGGATTTCTATTCTTGTCTGACAGAAAATCAACCGTTTCTATTAGTTTTCTAATTCTCCTATTCAACATATTCAGTAATTATGTAAATATATGTTGTTAAATAAGTAGTTTTTTCAGGATTTTTTTCACTAAGAACATAATAGAAACAGAAAACTGAAAATATGAGACTGAACGTAAAAAGAATAAATAAAAAAATAGGAGAGAGACGTGCAGGTTGCCATACTAATTCCTGTTCATTCAGTGAGAAACTCTGTTTTGAAGTAGTGTTGAAACTATCAGAGCAAATTTGACATGTGCAGTGAAGTGCTGCAGAATCTCAAGCATCTGACTTAGAATTTAACTCCAGCCTGTCACATAATGCACCCAAGCAGAGACTGTGGAGAATTTCAACATTAGTTTACTGCAGTTCGGACAGATGTTCTGGCTTCATCTGTGTCCTAGTGTTCATTGATGGAATTACCCAATTACTCTTTTTTTCATAAGCAGGTGAGTGAATCAATGTACATAAGATGAAATTTCTGAGATGCGAATATGTGAGACATTCAATGTCAGGACAAGATGCTGAGATGCCAACAGGACACAGTAGTAGAAATCAAGGCATTGTTTATTTTTGCAGAATAAAATATCTAAAATCTTTGCCAAAAACTATTCTGAGGAAATGCTTAATGTGTTTTACCCATCTCTGAAAGAAAACTCAGGCACCTGTTGTGTAAGCAAAAAAAAACTGCCTGGTTTTCATGTTAGGACAAAAAAAAAAAAGAAAAAGAAACAGCAAACACCTGAAACAAATAAAAAACCCTCAACAAATGCCACTTTGTGTCGACATGGGAAATCTGTATATGTGTGAGTGTTCAAGGTATGTCTATGTTCAAGAAGAAGCAGAGGAGGAGTTGAGTGTCTGTGGACTAGACAATAGGAAGTTTGAATAGTCATATCAGTTTATGCAAACACTGAAATAAACAGATAGGATGTTTCAAGGAGCTGTGAATGGAAGTGGGAGGATCAATAGAGAAGTGAAAGAATAACTGAAAGGGAGTGTTGAGATTAAAGAAGCACACCAAATAACACTAAATTATTATAGTAAAGAAATTGTTGAACAACAAAATGCTAAATGCAAAAGAAAAACAAAGAAAAAAACTTTAAAAGAACACACACTAGTTTGATTGGTTGGAAAAAAAATCAGAAATAGAGTCAAAATATGTAATTAAATGAGACAGTTAGAAATGTGGGACACTGAAGATTGCCTAAGGCAGCAGGGAGTCCAGAGCCAACTTTGACTACAACATTTGAAAATCATTGCAATCTGATGTTTGCAAGTGATTTGAGTACAGTAACTTTGAAGGATTTGTTGCTTCCAATTTCTGTGACAGCAGGCTAGTCCTTTGCTGATTTATCAGGAGGTACATTTTTTCAGCAGTGTACACAATTTCTGACTACAAAACTTATACAATGTCATTTCCTACTTCCAGAAGTTATAAAATGTTTCAGAATACTTAAGACTTTAGATGTCTGTATTGAGTGACATACAATTTGTTCCAAATTGATCTGATTACAGAAAGTGAAAGAAGTGGAAACTTGAGCTGCCCTTTTTTTCATGCAAAACAACAACAACAAAATAGGTGAATATTGTGCCTTGAAATGCACATCTCAAAGTTGAATTATATTTAGCTAATGACAGATCTAAATTGTAGAAGTCTACATCTGAGTTAGTCTCATCTCTTTGTAGAGAAACAGACTGCTCTAGGACACAATTAATATCATCAAAAAGTAGCTGGCTAAAACAGATCTGTTGTATTTTATTTATTTTACAAATGCTATTTTATTTTCACAGGGGCTGAGGTGAAGAGTTCAAGTGATGGTTCGAAGTAAATCCCACACAGACTGTCTGGTACAGAACTTCCCTACTAGATGCCTGATAAAACAGTAGGGAAGAACAAATGCCTCTTTCCTCCTCACATAAAGGGAAAATACTGATAAGACTTCTTTTTCTCATACTGTCTCTTGACAAGTGGTATTTGCAAGACATAGCTGCTCACTCTAAGCCAAAACATCTTTTTCTCATGACGGAAAATGATGAGACCAGGTGAAAATGAAAACATGACACAACTGGCCAGTTTCTTAGGATTTTGCCTTTCTACCTGACACATCTATGACTTCTATTAATTGATGTGCTGCTTTAAAAGTAAACCAGCAGAAGAAGTGAAACCAACTCAAGAGAGACTACAAGTCAAAGTTACAATTTACTAAAAAACATTACAATAAATGCAATGATACAGGGAAAACTGGTTTCCACCCCCAAAACCAGATGTATAACCCAGTACCCTGGGACAAGAACAGAATGGGCACCTTGTGGCCCCTTGGCTGCAAAATAAAAGGAAAAGGAAAACCTGTTGGTGTGGTTGATGGTGGCAGTTCTGTCAAAGTAATGATCACAATCTTGTTGAGAGTGGCAGTCACAGTCCTGTTGAAGTTCTGGTCCTCCTCTGAATCCAACTAGTGGTACCAGAAGTCCCAAAACCCCAAGATTATATACGCTTAGGTTCAGATGGGAATGCCCAGTAGCTCCTCTAGGGTAGGGAGTTTCACAGTGAGTGATTTAATTCTGTGAATCATGGGATATTTTTGGAATCTTACATGGTTTAGGTCTTTGCAGCTGCCTATTGTGCCAGTCCATTGTGGCTCACTAGCAGAGATGACCCCTCAGGCTGGGTGTGAAGGTGGTAATGCTTCCTTGGAAGGGCATTATCACCACTGAGTCATTCATGTGAAGACAAGGAAACACTCCCCTGCTCAGCTTGTAACCTGAGGTGTCAGGTGTGCCCTGGGCAGCTGCTGCAAATGATCCATTTATTAACAGTCCATCAGAAATTACATAGAGGGTGTAGAATACACAGTTTTGGTTATACCCACGTAGTGATAAACTGGTCCTGGCCCCTGTAACTAGGACAATTGATTAATTATTTTATCAGCTCCAACGATAGCATCACATGCATGGTTTGCATAATTGTCACGTACCTTGGAAGGCTGTATCTAGTTGATTCCCAGTACACCTGTCTGCATGATATGTTAACAACTCCTCAGAGTCTGTTTCAGTCTCTCAAGCTTATCTTTTGCTCTGTACTACTTAATGTCTCAGTTTAATGATATTGAAAGTGTTTTGCTAAGGAGGGTGAGTTATGAGATAGACCAAACTCCTCTCTCGGCAATTGGAAATCCAAAATTAAGAGGCTCCAATCGAGGAAGTATGGAAAAAAAATAAAAAGAAAATAACAACCCTTTATTAAAGGATATATGTGTATTGGCAAAAACAGCAAAAGAACACAAAAACAACCAAACAATAAGCCTGCACCCAAAAAGTCCCCTTCAAAAAGGGAACAGTTTGATACTTCTCTGTCCTCTGGCGTGATTCTAATCACGGTTGGCAGAGGACGCTGTTGGATCACTGGAGGGGCAGAGCCTGCAGTGCTCGGTGTTGGTCAGCAGGGGGGCGCTGTTGGGCTCCGGTGGTCGCCGCGTGAGGCCCCGGATCGCAGGAGAAGCCAAAAAATGGAGATTTTCCCCCCCACCGAGGAGGGGAAGGGGAAAAGGGGAAAGAAGGGCGGTTTCTTTCCCACTAAACTCACGCTGTCTGTGGCTGGCTGTGGCCAGGACTCCCCCTTTCGTCAATGAGCACAAAACTCTCCAATGAAATCTGACAGATTTGAGCTGGAGACAGAGCAGCGCATAGGCAAGCTGAGGCCAGAGAGCAGCCAGACAACCAGGTCGACAGCAAAATGGCCTCAGAACTTTTTCAACACACACACACACACCTTGCCTCTGTTAAGGCAAAAAGAGAAGCGCCCCTTTCCAAGCAGAGGAGGGGAGAAAAACTCCTCATCCCCACCCCTGCACACACACACTCCAGCCTTAGAGAGGGCTATCAGCCTGGAATGAGCCAGCCAGCTCCTTTGTGTAGATCAATCACCCAAGGCAAAAAAGCTGTCCTCCCCACTCAACATCCCTCTCCCACATTGCAGCAGGGGAAAGAAAATTCCCATTTGGCTTTTTTTCAGAACAAGTGAACCCATGACAACTCTTAACACGATGTACAACTTGATTCCTGTTCCAGCTAGTGTGTCATCTCAGAGCCAACTGGAAATTCCGTCACCAGAATCACATAACGGGTAAGGTTGGAATGGACAATAGTTGTTATCTGGTCCAACCTCCCTGCTCAAGCAGTCATCCTAAAGCACATTGCACAGGATTGAATCCAGACAATTCTTGAATATCTCCAGTGAGGAAAATTTCACAATCTCTCTAGGAAATCTGTTCCAGTGTGTGGTCACCCACACAGTAAAGACATCCGTCTTTATATTCAGATGGAACTTTCTGTGCCTTGGTTTCTGCCCATTGCCTCTCGTCCTATTGCTTGGCACCACCGTGAAGGGCCTGGGTCCATCCTCTTGGCACCCTGCCTTCAGACACTTACATACATTGACAAGGTCCCCTTTTAGTCGTCTCTTCTGAAGGCTGAACTGGCCCAGCTTTCTCAGCCTTTCATCATAAGAGAGATGCTCCCATCCACCAGTCATCATCATTGCCTTCTGCTGGACCTGATCCAGGAGCTCCATCTCTCTCTCATACTGAGGAGCCCAGAACTGGACACAGCATTCCAGATGTGGCCTCACTAGGGCTGAGTAGAATTGTAGGATCACCTCCCTTGACTTGCGGGCAATGCTCTTCCTAATGCACCCCAGGATAACAGTGGCCTTCTTGGCCACCAGGGCACACAGCTGGCTCATGAACAGATTGTTGTCCCTCAGGACCCCAGGTCCTTCTCCTCAGAGCTGCTTTCCAGCAGGTTGGCCTCAGCCTGTACTGGTGCAGTGGGTTATTCTTACTCAGGTGCAGGACCCTGCATTTGCCTTTGTTGAATTTCAGACAGTTCTTTTCTGCTCCAGGGTGTTGACTGCTCCTTCCAGCTTTGTGACGTCAGTGAACTTGCTGAGGTGGCATCTGCTGCTTCATCCAAGTCATTGATGAATAAGTTAAACAATACTTGGCCCAGTATTGAACCTTGGGGGACACCACTAGTGACAACACTTTAAATAGACCCTTTGCCAGTAATTACAACCTCTAGGATCTGCCATTCGGACAGCTCTTAACCAACTTCACTATCTACACTTCCTGAGTTTACCTATGAGGATGTTGTGACAGACAGTGATGAAAGCCTTGATGAAGTCAAAGTAGACAACATCCACTGTTCTCCCCTCATCCATTCAGATAGTTGTTTCATTCTAGAAGGCAATCAAATTGGTCACAGTTGATATAAATAAGCACCACTTTACAATACAGTCTTGCTTTCTGTGGTTTTGCTTTATATTTCTTCTATGTTGCAGCCAAAAATAAAACATGTAAATGTAAAACATGTAAACAGGTAAAATAAAACATGTCTGAAAATGTGATGTACAGTGTAATATTTTTTTTTCAGTGCTGTAGGACAGTTTAAAGTCAAGTAAATCCTCAAGAACAGCTGTGGCAATATGAATACTTTCCCTGACTCTCAGAGTCAGAGGGTTTTTTCGTTTCTTCTTCTGCCATTTTTGGAGATATTTTGCATTTCATGTGTTAACCACAGGGATAAACTCAGATGAGATGATACTTAGAGTTTACCTTTGAATTCACCATAGAGATAATTTTTTCTAGTGTGACAAACCATATTCCATATGTGGTTCTCATTCTTAAAGTAAATTACCATCTATGGTATTTTGGTGCTCTATGACTGTATTTGATTTACAAATATGGTCCACATAATAGGAATTTTTCAGGCCATTCTATGGTTGTGGCTTTGTTCTGAATTTTTGTTTACTGCTGTTTCATATTCATTATTCTACACATTATTTGCTACCTCATTTATTTCAAAAAGTGCTTTCATACTGAACTACAGTTTGTTGCAATTCATAGCTGTCTTCTCTTTATGCATATGCTTTTCAGTTGGTCTATGACTTAGTACAGTGGGACAAAGAGTTAATGAACTTTTATCAATGCGATGTTGTTATGATACCCTTTTGAATTTTTATACTGCTGCAATCATACTCTTGGTGGAGCTTTTGTTTTATTTATCAGGTTTTGCTATGTATATGCACAGTTTTTATTATCTGTATTTTAAACACATGTAAAGCATTGTCAGCAAAGGAAAATGATCTAATAAATCTTATTGTTTTTCAAAGAGCAGAAATGTGTCATACACGATGTCATAAATATGAAACCATTTCTTTCCACAGCCAATAATGCATTTTTACAGTTATGTCAGTGTTGGGTTATGACTATCACTTTCACTTTTGATAACTGAGAAGCAAAAGTTGTTTAGAAAAATAAAAATTAGACTGGTAAATATGTATCTGAAAATGCAGAAAATACTAGATACACAAAAACAAATTCTGGTTTTAATTGTCTACCTATCCACTGGAAGTCATGATATAGGAAGAAAATACTGAATTTGCTTGAGGAAAATTATCTAAACCTTTGAACTACAAAATTATTAATCATATGCATAAAATGCTACTGAATGTTGTTAATGTGTGTACTAAGGAGCATCTTTTTTCTTCCTTCTCACAGGTTTTCTTCTTTTTTCTGTGCTGGAAGGATTTACTTTCTTCTCATTAAGAAAGGAGATTCCTAGCTAGGGTGTAAATAGTCAACGAATCGTAAAGCCACTCTACTTTTTAGTATTTGGAAATATGTCCTAGCTATAGGTTATTCAGTAATGCAAGGTAGAGAAACATAGAATTTTCTACAGAAATTGATCAATTCTTGTTGAATTAAATAATAAAGTTCTTACTAAGCCACTAGGAACATGATTGGATAGCCAAAGGATTTAGCTACTCAACTATAAATTAGTAAACCTGGCATTTACTGCCTCTTGATGTTTTACATTTGAAGTATTTACCGAAGCATGTAGGTGAGTACCCTAACGACCAGGCTGAGCAAACAGGATTCATTTCTTTCTTACCTCAGCGAATGTTCCATATGTTATGGAATTGCAACATCTTCAACAGAAGGGAATGACATCACTCAACAGCCAAGACCAGTGCCAAATGCTTTCGCTACCCTCGTCTTCTTAGCATCCACCTGGTAAAGAAAGCAACTAGCTTCAAGTCTTCTGAGTCAGTGAAAGAAGACCTGGGTTAAGGACAGGTCAATTATATGTTTCTTTGCATTAAGCAATAAGCTTATTGCAAAGGTTTCTTTGCAAACAGCAATAAACAGGTGTACTAGACAACCCCAAAGTATGAATAATTGAATTGATCTTAGAACAAGACACTTCATGTTTTAAAAAAAAAAGGAAATGTCAGAAAAGAATCACCTTTACTCATTTGCCCTTAAATTTTCTATTGAAAGCTTTGAATAACTTTTAACTTTTTTTTTTAATTAAAAAGAACAAACAAATGATAAATTTTACCAGGACTTAAAAGCTGTTTACACGAGATTATGTAGAATCTCTTT
This sequence comes from Pseudopipra pipra, assembly GCF_036250125.1. Taxonomy (NCBI): domain Eukaryota; kingdom Metazoa; phylum Chordata; class Aves; order Passeriformes; family Pipridae; genus Pseudopipra; species Pseudopipra pipra. Next base: position 52,340,484 of record NC_087550.1, read on the forward strand.
GGGACCAGTTTTGACATTCATAAACTGCTTGAGAACAATGGAAACTGATACAAATTATTGAAATAAGAGTGCACCGAAGCATGAGCAAAAAAGAACATACATAAATATTCATTTAATTCTCAACTTCATGAGCTACTACAAAAAGTAGTTAAATCTAAATAGGTTAAAGGGGAGTTTTATATGCCAACCTTTAAAAATGCTGCACTGTTTTATTACAGAAACTTGTACATACATGTATATAATGATATTATTTAAAAAAAAATATTGTCAGTGGAAACTTTGTGTAGGATTATGACTCAAAATAAATTTTAAAAAAAACAATTATGAAGTAAAGAAGGAGGAATAGATTAATCCCATAAAAGCATCTGACACATTTCAGTCAAAAACTGTGATTTCCTGATATAAATAAATCATCTACTCTGAAGTACATAAAAACTCACAAAGCCAAATATAAAAAAAACCCCCAAAACAAAAACAAACCAAAACAAAAAAGAATCTTAAAAAAGGTAACCCACCTAGCTGACAAAAGGAAGCCAGCTGAGGGATTTTTTTTTTTATTTTGGTGAGGCTTTTGATATTGTCTCTCACAGTATCCTTCAGGACAAATCTTAAAGCATACAGCTGGAATAAACACACCATCCAGCTCGTGGTTTGGATGCAAAGGGTTTTAACGAATGGGGGTTATATCAGCTGGTGACTGGTCACTAGCGGGGCTCTGCATGGCTCCATCTCAGGACCCGTGCTCCTCGACATCTTCATAAATAACTTGGATGCAGCACTGGAAGGTATACCAAGTAAGTTTGCCAATGGTACTAAACTGGGAGAAGCTGTAGATTCACTCAAAGGCAGAGAGGCCCTGCAGAGAGACCTTGAAAAATTAGAGGGCTGGGCAGTCACTAACTTTATGAAGTTTAGCAAAGACAAGTTCCAGGATCTGTACCACAGGCAGGACAATCCTGGATGTACATACAGACTGGAGAACAAGAAGCTGGAGAGCAGCCCCACAGAAAGGGACCTGGGGGTCCTGATCAATGGCAAGTTGAATATGAGTCAGCAGTGCCCTGGCAGCCAGGAGGGCCAACCCTGTCCTGGGAGGCATCAGGCAAAGCATCCCCAGCTGGTCAAGGGAGGGGATTCTGCTCTGCTGTGCACTGGTGCAGCCTCTCCTTGAATATTGTGTGCAGTTTTGGGTGCCACAATATAAGAAAGATGTTAAGCTTTTGGAGAATGTCCAAGGGAAGGTAATGAAGATGGTGAAGGGCCTTGAGAGGAAGTCATAAGAGGAGTGTCTGAGGTCACTTGGTCTGTTCAGCCTGGAGAGGAGGAGACTGAGGGGAGACCTCAACACAATCTACAACTTCCTCACAAAGGGAAGCAGTGGTGCAGGCACTGATCTCTTTGTGGTGACCAGTGACAGGACCCAAGGGAATGGCATGATGCCGTGCCAAGGGAGGTTTAAGTTGTAAACTGGGAAAAGGTTTTTCACCTAGAGGGTGGCTGGGCACTGAAACAGACTCTCCAGGGAAGTGGTCAAAGCACCAAGGCTGATAGAGTTCAAGAAGGCCAGAAATTGGACTTCGATGATCCTTGTGTGTCCCTTTCAACTCAGGATATTCTATGATTCTATGATTTTAAGATAGATGCATGAGATTGTCCCTGTTTCTACTCATTTGCCAGCTAGTGGAAAATTTCAATCTAGAGAGTAAAAGTAGTTCTTTATACTCACCCCACATTTAGATATTTGTTAAATATTCTTTTCTTTTTCCTTTTCAAGATATGAGAGGGTTGTTTTGCAGCCAAAAGTCAACAATGGCTTAGGACATTGGAGGTATCCAGGATATAATGCTGGGTCATCAGCTTAAAAAAACATAGGCAAGCAAAAAGTTCTGGAGAAGTATCATGGGAATCCATTAACTTAGAAATGTGAATATGAACACAGCTCTGATAGACTTAATTCACAGCATCTCCTCTTCCTGATGTAACTCCGCAATGCTTACTTTATTCTTTAAAGCACTGAAATATAGCAGATATGTAATCTTAAAGAAAAAAAAAAGCTGACCACCAAAGATTAGGTTGGGAGTGCTCTATGTTTTTATTTATTTCTACAAGCACAGAAACACACAGACTGCTACAAAGAAAAGTAAATCCATTCCACACAGACCAAATACATAAATTCTGCTCTCATACCACAAAAGTTCAAAGACAGTGAGTAAGCAGATATTGTAACAACCCAATGCTCCTCACTTCTATCGTAAGTAATGTAATCAGACTAAGAAAAAGGAAACCTTGAATTGTGGAGCATTCAATGTCCCATGCAAATCAAACTTCAGAACTTTTCATTCTAAGTGAAAAAAAAATATTTAATATTCCAGGTATTTTAATATCTATATTATTAAATAAGATATTCTGGAATTTAACCGCCACCCTAAACACATGATAACAAAGGTATTCCTGGTAGACCCTGTAGCAAAATCCTCATATATAATTACCAAATTGTTTTAAAATAATCAAGTGCAAAGTTGAAATTTGACATATTTTTCACATAATATCATTTTATTGGTGTTGTTACAATGATACAACAGCAAGAACAAAAATTACCCAGAAGGAACACAACCCCCCCAAAAATGCCAAAAACCAAAAAGAACTTCTGAAAAAAATCCAGAGCTGGTAAAAGAAAAACCAAACCAAAACAAAAATATGCAAACCTTCATTTGTTATATCATTTTATATATTTGAGCAGCAAACATTTCAAGATCTTTTGGTTGTCTTACAAACAAAAAAATAGACTTTACTCACGAGTATTTTTAGCATTATTGTTCACTGCCTTAGGAATACTTAAGTGTAAAACTATTATTTGGTGTTATGTCAAAATTTATTTTTTTTTTACGAACAGAGCAGATTTTAGAAGCTCAAAAAATATCAGCTTGAGATAGGTTTTAATTAGTAAGAATTTTATTTTTATTAAAGGTGTTTTTTCATCTTTTATGTCAAAATTGTTATTCTAAGAGGAAATATTCTCAGGGTCAAATATTTGCATGAGCAAAGACTCAAGAAACAGGACTTAGAATTGTGATAATAACCAGCGGAGATGTCATGGAAACTTTGCCTTAGTCTTAGTCTTTATAATAAATGCCATGGATTTTTCTAAGCTTAAGATTTGCAGCAATCAATTTGGATAGTATTGGTTTTTCGGAAGCCTTGGAATGACAGGGGTGGTAGATTTAAGTCGGAGGTGAAACACTAGCCTACCATACTAAATCAACTGCAGTAGATTCTTAAAGCATTGAAGCTAGGGACCACGGATAAAATTTTTTACCTCACTATCTCTATATCTAGTGTTGAAAAGTAATTCTTTGTTACAAGTTTTAAAATAGTTTCTGCCCTCCTAAGAAACCTTCTTCAGCATGTTTCACTTATAAATGCCCTTAGGATTGATCTGCGTATTGTGATATCCTACCACTATGTAATCTACTATGTGGTGTGGGATTTCATTGGCCTATATTTAGGTATCTCTGTGTGACCTAGACACCAATGCAACCACTTTCATCACTGGAGAACTGCTCAATACATTCACTGGAGTTTGGAAAACTGTTCAGCGTAGCCTAAAGTAGCCATCACCATGTGATATCTAGACTCTATATAGCTAGACTTCATCAACCGTATTGACTAGACCTCCAGTAGACATAGTAGGTGCTTATAGATTTAGCTGACATGTAGACATTTCCATTGTAAAACATTTGAAGTTAGAGGTTAACCTAAATTAAGGTTGTTAGTAATTCTCTATTCTCTTGTGTTCTTGACTTGAAAACGTAGCATGTTATGAGTTTTAGGCATGTAATTTTGAATGCAAGGAGCTAAGCAGTGGGTGTTACAATCTGCTTAAATATTGCAGAAAGAACTTTCAGATTCGAATATTCCCTTGAGCAAAATTAAAATTCATACAAGTTATCTGTTGATACCAAAACTGTTTTTACTAATTGCAAAGAGATGCAAAGGGAAAGAGGAAAAAATAAGAAAAGGTTGGAAAATGCTAAGGTTACTTTTAGAAGCAGAGAAAAGATACCACCAAAAACTACCTTTCCGTAGAGTTGGTCTGTGGGGTGGGGGGAGAGAGAGAGAGAAGCAGTTTTCTGCCTTTCTCTTCCTGTCTCTGCCACTTTCGATGTTATCTCTTTAGCTGCAGGGGGTCTCTTACAGCTTTAGTTCTCTGGAATGCAGCCAGGCTGTGGGCTTCACTGCTCACACCAGGCCGTGTCCCAGGCCATGCGGAGGTCTCAGTCCAGCCGCATCTCTCGGCCCTCAGAAATATGGTCAGGGCGGAGAACTCTCACAAGTGGCACGGTGGGTCTCAGTCCACTTCAAGACGGCAGAGGTCCGGTCTCTGGCGATGGGCGGGCAGCTTACAGTGGCAGAAAAAAAAGGTGAGGGCGAGGCGGGGGAGAGGCTCTCAGCTGCTATAGCCAATTCTCTTGCCCACTCCTCTTTCCCTACTTTTCCCAAATTTCTCCTCAACTTTTATAGTGTTCAAAGGAGGTTGTGTGTGGTTTCTTGGCACATAGCCCTATTCAGATGTTTGAAGAGATATGATAACCGTGAACAATAACAGGATCCTTTAGCAGGAAAACTCCAGTGGGAAAATTCTGATGAGAACTTCTGGTGGAAAACTGACACAGAATTTTTGGTAGGAAGTTTTTTGACAGGCAGAAACAATGGCAAAACATAATTTTTGGCATTTGTATGTTATCTGTTACAGTGGGGAAACCAGGTAGAACTGAATTGCTGCTGGAAATCTGATCACTGGAATAAAGTGTTAGCTCTAGTGCTGTGGCACAGAACAAGACCCCTGGAACAAGAACAAAACATTTTGTATATATTTAGACTGAATAAATTAAACCTAGGAATACTTGTTAGTTTCTGAGTCTCAATATATATTCTGCTATCTAAACTGTTCTGCAAGAAAGCTTTATAAATAAATGCTGAGTATCTAAGATTAAGCTAGGACTCTTGGTACAGAACTAGTAGGACTTTTTTCTCATCAGCCTGTCCTGTTCTTTTTACCTTCAATGTCTCTGTTACCTTATCTAGGCACCCAATCATTTGTAATTTTTCCAGTTCTGCTCTTACCCTTCCCTTCTTCCTTTCTATTTTGGTCCTACTGTTGCATCATCTCTCCTATATTCTGCTCATTTATGGAACTCGGCTCTTTTCTTGAACATGTTTTTTGTCCACTTTCTTTAATTTTGAACTTTTTCTGGTCAAGTAATTAATCTTACTGTTTATCCACTATATCGATGCAGTAAAAAAGGACTCTTTGGTTAAATATTTAGTAACATATATTTTTCTATCAGGACATAGTTTGCAGAAAGGAAAGTATACAGGATGAAAGAAAAAAGCACTAATGATGCACTAACCTGGCTGTCACTCATTATTCTCACACACACACGACACATTGCATATTAGCAATGAAGAATTAAGGGCTCAAAAGAGGTGTTTGGAATTCCCATTTTGATTTTTCAGTGTTCAGTTTCCAACCACTGCAAATTATAAGGCTCTAGAGTCACCTTCCAACAGAATCTTCAGAAAATTTCAGAAAAAACATTAAAGGATCTGCTGATCATATATTCATGCTAAGCAATTGCCCAGATAGGTAAGGAATTCATAGAATTCGTAGAAGGTGTATGTCTTCATACTAATAAACCCGGTTAACTCTCACTAACTGTGAAGAATGGTAAGTGATGTAATGAGAGACCTGCTTTACCACGCTGGGTACACATGTTCCCTGTTTTCAGCAACTCAGCTGCTCAGTCCACATTATCATGGAACTTCACGTGGCTGATTAACTGGATCTGGTGCATACAATGGACCCCTCAATAGGTAAGAGATTCTGCCATGAAGCCTTGCTCTTCATGGATGGAATTGGCATTGCAAGTATGACATTGGAGTGGACAACTCTCTGGTTATGTCTGCATTCACCATTAGAGAGCCAGACTATGAAGATAGACTGTAGATGTTTCTGGACTGAGGATGTGTTCCTGCACATTCATCTGTTTATATCATCTGTTGCTATATAACCCTGATGATACTAAGGTTGAGAATAAAACTTTGACCATGTCATTTATATAGGCAGAACATTGGCAGTTTCAAAGAAATATAATAAATCCTGGCTTTATCACTGATATGCACTGAGTCTTTTTATTAAGGACAATGGGACCTAGCATTGGAGAAGAGGCCAGAGCTTTGTCTGTTACAAACATTGCCATGTAAGCCAGAAATGTAAGAGATGTTGATGAGGTGCTGGTAATGTCAAAGATGGGGACAGAGGCTTTGTCAAATGGTTGCTATGGAACACTGACTCTATCAGAGAAGAGTCTAGAGCTCTGGCTGTGTCAGAAACGAGGATGGCACTCTGAGTATATCAGTGTTTGCCTCTGACATTTGACCATATTAAAGATAGCCAGGAATGGACACCCGGCTTTTTCAAAGCTGGGCATGCAGCCCTGGCTATGTCAATATTTGCAATAGAGTTATTATTTCAGCAGGATGAGTTCATGTAGCAGGATGAAATTTCCAATATATCTGTGATTTGCTATGCATATCAGATTAAAGAATAGATTTTTTTTTAATCCATTTTAGATAGAGATTGATCTCTGACCCTATCAGCAAATGAAATTCACCTGTCTGGGACCAACACTGATATGCCCTTCTCATGTCAGAAAGATACAAGGACCCCTGCTAGGAGCCCCTCAGCTGTTACTCTGGCTATGTCTCTAATGTGTTCATGGATATAAGATAGAAATAGGATTGAAGTACATATTTTCTTTTGCGTGTGGTTAAAATGGTGTGCTGATCACAGCAAATATAATGAGTCTATATAAATATAAAGATTTATCCTTTTTACTTGTCTAAGTCATATACATGTACTAAGCTATATTAGGTAACACAAAAATCTGATTGTATTAAAAAACAAGAATCTAGCACTTGTTTTTGTAAAAGATCATAATTGCTATATATAGAAAAATAGGGATGTATTCTTATTTTTGTCAGATGTGCATTTCAAAACATTTTCACTGCTGGATTACTTGCTCTCAGAGAGCAGTAGGATATTCTTAAAGTACATTGATTTTGTTCTGACACTGCACTAAAAATACATTTATTGAAAAGTCTTAATAGTATTTCAGATTTTGTTCTGAAAATCTCTCTCTACCTATATATGTAGTGGAGATCTGTGCATGTCAAAAAATCAAAACAGTCTTATCAAAATTATCCAAGGCTCTGATTTGGTCAAGATGGTAAAGTTGTTCTAGGCATTTTGCATGTAAAATAACATCTGTGCCAAAGTCATGTTGGGGAAGACCTTCATAAGCTTATGAAATCTTATGCTACAGAGAATACAGAATTTTACTTCATAAGTCTATGGCAGATTGTAAATAAGTGAAGAAAAAAGATAGCAAATATTTTTTTTTAAATGATAAATATAATTTTATGTGGAAGGTGAGTATTCCTCCCTGTACAAAAAAATAGTGCAGGTGAATTCTGCTACTTTTTGTTGCAGTTCTTGTCCTAGAATATGATCAAACAACTCTAAATATTCAAGTTATACTCAAGTGGCCTTTCCAAAAGTTAAAGAGATTGTTTTTTCTGTTGCAAATTGTCATGGTCATAGTTAAGAATTACAGCACAAGATGCTGTATCTTAATCAGTTGAGCCTAGTCAGTAATTTTGCCTGAGAACCTGCATGAGAGATAATTATGAGCCCCTTCTCTGTAAGATCTTGTTCTGCCTATCTCACTACTTGTGTCAGTCAGAGTGGGACTGGCCAGACCCAGAGGCAGAAATTACTGGGAAGCAAATAATCTCTCTTGATGAAACTGGAGAAAAGGTAATTTTCCCTGATGGAGGGGAGAAAGGTCAAATTAAACCTTTTCTGTTATTGAGCACTATCTGTTTCTCTTTTTAATTGTTATTTAAAAAATTGACATTATGTACGTAATTAACTGAATCTTAAGAAGTTGTGGTCAGATCTATGTCAGATGACATTGCATTGCATTACATATACTCAACCAGAAAACATTTTAAATTATAGAGAAAGCTGGATCTGATGTACGTGATGTGCCCTTTTAAAAGACATGTTTTGTACTTTATTAATTAATACTCTCAGGTTGTTTATATTTCACCAGCTCCATCTGGGCCAGCAGCAAGATACCTCATGAAGGGACAGATAATGAGCTGTTATACTTTCAGACAAATGCCTTGTGTTTTGTTATCAAAGTCTGTTTGTAAGTCTGTTCAGACTTTCAGATGCAGATAAAGCATGATACAGAAGAGCAAATATGGAAACAAATGAAATTTTTCCTTCCTTTGATAATAAACCAGTGTTGTGAAGTTGGAGGGGAAAGAATTCTCCAATTCATCACCTGGAAGTCTGTGCAGAATTTCTTCCTCAGCAGTTCTACATTTCTCCGTTGGATAAAGACTTAACATTCTGCAGCACATGGTTTAAAGGCTTGTTAAAGGACCTTGTTAGTTACAGCCTTTTCCACCTCTTCTTAGTCCTGAGGTCTGCGCTCTGTTTTTCTGTCTGGTAAGGAAACTATGGACAGAGTCTTTACAAACTTGTGGGAAAAAAAAATTTCCAAAGTTTTTTGATGATCCTTAAAAATCTGACTGCACTTTGTCTTTAACATGGTTTCACAACTAAACAGTATGATTGGGGCTAGTTTTCCAGGATACATAGATTATATTCCTTGAGCTCAATAACCCAAAACAACTGAGCATAAGGACTCCTTTCTGAATGATGGGATGTTTAAAATATGTAAATGAAAACTGTTTACACTGAGCAATGATGTTTGCCTTACTGTACTTATCAAAAATAAAATTGCATATTATGTTCACCTGTATCTTCCATTAAGACAATACTCAAGTGTTTATGATGACAATTCCCATTTATCAAACAGCCTTTGTTTTGTTTATAGGACTGCAATGAAAATTTGGAAGGGAATAAAAAAAGAACTTTTGGAGAGGAAGTTATAGTTCTGATACTAGTTGATAGGAGGGTTTTTTTGTAAGCACACACACACAAAAGAAAGTATGCCTTGCCTGTCGAGGAGACAGTTCAACTGGCAAGAGAAGAGAAAACCAATTGTCAGATAGAATTCTTTTATCAATTAAAATAAATTATTTGCTGCTGTGACCTCACTAAGTAAACTTGATCAAACGAAGACAAGAATAATTCCTAGCAGGAGAAAATTAGCACAGATAATATAATAAGACAGATTGATTTTTTCACTAGATATATGCAGGTTAAGCTTCTGAGCTCACGTTATCATTCAAAAACAACTCTGTCCTTATGTCCTCATAAAGAATTTTGTTTTGAAGGATATTTTGTTTCCAAGGTGATTTCCTCCCTCCCCTTCCTGTGCCTGTATATGTATATGTATGTATGTATAAACACAAACCCACTTACTTTTTAAAATTTTTTTCAAATATCATTTTACAGTTGGAAGAAGTAAACATATTGCTCTGACATTATACACTTCAGTGTACTCAATATCACAAAGGAAGAGAAATTTCTGATGGAAATTTTACTCAGTTCTATACTGGGTGGTTTTTTTTCAGAATGAACTAATTAGAAGAGGAGGGAATTTTGTAAAACTTTACCAAAAAAGTGCCTTTCAAAGCAGTTTATTAGAAATTAAACATTGTCTGAAGGTTTTATTTAAGAATCTCTCTCAGTCTATCTTCTGACATTTCTCTCTGCTCACTGCACGATGTTGCACAAGGTTTTGGTTTCTGAAGCCATTCTGCAAGGCACTGACATCTTCATCTGCCTTTCTCTGACTGTCTTTGTTCAGTCATATGGAACTCCACAGATTTTTTCCTTCAAACCATGGGACCTTATGCCACAGATTTCCATCCCAGAGCCTTATCTTCTGGTGCTGCATATATCCATTCTCATTGAGGATTCAATAGATTGCCTTTTCTGGTGGCACTGATAGCTTATCCTGGCTCTGTATGGTTCTTGAATAGTAGTGTGAACATTGTCACTCCACCCAGATTAATTTCCATGATTTTTAATTGTTCAAAGTCTTATGATCCAGTTATTAAAATTATTAGGAATGCCTCTGCCTGAATACAGGTGCAAACGAGACCAGAGGCCAAAGTCAGTAGTATGGATTTTATTTAACAGTTGCAACATTTGTCTATCCATCAATATAATTGATTCTTCCAAAAACATATCTGCTAGGTATATTATCCTAAAGTTTTGTTTGTTTTTTTTTGTTTGACTGTTGTTGTTATTTTCTCTAAACAGTTTAATACTGATTTATGTTTATATCTTTTGCAGTTTTGACCATTCATTTAAACTGGTGTTTATTATCTTGCTTTAACTTTCATTTTTCAGAATTAAGACAAACACCACTAGTGTATTGCTGAACAACAGCGATCCATTCCTCTGATCACCCTAAACTTTCTTCTCACATTCTGGTTGTTTTCATTTTATTTGAGCATTGGTGACCAGAATTCTGTACAGTAATCCACATCAGGACAAAGCACCATTTTATACAGTAATAGTTCCTTATCTGTACTGAAAATTTTTCAATCAAGAGGTTATGGGAATTGTATTTTTCATTATTATTTTTGAACATATTTTTACTTTACTTTCACCTAGGGAAGAGGGGAGTTTTTTATCTTTTGTTGAATCATCTATTGTCCTACTTGAGTTTTACGGACACTTCCATTCCGTTTGCTTAATAACCTAATCATAGAGGGAGAAACTACATCTGAAACTGAAAAAACAAAGAATTGTTTAGATTGGAAGGGAGTTCTTGAAACCATCTGGTCTAAACTCCCTCCTTCTTTGCCTGAGAAATGCAAAGTCAGTTTCTAGTACAACGGAACTTCCCAGTCCTTCTCTGCAGAGATGCTTTCCAGCTACTTGGCCTCCAGTGTGTACTGGTACAGGATTTTGAATGTTCTCTTGTTTAGTTGCATAAGGTTCCTGTCATATAAATTCTCCAGCCTTTCAAGATCCCTCTGAACCACAGGTACCACAATTATCTGATGAATCAGCCATTCCTCCTGGCTTGATATTAGCAGAAAACTTACTAAGGGTGCATGCATTTCCATTATCAAGGTCATTAATGAAGATGTTGAACACTATTGGACCAAGTAAGAAGCCCAGACATGCAACACTAGTGCCTTATCTCCAACTAGATGGTGTGCCACCGATCTCAATCCTCTGGAAGTGACCCTTAAATCAATTTTCAATACATCTTACTGTCCAGTTTATCTAACATGGAACTGTTTTCAGATTGTTTATGAGGATGTCATGGGAGACAGTGTCAAAGGCTTTACTCTCCCTTCATCCACCAACTAAACATCTCATTGTGGAAACCCATCAGGTTGTAAAGCATGAATTTCCCTTCATAAACCATCACAGACTACTCTTGTTCATCTTATTTTTCTAGGTAGTCCTTGGCTTTTTCACCTCCATCCCTGTAAGATCAGACATCACTTCCATACTGAGAAGAAAATTGGAGGAAGACTGTTGTCTGGAGTCCTAGAGCCATGTTAGTTGCATAGTTATGGTTAAACTTTTCACAGCATCCAGTGGGAACCATCTGCTGCTGCTGCTGTGCCTGAATTGTGCTTGTTTCAGGGGCATAAAAGATCTACAGGAAAGCCTAATGTCTGGTGAAGAATTCATTCAAGAATGAAAACTTTACATCAGCAAAGGAAAGTGATAAAACACACACCCTGGATTAATATTTTAATTTCTGTACTACTGAAAACAAAAGAGAGATTTTGCTTTCTGTTTTTGATTGTTTATTACAAAGCACAGTCAGGCTTAGAAAAATAGAGGCAATCCTGTAAAGGAACAAAATGTTTGACTGGCACTATGCCAGAGACAGTCCTTTCCAATTTCTCTTATCGAAAGACTTTCTGCCCAAGAATTCACTATATGTATATCCTATAATTCTCTGACATAAAATTACAACAGACATGCAGAACAGATTGAGTTCTTAAGGAATTTCAGTGTTTTGATGCCTCAAACTTTTATAAACTGTCTGGGGACTGGAAGTAAGATTGTGAATGGTACTTTTTTCTGGCACCCTTCTGTGACAAAAGAGGGTGTGAGCACTTGCTGTTATATTCTACTCGGGGCTTATATTTTCTGTTGAATATCTGGGATTATTTCAGGTATCTAGGGTTTGGGGAAAGGGCATTGCTTGCTTTTTTTTTTTCTTCCTTTTAATTCCTAGACATACATTACAGTTTGTCATGTAGTCAGAGCATAGAATATCTTCCCTCAACAAATTGATAGGGCATTCTGCTTTGCTACATGCTTCTCCCCTGTGTATTCATTCTATAAAAGAATAAAACACTCTAAAGAAATCTCCTCTCCAATGTTTCTGTATTCATGTGCAGTATCATTCTTATTATGCAACTCTTCTTGTGGAAAAAATATTTAATTTGGGAGCTGTATTCCATTGAAAATTATTATCAGTTTCTAAAAATGAATTGCTTAACTTTGTATTGCATATTAAAGATCTTCATCATCTTTCTGTCACTGATATTTTTTGGTTTTGTCAAGGCAAACACTTGGCCTAAGGTCTTCGTTGGAGGACGTCTCAATGACATCTTGAAGACTCTTTTGAATCAATATGCTGGCTGATTCTGTCGTAAAATTACTGTATTGTAGAAGCGCTTCTGTGAGGCTGTTGAACGCACCATAGCCTGTCTGCAGCCTCTCATATCCCATATAGACTGTATCAATTAATGAAATTCAAGTAGAAATATCTTTGGACAATTACATGACTGAAATCTCCAGCTCAGAGGACTTGTCTTGATCTCTCAAGCTCAGCCTGGGGTCTGTGCAAACTTCAGAGTGAAACACAGTGACCGTCTCCAAAGCAATAGCTTTAGTACACTCATAAACTGTCAAGACTGAATCAATGAGTGCCTCTTGCAATTCCAAGCTGCTTAAAACACTCATATAACATCCTCTGGGATAGTTCACTAATATTCCCTTTACTGGCATTATAGTTTATGCTGTAGCTGAGTCAAAAGAAGGAAATCCCATTACTGGAGTCTCTAGTAACCTCTTCTGAAAGTTCACACAAAGTGGCAGCAGTTAGAGAAAGCTGAGCTGAATTGACTGTGAGCAGAGTAGTAAAATAGAAAAGTTTTGTTCCAACACTTATTAAGACTGACCCTTTTTTTTTTTATTACAGTTTTGACAAGGGAAATTTAAGGGTAGTACAAGGAAATCAGATTAGTATTTAATTCTCCTAAATCTTCCTGTAGCCTTTTTCAGTTTTCATTCTAAACTGTTTCAAATAGCTTCTAGGGAAGAATGCCAACTTCATGTAACTATTTACATCTCAGCATTTCAAAGGCTGTTGGTTACTTATCCAATACAAGAGCATCTCCACTAGCCTGTGCACAAGATCAGTTCAAACAGTATTCTGACTCCATCCTGGCTAATTGCAGAACGTGAGCTGCGGAAAAAAGGGCAGGTACAAGAGGGCTGCTGTGGACACATGGTTAGGTGTTAGCTACTTCCTCTCAGCTCACTTTTGTAAATGCTATTTCAGAAAATAGACTCAGCAGCACCTTTGTATGCCTGACATTAAGGTTTTTGTAGATCTAGTATTTCAGCTTTTTTCAGTGCCATTTTAATCCCTGCACATAACTTTTGCTGAGGTTATATGTGTGCATATTAATATGTATCCATTCATATTGACACCTATGGATTTTTTTTGATTTTTAGCTTTTTGTAGATTTTAGAAGTAGCTGCAGTTAGCTCACCCTTTAGCACAGTGCTTTGCACACTTACCCAACCCTATTACCCCATTTCATATCTAACGTTCTAAATTCCTATAGCTTGTTTAGACTTCCCTCAAGGTAGGTCTTCTTTCTGTTTAAGAACATTGCACCCCAGGCCTCTACAAGAAGATACCATGACAGACAAAGCAACCTTCAAAACCTGGAACTTTGGAGGAGCTCCAGGGACTGTATGTGTTGTGATTATACATACTTACATACATGGTTATACATACTTATTCATCTATATATGCAGACCCATGTAATTTATTTAAATATAATTGAAGAAACTTGGACCAGATGCAGAATATTAACTCAGGATGTGTCTATAATCTTTGACTATTTACGGCAGGTTTTGACCATGCAGTTGCTTTTTGTGGAGATGTAAATACTCTTTACGGAGTACACTTAATTATTACATTCTCTTTCACATGAAAAAATTCTACAATAAATTATATTAATATAACAGTGGTATGAAGCAATTTTATTGAATAGTTGGTTCAAAATTAAAAATATATATAAACCCACAAAATGTAACACTATATTAGAAAAACACAATTCCAGTTCCATGAAATTCATAGGGTTCTTGCTATAATTTTTTCAGTGTGTGTGTTTGTAAGTATCTGTATATTGATACTTGGTATACTGAACAGTTCAAAATTTATCCTGTATGATTGAATATTTAAATATGTACTTATGATTATACATTAACTATATTTATAAATATTCATGACCAAGCACACCTATTTATATATGCTGGATTATGTATATTCATTGATACTTTAGTCACCAAAATACAGTAGACCTGATGAGCACAGATATTAACAGAAAAGAATAAGTGTCAGTATTTTGTGCTCGACAAGTCTCTAGCAGTAGATATAATTTTCTGGCACTTGGAAAATTATAACATAAATGAAGTTTAGTTACAGTATTACAAATTAATTTTTTTTGCCAGAAAGGTTTGCATCTAGTAAACAGTTTCATACCCTAAATCCCTCCACATTCTTCTTAGTTATTTTCGCTATAAAGATGTAATATCAATAAATTATTTTGTAGTTAATTCACCAACACAGAGAGCTTAAACATCAAAACTGTATTTACTGTAAAATAAAAACCCATCTAACTCATCAGAAAAGCAAAGTTTTCAGTGCAGATTT